>NW_020925488.1:519721-1101191 GCF_003984885.1 Neopelma chrysocephalum
CCGGCCCCGGCCCCGGCGGGCGGCGGGCCGGGGCCGGGCTCGGCCGGGGGCCGTCGGGGAGCGCCGTCGGGGCCGCGGGCCAGGCGGGCCGCCTGCTGCCGCTGCAGGCTCTCCATCACCGCCGCCAAGCGCAGCCCCCCCGCCGCCCCCGGTCCCCGCGGCGGGGCGGCCGGCTGTGGGCACAGGGCACGGCCTCAGCGCCGCCGGCGGAGGAGCAGGAGGAGGAGGGAGGGGAGGAAGCACCCTCCACCACACCCGCTCTCCCAGTCGCTCCCAGGGGCCTTGCCCAAAAGTTGCCCGCGGAACCGTCCCCGCGCCGGGCGCGGCTCCCGCTGCGGAGGGGCTGCCTCCCCCCGCCGGGACCACCCGCTCACCCTACGGGGGGCCCGGCCCTCCGGTACCACATCCCCGCTCCTCCGGGGGACGCCCTCCCCGCTTCTACCGGGGACAGGTCCGACCCGGGACCTCCGTCAGTGTCTTACTCGCTTCTCGGTCGGCTTCGGACCCATGTCCTGCTGGGACTCCCGCCCCTGTTCCACCGAGAACCGCGTCCTACCGGGTACCCTCTTCCCGCTCCCACCGGAGACCTCCGCCCCGACGGTCCCACCGGGAACCGTCTCCTACCTAGCCCCTCGCCGCCTCGTCCCCGCCGGGGACCCCGTCCCGATCCTTCCGGAGCTCCCACCGGGCACCCTGTCCTCCCGGGACCCTCCTCCTGCTCCCACCGGGAACCCCCATCCCGCTCCCTGTCCGACGCGGGTGCCCCCACCCCGCTCCCACCGCGCACCCCCGCCCTGCCGGGGCCCCTCCGACCGCTCCGTCCCTCACCAGGGCGGGTTTGGCCGCCAGGCTGGGGTTTTCCACCATGCCGCCGGCTCCGAGCGCCGCCCGGGGCTCGCCCCGCCGTCCCGGGGGGCACTGCCGGCTGCTCCGCCCGGTCCCGGCCCCGGCCCGCCGCTCACATGGCGCCGCGCCCGCCGATATTTCTTTTATTCCGCAGCAGATGAGGGTGGGTGGGATTTTTCCCTCTTTTCTTTCTTTCTCTCTTTCTTCCTTTTTTTTTTTTTTTCCCTCTCTCCTTTTTTTTTTTTTTCGTTTGGCTTTTTTTTTTTGCAACAAGTGGCAGTCAGAAGCAACACCCCTCCCCACTCCCATTTGCTAGCGCACGTCAAGGGAGTCACCCGGGGAGGGCCGGGCTTGCGGCAGCCCCGGAGGGTCGCCCCAGCCGGGCCCGCCGAGAGCCAGCCCGGGGCCGCTCTGCGGGGAGCGGCAGGAGGGGCCGGGGCTGGAGGCGCAGGGGGCTGGGCGATCCCCAATTTGTGTGTGTTGTTGCGTGCTTTGGGGTGCTGGAAGACGGGAGTGCCTGGGCGTGTGTGCAGGCTCTCCGGGTGTGCGCACATCGATGTGTGAGGAGAGGGGAGTGTTTAGGAGGGTTTCGCGAGGGGTTTGTGCACAGATGTTTAAGAGTGTTGCATCCATTGCACACCTTTACGGAGGTGTGTGTGTAGATATCTGTGTGTGCTGGAAGGAGGTATTTTGTGAGCGTGTGTGTTAATTGCTTGAGTGCACAGGTACATGCACGCTGAGACAGACGAGCATCCACCACACGTGTGTGCAGGGTGTCTGAGCACACCTGTGTCTGCGCCTGCTGGGAGAGGTGAGTGCACTGTACGCCTCAGTCTGAGCACATACGTGTGTGTTTACTGCTGGGGACAATAATACGTGCTTATATCTGTATGTGTGTGTTTTGTGTGTTCACCTGTTGGTGTGTGCAATCCGTGTCAGGAGAGGTGGGGGTGTGTGCTGTGTGTACAGGCAGGTGGGTGCATGTGTCTGTGTTTGGGGGTGGTGAGGGTGTCAATCCATGTGCAGGTGCAAAGGGGTGTTTAGGGCAAGCTCCAAGTGCTGAACCCTGACTACATCCTCATCCAGCAGCAATGTCCCATGGTGGGGTCTGAGAGCTGCCCTCAGGCTGGGACCTCTGAGGGATTCTTCTGAGGAATGCTGTGTGTTCCTGTTCCCTGGTTGAAGGGATCAGACTGCAATGTGGCCTGGATGCCCAGATAGGCTTCCTGGCAGGTGTGGGATAAGACCATGCACCTCCTCTGTCACTGGAGTGGCTCAGTGCTGCTGGCTTGCCCTGTAGCCCTGCTTGCAATGGGGTAAACTGTGGAACGAGGGTATCATCAAGCATGTCTCCAGATGTCAGACAAGGATGTAAGATAGAGTGAGGACATAGGATCTCACTGCTCTGGGTGGGCCAGAGGCCATGGGGAAGCACAGGGCTTCACCTGCTGGCAGCTTCCCCACACTGTTTCCTCGCTCCCCCTCCACCTGCCTGCCTGCCAGTTTTTCCTGACCCCATTTTTATGGAGGAAACTTCTCCAGGAGGCAAGGGAGGTGCCTGCTTTTCCTTGGGCTTTTTTTGGCCAGGGCAGCTGCAGGGGCTGCATGAATCCCTGGGCAGCAGTGTCATCCCACATCACGGGGACCGTGGCTTTGGCTCCATCTCATAACCATAGCAGTTTGTCACTGAGACTTCATGCTGCTGCACTGGGTATCAGTGGCATGGAATGACAGAACTTGGGTGCCAAGGGCTGCTGACCCTGTCCCCTCCACAGCCACCTGTGCAGTGCAGGGGCCAGGGGCAACCAACATGAGCCAAATCCTCCCTTTTACTTGGACTGTCTTGCGGAAACAGCCACTGACTGTGGCTATGGCAGGAACTGACTTTACTCTCGGGCTTCATGGCCAGGGCTGATCCTCTGCCCCCTTCACCATTTCCTTTTGTGGGGAAAAGCTGTTACTTCTGGGCTCTCCAGCTTCCCTGTGAGCATCTCTGGAGAAACTACCCCTCATTTTGCCATGGCACTGATGACTCTCAGGGCTTCTTGGGCTCCTGGCACCTCAGCCGCACTCAACATAGTACAGCACGCACACCAGAGAGGCGCTCCCGGAAAAATCAGACCCTTCCCTGGGAAAGCAGGGCAGCTCCCGACCCTGCAGGGCCCCCAGACACTGTTTATGTTTGCACAAGAGATAAATTAGCTGTCGGCTGTCCTATTTCAGGGCTGGACAGCTGTAGCTTGCGCTGGCCCATCCCATCCTGCTGCAGCAGAGGTAGGGACCTCCCGGTGCTTGCCAGCCCCTCTGATCATTAGTTTGTTGGTGGCTGGCATTCTTGTTGAATTGCCACTGGGAAAATGAGACCTGGCCCTATTTCAGAGGGATCCACAGAGCCAGATGACCCCCAGGACTCATTGCACAGACACCCATCCTCCATGGCTCCAGCCTCCCCTCACAGTGCTGCTGCCTTGCACCCCAGGGTGCTGGCACCCTCTACTCTGGGCTGTACCTGATCCACTGCACACTGAAGGCTGGGCTGGGTGGGATGAGACAGACTTGGTGATGGTGGTGGGTCTACTCCAAGGCTCAACATGCAGGTGTTTGGTGAAGCTCCCCTTCTCCAAGGCAGAGGGGTTGGGATGCTTGGGTCAGTGTAGCACCCAGGGATGTGGGATGTGGCTAGGCCGGCTAAGTGGCAAAACCAAGGTCTCCAGGGGGTGCGGCATGCCCCATCGCCTTGGACATGGCCACCAAGGGACCAGCCTGACCAGCGCGACTCAGTTCCTCTTTAGAGCCTCCACAGTGACAACAGCAGCTCTGGGGTTCTGCACTTGTGTCATAAAGTATGTCTGTACTCAGGCTCTCCTCGGTGCAGCAAGCAGGACCATGTCACCTCCACCCTCCTGCTCAGCGTTTTGTACTGATGGGGTCTGGTGATGCTCCCAGCTGGAGAGAAATTCCCCAAAGGGCTATTGACAGCTGTGGTTGAGGCAGCACAGATAGATAGTGGAGGTATAGACGGGCACAGCAGACAGTGGAGTGGAGTGAGAGATACTCGGAGCAGAGAGATACCGCAGGAGGAATCGAGAGATAGATCCTGCGGGCTGATCAATACCCACTGCATGTGGAGGGACAGCAAGATAAAGCGAATTGCAGGGGGAAGGTGTTAGGAAGGCAGCGATGTGCATTTGTCCTGGTAGCGGCTCTGGGGAGATGCCACTCACAGTTGCTTCAGCTGGGGCTGAGGCAGACCCAGACCCAGACCCAGGGTGCGGGTGTCTGTGGCTTACTCTCCTTGCCCATCTCCAGCCACTCCACAAGGATTTGGTGTCCTTTATGGTACCTGGGGTCCTATCTGGCCTCTGGGTACTAAAGGGTGCCTATTTTCTGTGTGTCCTGGTCACACTCTCTGCCCCCACAGGGATGCCTCTGCTGTCTGTGGGAATTTTGAAGGATGGGTGCCTGGGCAGCCAAGGGGGAGAGGAGCAGTTGAAGTGCAAGCCCTGGCCCTGGCACAGAGGCTGTGCTGCAGCTTGGTGACTGTGGATGTTTCCACCCTGTGGCTCAGTTTCTCCATGAGAATCAAGTGATAGCAAGCTGCAGGGAGTGGGGTCAAGCCAGCATGGACCCAGGCAGGGATGAGGAGGTGTGGGGAGGAAAGGGCAGAGGTACCAAAAACCTTCATGACATGCTGTGTCCAGGACCCATTTTTCCTCTTTGGTCACTGGAGACACTTAACCTGACTAAGAGGCTGCAAACACTCGCAGCAAAGGGAAGGGATGCTTTTTGGAAACCTTGAATGCCTGGCACTGTCTGTGCTCAGTGCTGGGACTGGGGGAACCCCTCCTGCTGCAGCAAAGCAGCCAGGGTTCCTGAGTCTGAGACACCAATGCTGCATGGTTTCTCTGCTTGGCATGTCCCAGCCTAGCTGGGAATGCTGAGGAAGGCACCCTCAGAGCAGCCCTTAGCATGGACAGGGCTGCTGTCCCTGCAGCCAGGCTGGGGGGGATCCCCCACCCGTGATGGAGTTATTGACACAGGCGCTACAGAAAACACTGCTGAGATTGTTCACACTAATGTTATTTAGCAGCAATATTTCCGTAATAAAAGAAATCAATGGGCAAGAGAAAAGACCTGTCCAGAGCTTTGATTTTCTTATTTTAATGGCATACTTATTTACTCCCACCAGCGTGCCCATCGGATTTTCATTATGCGGCCTTCGCTGTAAGTGGAGCGGTATTGATACGAGCTGCTGAGTTAGCGCCTTCCCAGGCGGACCAGCTTGTGTGGGATCGCTTGTGTTTCTCAACAGGGCCCAGCTAGACCCCAGGGAAGGCCCACAGTGTGGGGCCAGGGAGGCCTCGCAGCCCACGGGAACACACACGAGTGAGCACACCCAGCCTGTGTGTGCCCACATGCACGTGTGCATACACACAATCTGACCATGAGCACACAGGTGAGCAAAAAGGTGTGTACATACCTGCTGGTGTGTGCACTGCGCGCTGTGCACATGCATATGCGTGACACACTTATCTCATCTGCACGGGCACATGCACACGTGCACATCCTACCCATTTGTGTCCCAGCACTCATGTGTGTGCAACTGCCCACACCGAGTGGACAGGCAAACGATTGTTCTACCTATATACACACATGTGCCACCACCTGTTGTGCCTACACCCACCTGAAAACTATTCTACCTACATTCACACACACATCTGCACATGACCTGGCAATACACACACACACACACACACACACAGACACACACAGACAACAATCCTGCCTGCCTCCATGTATACATGCATGTAGCATGTATGCCAACGTGTGTGTGTGTAAACCTCTCAGAACCATCACCTGCTGTGTCTAGGTCCATCCACCACAGACCCAGCATTGGCATTGTCCCCCAAAGGATGGAGCTGCCTGGGCTCTGAGACCCCCCCATGGAAGCAGGGACCTGGCATCAGCCCAGGCTTTTGGTCCCCAGCAACTGCAGTGGAGAAAGGAGTAACAGCACCATCTTCTGCCAATCCCTGGGAGCTGAGACAGGGCTGATCCTGCCCAACACTGTACCCCCAGGACCCCAAGAGGGATGATGCCAGCTTCCCCGGGGACACTCAGCTGTCAGGAGGACTACTGCTGAGCATGTGGCTGGCCTTTGCCATGGCAGGGCTCAGCACGCTCCAGAGACTCTCCCAGACACCTGAGCATATGGGATGAACAACTTTATTACTGGTATCTCTATTCAGGTAGCAAATTAAGAAGTAGCCCATGTGCAGGGCTGCTGGTCAGCAGACAGGGACAGTCCACAGAGGAGGAGGAGCAACATGCTACAGGCCTGGGTGGCCAGGGACACACACGTGCTTGGCAGCAGCATGGAGGTGAAAGTCCTCCACCATGCAGTGAGCCCACATGGGTCTGGCCACAGGGATGCAAGCAGGGTCCACTGCTGGGTTCCGCTGGGGCATTGCAGTGCTCCGTCAGCAGCCGGGATCCCATGCCGGGAGCCGAGCAGAGCGGCTGTCCCCATGGGATCTCACAGCCAGGGGAAGCATTTTGAAGGGCGAGATCCCATCCTGAGCTAGTAAAACAGACATTTGGGCACTCAAAGATGCTGGGTATGTGCATAGCCAAGAGGCCATGCAGAACGGGGTTTCCATTAAGGCGACAGACGGTGGGTTTCCCCCTTGGGGGGGGACTGCAGGGAGGGGACTGTGGGAAAGGGACCCTCTTCCAGCCCTGGCCCATCTCCTCGGGCAGATGACACACGGGGGACCACGGGGATTTCCAGCACAGAAGCTGGGCATTCCCCCTCTGCTGGGGGGTCTCAGCACAGATCTTGCCTCGTGCCAGGGTGACACTGTGTGCTGCCAACCTACATCAGCAGGGATGGAGCCACGGGAGATGCTGCCAGCTGGACATAGTGCTTTGCGCTGCCTGCAGTCCCGGCAGGCTGCCAGGGAGATGGGGGACTTACTGGCTGACCTTTACAGTCGGTGCTCTAGCCTGGCTCACCCTGTGCACCCAGCCCTGAGGGCAGCATCCTTCTCCTGATGTCTCAAGAGCTGCAGAAATTTTGTGGGGCCTGGGGACAGCCAGCTCCAGCCCCTCTCCCGTTGCATACTGAGAGCACACAGGGCTGTTTGTACACTGCAAGGCCACTCCAGCCCCGAGGGATGGAAAAGCTGGACATGACTCCGATAGAAAGGAGGGAGAGGCAAGTAGTAAAGAGAACTGGTGGTCTGTATTGCCGTGACCACCAAGATCCCTCTGTCCTGGCACCCTGTTGGCCCATGGGGAAGGACAGAGAAATTTGGGGAAGGCACAGGGGATCTCCTGCTGCCTCTGCTAGAACCTGGGCTTGGGGAGGAAGAGAGAAAGGCTGGGAGGAGTGGAGCCAACTGGGCTCGGCAGGGTGCCCTGGCAAGACAGGCTCAGCATCCAAAGGTGCTGAAGAAGGCATTGGCTTCCAGGAGCAAGCCCTTGGCATAGACACGCAGGGTGTAGAAGAGGGTGACGAAGTCCTGAGTGCTGAAGAGGGTGTCAGCCAGGGCGAAGGCGAGTGTGGAGGGGATGAAGCCCCGGCCGTACTCCACCATCCAGGTGCCCGCGCTCCACTGCACTGATGTGGCCTCTCCCGCCAGGTGCACGATGGTGTCTCCTGCCAACAAACACAACCAGCACGGCTCCCAGGAGCTGCCCCACATCATGCCCAAAGGGGAGACACCTGAGATTGGGACCTGCAAGGCTGAGCATCCCAACCCACCCCCAGCCTTGCTCACTTTTCTCTTATTGCCAGCCACTGAGGGATGTGTCACTGGGGACATAAACTGCCCTATCCGGAGCTTTTGGCCAGCTTGAAGGAAGGGCTTTATGACAGCAAGTGGCTTTGTCCCAAGGACATGGATGCAACCCACAGGGTGCTATGGCTGCTGCACTTACCTGGATAGTAGATCTCACTTCTGGTGGTCCCCTCCTTCCACTGCCGGAATGTCCCAGAGATGACAGTGTCAGAAATATCTGCCCAGTACCGACCTATGGGAAGATAGACAGCACTGGCTGAGCATGTCCCTGCCAGGGACAGTGCAGGAGCCCAGGTCTGAACCATGGAGCAGCTCTCTAGGGGTGAAGATACCAAGCCCCAGGGCCTCAATACACCAAGAAGCGCAGACGGGTCTGGTACCCAGGCTGCCTGTGTGAACCAGCCTGGGCTGCTTGGTGTCCTTAAGCCCCATCGTTTCCACCTTGTTTGGCATTCGCTTCCTGCTGAAGCACCGGGAGATGAGATGTCTGCCATCGCCTGCCAGCTGGATGCGGAGAGTCCTGGCCACACGGCATGTCATGCACAGAGACCTGCAGGTGCTGCAGGACACCACACAGGCTAGGCCCCACAAATTATTTTCCAGCATCGCCCACCCCATACAAGAAGTGAAGCAATGCCTGTGCCAGGCACACCACGGCCAGGGTAGTTGGACTCAAACAAGTGGAGTGGAAAGAGCTCACAGAACAACCCTACCTGCCAGACCTGTCCCCCTGCTTACCTGAGTGGCCCCCGGTGTCAACAGCTGTCCCGAAGAGCAGCACGTACTCGGTGAGCGAGGCATGGAGCAGGCACATGGAGCCCATCCACCCGCCTGCATTCACGAACACCCACTGCAGGTCCTCATCTGGCAGGATGTGGCCTGGGTGCTTCTTTCGTAGCTCCACAATGATCTTGGAGAAAGCCAGCTCATGGTCCAGCCCTGCAGCAGCCAGGGTCACTGTAAGTCCCCGGCAGAGGAAAAGCTCTGCTGGCCACCCCCCGAATCCCCTGCACAGCCACAGGGTCCCAGTGCTCCCTTAGAGGGGTCTACCTAGGGAAGATGTCTCCTCTCCCCAGCCTTCAGCCCCTGTTGACCCATCTCTATTGCCTCCCTGGATGGTGATGGAGAATAAACAGCACCAAGTGCTCCAGCCCTACAGCCCACCCCAGGTGCTGGGCAATAGGGGGGTCCCAAGCAAGGTGACAGTGCCCCTGCCCCGGTGACATGCAGTCCCGACCGTACACCCTGTGCCCTACAGGGACAGCCCTCCCCTTCAGCCCCAGCGAGGGGGCCGCTTATGCCTCTGACCCACGTGGGGCTTGGTCCCCTGACCTGGCCCAGCCCAAGGACCGAGAGAACGGCCCTAGCCCCGGGTCCGGTCCCAACCGGGCTGGGTGACGCCTCTGTCCCGGACCCCATCTCTCCTTTGCTTCAGCCCCATTTTCCACTCCGCTTCCCCCATGCTCCCTGTGGCTGTTGCTCTGTACCGATCCCCTCCCTATCCCGGTCCTGCTGCCCAGTCCCAGCCCCTGGCCCCTCCTTGACTCCAACCCCATTCCCCCGTGATCCCGGCCCCCCTGTACCGGACTCTCCTTGATCCCTCCCCCTCGACACGGCTCCCCTCTCCATCCCAGGCCGCCGCTCCCCGCCACGTCCCCGGTTCCGCGCCCCATCCCAATCCCCATCGCCATCCCCCCGTCCCTCCTTGCTTCCCCTCCCCGCCGCTACCCTCCCCGGTCCCCACGGGCGGCCGCGTTACCCGCGTGGTGCCGGGCGAGCTGTGCGATCTCGGCGGGGGTGAACTCGTACCGCTTGGCCGCCAGCCATCCCCGCAGCACCTGCAGCACCAGCGCCAGCGCTCCCAGCGCCAGCCCGGCCCGCAGCGCCCGCCGCCCCCACGCCGCTCCCATGCCGCGCTCCGCCGCCCCCCCGGCACCGGGAGCGGGAGCGGGACCCGGCCCGGGACCGCCCCCGCCGCGGCCACGCCACGCACGGCCTGGGGCGGCTGCGCCGGCGCGACGGGGCGGAGCGGGAGGCTGGAAGGGGCCGATCCCGCCGGGTTTCCGGGAGCGGGCAGGCATGGAGCCAGCGCCGGCAGGGCAGAAGGAGGGGGGCAGCCGCTTCCGCGCCAGCGGTACGGACGGGGCTGCTTTCCTCCCTCCCCTTCCTCCCTCCCTCCCTCTCTCCCTCCCTCCAGACCCCCCGGTGGAGCGCAGCACAGCCCCGGGAAGCGGGAGCTGCGGGAACCCTCCCTGCCTCGGGCGGGTGGCAGCGGACTGGGACAGGGAGGAAGGGTTGAAGCTGGGAAGGTTCAAAGTCTCTTGCATGCCCTCCTCTTGTAGGAGGTGGGTGTTTGTGTAACCTGTCTGCAGGGGGGTCTGCCCCCCGCGTCCCTCCCTGACGCCCCGCTGCTCTCCCCTTCCCGCAGAGCACCAGCACGCTCGTTACAACCCTCTGCGGGACGACTGGGTGCTGGTATCGGCCCACCGGGTGAAACGCCCCTGGCAAGGGCAGCTGGAGAAGCCGCCCCCCGAGGATGTACCCCGCTGGGACCCCAACAACCCCCTCTGTCCCGGGGCCACCCGGGCCAACGGCGAGGTACCACCAAAGGACCCAGGGGGCCGGGCTCCCCCAACACCCTCTCCCATCTTGATCCCATCTCTCGCCCCGGCAGGTGAACCCCCAGTACGAGGGCACTTTTGTCTTCCCAAATGACTTCCCTGCGCTGCAGCCTGATGCTCCAGAACCTGGTAACTTCTGGGAGTAGAACAGGCTGCCGGGGACCCGCAGACTTGGGTCTTGGAGGGGCTGCAAGGTGGCCTGGAGAGACATGGGTGCTGCCCCAGCACCTTCTCCCTCTCTGCTCTCTGTCCTTCCCTAGATGACAGTGATCACCCCTTGTTCCGAGCTGCCCCAGCCAGGGGTGTGTGGTAAGTACCTCCATGGCTCCAGGGAATCTGGGACACGATTTGTCCAGGACCTGCGAGGTGATGCTGGATTGAGCCTGCTCCCTTCTTGCAGTGCCTGTTCTGTGCACATCTGCGCTATTTTGGGGTCATTCTGGAGGTCTTGTCACTGTCCCTTGTTCCACTGCACCCAGCAGGACTGTGAGGATCTCTGGAGATACCCACAGTCCCAGCCACGTGTGTTTCCTCCACAGCAAGGTGATGTGCTTCCACCCCTGGTCAGACCTGACGCTGCCCCTCATGTCCCTGGCAGAGATCCGGGCTGTCATCGATGCGTGGGCAGAGCTGGCGACCGAGCTGGGTGCTTCCTACCCCTGGGTGCAGGTGTGGGACTGGTGGGGGCTGCTCTTTTCTGGCTGGAGGTGGGGGACCAGTGCTGGGTACTCTGGCAGCACCAGGAGTTGGGACTATCCCAGTTGTTTGTGGGTCCCCTGTCCCTACATTGTGCCCTGCTGAGCCTTTCCATGTGGGTGTGAGGCTCTGTTCCCCTGTGGATGCTTCCCTGTCTTGCTGGGGGCACCCCAGCAACTCGCAATGGGGACCCTGTGGCCGGGACCTGCTGGCTGCACCTCTTCCTCTGCAGATTTTCGAGAACAAGGGAGCGATGATGGGCTGCTCCAACCCGCACCCCCACTGTCAGGTGAGACTGTCCCATCTGTCACCTGGCTAAACCGTGAGTCCTTGTCGGCGACCCTACAACAAACCCCCGGGGGAAGATGTAAACGGCAATCCCCTCACCCTGGTCCTCCGTGCAGTGAGGAGACCCCATGCCTATCCAGTCACCGCCCCTCCCGGGTGCACTGTCGCTTGTGGCTGCCGTAATCTGGACTCTCCACCTGGTGGCAGCAGGGACCTGCAGATGGGCGGTGTGGCTGGGGGTACCCCTGCAAAGGCGGGTGCGAGTCCCCAAGCCCCGTGCCCCGATGTGCTTCCCAGGTGTGGGCCAGCAGCTTCCTCCCGAACGAGGCGCGCCTGGAGGACCGGACCCAGCGTGAGCACCTGAGCCAGCATGGCGTGCCCATGCTGCTGGAGTACGCTGAGCAGGAGACTCGCCGAAAGGTCAGGACGTGGCTGTTGTCCATATCCCCTCCCTGGCAGCTGGATATGTGCCAGGGCGGGTTCCCCAGCCCCTAAGAGCTGGGCCCCGGGAGTGCCCTGGGCTGTTGGGCTTGCGTAATTCCCCATCAAGCACCGTGTCCTGCAGGAAAGGCTGGTGGTGGAGAATGCGGACTGGCTGGTCGTGGTGCCGTACTGGGCCACCTGGCCCTACCAGACCCTGCTGCTGCCCCGCCGCCACGTCTGCCGCCTCCAGGACCTCAGAGAGGGCGAGAGGGACAGTGAGTGGCTCTGAGCCTTGTTAGCCCCAAAGTCCTTTGGGCTTTGACCTTCATTAGGAGGTGGCTCTGTGGCAGCTGTGCTGGTGCTGGTGCTGGAGGGTCCATATCCCCTTGGGGTTCAGGGCCACTGGGTTTGGCTGAGGAGGGAACTGACACCCCTGTTTTGCTGGGATAAGAGCTTGGTGTCCAGGCACAGGCAGTACTGCAGGTGAGAATAGAGTCCTTTTTGGGGTGATGAAGCACATGATGCTCCCTACTTCTGGGGAAACTCCTGTGGTGTTGCTTGTGCTGTCTGCATGGGTGGGGAGGGGGTCAACTACCAAATGCAACCCTCTTGCCTGTCACTGATGTCCACCCAGGGAGAGTTGCTGAGGGTTACATGCCTCATTGCCTGGCATGCTGCCTGCCCTCGGAGGGGCTTGGCCAGCTCAGGGTGGCACTCTTCTGCAGGCCTGGCCTCCATCATGAAGAGGCTGCTCATCAAGTACGACAACCTCTTTGAAGTCTCCTTCCCCTACTCCATGGGCTGGCACGGTGAGTTGCGTGGCTGGGGGACCCCCACAATCCCCTCACTCTCATCCCCGTCCCCTTCCCGTGGCTCACGCAGCACCTACACCTGCGGCAGGAGCCCCCACAGGCCCCCACCTGGAGGAGGACTGCAGGCACTGGCAGCTCCATGCCCACTACTACCCCCCACTGCTGCGCTCTGCCACTGTCCGCAAGTTCATGGTGGGATATGAGATGCTGGCGCAGGCACAGAGGGACCTCACCCCTGAGCAGGTGAGTGCAGCTCATGGGGACTGGGGGAACCAGAGAGTCCTGTGCCAGGGCTGTTCCTGGGACCAGCCGCTGGCTGCCCTTTGTGCTGTGCCCTGCAGGCAGCTGAGCGCCTGAGGAGCCTCCCTGAGGTGCACTACAAAGAAGGGGACAAGGAGATGTGATGGGGAGCAGCGGAGCCGGTCCTCATATGTGAGTGTGAGGGGAAACTTTACCCCATTCTACAGCTACCAGAAAGGAGGTCATAGCCAGGTAGGGAAGTTTCTCCCAGATAACAAGTGATAGGACAAGAGGAAATAGTCTCAAGTTGTGTGAGGTACAGTTTAGGTTGGATGTTGGGGAAAATTTGCTGAAAGGTTTGGTCAGGCACTGAAACAGGCTGTCCAGGAAAGTGATGGAGTCACCATCCCTGGAAGTATTCAAAAACATGTAGATGTGGCATTTGGGGATTTGGTTTAATGGTGGCCTTGGCAGTGCTGGGTTAATGGTAGAGGTCTGTGATTCTGTGTGCTTAGTAAGGCCAGGAGACAACTGGCAGTGCTGAGAGCTGAGGCCTGGGAACTCCTTGTGACCTTGTGAGGCCTTGTGACCCCTCTCAGCTCCCAGATTCTCCTGAGTCTTGTCATGACTGGGCTGGGTTTTGGGATTGGTTTTGCCTGTTTAGGTACTCCAGGCCTAATCCTGTGGCATCCTCACATAGGTGGTGCTGTTCCTTGTCTCCTTCACCATCCTAGGCTCTGTCTGTGCCTCCACAGCGTGCTCCTACCACCACCAAAGGGCTTACACTCCTTACCAGTCCAGTCTCACTGGTGGGATTGGGAGTTCTTCCTTCTCTGTGGAGGGACATACCCTCCCCCAACCCCGGACAATAAAATCTGGAAACAAAAGTCCCTCTGCTTCTGCCCTCGTGGCTCTCAGCCCTGGGTGGGAGGATTAGGGTCTCTAGTGGGGACCCCCAACTTCTGGGGGGGTGGGTAACACCGGTGGCTGCAGGGGATGTGCTGGCACCCCCATGCCTCTTATTCCTGGCCCCTGCCTCTGTGCTGCCTCCTCTTCCTCCATGGGGGGAGCTCTGAGTCCGTCTCTGAGTGCTGCAGGCTTGGGGAGGAGTGGGAAGCAGGGAGGAATGGATGTAGACCAAGGCTTAGCGAGCTCCTGGGAGAGGACTGAGTCCTGGCAAACTCACTGCATGGAAGCTGCTGGCTGGAATAGTCAGCCCTGGAGCTTCTCCTCTTCATCCTCTCTGCCTGGGAGTGCTGGCCTGCAGCCCTCATGGTGCCTGCTGTGAGTGCTGGGACTGCCGGGATGCTGCCAGGCACTGGTGGGTCAGCTCTCTTCGTGGTGCTGTTGCTGCCCCCTTTGTCCTTCCCTGTGGCCGCACATGGTGTGGGATAGTGGCAGCCTGGTCCCTGGGCTGAGCTGAGGGATGCTGCATTCACCTGTCTGTGCTCTCCTCCCTTGCAGCCCTTCCCTCCAGGAAAGCCCCCGGGGCTGTGCAGGGGTAGGTTGTGGACAGTGATGCCACCACAGCTGACGTGGGGGAGGATGCTGTGCTATGTACTATCATGTCTTTGCACAAATAGTTTTTATTTGTCACTACAGAACCATTCTCACAACTCTCTAATGAGACCCCTACCCTTGTCAAGTCTGTGAGTGAGCTCCTGAGGGCTGGAGATACATTGCAAGGAGAGAAATGCTCTCCTCCTACCTACAACACAAGAGTTTGTGAGGAGGGCCGTGTTTCCTCTGCCCCACCTGTGCATCCCTATCCATGGGGCTGGGGGAGACAGAAAGGCACTGAAAGCCACTGGCTGTGAGGCTGGATGCTCTACTACATGCTGGTCCTGTCCTTCTGCCTGGATTTCCCCATCCCTGAATCCACAAAGCATCCAAACTGACCTCAGGGCTCCCCAGGTGCCCCAGGGTTTTGGGGAGGAGCTGGAGCCATCATTGTGCACAACGTCCCTGCGCAAGGTATAGGGGTTGCCCGGCTTGGAATCTGGCCTCTTGCAGACTGATTTCTCTCCTGGGACAAGCAGTGTCCGTTTGGGCTCTGCGACCCTCCCGATCGCAGCCCCTCGTCCCTTCTCGTCGCAACCAGTGCCTGCGTGCCAACCTCTGAACTCCCACGCGTGTCTCCGGGGTCCTGGGAAAGCGGCAACAAATTGGCTTAAATGTGGCAATCCAGATTGGGGTAATTAGCCGCTGAACCGGTTGTAACGAAGCTCGTCATCTCCCTGCACGCGCAGTTAGCTCTGATTTAATAGCCCAGCGGCTCCCAGGCCGGGCTGCCGCGCCTCGGCCCGGGGCCGTAAATGAAACTCGCAGTTAAGTCAAGCGGTATTAAACTTTACAGTCACCGTCTTTAGAAACGAGGCTCTCTCCAGTAAATCAGAGTAAGTGCGACTGTAAATATCGAGGCAGGATCCATATTGCTTAATTAAACAGCAGCTAATGAACAGCCTGTTTGTTGTGTCGTGATTTAGGGCGGAGGCTGGGGAGGCAGTGCGTGCTGAGGAGTGCCGGTTCCGGGATGCCCTCTGCTGCCGGTAGTGGCTCCTGTAGTTCAGCTGCTACTAAAAAAGTCTCTGAGATGGCCTGAGAATTGATTTTATTTTTTTTAAATAAAAATTAAATACCCCCTCTAAAATCTGAAAAACTCGGGGTGGAAGCCAGCAGCAGTTAGAGGAGGAGCAGGGGATACAGCCAGGTGTGAGAGCAGGGCTATACTGAGCTTCCCACTTCCTCCCAACAGATCCACCTCCTCTTGCCCTGACATTTTTAGCTTGTGCACAGAGGTGTGAAAGGCTGGAAGGGAGCAATGAAGGTTTCCTATAGCGCAAGGAGGCATCAGGCTGGTGCAAACAGAGCTACTGTGGATGGAAGGGCATTGCAATTCGTAGGAACCGTTGCTGATGTGCTGTAGAGCCCCAAAGCCTTTTATATTTTAGTGATTACAGTCCAGTTTTAATTAAAAAGTGATTTAGGGCAGAGAGATTAAAAAGTCTAGCTGGGTGAGGGATGGGGGAGTGGAGGGGCTGTGGGGTACCCAGCTGTTGCTCTTGACCTGGGAGCATCAAAGGGAAACTGAGGCCCCTTGGGATTCCCTGTAGGGATGTTCCTCAATGCCATTTCGTTTCTGCAGGGTAGCTGTCAGAGATCCTGGGCGTCCCTGTGACTGGGTCATCCTTTTCCTGACTCCACATCCCCCAGCATCTGCAATTCTTGCCCTGAGCTGCTCTGGAGGAGTGAGCAGGGTGGGGGATGGGGAGAGCAAGAGGAGCTAAGGCTAAGCTCAAGCATGGAGTTAATGAATTAAAAACGCATCAAGGTCCCTTGGAGGTGTTTGCACCCTCTGTGGTGCGCTAGTAGGTCTGTGAGGGATTAGAAAAGGATGCAGTGGTTCTGCACTGGGCTGGCACGTCCCATGCTCTGCAAGGAGCAAGGGATAAGTCCAGTGGAGGATGTGGAGGTATAGAGATGCTTGAGGGGGTATGGCCAGGAGTTTATTCTCATTTCAATTCCATTTTCTGATGCCACTGAAAGAAATGGGTCAATCTGCCAAGGGACATGGCTTTCCCAAAGCTCCTGGGGTTTTGTCTCGAGAGAGACAAGCCAGTGTGCTTGCACAGGTTGTAGCAGTGGCTGTCTCCATCATAATTCCTGTCCTGCATGTTTGGGAGACCCAGAGCACCCCCAGCTCTGATACTGAATCCTTCTCCGGACACAGTTGAGTCCTGGGATGCTGCCCTGGTGCACAGGCACCATTTGGAATGAGCACTTAATGGTAGAGGCAAGTGCTGGAGGCAGGTACATGACCTTTGGTTACATGTCCATGTCCTTGGCAGCTGCCAAAGGCTGCAGAGCTGCAGACATGCTGCAGATTCCGAGTCCCCAGTCCTGCCTACCCCTCTTCCTCTCCTCCCTGCTTTCCAGTGCAGGTGAGACAATAAATATTGAACAAAAGAAGTTAATCTGTGACCAGAGTGTTTTAATCAGAAAAAAAAGTTATGAGTCCAGGCCTGCTGGCTCCTGCCAAAGTGCAGTTTTACTGTTCCTCCTGGTACCAGGTTTATGGCTGTCATTTCATTCCAGTTTTACTGTTGTTTTTGCCCTTATCATTGAGTTTCTCCTTGCCTGCTGCTGCCTGAAACTGAGTGGGGGTTTTGTCAATGTATTAAGGAAGAAATCAGGGAATTTTTAGGAGGGAAGAAGAGAAGGAAAGGGAGGAAGAGAGGAAGGATGAAAGGAAGGAAGAAATGAAGGAAGGGAGAGAAAAAGGAGGAATGGGAGTGTGGGAAACAGAGAGAAGGCCAAATCCTTCCCATTTCTATCTAAAAGACACCACCAGGCCCTTATAATGAAAACAATTAAAAATTTTAAGCAGATGCTAAACACTCTGGTGCCCTGCAGCAGAGAGCTCAGTGCAGTGGGGAAATCTGCTGTGCCAGGAGAATGAAAAGCAAAACCCAGATTTCTTCTAAATTTTGTCTTAGCTGGACATGCAGGAGCATGGGAGCAACTGGGCCAGCAAACAGCACCCATCTTGTCCTGGGCCATGTGATGCATCTGTCCTGGGCTTGGCAGCTGCCTTGGCAGGGACTTTCCAAAGGGTTGAGACCAGCAGGAAACAATTTTGGAGGTGACTTACTCATGTCTTAGACAGCTGGTCTTTCTTCCTCTGCTGATGGTCACTGACTACACCCTGCAATGCATTTTCAGAGCCTTCGGGGACCATGTGTTGTGGGAGGGCTGCTGGTCCCAGGTGGACACAGTGAGATGTCTGGATGCTGCCTGCCAAGCCCCAAGGGTGGAATTTAGCTTGTTAATTGTCTGATACATGCAGGTAATTAAATACTGTCACACTGCAGCATCCATGTGGTCACTAAACAGTGGCTTCCCCCAGTTCCCCCCGAATTTCCTGCTTGCCTGAGGTTGGGGAGGTACCTTGGGGCTCAAGTCTTGCCGATGGGGACCTGGCACTGCGTGTTGTTTCAGCCTCTCCCATCCTGGAACCCCATCCTGAAGTCAGTGGCCTCTGTTTAGAGCAAGAGAAACCACAGGAGGGTATAGATTCCTGCTGGATTCAACCCAAACACAACTAGCTGGGGAGAGAGAGGAGCAGGTGTGGATGGGAGGGCAGGGGACTGGTCTGAGTTGGGTTCAGCCAAAATGCTTGACCACAAAAGGAGGTTACCCACCTGCAGTGGATATGCTGGAAGAAGGGAGGAGCCCTTGCAGCACCCAGGATCTGGCATGGCTGAAATTGGGCACCCTGCACACCCCTGCTGCTGGAGCCAGCTGTGAGAGCTCACAAACATCTGTGCCTGCCCCAAAGGAAGGATCCCCCTTCATCCTGATGTTCCAGAGAAGGAATCTGTAAATATTTTGCTAATTATCATCAGCAATACCGAGGAGTCTGCTACAAAGCTCTGGGGGCGGGGAGACATTGTAACACCAGGATGGAGCCGGGGTGGAATCATCCCCTGGGGTTTGCCTGGGCATGAGGTGGTTCCTGGCAGAGGCAGAGCCCTTGGGAGAGGGGAGGAAGTGGAGAGATACTAATTAGATGCTAATAAGAAAGTAATTAGTAGGTCTCCAGCCTTGCCAGTGCCCTTGGGCTCCCCTGCCCGGCTCCAAGCCAAACCACCTGCTTCAGTGTCCCCAGGGTGGCTTAAGCCCCACAGGGAATGGCTGGAGCGGGGATGAACCAGCTGCTGCTCCCCACGCACACTGACATGCCTGACCACAACAAAATGTCCTCATAAATTGCCCTCGTGAAACAAAACTTGACAAATAAAAGCCAAAAGTCCATCTGCAGCCTGTTTGCTTTTGGTGTTTAATACGTCCCTTGTTTTGCTCGCATTTGTGTGTAGCTCATGGCAGCTCCTCCGCTCCCTCATGGCTACGTGCTTGGGACGGGAGATAGGACTCCTGGGCTGCCTGTGCTGTTCCTGGGGGAGAAGTGCTGCCCCTCCTCGTGTTTCAGGTTCCCCATGCCTCAAATAGCATCAATTACGCAGAGACCTGGCCCCATCAGCTGGCCAGGATGCCTCTGGGCTTTAAGAGGATCCTTGGGACACCCCCGGTGTGACACCTTTAGGGTGCCTCCGGCTTAGACGTGGCTACCTTCCATCCGGCACAGGTCTTGCAGCTGTGAGGAAAATGTTTCCCAGCCCCAAAACAACACTGTGTGGCAAACCCCTGGGTTAGTGCGTCCAAACTGCTGGCTCACTATTTAATTAACACAATTAAAAAAATAATTAAAAATTAAATGTTTAATTCTCAAGTGGGCAAGAAACAGAGAGAGTGCAAAGCCAGGATGGGTCCCCAGGATGCCAGTTTGCTTTTTAACCCTTCCTATCCCACTTTCAATTTCCCCTTGGGATCAGAGATCATCAAAAATCATCTATTCTGTTTGCAGCTGCTTCCACTGCTCTTTGGTAATAGCAGGACCCTGTTCCATCACAGTCCGGCAGGTCGCCTCAGAAGTAGCTGACACATTGGCGCAGGAGAAATGATCCCCAGCCTCTGCTGGGGTCTAAAATTTCCCCCCCACCCCCAAAAGGACTAGCCGACGCATCAAGAACTTGGAATGATTATGATAAAACCTGCGGGACACCAAGGGCATCACTATGATTTGTGCTGTCTAAATGTTAATCAGAATAATAATGCCTATTGAGACAGCTGTTTTAAAAGGCTGTGATGTCGGAGTAAAAATTCCAATAAAATTCTATTAGCCCTTCCTCGTTACACTAATGGTGCCTGCTGCTAAAAGCCCCCTGCTATAGACACCCGTATTAATGGGCTTATTACAGGAAATAAAATCTGAGGCTGAACATTACAGTGAAGCCTGATTAATTCAGCAAGGTAATCTTTTTTTTTCTTCCCCCTCCTCTCTGCCTTTTCTTTTTCTCCCCCCCTTTATTTAATGAATATGCTTCTTGAAGTGCCAACTTCTGAGCTTTGCGTGGAGTTTGGGGATGATTTTAAACTGATCTCGTTCACAATGAGATGAATCTTTGTTCTGGCTCCTGGTGCAAATGGGGGGGAAGGCTTCTCAGATATCTCTATCAAACCAGGAAAGAGGAAAAGCAGCCAGGTTACAAGTGAAGATGTTAGGAAGGGGGCAACAACGGATATCCCATGGATGGTCCTGGAGTGTCAGCTCTTGTGCTGGAACACCCCACTGCTTGTCCCCACACAGGTGTATGGTGACATTGGACAAGGTGAAGCTGCTGGGGGGCAAACAGCAGCTTCTCTCAGCTGCTCCCTCCCATCCTTTCTTGTCCTGATTTCTCCTCTTTTGCTGTCACCCCCATCCCTGCAGGAAGGTCTGCCTAGGTCTCAAGGCACTACATCCAGGTTTGCAGGTGCTATCCCAAGCCCAGTGTGGTGTCACCCAGCGAGGCTGGCACCCTCAGCACACGCTGAGAGGCAGAAACACACCAGCAGACACACCACTATTCATTCAGGCTATAAATAACTCCCATAAAAATCCTCTTCCTAGCCTTTTGTGTTCAGCCAAACCCTGCCAATGGGAAAGGAGACAGCATCTATTTTATGGGCGGCTGGAAGGCGGCTTTGCATTTTTCTGGCTCACGTAATCCCACAGGTACCCTTGTTTCTTTTCTTTTTTAACAGCCTTTTGATTCACGTTCCTCCCAGCCAAGTTTAATTACGGCTTCAGCTCCCACTGCCCAGGGAGGGAAAGGGGAGAGGGCAGCCCTGCCAGCCTATGCAAGGACAGGGGGCACAGGGCAAGAGGGAGGGAGGGGAAGGGGAGAAGGGGAGGGAAGGGAGGACAGAGTGAAGGAGGGAAAGCAAGAAGGAGCAGGCAGGCAGGCTGTAAAGAAGGAAGGAAAAGGGAAAAGGGAAAAGGGAAAAGGGAAAAGGAAAAGGAAAAGGAAAAGGAAAAGGAAAAGGAAAAGGAAAAGGAAAAGGAAAAGGAAAAGGAAAAGGAAAAGGAAAGAAAGTGCAGCACAGGACTGTGCCCATCCTGAGAAGCCCAGAGTAGTGTCCAGGTCCCAGCTTGGGGTAATGACTGCATTTAGCAATCTAGGTAATTTTTTTAATTAACCTTAGCAAGAAGCTGTGAACACCATGAGCTTGTGGAGGGGTCAGGAGATACTGGGCGATGGGCTAGCAAAGTCTATAATTCCTTGATCGTAATTCCACATGGATATGTTGCAATCATAGCCTTCAAGTTAAGCATGGGGCCAGCACACTACATGCTGGTAACAATTTAATTATAGTGTAGGGGAGTTGAATTTCAGTGAAAAGAAAAAGGTGGTGGGATTGCACAGACCCTGCCAAACAATGCTTAGGAGTCTGCAGTTGGGTCTGGAGTTGAGGTTTCCCTCTGGGGATCTGTGGCCTCAGTGCCTTGGGAAATGTGGTGTCCTTGGATTGGGGATGGCTGGAGATTTCCCCCCCACCCCACCTGTTCCACCCGTGCCTGTCAATTCAATCACCCAGTTCACAGCAGCAATCTCTTCTCCCCCATATAATAACACAGCCAATGCTCACTTGATTACCTGCCCACCCTAGAAATAAGAATGCCTTCAACATCCTTGGTCCTTCAGATCTCTCTGGGTAGGTTCTTTGTGTGATCACCTCCCCTTTGCACCCTTATTGGCACCATCTGGCAGTGAAGGTGAGGATCTGCATGGGAAACCCTGTGACCAGGAACAACACTGGTGAGTGGGAAGAGGAGGAAAAAGCATACAGAAGAAAGAAAAAAAAAAGGTGAAGAAATCAATTTAGTTGCAATAAAGCCTCTTACTGTATTAACTGCTAATCCAGAAATACACAAACACACAGAGGGAGTCCTTGGAATAAAGGCATTTAATTAAGCTGTTTGCTTGGAGTTGGCTCTGAAAGGTCTGGCACGATGGAGGAACAGGCACAGCTGGACCCTGGGGAGATGCTTGCTGGGGCCTTCCCCCTTGGTTCAAGGCCGTGGAACAGTGCTGTCCCCTCCATGAGGACACAGCCTACCCTCCAACCACATCTGAGCTTCCCTTTGCTGGTTGAGGAGAATATCTCCTGGCCCCCCATGGATGCTGGGAAGCTGACTTTTCGTGATGTTTCCCATCCAGCTGGGGTAGGAACTGTTGGCATCACAGGACCATTTGCTCTTTCCTCCTTTCCTTTTCGTCGAGGGGAGGGGGCCTCAGTGAGGGGGGTTATAACTCTTCTCTCCTTCCATTTGATCTGCCAGCGGGCTCAGCAGGGGGAAGACCCTGTCTCGGCAGGCTGCCCACGAGATAAAAGGAAGAGAGGGCCAAGCCAAGACATTTTTTCCACTGTTCCCCCCACCCCTTCGCCCTTTCCTCCATCCCCCCGGTTTTCTTGGCAAAGGACGAAACAGGGAAATGAGTGTACTCCTTTCAAAGCCCTTCTTCTTTCAATATTGAACCAAGCCTGGATTCCCTTCTGGATGCCTGATTGCTGGCATTCCCGCTCCCCATGCAGCCTAAACTGTAACAGCTGAAGGCTGGGGATGATGTCGGGGCACTGCAAGCACGTGTGGGGAGGCTGTAAGAGAAACACCAGCCCCCTGCTTCCCACCCCAGTATCTGGGCTGTTCTGCACCTCGTTGAGACCTGTTCCCTCAGTGGTGCCTCTTCCCCATCATCACCTTCAGCCTGTGAAGCTCTGCTGCTCTGGCATGTCACGAGTTGTGGAGTCTCTGCCCCTGACAAGCTCCTGGGCTATAAAATGTTCGACTGTGACACCATGTCCTGCAAAGCCTGTGCTTTGGGGCATGGGAACCAGCTCCGTTGCCCTGGGATTCTTGTCAAGACTTGGGAATCCTGTCCTACCCCTAGCTGGGATGAAAGCCATCCTAGGGAACCTGGCAGGGCGCAGCCCAGCTCCCACTTGCTGTGTTGGACTCAGCAGAGTGTTTCACTTTAACTTTTTCCAGAGATTTTCTTTTGATTTCATCCTTTTCTGTTTGATTTTTTTTTTTGAAGGAAGATAACGATCTTGCATTTCCAAATGAAGTCATTTGGCACCTGGGTAGGGTGGAGGAGAAAAGATTTATTTTTCATTTAAAGTTGTGGAAACAGGATAGCCAAAACGTTGCATGCCTTTTTTTTTTTTTTTCCCCTAGAACGTTTTTAGAAAGAGAAATTTCTCTGAAGTGACCTTTTCTTAGGAAGTGTTTTGATGAACTGGCATTTTCCGGATGAAAAATCATTTCTGTCCAAAGTGCCTGGCCCTTTCCAGGGCAGGAGCGGAGGGGCCATGAGAGCTGCGGAGGGAGAGAGCTTGGGATTTCTTCAGCAGTTTGGGGAGGATGCTTGGAGTGGTGTGGATAATTTGGTGCCAGGACCTGGGGGCTGATGACCAAGGTGGTGGATGCAGCTGTGGTGTGATCCTTGCAAGGCAGCAAGGAAGGTGAGGTGGGGCAGCCCAAATCTACAGCACAGCACTCCCCAGTTCCTCCTTATCAGCCCCTTGGCATCTCTCATGCCTTTATCACACTCAGTGTAACTTCCTGAGGAAGGAGGGCAGCCCACCACTGAGGTCTTAGTGTAAACCTTCAATAGCAGCTGCCTCTAATTACTGCTTGAAATCCTTTGAAGCAGGAGGATCTGGATTTGTGAAGGGACAGTGGGGATAGGGAGCTTCTGGATGTGATCCACTGTGCTCTTCCTGGGGGTGTCTCACATCAGCACATCCCCCAGCCCCAATGCACACCCGCTGGGGCTGGAGAAACACAGTCTGCCTCTGCTCTTCCATGATCTTTCCTTACACCCAGGGTTGCAATAACCTTTTCAGCTCCACCAGCCCAAGGACTGAGCTGGACATCCCATGGGGCTGCATCCAGATATGCTGCAGAGCTGCTGCCCCCAACCCGGGTGCTCACATGGCCAGTGCAGCCCACACCATCCCCGCTGCCAGGAGGGTTACATCTTCTTGCCTGCATCCCATTTGCACATGTTTGGGATGGGAGTTTGGGATGCCCCAGGAAACTCTCTGTGGGAGTTTGTTCCCCTTCTTTAATCCCATTCGGATGTCCTCATTTTCTGCTTTCCTGCACATCTCGTGTGGCATGTCGATTCGCTATCGCTCTGGTTTATTAATCAGAGTGTCAGGCAGGAGCAGATCAAATGGCTTACAAGAGCCTAAGTACGTTACAGCAACGCTATTATCTCTCTCCACTGAAATTCGTAATCTCCATGAAAAATTAGAGCAAGCTGCTCTGACAAGCCCCATTCTCCATATGCCCCATGAGCAGGACCCTAATTATTTCACCTTTCTTTAACTCTTTATTGATCCCATCCTCCATGAGCCGCCTGTTATTTTGCCTGGGATTCATGCATTAACAAAAAAGATTGGCTTCACACACACTTCTAAACTCCTGGTGCTTGCAGGCTGCCTACAGGAGACTGCTTTTCTCTCCTGACAGAGAGACAGGCAGCTGCTTTTGGGGGGGTCCCTCACACTTTTTGGGGTGACTTTGCCTGGTGACATGGCAGCGGCTGAGGATCCTTCCCGTGGTACCCAGCAGGTGGTGGTGATGTATAACTATTTCCTCACGGCCTTTTCTTATCGGAGGCTTTTAATGTTTTACTCAGCTGCAGGTTGACTTTACCCATCTCTCTGGCTTTCAGTGGGGGCTCACCCCACCATAAGACCTTTTTTTCGTATTTGCCATACTGGACACAGGCAGGGCTGGCATTGTTTTGTTCTTGATGCCCTTTTTGCACTCTCCAGGCTTTGCCAGGTGCAGACTTTCATATGAAGGGAATACAAGAAAAACCTCTTATCACTCCTGCAAGCCTAGTTGACACAGTCTTTCCACTCTTTGACTGTATTTAATACCTTTTATTTTACATCTTTCAGCACTTGACAATAGGACCAAAAAATATAATATCCGTAATAATGCCTGTTCTGAAGGGATGGTGTCTAGAGGGAGACAGGAGGGGGATGGATATAAGACATGGAGCATGAGGAACACCAGAGAGGAAGGCAATGGCAAATGCCTCACTGTTCAGGGGGTTTTTAGCTTGCCTCCACCTGAGGTTGCCTTCCCCAGGCAATGGGGACTTGAGTTTCGGCTGGAATGTTGCTCTCCAGAACTTTGATGCAATCCTGCAGGATACTAGTGGTGCTAAAAGGGCTGAGCTTGCTGCATCCCAACTGCTGACCTGGCACCTGGGGATATGGATGGAGATGGTGAGAGGCTGAGGAAGAGGCAAGAAGGAGCAGAGAGAAGGATTTAGTCAGCACCTCCTCTGCCAGCTTTGGGATGCACTTGCTGCTTGGGAGATGGATGGGGATGATGCCATGGATGTATTTGGGCAGAGAGGAACTTGGGCGGACTGGGAAGCTGGGGTGCCCTTATCCACTCTTTGGGAGTGACAAACAGTGCCATAGTTCTCACCCAGTGCCTTCCAGGTGGCTACTGGGCCAGCTGTTGGCCTCTGGGGAAGGCATTGGGACAGATCCTGGGAAAACTCATTAGTTCTCCCAAGAACTGCAACCAAGCTGAACCAGAGGGCCATGCTGGGGCTGGAAGTGGAGAAATGAGGAATGTTGCTTCCAGAACCTTTGGCTAGGACAGCCAGAGGAGGGGAAGATGGGAGCTGAGAGCATGCAGGCTGGTTATGCTGGGCTGGAGTCTGGCTGATGTTGATTAAGGGCTGGGTTCAGCTTGGCACTGCCAGGTTTGCAGCCAGCAGCCCCATTTCTTCCCGGGGATGCTCAGCCTCCCAGCTGCCCTCCAGGGCTGTCAGAACAGAACAGCTGAGGGGCACAGTGCTCCATCTCACTGCTCTTCAGTGTGGAAATACCTACAGACACTGAGGGAAGTTTTATTTCTAGGACCCTCCTACTTCCCTAGAGAGGCCAGAGCTGCTTCTTGAATTCAGCATCTTGAATGGTCCCAGTGTCACTGCTTTACATGGAAAGTAACTGGTTCCCCTTTGCTTTTTACTCCTTGCCACATTTACGTCCAGATGTTTAACTTTGACCTTGGATCAATTTAAAGTTATCCATTTTTCTATGACAAGGGCCTCTGAGATGATGAAAAATTGACATGGTGTAATAGCAGAGAAATGTCTTTGGATCTGCAGCCAATCTCTCCAGCCCTCCAAACTCTGCAGAACATCTGAGCAAACCCAATAGTTTCTAATTTTTAAACAGGTATGTACATGTGTGTATGTACATGTGCATAGCTCTATACATATTTGTATTAATATTCTCCACCCATTTCATTGCAGCATCTGGCCATCAGAAATGCAACTCGTGATGCTGGGGGCTAATGGGATATGTTTTTATTTGTTCTTGTTATAAAATAGGTACCTCCGTATTAACTTTGCAGGGCATTATATTGATGTAGGGCAGTAAACTTTATGGCAGATTTCACAACCCTGTTAAGTGCATCATCTTAAACTGTAATATCTGTCTGGGAAGACAAGTGAAACCCTTGCCAGAAATACATGCCTGGGAAGGAAGGTAGTGTGAAGATGGAGGAGGAGAGGAGAATTGATGCTGATACCTGCAGGATCCTGGGGTGTGCAGGAGGCTCCCCAGATCCCGGGGAAAGGGGTTTGCTCACTGTTTTTGGCTTCTCGTGAAGTCTCTGTGAGCAGTGTCTGTGCCAGCAGTGATTGCATCCCTCGAGGTTCTGGCTGGCTGCTCCGGAGGCTGTTTGCTCTCCTGTCCCTCCGCCTTTCACATCCCCAGTAAATCTAACGTTATGCACACTGTGGCCGCTGGTCACAGATAACTGCTTAGCTTAAATCCTGCTTGAATTCCCTTGGCTTATCTGCTAAATGGGATCTCTGTTATAAATAGAGTCCTGCAGACATGAAGGCCTATTTGGGCAGGGGCTTGTTTGGCAAGGAGTTTTACAGAAGTTTGAGCAAATTGCTGGGGAGAAGCTGCAAGATAATAACAAGGAAAATGATATTAAACTGACTTCTCTGCTTCCTCCTTATCCCTCAGCTGTTAGGAACTCACCTGGAAAGTACAGCTCTCAAGCAGACAAGGCAGCACAGGCACCACAACTCCAGCCCAGTGATTGCAGTGGTGAAATGCTGTCTCAGAGCCAGGAATAGGAGGGAAAAGTGTCCCCATGTGTGTACCCATGGCAGCCCTCAGCAGTGGGCAGAGGGGTGGGTCCAGGCAGGGTGAAGATGAGCTACATGCCTGCCAAGGCACCACTGTTGCAGGGATGCTGGTTCTCCTCCCCCAGCTTGTGGTGGCTGGCTGCCACCACTGTCAGCTAATTGGGATGCTGATAATTAAAAAGTGTTTCGTGATTTAATTTTCCCCTCATTATGATGTCTGCCTCAGTCTTGATGGTGCTGAGCACATCTCTACAAAGACTTCAGGAGACGGAGGGGGTGATCCACACTGTTGCAGGACAGTGGTGAAACCAGATCAGGTGCAAATGGTTCATGAAGAGGCTGAATCAAAACCCCATTGCTTTGGAGACACAGAGAAGACCAGGCTGGGAAATGGGTTAACAAGGCTGAGTCTGCAACAGGTCAGCAGAATCCTGATTCTTCTGAAAGTCTCTGGGTTATGAGTTCAGCATCTGCAAAAGGCAACCATCCAGAGGGGGGGGTGTGCAGGAGAAAATCTCTGTTGGTGCATATCTCCAGCATTGCAGTCACTCAGTGTTAAAGGTAAAAAACAACCAACAAATTAATTTACTTGGATTGGCATAGGATAAGCATTGCCTGGGGAAAGCAATCCCCTGGAGAGGACACCTGGGCAGTATTTGGTGGTGATGGGAGTCTCCATCAAAAGGGTTCTTGCTGTTGTGTCTTCAGCTGGGCCAGAAGACTCTGCCAAATGTTATCTTGCTCAGTTCTTACAATCTGGACGGCCATGATCCTACCTGAACTCTCAGAACATGCATAATTCAGTACCATTGATACCTCTAGTACATGAAACACATCTCTTAAATATCTTAACTACGTACAGAGGACCATCGTACATGACCATTCCTGCTCTTGACTTACAAACCTTTTGTCTCTGCACAGGGTGGTCACTGCTGTGGCAAGGATGCTTCAAGACTTGCCTCCTTTAGGATGGAGATCAACAATTTCAGGTGCACTGATAGGGCAGGACCATCTGAAGTTCTCACCTGGAGGCCTGTAAGAATTAGCCAGATACTTGACTGTGAACCTGCCATGAGGGTGTTTGCAGCTAGAGTGGATTGCAGGGACTTTTTCCATCCTTTTGCTTGTAAAGCTTTTTAATTTCTTTCCCTTGTCTAGCAGTCAAACCCCAACAGGGAAGAGTCAGGGTTTCCTGGAGACTCGAAGCTTCAGGGTGCTGCAGGGAAAGGACATTTGAGCAGATATTCCCGGCTGGAAGTCGGCACCAAGACCCCTCCCTGTGCACAATCCAGGGCTCGTTTGTCAAATAAGCTTTGTTTTGGGCCAGATTTTCCCAAAGGCCAGAGGGATGGATTGGAGAGGGACTTGGTGGCAGGGAGCCTCGGAGGAACCATTGGCTGGGAGAGTGCAAGCCAAACTGATGCCAGCACTGCCTGAGGTCACCTTTGGCTCCAGGCTTGAACCAGGAACATGGTGTGGTGCAAATGGGAAACGCCAGAGGCAGCTTGACAGAGGGCAAATTGGGTAAAACAGCATCAGGAGTGTCAAAACAAATTTGTTTCCAGTATAGAAAACACCTCCCTTGGGAGCATGAGGGAGGCTTAGGAGTTGTTACTTTTGGACGAGAGAGGCAGTGAATTTGATCAGCAAACAAACGGGAACTGGCAAAGCTGACAGCTTTTGCTCTGATTGCTTTGCTTCCTCCGTGCTGGGCTGTGTCTTTCTTTTTTTTTTTTTTCCTTTAGGGTTTTTTTCCCATTTAATTTATTGAAATGCTCTGGATCCCAATTCACTTTCTTTGCTCTTTACTTCTTATTGCTTTGGCTGAAACTTTAAATCCCCAGTATGACTGGGATCAGGGCAAGAATAAAAATATCCCATGGAAAAACAAACCAACCCAAGGACATGAAAACAAGCTGCAGCATTTCTGATGTTCAATTTTGGTAGCAGAGGGTGGGTGTCTCTTGGTAGCAGGACAGGGATATGGTGACAGTGACCTCTGGCATGGAGGGTTGTTGCCAATCCCTGCACAATGGAGTGAATTAGTGGGTTGCACTCTGACTCCTAAGGATCAGGGCCTCTGCCTGACTTAAAGGGAAGGATAAGGGAGAAATCTCCCTGCCAAGGGGTGAGGCTGGAGGCTTTTCCTGAAGCTAAGAAAGTGCCAAGAAGGAAACCTTGTCTTATGAAACGTCCTCAGAGAGCTGTAGGGACACAGAAAAATGGCTGCCAAGCCACCTCCTTGAGTGATCCTGCTTTTCCAGAAACAGCATCCTTTTTCGCAGGGGGAAAATGAGGCCCAGGGCAATGATGTGGTATCAGTAGGTAGGGAAGGCTTGGAGCGGCACCCCACGTTCCTGGGCGTCAGCTGCATTCCCTCTGTGTAGACAGCATGTGTAGTCAATGTGTCATGTTCCTGCCTTTTCATCAGCCTGAAATTACCTTTTGTTAAAAAAGAAAAGAAATCCAAATCTTCAAGAAGCCACTCAGGCTGTTGTCTGAGGCATGTTTGTTTGTTTGTTTGTTCTTGTTTGTTTTTTTAATCAAAGAAACAGATGTTTCTGTTTTATATTAAATGGGCTGCAGGGCTGGATCCTGCTCTTGCTTCCAGCACTGTGTGTCTGGAGTGAAGCAGTGGTCACTCGGAAGGGAAGAGGTGCTTGTCTGCAGTGCCTGACCCCTGAAGTTTTGGGAAAGGGTCTTTCCCTTCTTTGTGGCACTTTGCTATTAATGGCATTAGTAACAGATGGATTTACAGCCTGTCTGTTGTGAAGTGGCTCTGGGAATAATTCTTCTTCCTTGTCTCTGTTGTGTCTACCTCAAAACGGGGCTGTTCTGGTTTTGCTGCAGCCTCCCTCTTGTGCCTTTGGCTCAGCCTCTGATTCAATGGTGCTAGCACCCTCCAGGTGGACCATTACATCTCATCTCATGTACTTCCTGGGGAAAAATATTTCCCAATGGGATTCCCACAGCCCTGCTCAACCTGAGCCTTTCTGTCAATGTTGGCAGGTACATTTCGGCCTCCTGCAGTACCTTGTGTGCAGGGACTGGTTTGAAGGATGCTTTTCTGCAGCAGTTGGACTGTTGTCACATGTCTTTACCCTTCTTGCATTTCAACTCCAAAGGAAATGGTGAGAAACTATTTGCCCTGCCAATGACCTTGAAGCATGGGACCAACAGCTTGTGTTCACATGAAACCTCCTGAACATCCTACATGGACTTGGTCTGCTGTCAGGGTCTGATTCTGCCAGCTGTGATCTCTGGTCTGTGTCAAAGTTGGATTTAGCTCCCAGTAAACAAGCTGAGAAAGCCGGAGCTCAAGTAATGTGGAAACTTGGTTCCTCAGAGCTGCAATTTGTCATTGCTTTCCCAAAGGCAGGTGATTGCTCTACAGATTATAACAGATACTGGTGTCTGCTCACAGGATATTCAAGCTGAGACTAAGGAAGGAGCTCAGCAATGCACAGTGTAGAACCTCATCAGCAGATTGGCAGTGGGGCCCAGCAAGGCCAGAAGCTGCAGCACATGGAGAGATGCCTGGTGGAGGTAACAGCTTCTCAGTACTGGCTCCTCTGTGCTCCCTGCCCTTGAAAAGAGGGCAGATATACTCCAGAAATGCCTCATCCTGGGCCCAGCATAGTGACAATCAGGAGCATCCTGCTTCTTCGAGAAGCAGAGCATCTCAGGGGTGTCTGCTGCTTTTCTACCACCAGGTTTAACACCTACTTTGGGAGGGAAGAACCTTAATTTGAGAGGGATGTGCTGCCCTGGAAAGTGCAAGAACACTGTGCTTGGCCACACTGCAAACAGTGCTTTCTCTTCATGCCTCCAGCACCACAGATGTGCTACCATGGCCCAAGTTGCTCTGTGAGGATGATGGCCACTTTTCAGAAAAGGTTTTGGACTCCCTGATCGATAACTGAAGCCTCTCACTGCTCCACATTAGGGCTGAGGTACAGGGACTGTAGCTGATCAGGTGCAGAAGAAAGCTCTGGTCTGGATCAGAAGCATCTAACGTGTCAGATCCTCTTTAATCATCAAAATACAAAAGTAAGAATCTCATCTGACTGCTTGGCTGTACTGAAATAATAGCTTATTCAGAAGCTAATTCAAGACATTTAAGCCTAAACACCAGCATTTGGGGTGTGCATTTATAGCAGGCAGGCACATGGAAGCTACCTCTACTGCATTTAATTCCTTCCACAAAGTCCATTGATCCAGGCATTACTGCCCAGGCAAAACTGGCTCGAGTTTCATTGCAGACATGACCAACCATATTGCTGTGAGCTGCCCAGCATCGTAACTGAGAGTAGGTGTGCTATTCATTTTAAGTGAGTGTTTGGGCTGGTGCCTCTTGCTCCAGCTTATCACCAGCTTGTTACCTCCAGCATCTGAAGCCTTGCCTGCCTCACCAACAGGAGATTAAGAAAGGGGGCACTTGCCAGGTGCCTGCAGCAGGTCTCAGCTACAGCGTGTTGGGTGATGTACAGGATGGTGCTGGGAGTGATGGGGGCACCCAATTCAGCTGAGATAGAGACAGTGAGGTATTTGTGCAGGCTGATGGGATGTGTGGAGTGAAATTACTGAAGAGGGGGGGATGGATTCTGGGTTTTCAACATGTTGTCACTGCCTGCCCTAGGGCAAGCAGGAAGACCATGAGCCCTGGGGAGATCAGGCACCCCCTTTCCTTTGAAGGCAAGGAGATGAGTGCCTGGAGTTACTGGTCCTGATACTATCTCCTCCTGCATCCCACTGGCCTTAAGGATACAGTTATTCTTGCAAAGAAGGAGAGGCACTGTTGAGGAGTGGCCCAGACTCATTACAGACACCCATTTGGGAGAGCAAAAAAACTCTCTACCTGAGCTCCTCCAAGTAGTGGAGCCCATGCCTAGGAAATGCCCAGCAAAACCTGCTCCCTCTCCCAGATAATATTTCAGCCTACCACAAACACCAGAATTGCTGGAGGATGGCAAGTTCAGCTGCTGACCTCTCCTTGTACTGAGACAGTGAAGAATATATTTATTTTGTCTGTACCTTCTCCATGCCTTTACGGACTATTATTCTCCACGGCTGTACACAATCTCTTTTCCAGGCAGCTGTGTCCCACCTGAATCAATTCCTCACTGTGCAGAACTTTCCCAGATCTTGGGTTGTTTCCATTTGGAGATCTGGGAGAGAAGAAGCACACACACCGTCCATGGATACAGATTTACATTGTGGCACTGTGATGTTAATGTTTTCCTATTATTTCCTGATATTCCTATTATTTCCTGACAACAGGTACCACTCCTGTGCTTCTCCCTGTTATGTGGAACAGCAGCACCCAGCTCATGAGCCAGGCAGTGCCCCAAACAGTTTATTGCCACTGTGTTCCTCAGCCCCATATCTCATTTGTCATTTAATTGATAAGCAGTTTTGTCAGATCTCTTGGCAACTTTTAAAAATCAGGTCACCCTAAACACATGGTGCTGGCAGAAGTTGTCACCTCACTGTCTACCTCCTTCCCTAATTCATTCATGAACAGACTGAGCAGTGCAGGTCCCTGTGCTCCCTGCTTGCAGGGCTCTGCCATTCTGCTGAGAAACTGCCCATGCATTCCAGCCTGTTTATCCATTTCTAACAGGGAGAAACCCTCCCTGCTCTTCTGCCACCACCCCAGTTCCTTTAGGGGTTACTTTGCTGCTTGCCTTCAGGTTTGTTTTGAGGTGAGCCATAGGAAAACTTATGGGATGGGAACCTTTCCAAACCTGCTTGCAGTGTGTTTGAATAATAATGGTCCTCTGCTTTGTCCTGCTGGAGGCTTGCCCTCAACTGACCAATTCCAGCACCTGAGAAGGAATCACCCCATGCACCAGCACAAGCTGGCCAGCTGGAAAGCAGAAGGATAAGGACCTGGGGGTCCTGATGGAAAACAATCTGTCCCTGAGCCAGCAGTGTGCCCTTGTGGACTGGAAGGCCTATGGTGTTCTGGGGTCCATTAGGAAAAACATTGCCAGCAAGTTGAAGGAGTGGGTCCTGCCCCTCTACTGGGGCCTAGTGAGGTCACATCTGGAGTGGCCACAACTGTGTCCAGTTCTGGGCTCCTCGGGACAAGACAGACTTGGAGCTCCTGGAGTGGATTCAGTGGAGGGCTATGAAGTTCCTAAATCATTTAGGGACTGGAGCATTTCTCTTAACTGAAAGGCTGAGAGAGTTGGGCAAGTTCAGCCTTGAGAAAAGACAACTGAGAGGGGACCTCATCAATGTCTGTAAGTATTTGAAGGCAGGATGTCGGAGGACAGAGCCAGGCTCTGCTCGGTGGTGCTGAGCAACACGACAAGAGGCAATGGGCAGGAACTGATGCACAGGAAGCTCTACCTGAACATGAGGAAGAGCTTCTTTCCTAAGCAGGTGATGGAGCACTGGAACAGATTGCCCAGAGAGGATGTGGAGTTTCCCTCACTGGAGATATTTTAGAATTGTTTCATGCAATCCTGTGCCGTGTGCTCTAGGGGACCCTCCTTGAGGAGGGAGGTTGGACCAGAGAGCCCTCTGTGATCCCTTCCAACCTGACTCACACTGTGATTCTGTGAGCTTATGGTCTTGCAGACTCTGCTGCTTCTGTGGCTGAAAGAGAGACCGTTCATTTTTATGGTCACAGCAAATTGATCTTCACATTCTTTTGTGGCTGTCTTATTGTGCATTTACGTTTAACCTGCCAGAGGCTGTGCTCTTTTTAAATTCCTTAGTTGGACAAGCTTTCGATATGTGAAGACTGCCCCCTTTCCTCTCGTGCCCTACAGTTTTACCCAGCTGGCCTTTCAAAGGTCTTTCTGTGAGGAGGAATGTGCCTGTGCTGAGCCTCTGAAAGGGCATCTTTAACCAGTCCCTGTGCTTCCTGCACATGATACATCTCTTTGGCTCTTTATCTCATTTAGACTCTTTTTTATGGCTATCCCCATTGTAATGTCATTCCTTTTTCTCAAGGAGACACTGACAGGGTGGACTTTTGCCATCCCTGCATGTATGTGACGGTCACCTTACATGTGGATTTTGGATACTGTTGGTTTGGAGGACAGAGTAAAGTGTTGTTGGTTCCTTTTTTGGGCCCAGGGACCAAGTGCTCTGTGTAAAATCCTCCCAAAAGCACCAAAACAATCATGTCAGCATCACAGGGAAAAGGTCTGGAAACTCTTATTTGATTCCAAAGGCCTCCTAGAGCTACAGTAAGAAGGAGTCCTGGAGCTGTTCTTAAGCTAGAAGTTGTCAGCAGTGTTGTCTTCATGAATTTCCTCATGGAAAGGGTTGTCAAGCACTGGAATGGGCTGCTGAGGGAGGTGGTGGAGTCACTGCCCCTGGAGGTGTTCAAGAAATGACTGTATGTGACATTTAGTGCTGAGGTCTAGTTGACAAGGTCATGATTGGTCAAAGGTTGGACTCAATGATCTTGGAGGTCTTTTCCAGCCTAAATGATTCTCCGACTCTATGATTCCTCACCACTTTCCACCCCTCCTCCCTCAAGAAAGGCCTATTTCTCTTCTTTCTGGACCCACGGCTGTGAGAGTTTACATCAAAAGTGGCTGGGTAGCTGAGGAAGAAATGTGTCTTGGGCCTCCTTTTAATTTTCCTGTTATCAATCTTTGCTTGTGCAGCAGCCAAGTTGTCTTCGGTAACTTTGCAGCTTGCAATATTTGAGCCTGTTTTCCTGCCCTGGGAAGTCCCCCATGACCAGCCATATAGTGGCAGGAGTTTTCCCCCAACACTGCTGTGCTCTTGTATGCTTGCAGCAGATGCAGAGCAAAAAGGTAAGATGGTTTCATGGCAAGCTGTGTCACAGCTGACAGGATTTTACCAGATTGCGTTGGTTTGCCCTACAGGGATGTTTCCTACGTGCTGTTGGTCCTCATGCATTCTTTGGAAACCAGACCAAGTGTAGTGACCAGGGGTGGGATAGCAGTCTCCCAAGGACTGAGTACAGCTCTGCTGCAGCTCCCTTTGGGCCTGCATGTTGAGGTTTGTGTCCCGCTGCTCCCCAGCAAGCAGAGATACTGGTTACCTAGATCAGGCAAGAGGAGAAAGGCCAGTGGGAAGAGCTCCAAGCCCGGCAGCTCTCCAGCTGCCTCCATCCCATCATACAGGCAAGCTGAGGCTGAGCTGGGGAGCCTTTTGCACTGGGACCAGCCACATGAGCAGGGATCTTACAGTATTAATTAAACATCTGGAGAGTCTGGCAGGAAGCCCACTTCATTATCGCTGGTGCTTTCAGGAGTCCTTCCCCTCCTGCCTCTCAGAGCTTCTTCCTTCTAGTGTGTCACCATTTGCACACCCTGGAGAGACCCTCACTCTTGGTCCAGATGGGAAAACAGCTATTCCAAAATTTAGGGGCTCAGGAGTGTCAATCAGTCATCAGACACAATATGGTACACCACAAGGTGGTGGGGAGAGCAAGTTGAGGCAAAGAAATCAGGCTGAGGGGTATTGCCCTTCTTGTGGGGCCCTGCTGGCTTGCACGGAGCTGCATTTCAGAATGTCCTGGAGGCAAGTTGCATGTCTCTGGCAGTTGCTTTGTCCTTGGTGTTGGACACAGCATGTGCAGCTGGGTGAAACATCTCTGAGGTTTCCCTTCCAACACCTCCCAGACTCAGAAAGCAGCTATTCCTCTGCTCTGTGATGCATTTCCAGCCCTGTATGCCCAGGCTGCTGTGAGGGTGTTGAACAGGTGGCCCAGAGAAGTTGTGGATGCCCCATCCCTGGAAATGTTTAAGGCCAGGTTGAATGGGGCTTTGAGCAACCTGGTCAGGTGGAAGGTGCCCCTGCCCTTGGCAGGGGGGTTGGAACGAGATGATCTTTAAGGTCCCCTCCAACCCAAACCTTTCTATGATTCTGTGATTCTATGATAACCTACTCTGCACAGGGCAGGGTGTTTAGATGCCTTGTCTTTCCCTGTACCCACAGTTACCTGCAATGCATGGGGCAAGGATGTTCTTGCTGCCGGCACTGACTGCTTGGCAGCTGCTTGTAGCCTGAAGCTCCTTAGCTCTGCCACCAGCCCCCAGGGCCTGGCTTTGCATCATGCTCCTCTATCCTCCAAAGGGACTCTGGCAGCATCCCATAACCCTCTGATGGAGCTGAGAGGGCAAAAGGGCCATGGTACAAGTGCAGCAAGCTCCTCCTTGAACCCCTAGTGGGGAAGGCTAGCTCCTCAATACTGCAGTTGGAACTCAGAGGGCACATACAGAAGTGTGAAAAGCACTGGAGAAATGCATCTGCTGCCTTGATCCTTCCTAAAGCTCAAATGGTAGTAGTAGACATAGTATAGGAGACAGTTAGTTTGCAATTAGTACATGGGAGGCACAATGAGATAATTAGCTACCAGTTAACAGGATGAATGTGACGACCACATTCCCTGCTTACAGATGTTTGGCTAATTTGACATCAGCAGCTTTGTTAAGCTATTATGAATTACACAGGAGGTGCAACGAGCTGGATCTTGCTAACAAGGGCGCAATCACTCGTGGCTTGCACCAGGGACATTTATTGCACCAGGGGCGACTGGCCCTATCCCACATGGTTGTCAGGTCTCCCAGATTCTCCCTTTCTCCAGCTCCTGTGAGGGCCCTGCCAGGGCTTTGTGCTGGCCTTGACCCTGTGGGGAAGGCATGGAGCCCAGCTTGCCAATGGCCTCTGGAACTTGGTGCCCTCTTAGAAAATCATGCCTAACTTAACAAGACCACTCTGCCATCCTCTGGTCTGTTTGACCAGGAGCAGTGACAGTGCAGGGGAGACGCTAAGGAGACATGGCCCTCAGCGTGGAAGAGATGAGGAGGTCTGGCAGGATTTTCATTGGACCTATCAAGTATGAAAAGGTGGCTTTTGCAGACCAAAAAATCAGCCTAATGAGGAATAAGCAAGTACTTCAGTGGATGATGTTAAGGAAAGGCTAGATAGCACCAAGCTGGGGACAAAGGAGAAAAGAGAGGAAGGAAAACTTTTATGATAGCCCATGGGAAGCCTGTGGGATGGGACTTGCTGGACAGGGAAGTTGTGAGATCTTTGACATGCCACTTCTGCCCTAGGCAGAGAGGATGGCCAGGAGACATCAAAGAATACCCTTGAAAGCCTGGGATGTTTTCTGGGACTACTCCCGGAGATTACAGCCTCTATGCCAGGAGACATGAAGTCTTGATCTGGACTGGTGTCCACCTCCACAGCAGTTGTTTTGCTAGCCCCCCATCTGGGAACAGCAAGGAACTGAGGAGGGGAGGGAAGCAGGAATGCTCAGCTGGTGCCTGCCCAGGCTTTGAGACAGGCAGATACAGATGTGCCCGTGGAGGCAGAAGTGTGGCTGGGTCAGCACTGCTCTGGACTGAGCCAAGTGTCCTGCTGGGAGATGGGGATAATTAGCTTGAGCCCAGCATGACGCTGATGGTACTTTTGAAAGATGCTGCCTGAGATATGTCAAGGGCGTGTGGCTAAGCAACCTGTTAAATGCTCTTTCAAATCTAATAAGATAACCAGCCCCCTGAGAAGCTGAACAAACAGTAGCATTTCCACACGGAGGAGGTGAGCAACCTTTGCAAACGTCAAGCCGTTCGCTAGTAGGTTTGGGGGCAGTGCAGGAAGAACCCCCAGGGGCTACAAAATGGGAATAGAAAGCCTTGTAAAGCAGCTTGTCCTCAATGATTTGTCTCTTTTCTCCCTGACTTGAATGAGAAGCTGCAGAGACAGCATGAAAATGAAATATAACCAGGAGGAATACTCCGTTTCAGCTCTCCTGCAACTCTTACTGCTCCCTCTGGTCCCTGCTGCTCATCTGCAGAGGTCCAAGGCAAAGTGTTATTGAGCTGCTAGATCTGATTGAATTTTTTTCACATCCCTGAAGGGCCGCAGTGACTGGATTGCTGCTGTGAACAAGAGAGGACATGGTTAGCCAGTTGGCAGGACCAGTCCTCGTGAGACTCTAGCAATGTCTGGCCCAGACTGCTGAATGAACGGGTAGCAAGGCCAGCTCTCTGCTGCCATGCTGCAGATATTTGAAGTGAGGATGGAGGCTGAGATTAAACCTGCCTTGATAACACACTCAGATAATAGTTGTATCCTTACCTGCCTCTGCGGAGAGGAGCTCTCTGCTGTCCAGTTGCTGTGATTCCCCTGATGGGATTTGATGGGCTCCCTTGAGATAAAATGATTTTGGGAAATGGACCTTCCTGTCCCTAGTTTGAATGTCTGGCTTGGGGCCTCCTGGCCTTTCACTTGGCTCTGACCTGCCCATCTGCTGGTAAACCCTGGAGGGCTACCAACACTTCTGGGAGGAAGAGAGAAGCAACTTATAGCTTCAAAGAGGGCTCTGAGCCCCTCAAGCCTCACAGCAAATCAGGGAGTGCGCATGGACTCAGAGAGACAGAAACATCCTTTCTCTGCAGGTTACAGTGGAGGGATGTGGTGGACAGCACTTGCCAGCTCCATCACACAGTGCTGAAATGAGAAAAGCAGCATCCCAAAGCCTTTAGGGACACTCCTCTCCTGAAAGCCCTAGGCCATAGGTGGCCACCATGGTGGCTGAGAGAGCTCATCTGAGAATGCAAGGCTGTGCTGGGGCCCAGGAGGTGAGGATGAAGGTGCTGTTGATCTCTACTCTCCCTTTTACTGAAAAGTGGACAGAGAAGTCATCCCTACTTTTCTCTGCCACCTCTTCAAGCTGTTCAGCACAACTCAGCAGGCTTTATGCAGTGCAGCTCAGGAAGTGAGAGTGTGCAGGCAGGGAGCATGAGGGCTCCTCAACCTTTGGGATGGGGGAAGAAGAGTGAACTTTTGCAGCTGTTTGCATAGGACAAGTCTCTCCATGGTTTTTATGGGCTCTCTGTCGTTTTCAAAAGCCAACTGAGCCGTGGTCTTCAGTCTCCTCCCTCCCTGGGGGCCTCCAGCTGTGTCTCTTTGGCTTTCAAATGGAGGGTGCTGCACAGCTGGGACATCCAAATAGGGTGTGCATCTACTCCCAAGCCAGTGCTACTCAAGCCTGGCAAGGAGATGGCTCCTACTGGCCTCAGTGACAGCAGGCTGAGCTGCGAGTGGAGCTGGCTAGGGAGCACACGTATTTGTTGTCCAGCTGGCCCCAACAAAGGCGCGAGCAGAGACCTGGCTGCGGTACCTGTTTCCACCTCCCCAGTGCAGTCAGCAGTGGAAAGCAAGCCCAGGCCAAAAAGGATGATGGATGAAATGGGATGAGGTGACATAGGCAAGGAAGCTGGTGGTGGGGCTGAACTGAGCACACAGGAGCTGGACCATGATGAAACCCGTCAAAGGGCAGTAGAGTCTTGTAGATCCTCCTCCCCATTCCTTGGGAGTGGAGAGAGACCTCGGCTCCACATTTCTGTGGTTTCTTTGCTCATTATAGGAAAAACGAAGGGTGAAGACAGGTCAATGAATCATTACTATTTGGTTTGGCTGCACTACCTTGCTGTATTTAGGAATGGCTGATTCTTTTTCTTCTTGTGAGTTGTTCTCTCTTCCCCTGCTCCTTCGGGTTTTGGGGTTGTTTTGTGTTTTTTTCCCCTTCGATTATCCTGAATTATTGCAAGATGGTGAAACAGAAGAACTCCTCCTTTCCTTGCATTGGCTTCTCTTGCAGCAGATGTCAAATAAAAGAGTACAGTTTTTGGATAACTCATCCCAAAAGGGGGTTTGTGCATCCTGAATCTTTCACCCGTTTCATGCTGAGACATTGCAGGAAGCCACTGGTGTGGCCTTCAGGCTTATGACAGCACTTTCCAGGGAAAAAGAAAAAAAAAACAACAGAAAAAGGAACATGATTCCTCTATCTATTTCTTAATTATGTATTTTTTTTGGTGTTTGCTGGAACATCTGTTCTGCATTTGTGTGCTATGTTAATATCTCTAGATCTGTTCATTCCTTCGCTGCTGGGACGCCGGGACAGTGTGGTGAGAGGGTGCACACACCACCACTCACCTCTAAAGGCATGGGCATGATGGAGGGCACACCAGCAGAATGACCACTTCCACCTCATGCTCCACAGGCTGCATGGGGAGCTGGGACTGCTCCCTTCCCATCCCACTGTTACACATCAGGGATGGCTGTGCTACATGCTTTCGGCATGTACGAGCTCAGCCCCAGTTTTTATCCTGTGTAGGAGGGTATACGTGCCTTGGGGCTGTGCTGGGGAAGGTGTTTGCAGACCCATCTCCCTTCTGCTGTTTCAGGCTGAGACAGGGAGGGGAGGCAGCACTCTTGTGTTTGCAGTGATGAGGGTCCTGGAAAGACAGGGTGCAATTTTCTCATTTGAATCTGTGCTGGGTTATAATTTTTCCTAATTCCTCACCTGTCATGACACAGAAGCTAGGGATGAGAGCTCCCTCATACATATCACTGCCTGATTACATGGTGTCAGAAGAGGCTTTCTCAAATTATTCCACATAGGTGGAACAGTCTGGAAGGGGAATTGGCAGAGAGCCATGCACAGGGGCTACAGTCTTTGCAGCTCACCCATCAGCGAGTGATGCCAAGGAGTGAACATCCTGACCTCTCAGGTAGACAGACGCTCCCAGCAGTCAAGAACAAATTTTAGGTGAAGCTGGATGGGAAAAGACAAATCTCCCCTGGAAATCTGAGTGCAGCCTATCATCCTGATGGCATTGTCCCTTAATAGAGCATGCTTCTGCCCTGTCTGTTCTCCCAGGCTCAGTAGGGATGGTTATGGAGCAGACTATCATCCTAATGGAGATCAGGCAGGAGAGCAGTTAACCACTCACAACTCTGCAACAGGATTGTCCTGGGGATTGCAGCAGGAGGGTTAATCAGAGAGCAAACTGCTGGTGATATAATCAAATCAGGGAGAGGCTGCTGTGAGAATTAGAGGTGACATTGCAAAGTATATGTGGGGGCTGTTCACAAGGCGAAGCATGTGCTCCCTGAGGGAAGGCAAGCAAGTGGCCAAAGACTGAGTCTGGCTAACAGAGCCCAGATCAAACATGTGTTGTGAGTGGGGATTGAGGTATTTCTTCCAATTTTTTCTACCAGAGTTTTCATAGGCTCTCTGGGAAAAGGGGGCTTGTGTTCCTTAGAGTGTCCTACAGGGGCAGTGAGGAGACACAGATCCCTTGAAAGACCATGTGGATGCTGGTTGTAGGAAGCAGTGGCAGAACATCATAAACCGAGAGAGGGTTTTCAGGTACTGCCCTCCTGTCAAACACTCCATTGCATCCTCCATCACCAGTGCTCTTGTGACTGCATGGTGAACCAAGCAATGGCACTGATCTGGATAAAAAAAAATATTTTGTGGGGTGTGGAGCATGCCAGGTTCATTTCAGGTGGATCAGCTGCATGAACAGGCTTGTTGTGCCGTGGTATGACTTTGGGTGCACAAGCAGGGGGTTATGAAGGGTGCAGACTGGACTGCTGCTCCGGGAATAGCTTCATCACTTTGGTGGGCAGCCAAGCCAAACCTGAGACCTTCTGCTCCCCTGAATCACCTCAGGAGCTCTCTAGCAGTGGGCTGTTACCTGCGGCAGCACAAGCATTAGAGAGCCTGAACTGCTGAACATCTGCTGTTACATTGTCCCCACATGAAGAGCTTGGCTCAAGCATCTACACTCATGTGGGCTTGAATTCACCCCTCCACCTCCTGGGCTTGGATTTTCCTGACTGAGCTTAAAGTAGAGGGTGGCTGTGGAGACCGTGGTGTGGGTTGCTTGAGTGGTGTGGGCTGCAGCGAGCTAAAGGCATGCTCAGCAAAGTTCTCTGGTCAATGTGCTGGCCCTGTCCAGCCCTGCCTGTGCCCAGAGCAGCTGCAGGACAAAACCTCACATGGGGAGTCTCAGGTGAAAGAGATGGCCCAGACCTCATGACAGTCTTCAGTGTTTAAACAGTGGCTTGTAGTGAGGTGCTGCCCTCAGCATGGATTTGAGGAACAGGTGCCCAACCCCAAAGGGTGCATGGCCCTTTTCTTCTGTCCCCTGTGAAGTTTCAGTGTTGCCATAGTCATTTGTCTTTAAAATCCTTTACTGACTATGGCCTAGGGATCTGGGCATTGCCTAAAAAGACTGTGCAACTGCCCATGGCTCATAGGATCATGGGCTCACAGAATCATAGAATGGTTTGGGCTGAAAGAGGACCTTGAAGACCATCCAGTTCCAACCTCCCTTTTGTGTGCAGAGGCACCTTCAACTAGACCAGGTTGCTCAGAGCTCCATCCAGCCTGGCCTTGAGCACTTCCAGGGATGGGGCTTCCACAACTTCCCTGAGCAACTTGCTCCAGTGCCTCACCACCATCACAGTAAATAATTTCTTCCTATTATTGAATCTAAACCTACTCTCTTTGAATTTCAACCCATTCCTCCTTGTCCTGTCACTACATGTCTTGCTTCATCTTTCCTGTAAGTTCCTTTCAGGCACTGGAAGGCCGCAATTAGGTCACCCCGAAGCCTTCTCTTTTCCGGGCTGAACAATACCAATTTTCTCCTCCTTTCCTCACAGGAGAGGTGCTCCATCCCTCTGATCAACTTGGTGGCCTCCTCTGGACTTGGTCCAACAGGTCAATGTCCTTCCTGTCTTGGGGACCCAACATCTTGCACTGTAACAGCTCTGGCTGAAGTGATGCTGAAGTGCTGCTGAAATTCTACTGGCCACCTCATGGGGGTCAGCAGCACATGCCATGCTTTCTCATGGGAATTGCAGGGCTGTGCTTGAGCTACCTGAAGCTGCCAAGGAGATTTAGCTGTTCATCAAGCTGGGAGAAATGGGTATTTAAAGACGCCTGATCCATGCTGGCCATGGAGGCCACTTTCCACATTCTCAAGGACCAGGGAGAGTCAGATGATGGATGTGGTAGGAGAGCATGAATAGATAACATGATGGATCAGGAATACATTAGCAATGGGCAATACCTGGCTCAGGTCCTTCTAGTCCAACTCTCCTGCAGCACAAATATTTTCCCTGTCTGCATCTCTGGATTCACTGTTTAATCTCGTTTCAAATGTCCCAGGCTTTCCTTGGGAGAAGCTTCTCCACAGTCTCATAAATCTTCCTGTCAGGAAGTTTTTTCTTGCTACAGACTTGACAATTTCCCTTTCTTAATTTCATGCTGTTTATCCTCCCTTCCCCATTCTGAGCCCTCCCCTGGATAGGCACTGGAGCAGGACAGGAGCAGGGCTCTCAGTAGCGTCTTTCTCACATTCTTCTTTCTAAAGGGGTTATCTCACTCTTGGCTGGTTCCTTTCCTCCTGCCTGGTCCTACCTGCTCCCAGGTAATGCAGTGAGAGCCTTGGACTGTGCTGGTGGTGGTGGGAGAAGCATAAGATGAACCCGATGGGGAGGCAGATGAGTTGGAGAAGCTCTTCGGTCTCGTGATCAGCTCTCCTTCACCTGCCCTGCATCTCATCTCTTCCTAAAATCCCCCTCACTTCTCACCTCTGGCAGTAAGGAATGATCCACTGCTCCTTCTTTTCTGATGTCTCCAGCCTAAACTTTCTTTGCTGCAGTTTCAGTCACTCCCTATTTTGCTTTGCTCAGCACAGCCGTGGCAAAGAGCTTGTTGCTGCGACTTTTGTTGCAGCCTTTCCTGCACAGAAAGCCTGCTAGTTTCCTACTTACACTGGTGACAAGAAATGCTGGTTCTGAAAGTCCTTTGGGCTCTCCTGGAAAAGGGCTGCAGGCTGCTGCCTCTGCTGTCCATGTACTGCAAAGAGATGAGCCCAGAGGAGCACCTTGCAGGTTAATCTCAAGACTCTCAATGTGGTTGGGTTGGGTTGCAGATGTTGATGCCAGAGTATATTTATTCATTTCGCAGTTTTGCTTATTTATCAGATCCTGTGATCATTAAATTGTGCATTACCATTTGGCATGTGGCAGGTTTTAATTCCTATGGCTGGTTTATGCCCTCTGCAGGTATTAGCCTAAATGCATTTCCTGACAAGTGATGGATGCTCCGAAAAGCCGTGGCAACATATTTATTGATCAGAGCTCTCCATAACCCTAGCTCACTAATGCAAGCTCTCGCAGCGCCAGGAACTATTGTCTCCTCAGACTGTTTCATTAACTCAGATGTGAGGGTTTGGTCTTTCCTTCCATGCCGGATGGAGTAAATCTTAAGCGGTGTCAACTCTGACAACAGCTCCGGCTCGCTAAGTATGGTAGACCTGGCCTGTGCTTGGCAAGGGGACCTCTGAGGAATATTTAGGAATAGAGAAGCCCTTCAACGACTTTCCAGTGAATGTGGAGGCAAACATAATCCTCCCAGGTGTATTTGGGGCTGAAGGGTTCCTCTGCAATTGCCTCTCTTGCAGGTACCTCTGACCTATACGGAGTCCTGCAGATGTAGATGTGGGGGAGCACAGCATCTGAATGCAGCTCCAAGTTCTCCCTAGCACAGATGGAGCTGGCCTAGGGAGGTTCCAGCTTGAGGCTCCCTGCAGGGTCTGCGTGCAGAGCTGCCTTGGTGCTCCAGGGAATGGGATTTATGTGCTGCCAGCAGGGGTGTGCTTGGAAAAACCTAGTAGGAAAAGTTCTGCTTAGAAAGACCTGTTTTGAGTAAGGAAAAGGTTCTGTTAACCCTTGAAGAGGTGGAGGAGCAGAGATGTATCCTGAGTTGCCTCATGTTTCGTGGAGGTGTATATGGACTCTGACACACTCAGAAATCTTAGGGCTGCCACAGCATGAAGAGATGAGGAGTAGTTAATGGTGTGGCCAAGATGGTTGGGAAATAAATCCAGACCAAAGTTGAGTTATAGAGGCTTGAAGGAGTGACAGGTCACTGGGTGGTGGTGACAGGGTTGCCACATGATCCTTGCCTGCCCATGCACGTGGCAAAGTGCATTGCTGAAATCCTTTCCCTTTCTGCAGCTGCAAAGCATTGCTCCTGCCTCCTTTTGCCAAACTGAGTCTGAATGAGTCTAAATTCTTCAAGGACAAGGTCCAGAAGCCTTGAGAATGTCCCCATTCTTCTGGGAGAGAGTAGGGTAGACCAATGCAGGACATCCTGCCCCACCCAGGGTCCCACTAGAGCTGGGCCTTCATGAGATGGAATGACCTTGCAAGAAGATCATGCCCAGAATTCTGGAGGTGGCACTACAGCCCTCAGTGATCTGCAAACCTTCTCTCCCATCTGATATCTGGGAATTGTTACATCTCTGGAGCAAGGAAGACAGCTTCCTGGCATCTCTGCTTTGCAAGATCCTGTGAATGAAACCGTATTGCTGGGGGCTAGTTGCTAATGCCTGCTTCCCTTTGCTCTGTGCTGTGCTCTAGTGGTGGGAGAGGATCTTTATGGCCTGGAAGATATATCCAGCGACGGCATGTGGCTGCTACAGTGGACAGACTGTCTGATTTGCTTCCCAAGACACATTCTTAGACAACCTTCTCTGAGTCTGCATCTCGGGTCCAGCCATCCCACCATGTTCCCCCTGCTACAGCATCCAAAAACCTCAGCCCTGTGTGTTCATCTCCCCTCCTTTGAGAGCAGAAAGGTGGGATGGCATCACGTGGGGGAAAAACAGGGAGTGACTGAAGCTGCAGCCCAGTGCCTTGCAGGATGAAGCAGGAATTTCACACTGCGTGACAGCAGCTTTGCAGAGCCACAGCTGGGCACGGGCACTGGGGGATGGAGAATCACAGAGTCACAGAACATGCTGAGTTGGAAGGGACCCACAAGGATCATCAGGTCCAACCCTTAGCCCTGAGCAGGACCATCCCCAAGAGTCATACCACAAGAAGATGGATGTGAAGCTGCCAAACCCATGTCTGGCAGGGAAGTGGTAAGCAGTCTCAAAGAGCTGGTGGGAGGGTGATGTGGGATCCTTTGGCTCCTCGCTTATGGGAAACTCCAGCTGATCTAAACCTGCTGGCAGGGCTGTTGTTGTCTGCTGGAAAAGCTTCTCTCCACTCATGCTGGAGAGGAGTGACATCCCATATGTTGCAAACATTTCCAGAAACCAACTCCTCACCCCTTCTCCTGTGGTTTGCATGGCCTGAACGTCTCTGGTAAGAATAGACAAGGTTGTCAGGAGAGAGAACTCTGGTCTCAGTGTGACACTGGAGCACTCCACAAGGCTGCCCAATGGGTGACACTGGCTGCAGCTCTGCCAGTCCTCACCACCTGGGCATGGGTGATTTGGTGTGCCCCTGGCTCATCTCCTCTGACCTCTCCTTTGCAGAGCCCCTGGTCTGGGCCTGGAAACTAGAAATGGAACCCCAATGTCCAGAGGCCAGAAGGCAGAAACCTGTGCTTTTGCCGAAAGGCAAGCTGTGTGCCCCTCATGCCAATGCTCACAGATGTCTGGCACAAGCATCTTTGGGACTTAATTGACGACTAAGGTGGCAAGTCTACCACTCACCAAACTCTGTGCTGGAACGAGAATTTTTTCCCCCCGATCCTATGCAATCGTCCCCAAATGCCAAAGGCATCAGGGGATGCCCATCCAGGTGTCCATTGCTCGGGGGGAAATACCTTCTGGTTTGCCTGTGTGAGCACCCCTGTCTCTCCTCAGCCAAAGCTCCCTGAGGCTGTTGGTAGACTATTACAAGAGGAGGGGTAGACACTGATCTCTTCTCCGTAGTGACCAGTGACAGAACAAAAGGGAATGGCTTGAAGTCATGTCAGGGGAGGTTTAGGTTGGATATTAGAAAGAGGTTCTTCATCCAGAGGGTGGTTGGGCAGGAGCCTGGAACTGGCTCCCCGGGGAAGTGGTCACAGCACCAAGCCTGAGAGAGGTTAGGAAGCATTTGGACAACACTCTGGGGCACAAGGTGTGACTCTTGGGGATTGTACTGTGCAGGGCCAGGAGTTGGACTTGATGATCCCCGTGGGTCTCTTCCAGCTTGGCATATTCTGTGATTCTGTGAACATTAGGTTTGAAAGCCCTCAGTTGTCCCCACAACTTGATCACAAATGTTAGTAAAGGGTGTCTTCAGGGGTTTTGAGCAGGGTATGAGCTGAAGCCAGGCATCCCTTCTTGGGGGTATTTGGTAGATGTGGGTGTAGGAGACCTTTGGGAAGAGCAAAGTTAACCCTCCTGTCATTGCATGGGCTGCTGAGTGCCTGGGCAACAGAAAAGGACAAGGACATTTTCACCTGGGACAGTACAGACAAAACGATTCTATCCAGCTTGATCTTCCCATGCTGGAGACTGATGAAGAGAAATAGTTATTTTATAGAAAGAAACTGCATCTTACATTAATAGAGAGAGATTACAGCTTAATGTGAGAAGAAGAAAGAAGCTAAACGAGGTGCTGATGCAGTGAGGATCTTTATTGTTAAGCAGTCTTAATAACGTATAGTGTTGTAGTCATCTCTCAGTAACTTTATTCCACTATTGTAAATCTGTTTTTAGTGATCCCATCATTTCAGCCTTAATTCTAGTTTAGAGCTGGTGTGCTGGAGCCATCTGCCAGCCAGGAGAAACTCTTACCTTCCTCTTCTCACGCTAAACACTGAGAAATGCCTTGCTCCCACAAATACACCTATATGCACCACTGTGTCCAGCAAAGAAACCCCAAGACGAGAAGCACTTCCCGGACACCACAGTGAGGAGAAAGAAGTCTCTTGTATCCAGTGGGAAAGCAGAAATGGGGCAGGGAGAAGTCCTAGTGGGAATGGCAATGCAACTTGATAATGCTAAGTCAGGGTGTGCAGATATTAGAGATACCACCCTTTTCACACAGGCTCTCCAAAGAGCTGCAAAAGCTCTCTTATCAGAGGAAAAAACCCCGACAAACCAGTAAAGTAGATTATATGTGTTTTGTTTCGGAAATCACTACAATGGGATGGAAACCAGCAGGTTTCCTCCTGCATCCCGTTAATGCCCATGTCCCTTTGCTGATCCTGTGAGGCTGGAGACAAACTTTGGGTGCCGCTTTCCGAGCGACCGGGCAGCAGCGCCCCGAGCTGAGCTTTAATTAACAGAAAGTGGCCACCGTTCTGCTCAGCGCAGCAGTCTCAGACTTCAATTGCTGATAAAGGCAAGAGCCATTTCTCACTAGGTAGAGGAAATAAGGCTTGCATCAGAACATAAAAGATTGTTTTAATTAAACCTGGTATTTCTAAGCCCGTCGCTGGCTGCAGCCAAACGGAGGAGGCAGCTGGAGTCGGTCAGGAAATTCCCAGGAAAAAGGGCACTTTTTTTCACTTTGTAGCTAGAAATGAAACATGATATGAAAAAAAAAGGCTTTTATTTTATTCAGAGTTGTATTTTTCTCTCAGCCACGCAGGCTTGGAGACAGCAGGCTGGGCATCACAGAAACGCTTGTGGGGTGTTGCAGAGGAGGAAGACCTCTTCTGCATGGACTTTGTCGCCAGGACTGACTGCAACCCAGGATGGCCGGAGAGGTCAAACCCTAGCCCCAGCCATCACACAGTCTTTTGTCTGTACGCAGTAGTCCTTCACTCCCTTCTCCAGCTCACTTCTAGCTTCACAGTGGCCTTTGTGGGCCAGGTCAGTATCCAGATAAATTTCTGCCTCAGCACTGTAGAAGTCTTGAGGTGCTCTACACTCAACTCTCAAGATTTTTTTGGCCAGCGGTTGTGGATTGAGCCTCACCCCACCAGCAGCCAGGTTTGTTTTTGGGTAGTTTTAGTTAATTTAGTCCTGTCGCACAAGAGCAAAACCAGGCAGACATCAAGCCCCAACCTCATCAAACACCCTGAGGAGGCTGGAGAAAAGACCCCAGCCACGGCTTTTATCTCCATTTTCTAAATCCGTCATGATTTTGAAGCCCTCAGCTGGAGCTGCAAATCCCTCCAGCTACTTCCTCTGTGCTCACTGAGCCCAGGAATGGCTTATGCTGGTCACTGAGCACCCTCTCTTGAGCTGCACCAATCTACTCCCTGGGCAGAGGCAGTCACCCAGACAAAAGCACATTTTTAAGTGCATGTCAGCTTGGGCATTTTACTGCTGAAGTAGGTAAAATTCAGAGCTTCCAAAAAGCATGGCTGGCCCAGAAATCAAACTCTGTTTAGGCTTGGGCTTCACAAAATGGTCAGGCAAAAGACCATCAGACTTAACGTGACATCACAAACCACCCGGATGGGACCATGCTTTCTGTAGCCACAGGCCATCTCCAACCCATGCACCCAAGCGGATTGAGAACAATCTCTAGATGGGCTTAGAATCACAGAATATCCTGAATTGGAAGGGACCCCCAGGGATTACTGAATTCCAGCTCCTGGCCCTGCACAGGACAACACCAAGAATCGCGCCATGTGCCTGAAAGTATTGTCCAAATGCTCCTTGAACTCTGCCAGACTTGGTGCCATGACCACTTTCCTGGGGAGCCTGTTCCAGTGCCTGACCACCCTCTGGGTTTGCTCAGATGCTGCTCTGTGTCATGTACAGCTCCTTTTCTTCATCTGCTTTGCTGTTTTATTTTGGCCAACCAAGTAGCTAGCTCTCTAGGAGTCCCATGATGACTGTGACAGCACATGACCAGGGCATCTGGGAAAAAGGGCTCCTTCTGAGCCCTTGGGTGTTCAGGGCCTCCAGCACCTCCCAGGCCAAGACTGCGAGCCAGAGGAAAGGCTAAGCCACAGTGGTGAAAGTGTGGGACGTTAGCAGCACCATCAGATCCTAGCGTCCAAAATGGAAACTTCCTAGCTTGTTCTGTGCAACTAGTTGATATTAAATCCTCAATTTCTTGCCTAAAATAAACACAATTGAGCAAACACACAAAAATATGTCTGTATTCACAGACAGAAATACACTTACACGCCACATATCTAGAGTTTCAAATGTTGCATTTGCTCAGAATGCTGCTTCAGCAAAACCAAAACTATTTGCAGAGCAAAGTCAGTCACAAAAAAACAACTTTCCCAGCTCAGAAATTTCTGGGGGCAAAAGCAACAGTGGCTATTAAAATAAAACTGCCTGCCAAGGTATTTCCAAACCAGAGAGTTGCAGATGAATGCGAATGGTCCCACCTCAACATTGGAATAAATTTAGACAAATAAACAAGTAAATTGAGACCAGCATGAAACTACTGGAAATGATCAAACCAATTTACGTCTCTTTCCTTCCTTCCTTCCTCCTTGGAACTACCAGCTTCTTACTACCAGTAAGAAGGTAAAAGATCTCAAATTTTTATCTCAGTACAAGACAGGAAATATTCCTAAAATCTCAAATATTTCCATGGATTAGGATTTTTAAGATTTATTATTTATCTGCAGTATTCTGTAGTGTTTCTGAAATACCTCCTGCCAATGACTGAATTAAAATAGCTTCACCTGACTGAGCAGAGGAACCAAGATGTTTTTGTGGTGCATCAGGGATGTTTGTCAGCTGTCTGGGTCCCGTCGGCGGCTGCAGCCAGCTGATTTAAACTGCATATGCAAAAATCTTAATTAATTAGCAATTAGGTATGGCAGCTTGTCAAATTGCAGAGCCTGGCACTGGAAGATGTAGACTCTGGCCCCATACCTTCAAAGTGTCAACCCCTAAGCAGGGCATCATTAAAGCTTTTGTGACAGGGATGTTGCACTAAGCGCGGATTTTGGAAACATCTAGTTCAATGTCAAGGAGCGAAAAATGAATGGTGATGTATTGGAGATGTTCTGCTTTGAACTGCTCTGTATGGGTACAGAAGGGGGATGTGATGTTGCAGGCTTTTACCCCTCCTCACAGTTCAGCTGTGTTCATGGCTTTCCAGCCAGATGTCCTCTGGTCTGGTCTGGCCTGGCCTGGGGACACCATGTGGATATTCCAGCTCGTGGAAGCAGAGGTCTGACTCTCTGGAGGTCTTATTAGCCCATATCAGGGCCCATCTCCCATCTGTGCCACTGCTGGCACTGGCTCAATCCATGCCAATGGAGGAATTTGGTTGAAGCCCAATTTCATTTTGGATCATCCTCGCTGGAGTCTGTGGGTGTTCATGTGCACCAGGACAGGGGGTTGGGCAAGTGAGCCAGGGCTGTGGTGGTACAGCACACTGGTGGGTATGAACAGGGCAGGGCACGTTTCCCACCACAGCCCGTGTCCCACGGGAGGAAAGACTCCCCTGCACTGCCACGGGTGCTGCCCACATCCAGCTGTTCTGCAGCTGGGGCGGCTTTCATGGCTCCACCATTTCCAGCATCTCACTATGTGTAGGAGGTGCTGGGCAGAGGAGATGGGACAGCAGGACGGTCAGGGCCTGGGTACCCCTGGGAATGCCACATCTGCTGGAAGCCCCCTCCAAGGGTTTTTCTCTCTAAGCTTGCGGCTCACGTCCTGCTGCTGCTGTTCGCCAGCCTGGCCAGATCAAATCATTTATTTCCCACACAGCCTGAAAAAACACATTTCAAACCAATTTAGTTTGGGGATCTTTACACATATCCTGATGGATTTCCCAGCAGAAGTGCAGACTTCTGGTGCATTAAAGCCCACTGACCGTTGCCTTGGTTCCTCCTGTGGACCCCACAAGCTGCCCACGTGTCCCCCAACAGGACAACAGGATGGAAAAATACTGACCTGTGTTTCCTCATGAGAAGTTTGAAGAGCCACACAGGAGTGAGACCATAGCTTTGAGCCAAATGACATGAATGGCTGTCCACATTCACCTGCATTTTAAGTCATCAGCAACACATTGGGTCTGGGAGCAATGGTAGGACCCAGACAGAGTACATTAGAGACCGCCACAGGGATGTTAGTGTGCTGCTGTGATTTTAATATCCTTAGACAGGAGATAAGCTATCTCCACAGACAAAAACAGGAACCAACGTGAAAAATGCAGCCATTACCCAACTAGACACAGTTTCCTCAGCTCTGGGAAGCTCTGAGTGGAGGCAAATGCATACAGAATTGAAATTTCAGTCTGCTCAAACATCCTCCTAGGGCCAGATCTATTAAGAGAGAAAAAAAAGATTTGCATCTTCAGAGGAAGCTTAAAGTTCTTTACATATCACCGGGTGCCTCCTGCAGCATGCTCAACAGGTCTACTGGTCATTCAATGTCATTTCGTTAGAGCTTTAATCACGCTAATGACAGTCCTAACATTTCAAGATGGCTCTGGAACAGCTGCTGAAATCTGAGTATTTTTTACTGCAAAAGAGAGGATGCCAGAAGTTAGTCTCCACTCTCAGGTGTCCTGGCATCCTCTCTGCTCTGCACCGGCACATTGGGAACATCTCCTGCAGAGATGGAGAGGTGGTACCAGCTGGAAATCATCCTCTCATTTCCCTCCTGCCACATTTTCTGTTATGGGTCTGCACATCAAGCAGGACCTTGCAGAAGCCTTTTATGGGGGTTCGTGCCTTGAGCAAGACTTGCAAAAATAAAGACAGCTTAATCCAGAGCAGGAGAAGGCAGAGGGAAGAGGAGAAAGGTGTCCAGCTACATAAAAAGGAGCTGCGAAGCAGACTGGAATAAGCAGAGATAACCTCTGCTGGGCACAGACAAAAACAGTTGCAGGCACTCAGCAGGGAAGGTCTAGGTAAGACATTATGGGACATTTTCCAATTGACATGGGCAGCATAGCTCAGGAATCAGCCACCAGGAGGAGGTAGGAGCTCTCATCAGCTGTTCTAGAGAAGCAGTTAGCCCCTTGCCCAGCTGGGCAGCGCTGGGCTCAGCTCAGGGCAGGAGCATGGGGATCCTGGCTGCCCGTGATCACTCCCAGCATCACAACCTCCACAAAATGGAGAAGAGACAACACTGTCAGTCCTGCCTTGCTACCCACGGCTTAGAGCAGGCACGGAACAGCTGATGTTGTGTCTGCAGTGGCATCCTACAGGTCCCGTTAATCACACTGAAATAATCAAGCCCAGGGAGTCAAATGCATTAACTGCTAATTACAGGCGTTGCTAACCCTGCAGGCACTCTGTGCCCCCATCACCAGGCTAAGCCCAAAGGCAGGGAGCCTGGCACTGTGAAGGGAAAGTGACAACCCTGAGCATGAAGTGCTGGCCCCACCACCCCATTGTTAACACCTCTCTTTTTCCTTGCTCAGGGGTTGGGGGAACTTGTGGCCTTCTGGGCACATGTACAAAGAATTAATTAAAGGATGTGTTAATATTTCTGAAGGAGCCTCCATGTTGGCTCCTTCCATGACCTTGGGCAACTTTTTTTCCTCCCCTACAGGGTGGACAGTGCTTGGCCAGAGCCTTGCATGGGGCAGGGGGAAGGCTGAAAGCCAGAGCTGCAGTGCTCTAATCTGACACAGCATTGTGTGTCCATGTAGCGAAAATGCATGAAAAGCTTGAATCCTGCTGGAATTTCTCTTCTGCCTTCCCATTTCAGCTCTGCTTGTCTCCTCCCAGCACTCAGCAATGCAGCAGATGTGGTGCAATCTTGAAATGACAGGACAGTCTTTAGCACATCTGGAAGCTCTAACAAGATGAGATGAAATGCTGGAAAAATCAGATTTTTTGAGCTGCACCAAACACCTCCTGAAATGCAGGGAGCCCACCCTAAGGAGCAGCAAGTCTTTATCATTCCTTCTCCGTGGTCTCAGTCCTACACCAGCACCAGAGCTGCTTTCCATTTCAAACCTGAGCTTTCTCGCAGCAGAAGTGGGGCTAACCTGGCACACAAAACTGAGGGCACAACAGCAGGAATAGAAAATCAAAGCAGCAACCATGGCTGGGTGTCTCGTTGCAGCCAGACACCCAGCTCCTGAGCAGCATCTGATCCACAATCACAACACAGACCTCATTTCAACCAGCATGCCTCAAACTACTTATTTAATTGACTGATATTCATCTCTTTATGAATCACTAATTACTATGATCTTATTTGCGTTTGCACTGACTAGATGCCCAGGCAGCATCATGCTCGTTCTGCTACATTCTTTTATTAAGCTGTGGCTGCAGATCTCCTTTTTTAAGTGAGTTTTATTCCTTGCATTAACTTGGTTTTACAGGCAAGGCTTTAAGCATGGAACAAATTAACTCATTAGCCTCAAATAATCCAGTGACCAAAACAAGCTACTCTTCGTGGACTGTTTTCCAGCCCATACTGTCCTGGCAGCAACTGCAATCAAGAGGGTGGGATTCTTTCTCAGTGACTGCCCTAGGGATCCCTCCACACGTGCACCAGCTTTAGCCCTCATGAAAAATGCTGGCAAATTTACATGGAAAGCTGGACCCACATTTCTCCAGCAAAATATTTCTGATTGAAAACCTAAACACTTTCACGAGAAAGAGAACAACTGGAAGCAAAACACCACAGTTCAGGCCAGGCAAAAGGGAGCTACCTGCAGTGTGGCGATGGGTTATAAGAAGGAGTTTCTGAGCCTCACTGCTACTGTTTGTGTGTGTAATGTGGGGTCAATTCCATTGCCTGTGATGTGTTTTATTCCCTCCTGCAGGTCTCATATCCCAAAGATCTGGGGGCGCCCGTTGCCTGAAGCTGTTTCCCAACACCTTTCTATGTTTCTTGTCAATGAAACCCCATGGATATCCATTGCATTTCTCCTTTTTTACATTCAGCTCCAAAGCAAGCTGTTTGTTTGCAGGCTGGCAAGGGCAGGAACTCAGCCTGTGGGCAGCCAGCTCCCAGCTTGACCCCCAGCCAGGGCTCCATACCAATTGCTCTGCACAGGCTTTTATGGCTCTTTCAGCTGCACTCAGCTTTGATTGTGCCTGATCAAAATGCATGTGGCCAGGTTTGATAATCACTGATGATCAGGAGCTTTTAGAAGGCAAATGATGGGGCCTATGCTAGCTTGATGGATCGGGTCATTAGGAGCAGCTGTTTCCCTTCTTGACTTTCTTTTTGAAAGGAAGTTTTGTTGTTATTTCCTCCCTTGCTCCTCTGAGAAGCTGTGTGAGGGTGTTTTGGGGGTCTCTGGCTACTGCACCTTCTTGAAAACACAAAGGTTTTGGTGGGTGTAAGGAAGAAGGTCAGCACAGTCCTGCTGTGTCCTGGCTAGCATGCACAGCAGTGGATTTAAACAGTATTTTCTGCATAAATCAGCAACCAGTCCTGATGGGGCTCGAATAGTTCTCTTGGCTGCAAGTGGGGCATCTTTATCATCCCAGACCCCATGGTGAGGACAGAGGGAGAGGCAGTTTCCAGCGCAATATTCATATTCCTGAGCCCTGCCTGCTAAGCTGGGTGGACTGGAAGCATGAGGGGCTGCTCTGTAGTAGTGGCCCAGCTGTGAACATCATCCGGGGATTTGGGAGTGAGGGGCTGCCTGTGAGGCAGTGAGACAGCCCCCATCCTGCTTGGTACAACCTTGGTGGGATGCATCTTCCTCAGGGAGGAGCTGTGGTTTTCCAGATAAGACTTCAGCCCCTCCAGGACAGAGAAGTCACTGTAAGTACCACTTGTAAATGCAAAAGAGAATAAGCACGGTGGTTGTAAATACCCCCTTGCCCTGGAGGAACTGAGCTGCTGCCAGCACCTAGAGAGTTTGTTACAAACTCCACAGTGCGTTTCCAGCCCGCATCAGGCGTCCTTTCCCGGTCCACCTTGGGATCCCTGAGCTGTGGCTTGGAAAGCCCACATGCACATAGGGAGTGATACAGCCCCAGCATTGCTGTCAGTGCGACTGTCTCTGACCTTACAGGGTCTCACCAGCAGCACCTGTGGCCAAAAGCTTTGCCTCATGTAAGGACCTGCTGCCGTGAGGGCAGCAGTTTGTATGTCTCCAGTGATCAGTGGCCTCTCTAGAGCATGTTCCCACCCTACAGATAGAGCCAGGGACCTGCTGCAGCTGCTGAACTTTGGAAAGGATCATGTGATTTAGCCTCCAGGTCCTGCTGAGCTGCAAAAGCCAGAGAAAAGCCAGAGAAAAGCCAGGCAAAGAAAAGTGAAGCTGTAGTTAGAGGAATCCATCAGAGATGGTATGGCAGCTGGCTCTGCTTGTAGATGGTTGACAGCCTAGACTGGAGGCAAGCTGAACAGCTTGATACAGCCACAGTAGGCATTCAGCTATGGTAGGGCTAAATGCATCCTCAGAGAGGTTCATCCTTACACGTCCCACTGTTCTCTGGGGATGGGTTTGCATGCAAGGTTAATTGTAGGTGCTAAGTATCTGCCTCCCTGAGGACTCCTAGTTCAGCCCTCCTTGCTCTGCTGAGACACTGTCAGCTTAGGAATTAATTACAAATATGAGCTGGAAAAAAAATAATTTTAATAAAAGAAAAAAAAAAGTGAAAAGGGGGGAGGAAGAGAAAATTTGCCAGAGCCATACATTAAAAACAAATTATGTTCAGCAGGCAGGTGAGTCAAGGCCCGCCAGGCAATTGGGAAGGCAGCGTGCAGGCAGTAATTGAAAAAAGCGAGACGCAAGTGAACCGCTTATGTGCTGGCATAATAACTCCCAACACATGCACAATCACAAAGTTAGCAGTGATAGCTGGAGTAGGGATGGGAGCTGCCCTATGCTGTGCCTGGGGATCCTGACATGCCCCAGCACTGGGTTGGGGTCTGTGTGCCTGGGAGAAGGTCAGGTGTCTCAGCGGTGATTCCTCGTCTCTCGGACCTGATGAACCTCAGATCACCCCCAGGGTTTGTGGAACATGAGTTGGTGCCAGGGCTCCTTTTACAGCCCAGATTATGGGCTATTGCAGAATGTGAGCACTGAACACCTGCTGCAGGAAGGATGCTGTTTTTCCTTGTCAACTGTCTGCTTCTCTTTCCAGCTCCCACCTTGAGGAAGGACTTGGTATCTCATCCTTCTCTGCTCTGCCTGACGTTCCTGCTGGGTTTAGCCTCAGGCAGTGCCCAGGGGAGACTTTCTCCCCAGAAAGTCATCAATCTCTCCCCAGATATCTGGGAGCTGGAGGCAGCCCTGGCCAAGGCTTTCCCTAAAGCTGCCAACCCTGCCTAGCAGCTGAACTGGACGTGTGCAAGCAGGCAGCCCCCAGACTGTTGTGGCAGTCGTCCTCTAGGGTCAGGTGTTTCCTTATAACATGAGCTCATGAAATGTGATGTGGACACTCCTTATAGCCCAGGGTCCCTCTCTGCAGGGGGAACAGACCATCTTGTCCAGAGAGCTGTCCTGCAGGGAGCGCAGGACTCTTGCTGTTACACTGAGCCCATGCTGGCTCCTATGCCCAGTGGTTCTAGGGGAGGACTGGGGATACAGGGTAGCCTTTTGGTCTCCCCCTCTTCACCTTCTAATCTACAGGCAGCCTTGAGGAACAAGGAAGTGGTGGCAATGAAATGGGGACTGGAAGTGGTTTCCATATTACTGCTTTGGTTTGGTCATGTCTACATGTTGACAGTTGGCACTCAGTCAAGCCCTGAGCTTGCTTCTCCTTGCTTCTCCATTAATGGCTAACCTGGCCTGATTCCCATTCTAGCCCCTCTCACCAGGACTCTTGCCCGTGGAAGATGCTGTGTTTAACCCCAGCTGCTGCTAGTAATCCCTCCTCTAACCCCATTCCCTCCTCCTCCCATCACTCCCTCCCTCGCAGTTCCTTTGTAATCATTTCATGTTTTGGGCTCTGTTGCTTTGATTGCTTCACATCCAATGGGTCAACCAAGATCAGGACTCATTTATAAGAGATGCTGTACATGCAGAGATCATCCCTGCCCTGGGAACTTACAGACAGCTCAACAAGCCACAGTTTATCCGGGGATGGTGGGAATAGAGACATGGAGAGAGGTGGTAACTTGCCCTATGTCGCACAGAGGACCCTGCACAAGGAGCAGTCCCAACCCAGGTGCAACCACGGCCCCACATAAGGCATGTGGAGTGCTAAAACCAAGACAAACTAAGCGCAGCTGGCATAAAATCCATGCAGTACATTGAACTGTAATGATTCTGACAATAAAGCAACCCAATAAATATTATGAAATGAAAACAGCCCTCCGGGAGCGTTTGCTATCGATTGCTGAGAGCTGGCATTTGTGCAGCAGATTACGTGCGAGACAGGTTCGCTCTGCCTTTTCTTCTTTTCCTTTTAAATGCAGAATGAAAAGAGCTCTCTGGAGTGTGTGTTGGAGGGATACCCCCTCCCCCTTGTGCTTGGGCGCTGTCAGGAAGGGAGAAAAAGAGGAGCAAGACAGGGAAGGCTGTGAAGCCAGGGGGGTAGGAGTTTAGGGGTGCAATTTTTGTCCTTGCAAGCAGTGACAGTTCTGCTGGTGTCCCCTCATCCCAGCCTGCAGGATTAGGGTTCCCTTTCCAACCCTGAAACATTCATACCCCTGTGGCTGATGCATGAGTTGGGTCTCCTGCCCCAGCATGAGTGAGGGGGTCGGATGGTGTGTGGGGCTGAGCAGTGGGATCTGGAGTGGCTTTGTCTGTGCTGGGAGGATCTTGCCATCGGGACCTTGCAAAGACAGCTCTGGCCTTCCTGCCTCCCTATCCTTTACTTGAGCATGGGTGACTGTAAATACTCCTTGGCTGGCCTGACAGACCAGCTCTCAGCTGGTCCCATGGGGTTGGTGCTCTGAACACAGGAACACTAACATATTGTGGATAACATAGCACCTCACTCAGTTTCTCTGGTCTTTGCCTGCCATGGGCTAGTCAGTGTCTACACTTCACCATCACCACTTGGATTTTTTTTTTCCCATTTCCCCATCCTCTTCTCTTTGTGCCCCATGGGATGCTCAGCTCAGCCAGTCCTCCTCTCCCTGGGTGAATTATCTGATGCTGTGTGGGTGCTGTGTAGCACAGGAAGGTTCCTGCTCCCTGAACTGTGTTGACCGTGTACCAGAGCATCCTGGGCAGCCAAGCCAGGCTCTGGCCTCCCTCACACAGAGCTTCCTGTTCCAGGGCGTGCATTCCCCTTGGTTTCTCTGGCTCCTGCCCTGATGCTTTTTGAATCCTCTCCACCAGGCTAATTAATCCCGTTCCCAGTGACAGCCTTCCTACTGCTGCTAATTATGGGAACACCAGCCTGTGAGATAAGTGTGATGGACTGCTCCCTACCTGTGGTTTGTAGCACGGATGGGCAAACTCGCAGGACGTGAGAGGGGGTAAGGGAATTCCTCATAAATTCAAGGCATGAATCAGGTGGGCAAGCTGTCTCTTCTGGCATGAGGATCCATTGGATGAAGCTAAGCAGAGCCAGGTTCCAAAGTAAATAAGTAATATTTCCAGCAATAGGTAGTGGATGTTCAGCATTCTTGTCATGGGTTCTAAACACTTACCTGCATGGTAGGGGAGGCTGTACAATTTTATAGAATGGAGAGGTTCATAGTTACACTGGAATTAAATCTTACCCAGGAAGTCCCTGAGCTGAGTGGCTGCTACGTCTTTAATGAACATCCAAACACTGGCAAAAGAGGGCCTGTGCCAGCAAACCCCAGTGCTGAGCCGGGCTCTTCCAGTGCACAAACCCTCTGTACTGCTTCTCAACCGGTACCTCTTCCTCTCTGTGTTCAGCTACCACCATTTCATCAAAACCCTCACTTCTGCAGACTCGGGGCAGGGCACCAAGCACTGAGAACCACTGCTCAGGCACTGCTGGCATGTTTGCCACGAATAGCACTGTATTAAAAGAAATACATTTTAAATCTGCTGCAACATAGCAAGAGATACCCCTTAGCGTGTATTATCTCATCAAGTTTGCCCAGACAGAGCTCAGCTCTTTCACCAGCCTCATTTTTTCTGAGCAGCAGCTGATTGCGATTTACCAAATCACATCTCCAGAGCTAGGGGTTCTTTTTTTATTATTATTTTTTTTATTCTATTGTTTGACACCCCCCCCCCTCCCCATTTTAGAGATCTCTCCTGCAAACAACTTGGACAGGAACAAGAAAATGAAGAAAAGAAAGGATAGTTATTCCTCACTGGGGAGTGGGCATAAATAGCTCCATCTATTGCAGGCATTTTGTAGACCCGTGTTATGACCAGCTGCTGGGTGCATGACAAGAATGGGCCTGACTCTGTTCTCAAATACTTACCAAAATAAATTTGAAGTATCTGTGCTAGAGTCAATAGTTATTACACTGGATTTTTATCAGTGTGAGTGATAGCAACTGAAGGTTTTTTCCAAGGTATTTGCAAAAAAGAAAAACATTCCTGCTGGCTAAAGAGATACACTTCTTTGCTAACTGGGAATAATCATATGCATTTTGATATCAGCATCTGCTAAATAAGTCCAGGGCTGTGTATTAATGACGGTGCTGTAAGAACTTTGGAGTACAGGCTCAGAATTCAAAATGATGAGGACGGATCAGAGTGAGTGTCTGGAATCAGCCAGATGAAATTTAGTACAGAGAGCACAGGGTGCCACATTTGGGAGGGATAAATGAATGCATGAATGCATAGACAGGAGAGCCTGGAGAGGCAGCAGGATGGCAGGAAAGGATCAAGGGGTTCAGATGGATGACTAACTTAGCATGAGTCAATAGTGTGATGGTTTAGCAAAAAGGGCAGCTCACCTCCTGGGATGCATAAATGTTGAATGTTGGATGTAAGCCATTGAAAGCTGCAATTCTGCTTTGTCTGAGCTGTGTCCAGGTCTGGACACTGCAGATGAGGGCACTTTCAGATGAACTGGAGAACAACAGCAGCATGTTTGAACAAAGAGATGCTAAAGTGGGCCAGAAATCAACATTTTCTTCCTGCAAAACATCTGTTTTTCAGAGGGAGAAAAGGAAGGGCACCGGCTCAGCCCATTTCCAAAAATGAAGCTCAGACTTCTCTGAGTTTGACTCTATTGCTTCTTGCTATTTCTGTCCCTCAGACCCTTCTTCCAGGTCATTTGGCCCTGCCCCAATGGGATCTCATCCTTTCATATATCAGGTTTCTTTTGGTAGGTATTATGATGCAGAGCAAACCATTCTCACTTACTGTTTTGCAGGTTATCTCCATTCCCACTCAGATCCTTGGGTTCACTGAGATGTGTGATGAGGGACATGGGCTCCTTGACTGACTTCTGGATAGGGAGTCTGGTTTCAGTGTTCATGCTCCAGGCTCTTTGTGTTATTCCTTTTAAAAGCTAAGAGACTTGTAAAAGTCTCATGTTTCATCATTGTGACATGCACTGTAAGTCTGAGCAATGTTTGGGAAAACAGTAACCCAGAGAGCAGACACTCCCTCTCACCTGCTGGTCTTGATACCTGTGTTCAGGATCCCAAGGACAAACAGCAATAAACAAAAAACCAGCCATTTATATGTGGAAGTGGAATTGCTCTGGGGCTGACCCTTTCCCATTGGAAAATGACTGGCTCCTTGGTTGCAAAAAAACCCCTGTGAAGTCGCTGGGAGGCTGCAAAAACAGTTCATTATCCACTGCTCGATGAAAGCAAGAGGCAGACTTTTCCATACCGACTGCTTCCTCTTTGCAATGCACTGCGCATACCGGCCTCTGGGTGACATTAGCGTTTAGGTGGGTGTGTGTACACCGGAGGAATACAGGAATGCCGAGCGTATTCAAGAGTCGCAATACAGCCTGTGGATTAAGCTTTTCTTCCATCAATATTAGGGCAAACCTGCAGGAGGTCTCTTGAAATCAGAGGGGCAGATTATCTTGATAATAAAAGCAATCAGAACCTGTCCTGCCCAGGATACTTAAATGACACCAGTGACTGCATGAGCATCAGGGATGTGACTGGGACTGGTGTGGGCGGTGTTTTTCACAGGGTTTGTGGCAGTGCCTGTGGATCTGGCACTGGAGGAGGAGGGAGGACAGGCAGGATGCCCCGTGCCTTCCTCCACCCTGACCCCACAGTGCCTCTGTGTGGGGTGGGCAAGGGAACAGGGCAGCAGGGCAGTATGAGACTGAATGCCTGCCTTGGGAAAAGAACAGCCTAGAGAGTCATTTGTCTCCACCAGCAGTGGCTGAAAGGAGTCGAAAGAACCATTTCCCCAAAGGACTTAATTTCTCCTTCCCATAGTTGTGCCAATCTCCCTACTCCTGCACTGAGGACCCCCATGCATGCTGCTCTGCTCCAGAGTCCCACCACCCCGGGTAGAGACCCATGGCCCATACTGGCCTTGGAAAGGATGAATCCTCCTTATCCCTCTTTCTTCTTGCCCATGTCATTGCCCTGCTGCCACAGCCTTCGGGGACATCATCCAGATGCCTACATCACTTTGGCAGCTGCAAGGTCCCTTTCAGACAATTCAGAGGGCTTGCAGTGTTCACCAGCAGGTAAGTCCATGTGCTGGAAGCCCTCTCCTAACCAGCACCCAGGGTACTGTCCAGCTATGTGGGATGAGCCTTTGTGACAGCAGCCAGCTTGGTATTGGATGCTGAGTGATTCACTGTGCTCTCAGTGACACCTCCTTGGTTTCCAGCTGTGCAGGATCCCAGGCTGTGGTTGTGTCATTTATCTTCCTCTCCCAAAGTGTTTTGGGCTTAGCTGGGTTCTACCAGGATAATTAACTGCTTGGGCTGGGGAGAGGAGCCTGAGATGGGGGTGCAGGGACTATAAAACCCCGACTAGTTAATAGCACCTGTCCTGTCCCAGCAGCCCCAAATGAATGGGCTCTCAGGGTGAAGCACTGGCTCTCTGGTGTACCATGGGAGCTGATACAAATCAGCTCTTGCACAAGCCAAAGCACTCAGATGTCCACTGCTTAACAGGGCTCGTGAGCTGCGTCTGAAGTGCTGTGTTCAGATGAGACATGTCCTCTTCAGAGGGCTGCACTTCCCTGTTGGCTTTGCCTTTTGATTCTTCCTGGCCTTTTTTCTGTCTGTCTTTTTTTTTTTTAAATAGGGTTTAGAAATGAGGCCAGTGTTGGAATGTAAAATTACACCTATTTTTAAGGAACAGGAGACAGAATGCCCCGTTTAGCATTTGGACAGTGATGCCTCTGGTTTACCCCATCCTGTCTGCAAAGAAGGTCTATGGGGGCTAAGGTCTGCCCCAGGTGTTGCTGTAGGGGTGCACAGGCACAACTGCTCTACACACATACACATGCACACCCACAACCCGAGGCATGCACAGACACCTGACAAGAACCTTTCACACCATCTCGAACACCAACTGTGTATGCAAAAGCTCTCACCCACACTCCTTGTCCTACAACCATACTCAGTGAAACACATTGCCAGAGCATCTCTTTGCACCCAAACACACATGTCCAGCCTACAGAGCCTGTTGCTTTAATGTTTTGCTGTACTTATCACACACAGCCACACATCATCTCTCTCATGCATTTCTTTAAACAAACGGAACAGCACACAGAGCCACAGTCTCCTGTATGCCATCACCTGGGCACAGTGATCCTCCCCAGCACTGCTGTGTATACCCACACTCCTGCACCCATCACAACTTCTCACCTGAGCACAGCCTGTGCAAACAGTGTCATCCCACCCCCCGCCTTCCACCCACACACACCCTGACCCACAGGCTGCCATTTGCTCTCCAGCATCCCTGCCCATCACACAACTGCTGTAAGAAATCACCGTTAGGTCCCTTATTAGCAAGGAAAGCAAAACTAATCAGGAGCAGCAGTGGCCACAGGTCTCTCCTGGGTAAACAGGAGGGCTGAGCAAGCCCTGGGTGCTACGTGTAGATGGGTCTTATGGTGCTGGGGATGTCACTTTCACAGTTGAAATAAGGATTGCCACAGACCCATGTGACATTTTGTCTCGTAGGCTGCATGCACGAGGGTGTCAAAGGCCTTGGTGGGAGCAAAGTCTAAGGCAGAATAAGGTCCCTGTTTTTTACCAGTGGAGAGATGTCAGGTCTTGCTTTTCTCCTCTGTAAAACAGACCTGGTGATTCCACATAGCTCAGGCTGCTCAGGGAGGGCAGGCTCGAAAGGGCAGGCTCTGACCCTGAGGATCCATGCCTAGCCTGGCATCTCTAGTATAGGATTTCTTCCAAAAGACACCTGAAGCACATTTCCCAATCCTCTCTGTTCTGACAAGCTGTCTGGAAATGCAACAGGTCGATGCTGCCAGTTGCCTGAGGGTTGCTGATGTCTATCTCCTGCATTGGCTTTTCAAATACTCCTTGTCCCTGCTTCTCAGCAGCCCTGTCTTGTCCCCTCACTTTCAGCTCTGGGGAAACCTTTCAGCACCCCTGTCTCCCCGCAGCTCCTGATCCCTTGTGCTCCCAATCATGGGCACTGAAGTGGGGATGGTGGAGCGACAGACACTGTATGTGCTGCAAGAAAGGGAGCCCTGCAACCAGGTGAAACACAAACGAGGCTTTTGAGTGATCTGATTATTGCTGTTTCCTTTTGTCCCATTTTTCTGGCAGCAAAGAGACCCCTGACCTCAGCACTGTGTTATGTATCAGCTTCCGCCTTTGATTCCCTGTACCAGGGATGCGGTCGGCTCCACACCCAGGTTTGCTGGCAGACGGCTTTCTGGGACCGTGTGTGCTCGAGGTTTGATCTCCTTTGCTTTGTGCCTCTGCAGAAAGAAAGACTGAGCCACGCTGTGAGAAATTCCTCAAAAGAAAGGAAGGGAAGCATTGCCCGGCAGGGCAAGTCACACAGCTCAGGAACTGGTTGCTCAGCCAGTGCCACCACATGGTGCCCAGTGCTCCTGAGCAAACAGGGACCTCTTGTCTTTTGGATAGATAGATCTAAAGGAAAGGAAATTAGCATGAGACTGGACACTGAGTGTAGGACAAGACACTGAAACTGGAGCTCCACCCAACCTAGGGATGCTCCCCTTGCCTCTGGGGTGACTGAGCAGGATGTGCACAGTGTAACCTGCCTGCTAATGGCAGAGCCCTGGGCATGATGTGAGGCCACATCCTTGGGGGTGGGGAGGATGGAGGGCCTGCTGTGGATACCATGGGCAAACCCTGGGTTTCAGGACATGATGCCAGCAGCCCCCAGCTGGGATTGGAATGGGGAAACCTATTGAGCCAAGGCAGGACAAGGAAGCAACGCAGTGCTGACCTACCAGCCTGGCAGGGACAGGTAATGCCCCTCCATCACCTATCTCTTGGGGGGAACTTGGCACTGTACTTCAGCCATTCAGCCCACAATTCTTTTCCAGACGTCCAGTGTCCAGTGCCTGGTGCCAAGCATGGGCACAAGCTGCAGACAGCTCCCTGAGCACATCCTGACAGCATGGTGTGCTGCATGCTGCTTGCTTGCATGCACAAAATGCCATTCTCTGTGGTTTCATGTGTCTACAAGGCAGGTGTTCTGCAGCTGCTGGGAGAAATTTATTCACAACAGCTTATCTGTGTTTCTAGATGTGCCATGCAGCTCTGATGCAGTTTGGGCGTTGCTTCTTCCACCATCATCAGAGAAATTGGAGTCAAGATGCCTGTGCTCCCAGCTGGGATATGGCAGGACTGCTTGGAGAGGGGGCTGGGTCTGAGGAACTGGAAAAAGATGTCTCCAAAGTTAATCAGTACCAGGAGGGAAGCTGCTCAGACCTGACAGGAGCGGCCTTCAGTCTGGATACATGCAGTTGCAGTTTAGCTGGCCTGATCCTTGATCCCAGGGTCCTTCTTGTGCCAAGAAGGACAAAGCTCCTTGGCACAATATGTCATGTGGTTGCGGCACTTCTGGGGTGACGCAGAGCAGTTGGAGGGGGGCAGGTGCAATAGGCTGGGGGTGGAATTAGGCAGAGGGAGACAGAAAGGAGGAAGGGAGGAGGTGGGGGAGGAGAGCAGGCACACTGGAGAGGGGAGAGAATGTCAGGGGAGCACCAATATATGGAAAAGGCAATTAAGACACAAAGAAAGAGAAAAGCGAGACCTAAAAGGTAACTGACTAGAAAATTAAAATTATTCAGCTACAGAAAATAGATCTAATGGCTTCAATGTGATGCAGTTCCCAGCAGATCCGCACAAACAACACGTGAGGAGGAGTTGCCTTAAAGGGGCCAGGGACCGAGTGGAGCCCCAAGTCCTCTGGGGTCTCCAGAAACCACTTTTCTTCCTGCTCACAGGAGCAGGCCCTTTCCAATTGCCTTCCAGGCTCCTGCCTATGGCCAGGTTTTTTGCTGCAGACCTCAAATCCCTGGTTGCCGAACTGCTCTCCCCAAGGTCCATCACCTTTGTCCCCATGTTGCAGGTTGCTGGATGGATAAAAACTTGTACAAGGAGGGAATGCAAAGGTGGACATCTGATCTGGAGAAGCTGGTTCAGCCTTTTGATGAGGAGCCCCACCCTGGAGAGGACCCAGGAGGATCCTCCATGGAGGGCACAGCCCAGCTGCATGGCAAGGGAAGCCTAAACCATGTCCAGGGAATAATAAAGGGACAAGAGATAGTTTCAGAGGGTAGGAGAGCAAATGGCCTGGCCAATCCACTCCATCCCTCCTGACATATCTGAAAAAAGAGGGTTGTAGGAAGAAGATTTATGTTCACTAGCAGGGATCAGCAGCACCAACTACCCCAGTGCCTTTGACATGAGCCACTGTAAGGGTGGATGTGGGTACAGACTCTCCTTCTGTTAGGGCGAACACCACAGGGTGCTATGTGGTGTCTGTGAGAGGACACCGTTCTCCCCCGGCTTCCCCAGCATTTTTTGCCTAACACCTTGTTCTGTCTCTCTTTTCATCCAGTCTGGGCTTCCAGCTGCTTGTCTCCTGAAGACATGCTGAGAAAACATTGCATATTATACAATGAGAAATGGTAAACACAGTGTTCTTGCTAGTTTTCCACTTGTTTTTATTCTGTGAGCATCAGCTAAAGCCACAGGGATAGGGTATTTAATTAGAGTATTGTCTTTCACCTGCCTTTAGTCTCTGCAGGGTCTTCTCAGGGGGATCCCATTCCAGTGTGTTTCAGGAATGACTTTACTGGGGAACGGCTGGGGGCACATCCCTACAGTGTCTTGACTTTGCCTAGCACAGCTTGTGCCTTGGAGTTCTCACTCAGCAGGGCATGGGATGCCAAGCAGAGGACAGGGAGGTCCTCTAAATCCATTCCAGAGCTGTTTCTGGGCAGGAATTAGATACTGGGATGGGGCCCACCAGATCCCAGTGCATTCTCTCTCTGAGACAATACTGCCACAAAACTCTATTCCTCTTTAATATCATGTCCCTGTAAAAAAAGTGTGTATGATTTTCACTCTGTGCATTGCAGCACATTCCCCTGGAGGGTTCCCAGGCTCTTTATGCACTCTAATTAACAATGATCTTCCTTACCACCACAGTAATTTATTTATTCAGCACCAAGGGGCAGGCATGTTGCCTTGCAGACAAAAATACCCCACATCTTTCAGTGGAACTGGTGGAAATACAGTGGAAGCTGGTTCAGTGGAAGCTGGAAGTCTTGCTTTGAAACCATACTCATGTCATAGTTTTGAGCAAGGAGACCAGCTGGTGCTGAGGCTGCAGCCAAGGGTCTCATCCTGTAGCTAGGCTGTGCAGGGCAGAGCAGAGTAACTCCTAAGTACTTCAACTTGCTTCTCTGCCCCTGCCTTGCATCACTTTGGGTCAATTACCAATTTTTCAACGACCTGGATGAAGGGATGGAATGTACCTTCAGCAAGTTAGCTGATGATACAAAACTGGGGGGAAGTGATTAATACACCTGAAAGCTGTGCTGCCATTCAGCTGGACCTTGATAGGGTGGAGAAATGAGCACAGGGAAACGTAGTGAGGTTCAACAAGGGCAAGTGTAGGGTCCTGCACCTGGGAGGAATAACCCCAAGTACCAACACAGGCTGGGGGCTGATTCTACTAGAGAGCAGCTCTGCAGGGAAATACCTGGGAGTATCGGTAGACAAGTTGACCATGAGCTGGTCGTGTGCCCTTGTGGCCAGGAGGGCCAGTGATATCCTGGGGTACTTCAGGAGGAGTGTGGCCAGCAGGTCCAGGGAGGTGATCCTGCCCTTCTACTTGGCCCTAGTGAGGCCACATCTGAAGTGCTGTGTCCAGTTCTGGGCTCCTCAGGACAAGAAAGACAAGGAGCTACTGGAGAGGGTCCAGCAGAGGCCACAAAGATGATGAGGGGTCTGGAGCAACTCTCTTATGAAGAAAGACCACAGGAGCTGGGCCTGGTTAGACTGGAGAAGACTGAGAGTGGATTTCATCAATGCATATGAATATCCAAAAGGCAGGTGCCAGGAGGATGGTGCCAGACCCTTTTCAGTGGTGCCCAGTGACAGGACAAGGAGCAATGGCCATAAACTAAAACATAAGAAGTTCCACCTCAACATGAGGAAGAACTTCCTCAGACTGAGGGTGACAGAGCACTGGAACAGGCACCCAGGGAGGTCATGGAATCTCCCTGTCTGCACACATTCCAAACCCATCTGGATGGATTCCTGTGTCACCTGATCCAGGTGACACTGCCTTGGTGGAGGGGTTGGACTGAATGATCTCCAGAGGTCCCTTCCAACCCTAATGATTCTGTGATTCTGTGATTCTGTGAATTATGGCAAGACCCACAGGAATTTCTTTGGACACTTTCCTGGATCCTGCAAGCCGATGGGATCAGGGACTATGCGAATCAGCTTCTCTGCCAGGGGTGCAGCCAGTGATGCTCAGGCGCATCCCGACTTTCAGCCTAAAGATTATTTGAGGTTAATCCCACCACAGGCTTGTGCAAGGCATCATTTATGAATTCACATCCTGCAACATTCTTTCCCTTGCCATGTACAGATGCAAGCAGCTGTGCCTGGGAGGAGTAGTGGGCACATATACACCCCAAGGATGGCCAGTCCCCGTGTGGGGGCAAGTCCTGCCAAAAAGAAAACTTTTGTTGCAAACCACTTCCCTAAGCTTGTCTCCCCATTTGACTCTGCTTTGGGAGAGGAGGAAACATCCTGCATGAGCACCCGCCAGGCTGCAGAGCAGGTGCTGCCCTGGGGGTTTTAACCGCATCATGTGCCCAGCAGAGGTGATACTGTCCAGCTCAAGGCTGAACAGAGCAGAGGCTCAAACCTTCCAGACTGTTTGGAAGCAGAGAGGTGGGAGGAGGGTGGCTGATAAGCTGAGATGTACAGGATGCCTGTAAGATTTATTGTGTTCTGTTTTCAATTTGCACATCAACACAAGACAAACAAGATGAGATTTCAGTACAGCAAGCTCAATTAATCAGGGCTTTGACAGCTGTGAAGCTGGACATTATTAATCCCTTTTGCAGACAGGTCAAAGGGGTAATAATTACACTTTTCCCAAAAATAATAAGGAAGGATGTTCCTCCTGCTGCCCCCTCCCCCTCCACTTTCCCTGTAAGAAAATTTCCTAATTACAGTCCCTAATACTATACTACTGGCAAAAATTCTTCAGCTCACCTATTGTTTGCAAAATGGGAAGCAAAACATGTAAGTGTAAAATCCTGAGAATATCCTTCTCGGGGCTCTAAGATTCATAGAGGTGGGGGCACTCAAAGGCAGGACTCTGTGAGGTGAGAGCTGACACATTTCCCCATGCACCTGGAGCCACAAGTGTGTGCTGCAGTATGGGACACCCTGGGTCCTTTCTCAGTGGGATGTGCAGGTAACTGGGAGGCTGCACGTTTGAGATGCACGGCAGGGAGCTGTGGAATGGATCCAGCACTCTGTGAGCACAGAGGCTTGAAAAGGTTGGCTGTTCACCTGACCACAGCACCTCTATGATCTGGAGATGCCGAAGGCTCCAGTCCTAATGGGATGCTCCAGGCTGTGCTGGGGCAGGATGGCTCCAACCATCAGAGCATGACCTCCCCTTCCCTATTCCCCCTCCAGGGAAGGGAGATGCAGTCAAGGCAACTGCAACCACTCAGAAGGGGGAGGAGGAACTCCTCCAAGGGCAGCAGAAGGGGGATATCTTAACTCCTGGCCTGAACTCAGCTTTCTATGGCTGTGCTGCAAAAGCCATCCAGCCTGACCCTGCCTTCCCCACTGGAGAAGTCAGACAGGCAGAGCAGCCTGTTGCTTTCCTGCACTGCACCTTGCAAACACTACCCCAATCCTTCTGCCTCCAGACAATGTCATCTTCGAAGCGGGAGACATTTAAACAGGAAATGCCAAAGGAGCAGCATGGTATTTAAAGGCAAAGAAGCAATTACTAAAGTTCTCAGGAGAGCAAGCACACAAACGAGGGACGATATGAGAGAGGTTGTTTAGCCCACTCCTAAATCTGCAGTGGTGCCATGTGCTCACCAGGAAGGGGATGTGCAAGAACAAGGCTGAGTGGAGCATCTCTGGAGGGAACAGGTTTGTTTGACAGTTCTCTGTTAGAGCATCTGAAAAACCTGACGTTGCCTGCGGCCGCAGGGAAAGTGACAAGCTGCAGGTCTCGCAATATTGCGCTTGACTGAAGCCTCGTTACAGGCATTAGTAGCAGAGGGAGGGAGCATCAAGGGCTTGGTTTGTTTCTGTACCCAGCAGGTGGGAGATGCAGCTAGAAAGGGAATTAGCCGGGCATAGTTATTAGTGATAGGGTAGATTCCTGGCTGGGCCTCAGATCTGGTCCTAAATCCTCTACCTGCTGCTTCCTGCTTTCCCTGATTCTCTTCCCATCATATTTTGCATCCTGACCCTCCTCCTCATGACCCACAGAAGCCAATAAACCCGGGGGTGCGGGGGGGAGGGGGTCTGTTAAGGCATGGAGATGGAGGCGTCTTCATGTTGATGCTGATGCTTGAGCTGCAGGATGGTGCAACAATGGATGAGGCAATAGATGCTGGAACAACACTGTCGATACAAGCCACAGTTCACTCACTGCTCCTGGCACCCCAAGAAGTGACCCTCTGCTTTTCTGATAAGGTTGGTGAATCCCCTCACTGGGAATTGACACCACAGATACAGGATTGCAGGTATGGGCAGCCTGACTACAGCTGAGCAGCTCTACAGGGAAAGGAGAGCCCAGCCTCCTCCTGCTTTCCTCTTCCCCCCTTTTTGGTGTTGGACACATTAGAAAGCTTTCCCAACAACAGCCCAAATCTTTGTTCTTCTGCATCTGTCAAATGCCTTTGGTGCTGGGTAATGCTAAATAATGCTAATTTTATTCCAGATGCCTTGCTTCTGCTTACAAAACACTGTTGCAGAGATAGAAAAATCAACATCAGCTGGAAGTGCCATCTTTGAAAGAGAAATGTCAGAGAAGCAGTGGGAGGCAGGATTGAAAATCTGTGGGGGGTTAGAGGCTGAGAAGGAGAGGATGAAGGTATATGTGTGAGGCTGGGTGAGGAGAGAGGATGTCAGGGCTCAAACTTTCTGCAGCACCCAGTTCTCAGCCTCTCCTACGGAAGCAGAAAATCTGCTTCTTCCCAGCCCTGGTAAATTTTCCTGCAGTTTGAAGGCTGTGCTTTGGCAGACCACAAAATCCAGCCTCAGGGCACTTAGTGTGGCTGCATGGTGTGGACAGGTGATCCACTATGAGCTCTACCTCTTCATCCAGAAATGAGAAGTACTTCCATGGGTTCACTTTGCACCTCCAACTTCTTGCAAACCATGGAGCAACAGCCCCGATTGCTCCCTGGCTTCACAGCTGGTTAAATACACCACTACCTCCACCTCCAGAATAAATATCCAAGGATCTGTTGTTGCCTGTAGAGGGACACTTTTGCTAATTTGCTGCAGTGGTGAGAGCAGCCTCAGAGCACACTGATTTTGCAGGAAGCAAAGCAGGGAGAGTTCCTAAGCAGCTGAGGGGACACAGTGGCAGCTTCTCCTGCTGCGGCAAGGTGGGAGAGAGCACATGTCCATGGGATTATATGGGACAAGATGGGGAAAATGCTGAGCCTGGGCTCCCCTCCCAGAGGCTTTGCCTTCAGCCCCCAATCCCAAGTAGCAAGATGGGGTTTTGTTCCCATTCCCAGACACCTCTGGATGCTCTCAGGGAATTTCCACCTCGGCTTTAGGTCAGCCCAAGGCGTTATTTTATTTGACCCTAATTTTTTTTTTTTTTTAAGAGCTAAACTAAATGGAGGGAAGGGTAAAAGCATTTCCCCTCTGCCCTGCCCTCCCTGCTGGAAGGTTAACACATTGGCCATTTCCTGCCTGTGCAGATGGGATATGCCTGGAGTTTGTCAACTCAAATTCAAATTAACTCTCAATTCAGTGGCTTCGTGTGAGGCCCCGGGGGCAGGTGGGGTGAGCAGCAGCTACAGATGTGGGCAGGCAGGGAACAGGCAAGGCGCTGAGACGAGCTGCCAGCTGGCCCTGGGAAACTTGTCCTGTAAACCTTGGGGTTTTCAGGAAAAGAAAGAGCAAAGAAGGGAAAGAAAGCAAAAAAAAATCAGGGAAAATGAGAGGGGAGGGGACAGGAAGGGAGGGGAGGAAAAGGAGGGAAAGGAGGAGGGGAGGAAAAGGAGGGGAAGGGAGAAGGGGAGGAAAAAGAGGAATAACCTGGGCTTCCTAGGCTAGAAGGAACTCTTCTGAGGAGCTAATTTGACCTCCCACATGCTCTAAATCATTGAAATAGAAATGAGCAAACACAGGTGAAAAAAAGTCCACGTAATATTTGCTTGCTTAGGGGAATGAATTTGCTGGGTCTGGGCTGTGCCCTCTTCTGTGTTTGCTTTCTGCAAATATCCAGCCATTGAGTTTTACCTGAGCAGACATTTGGGGAAAGCCAGTCACAATCTTGAGCACACAAATTAGTGTAGAGATGAATTGGCTATTTCCAAATGCCAGGTGGGGAGCAGGACCTGTCAAACTGCCCCAAGCAGCCTCCCTGTCAGCACAGGCTGCCAGGGACCAGCCTCTCGATGACTGTTTTTAGAAAAATCACAGATTTTTACAGGATATTAAATAACTGTGGCTTGCTATCCACATCTGAGGAGTCTGCAACCCACTTCCAGACATGTCCTAGGCAGAAAAACAGGATAGGATTTATTCGTGTGGAGTTTTGACTTTGCTCATCTATGTAGGTGTGTGAGAAGTGGCTGATGTAGGGGTCTGTGCTTGTGTACAGCCATGTTTGGAGTGGGACTTGTAGTGCTCTGTGTGCTTGCAGAGCTCAGACATGTGGCTATGGCCTGGAGTGGGATTTTACAAGGTCAGCAGGATTCTTTGTAGCCCTCCAGGCTGCTCTAAAGGGAAACCTCTTCCCAGTTGTGGCCAGATGTAGAGGCCAGGTGGTGTCTGCTTCTGCTCAGCCCTTCTGCTCTGCTCCTGAAATACTCTTGCTGATTCTGTTTGCAGACCCCCACATCCCAGCTCTCCAAAACTCCCGCCCAGTTGGCCCAGTCAGTCTCCTGCCTCTTTGGAGCCCAGAGGCTTGGTATGAACATCTCACTGCAGTGCTGAGCAAAACAGGAGCAGTTATTCAGCCCTGCATGGCAGGAGTTGTCCTGCTGGGACATGGGACATCCTCCTGGTGATAGTAAATGTCTGTTGGAGGAGAGGAGGGGGTCTCTCTCCCAGCAGTACTTCTCCCAGTTCCCCATAGATGGGAGCAAAGACCTCCTTTTCCTCCAGTTCCACTTTGGTGGGACAGAGCAGACCCTCTCCAAGTAGGGGATTTTTGTCCAGAGAAGCAGATGTGACGCTTTTTAGTCCCTTTTACACTCACTTGTTTTGAGGTCTGTGAAGAAACCAAAAATATCTGACCAGCCCTGCTGCAGTGGGGGACGATGTGCGTGGAAGGGGCTGCGCTGAGTAGTGCTGCCTTGGAGCAGCCCCAGGTTGTGATCGAGAGGGGACACTGAACAGCCTTGTGATCTCTCCCCAAAGCAAAGGAAGCCCAAAGGGAACAGAGACCATCCCCTTTGGATATGGAACAACCCACATGGCGTGTTCAGTGGGTCCCCTGCCACTGCAGGCTGGGTTGATCCGTGCTTACTTCTCCAGGTGGTGCAAAAAATCTTGGACCTTTCCTTACCCAAATCAACATCAGCAGTAGTGTTGTGGGGTCAGAATGACCTATACCTACCTCCTATGCTCCCTATCCCCATCAAAGCCACAGAGTGATTTATTTCTTCCACTCACCACCCCCTCATATTTTCTGCAATTCTTCTATGTAAATCGTGACACTGATTAATAACACTTAGCGCTTTCCAGTTCCGAAGCACATCACAAGTGTTTCCTAATTAATCCTTGCAACACTCTCGTCAGGAAAGGCAGTGTGCCACCGTCCTGACTTCCCAGGCTCGCAGCCTTCTGGCGGACAGAGATGGAAGTGTTCATCTACACATCGTTAGCCCCACGCTGCTGACGCTTAATGAGTTTCCTTGCAGCAGAAGGGAGCGTTGCACGACGCAGTTCGGAGCAGATGGAGCTTGCCTGCCTGCCACTCCGAGAGGATGGAGAGTGATGCACTTTCCCAACTTGCTGTCTCTTTGTGGGGCTTGCGTGCAGGGGTAGGAGGACAGTGACTTTGGGATGCTATCCCACTCCTGAGGCAGGGGTCCTGCCAGCTGTGTGCTCAGGGGACTTAAAGAACCAAATCTGCCTCCAATCTCGGAGCAGTCTGCTAGCAAGAAGTAGAAACCACTCAGGCATGAAGAGTCAGTCAGGAGAGGGTTAACAACCTTCTCACAGAGACATACTCTGAATTGTCACCTCCTGGTAGATACTGCAATGAAATACGCCATGAGTGCTGGTGTATCTCACAGAAGATGGAGCCTGGGAAGGGGAGTTTTGTGGCTGCAAGCTAGGAGCAAGAAACAGATCATTTTTACCCAAAGCAATTTCCCTGGTAGATAATTTTCCCACTTCCCCTCTGCTATTATGGCAGGTAATTGTATTTCAATGACAAGTTCGCTGCTTCTTTCCTGGTCCTGCTTTTGCTCCTGCTCTATCTTGCAGCCAAGTCATGAAGCTGGTTGCCGTAGATGTGAGGCCCCAAGATACAGCCCTCAGTCTCCTTGCTGAGTGCAGCAGCCCAAAGCAGGGTGGATGATCTTTCAGGACACTGGCTGGGGTGCCAGAGTGCCCGATGGCTTCTCATACCTCCTGCAGCAAGCCCATGAGCTTTACACCTGCCTCCTACATCCTCAGCTCTGGCCAAGGGCTATTTAGCTCCAGTTTTTCATAGAATCACAAGATAGTTTGGATTGGAAAGGACCTTGAAGATCATCTGGTTCCAGCACCCCTGCCACAGGCAGACACGCCTTCCACTAGACCTTTTTCAGGAAAAGCAGGTCTGTATGTTGGCTGTTCTCACTGGTACGGGGCAGCTGGGGGGGATGCAGGACTCAGCTGCCCTCCTGCCGCCTCTTCTGGTGTATTTTGAGCCCCTTGCTGTGCACCTTCACTGCGGCAGCCCTTGCTCTGCATTCGCCTCCAGAGAGGTGGGATGCCCCCCGCCCCCGGCCTCGGCTCCCTGGCTCATTAAAGAGGTTCATGTGGTGCCCTCTTGACACTTGTAACACAGGAGCACATGTCTTCAAAAAGCCAGGCCCTGGTGATATCCCCTGGGCCTGCCGCTGGCTTTCCTTCCCCTGCTCTCACAGCCCTTCCCAGGAGGGCTGTAAATTTGGCAGGAGCTGCATTATTTCCAGACCAACCCTGTCTCAGGTTTCCCCTGCCACCAGCTTAAGTGTCACCCCTTCCTGCTGGCTCCGTAGCCCTCCCCCCACCCCACCTGCCCGTATGGCTGCCTGCTACCCACCCTGCTGGTTTTCTGGGCAGAACCAGGAACCTCAGCTGGCACAGGCATGCCTGGCAATGGATTTGTGGATACCCCTGTGTGCCCACACTGCCCTCTGCATACAAATGCACAGTCACATTTGAATGCAGAGGTGTGTGTGCACAGGTATGCAGTCTGGATGCCTGAAGGCTCTTCACAGGGCATCCTAAGCTTTCACTCGCTTTGATACCAGAGGTGAAAATAACCTGTCTTTCTGGTCCTTTTTGGACCTGGAAACCTTCTCACAAGCACCAGCAGCATGAGACTCGGACATGCCCCATGAGCAGGGATCTTGACTTCATGTGGTTATGCACTGGGATGGAATCCTCTGAGACCTGTGTGCTGAGGTGTCTAATCTCTCCCACTGTCATAATGGAGAACTTGAGGACTGCTCTGTGTCCAGGGTCTGTATGAGAGAGACACGTAGCAGGGCTCGTATCATCCTCTGTCTCCCCAAAAAAATGGACAGAAAAATTGTTGCAGCTCACTGCTTGGGGTGTGACTCAAATTACAGTGTCCCCTTTCAGAGGGCCTTGCATCATCCTTCCCTGTGTCAACCAGATTCACAGGTCCCTTGGTCCACTGCTGAATATCCTTTCCTAGCCATCACTGCAGGGGAATCAGCTTCAGGGAGCCTTTTGTTCTGAGGAATGTGGTCCAAGCAATAGTGCAAGCAGGTTCCTTTTTATCTTGTCCCCTTTTTGGAAGCTTTCTGGCAGAAGGCAGAAGAGTGTCTTCCTCCCTGCACCCACCAGGCCCTCAGTGTCTAAGAAACGTTTGCCTTGTTTGGAGGATCTCAAAGGCTTGTTAGTCATTAACCGCACCAGAGAGTTTCCTGGCAATTAATTTTTAATGGGTTGAAAAATTCTCTGCCTAACCCTGCTTTCTTCAGAACAAGCCTCCAAAGCCTTTGCTCCCCCTCTTGATGTTTCCAATCATTATCTCCTACATTCCTTTAGCTGTTTTAGAAACCAAAGCTGGGGAAGAAATTGGAAAGTGTTATTATTTCATTTGGGTTAAACTGTATCGCTTCAAGTTTCGCTCCCCCTGGGCACGATCATCAGCATATCTGATCAGCAAACATCTGCCTAAGCCACCCGCTCTCGCCTCCCGGGAAATTTGGGGAATAAAAAAAAACTGAGACGATGCCACTGACGTCACCTCCCGCCTTTTGCTCTTTCCCGCTGAGTTTTATTTCTAAGGGACATTTGCATAGAAAGAGGATCTTTGTTTCTGAAGGTTTTGCCAGCTCCCGCTGCCTATTTCTCCCATCTGGAAGCTTAATCCTTTCCCTGTGGTGGCTGTGGAAATTGGGGTTGCACGCTGGCACAGACCCTGCCTCCCCCAACCCCATCCCAGCACCCAACATTCTATCAGCCTCATGGGTGCATCACATAACCCTCAAACCCTGGCAGCAAAGGAACCTGGGCTACCAATTTGGGATGTCTGTGGTAGAAGTGGGTGCTGGTACCCTTGTCTTGGAATGCCACCTCACTCATCCTGTGCCTCAGTTTCCCTGGGCAGAACTATGCTGGTGTGTATCAGCTTCAAGGAGTGTTTATGTCGATTAAAGCTCTTATAACATGTGAAGAGCGACACTGATGCATAAATAACCAGAGTAATTTGTACAGTGCTCAAAGAGAATGAAGTGCTAAATTAGGAATACAACAAACATGACCATAACAATACATTAAGCACTGCTGGCACAGGGACCAGCTTGGCTACAGCCCATCTCCCACGCAGCCTGGAAAGCCCCCTGGACACCCAGCCACCTTCTTGCACTGTCTTTGCTGCCTGCCCCCACAACAGACCTGCTGACTTTATTGGCTAAAAGGAGATTTTTACAACTCAGCTGGCTAAAATATGTCTGGGTTTTCTTGTGGACACTTCCATCTTGTCCCAAATAATGTGTGAATTTATTCTACTTCTTTTTTTTTCCTCCCAAAGACGAAAAAAAGAAGGAGATGGGGGATAGACTTACAAAAAACATTCTTTAGTAAAAATATCCATTTGTTCCATTAAAAAAAATTAGGCATTTTTACACTTAGCTCCTCTCTGATGGAAATTTTTAAACAAAACAAAATTTTCCCTGGGAAATAGTCTCTTTTTTTCTTCCCTGTCAAAAAGGCATATTTTATCCTCTCTGCTCCTAAAAATAATATTGAGATGAAAAACATCTTGTGGAGTTGCAAGAGCTCTCAACCTCTGCGGTCAGTACCATGTGGGGGGAGGAAAGCAACAAGAACATCTTCCCCTAAGGAAGGTAATGCTGCTGTAAGGCAGATAACTGCAAGGATAAATCCTAAGGAATGGGCTTTTGTTTTTTCTTTTTTTAAAATTTCTATTTCTTTTTAAATCTAGGGCCTGCAATGTCACCTACTTTAAATCAGCATGGGTAGCAGATGCTTAGCTGGGCACTGTTGTGGTGTATTTTGTCCACTGGGTCAGGGCTCAGAGCAAAACCTACCCTGCTACTCAAAATGTCCACTCAGGACAGCATCCTGGACTACACAAAATCGTGCTCTGGAAATCAGGAAGAATAGTCTGGCTCCTGGCATTTGCAGCATTACCTGGGAAGGAAAAACACCTCTAGTCTTGACTTGTGGGCAAGCCTCCAGAACAGGAGGCTTGGAAGAGCAGTGCAATTCCTTTACAGAGTTTTATAATTGATCTGAAGTCACAGGGAAGCAATTAATAAGGAGCCCCATGGTACCGCTTCAAAGAATGGCTGGATTTTTGACCTCTTAACAGCTAAAACCAAGAAAAGGGATCCAATGGAAATTGTGTTTTGAATGAATAAAGCTCCTCCTGCAGCATTTGCAAATGCAGCTGGTTTTCAGACAGCTTTTTTTTTGTTCTTTCTGTTGAAAATGCCAAATTGTTGAAAGCAAAACAGCTTGTGAAAATGCGTGGATTGTGAGGAAACTTCATTCTCACAGAAAGAAGAAGGGAGGAAGTGGTCAAAACATCAAAATGCTTGTGCATAATATGCTGTAATGTATATAAAATAATTTAATAGTAATGGGTAATTAAAATCAGGACAAAACATTTTGATTTTATCCAACTGTGCCGAGTTGAGTGACTCAAAATCATTAAATTCCAGTTCACAGGGAAAACTCTGCCTTTGTTTTATTTCATTTTGGAATGAAGACTGTTTTGAAACACTGGACTCTCCTGAGGAGCAGTCTCCGAATTTCCTCCCAGCAATAGCTGCTGCGGGAGAAGGGCTTGTCCGATGGAAGAGGGGGACAGGTTCCCTACCAGGGAGCTGGACAGGAACTGGAGTGAATTCCTGTAGGAAAAACAGACTTGGAAATGACCTGCAGCACAGCAGGAATCCATCCTAGGAGAAGAGTAAAGAGCCAAGGTGGCCTGGACTCTGGGGACGACTTTACTGGTGTGCATTGAATATGTACTTCCTTGGACCTCTGTGAGCCAGCTGGGCCAGTGACGTCTCCATGATCACTGGTTCCCAATGGGAATCCAGTTGGTTAAGAACACATGTGCAGTTTGGGGAAAGCAGCACACACCACCAGGGTCTTCTAGCAAGGCAAAACCAGTCTGAGCATCACCCCCACGAGCGGGTGCTCTGCTCCCCACCACGCACAGCCTGTCGCTGGTCCAGAGGTCACGTCTCTGGCTCATCACTAACTCCTCCACAACGCCCTTGTTTTCCAGGGACTGTTTTATGAAAGCAAAGACAACCTGTGGTGCTGATGACAGAAGTGAGGATGGGGAATTAAAATCATGTTCCTTTCCAGTCTCCTTTCTTATGCGCTGCTGGCAAGTCACGAGTCAATTGGAGATAGTGAGTGACTATCTTTCTCTGAGCACAACCAAAGAGAGATAGGCCTGCTTTTGCAATTAATTGCTCATTAATTCATTTTATATTAAAAGAAGCACTACTTTCTGTTTCCTCATTGTGAGCTTTTTTTCCCTGTTTGTTGTTTGAGAAAGGCAATAAATACAATTAGGCAAATGGGTTTCAAAGTGTCATATGAAATGGAAACTTAAGCCTTCAAATGTGACTTTCATTTTGGTTGTATGTTTTTTTGGTTGATTTCTTTTTTGCTTTCCCCTCCCCCCAGTTAAACTATCTGCCATCCTTGGCACGAATTCATTAATAGTCAGTTGTCTCAAAGCTGCATTCTTTGGCCAGAAATCTCTCCATCTAAAAACCTCACATCAGGCAGTCCTGTGAATAACATCATCTGCCTTTAGGCTGGCTTCTTTGAGGGTCTGCTTCGACAGGCAGATCAAGAAGAGGGATGCAGACACAGGAACCTGGATGCTCAAGGACTGCTTCATGGATGTTGGAGTCTCACCACACTGATCGGGTTAATTTTATTACCACATACTGGATGAAATGGGGTGGGGGAGGCAGGGAGGAGCTGTTACTTGGAAAGAAGGCTTCTCCTGCACTTTTTAAGAGCAATTTTGAGATCCTTGCATCCTAAAAGGACCCTTCAGCCATGAAAAAGAGGGCAGCCTTCTTTCCATGAGGCAGCTGGAAAAATCTGCAAACTCTCAAAAATCACAATCATGTTTGCAGTTGCTAAACAATCATTTAAGAGGTGAAAGTTCCTTCTTTCAGAGGGAAGTGTCATGATTTAATCTCAACTGGCAGCAAAGTACTACAAAGCTCCTCACTCACTCCCTGCTCACCTCACAGTGGGGTGGGGAGTAGAATCAGAAAAAGGTGAAATCCACGTACTGAGGGAAGAACAGGTTACTAATGTAAAATTGTAATAAAGAATAAAGTAAAATAGTAATAATAATAATGGTGGTGATGATGATGATGATGGTGAAATGATGATGAAAAGGAGAGGGGGAGAGAGGAATAAAACTCATGAAAGACAAGTGATGGACCACAGCAGCAACTGGTAGCTCCCAGACAACTCTCCCCGGTTTGTGTACTGAGTTTGGTGTTCTGTGGTATGGAATATCCCTTTGGCCAGGTTGGGTCAGATCTCCCAGCCGTGTTCCCTTCCAGCTTCTTCTGCATCTGCTCTCCGGCACTGAAAAGTCCTTAATGTAGGGTAAGGCCTACTGAGGAACTACTAAACCATCAATGTGTTATCAACATTATTCTCATAATAAAACCAAATCACATCACTGTACTCACTACTAAGCAGAAAATGAACTCTGTCCCAGTAAAACCAGGACAGGTTGGTACTCCCTCTGCCAACCCTCTAATGACTAAATGCCATCTTAAAGTCTTCCTCCATCAGTGTTTTCATTTACAAGGTTGGATTACTTTTCTTCAGATGGTTAGAGTGTGAGATTGATATGTCCAAATTCAAAAGTCTTCAGCCCAGCTACCTCCATCTGAGCTGCTCATTATGGACTTTACTCATTGCTGGTGAGATAATACTGGTTTTCATCAGGGCAGGTTTTACCTCCTGGTCCATCTCCAAAAATGCATGGTCCAGGAGTAGCTAGAACCTCCCCAGGTCTTGCTGTGCAGCATGGATAAAGTGGAGACCTGAAGTGAGCTGGTGACACCCCCAGGATGATGACAGGGCTGCTCCCACCTCTGTCCCCTCCCTTGTCCCATATGCACCAGTCACACCTTGTGCTTCCCTCCTCTCTGGTCAGCAGTGCCACCCTTGGTGTCTCTTTGTTTGCTCTCCTGTTACTTTTTATTGCTTTTCACATCCACTCCAGTTTATTTGGGTCTGAATGTGATAAACTGAGCATTTGGGCTTTCTCTAAAAGCCAAATATTTGTGGAAAGTAATACTTAGCCAGACTCATATTCCATCCTTAACACAAATCTAATCCAGATACAAGTCAAACAGCAGGACGACAACTGCTCTTAATACTCAACACGTTTTTAGCATCATAGTTTTCACTACAGAGAGCAGATACCAACTTTTTATTGCTTCAGGATTATTTCCCGTACCTGTGCCAGGCCTACCCTGGGTTCCCTACCTGCCTTCCCCCTTGCAGGGGTAACTCTGGCCCTTAAAGCCCAAGTTTTCCCCCTTGCCACTCCATCCTGACCTTTCTTAACCCAGTTTGCTGAAGAAGCTGAACTGTCTGTCTTCATGGGAGTGTGAAAAAATGATCAGTGATTGAATTGACCACATTTTCAAAGAGGATTTGATTTAGTCTATTAATTAGATTTAGTCTGTTAATTAATTCTGATTTGGTCTATTAATTTTCAGGTTTGGTTCTGATAATCTCTTTGTTATCCTCCTCGTTCTCTCTGAAGGTTTCCCTTTATATCTGTCTACCAAGCCCCAGAGATTCTTCAGGGCTAAGTGGTGAAAATGCAATTTATGGTTCCAAATGCTTCCTTGTGGAGCTCATAAACCCATGCTAATCCACGGATATGATTAACAAAGCAGCTCTGCTATACCAAGGGAGTTAGCACAGCATTGATGGAGAGGTCTTGCCTTCATGTGTGAACCATCCCCAGATCTCCCCAGTGCAACTCAAACAACTGAGAGAAGACAGGGTTGGAGCAGAGGGGTTGACCCAGCACCCCTAACAGATAGAGGTGACATGCAGTCTTCTGCTCTGCAGCAGAGGAGAGGGAAGAGGTTTTAGAGGTATTGCAATGCCAACATACTTCCCTGGCTTCCCACTACCCTCCTCAACAAGACTGTCTATCTCCAAGAAGACCCATTATGTGAATAAGTCTTGTTTTCCATTGAAAGGTTATCTGGAAGCTATCTCAGCTCCTTTCCCTGCTGATTACTCTGTAGTTGTACCTTGGTCTTTGGCTGAGCTCTGCTCCAAAGTCAGGACCAGTCAATACAAAAACCTATTGTTTGTTCATCTTTTCAGTACTACACACAGTGCTGACCCTTCTTCTTAGAGGAATGCTGCAGGACAGCAAAAGACTCATGAAGGATGATGAAAAGTCTGCAACAGTCCCCCTTCTGACAAATGCATGAGTACCATTGTTTGCTTACAGTCCAGGAAAGAGGTAACAAAAGATATGCGTTAGATGGCATGGTAAGGTGGCAAGAGACAATATGAGAAGCAGAGGAGAGAACAGATTGCCTGCAGGTATTAAAAGCAAGCCAAAGGAGGTGGTTCTCTGCACAGGTTGTGACAGACACATGGAACTAGTTGCTGCAAGATAATAACCTAATAGTTTGTGTAGGTTTAAGGAGAGACTAAAGAAATTCACAGACGAAAAAGTTCTTCGGGGTCTATAACTAAATATGCAGGGACAATGTGTGGTTCAGTGTGGCTCCTTGCTAAATGTGGCTGGGAGGGCACTGGGAGGGTTTATTGCATTACGCTTACTTTGATCCTTCTGGGACACTGAGGAAATTGGTGCTTGGTCTTACCCAGCATGGCCTCACACTCCTTTTAAGGCTGCATCCCCTCTATTGAAGCAGCCACATGGAGCCACAATAGTGTTGAAACATTGTAGAGTTGTGGCTGAGCTGATATCCACCAAGCACAGATTCTTTCTGCATGCACTGCTGCATACGAGATCCATACTTAGGGAGATCAGGTGAGAGTATCTGCTGCTCCTGGGGTCCAGCACTGTGATCCCTCCTGTATCTGATCTCTTCAGGCTGCATCAGAGTCAACCTGCAGTGAGCCCCTCAGGCTGCATGAGCAGGATCCAGACCTTTACTAGCACAGTGGACCTTGCAGGGACTTCTCTTGTGGAGGGTGTGTAGGGTCTGAAGGGTTCCAGCATGGGCAGAGCCAGCCTGCTGTGAGTTCCTGCACAGCTGTGGGCTCAGGGCTGCGATGGATTCTGTTCCCACCAGAATCTACCTTGTTTGGATCTGCTCTGGAGTGCCCAACACTGGGCTGCAGACTGGCACTTGGCTGTTTGCAAGCTGCATTTTGTGGGGGTGAGAGAGAAGGAAAGGCAACCCCAACTGTCTGTTTCCTGTTTGACGTTCACCGCCTGACCTTTCACCAGTTTCAGTCTTTTCAATGGATCACAACCTTTCTTGAGCTCATGTCCTCCCACACCTCCTCCCTGAAAACTCCTTCCTCTTGCTCGTATGCTCTCCAGGTAGCACCTGGTAACTCTTCCTGCCTCCCTATCCTGCATGTTTCTTTGTTACCAGCCTCTTGACTGATTCTATTCAGCCACCATCAGACCCTTAAACGCTGGTGTGCTCTATGATTTAAAAAGCTCATTGCCTCCAGTTAAATCCTTGTCTGATGTTTTCAGAGACCTTTTGGGTAGCAAAGCAGCTATACATCACAGGGAAATTGTGTTTTTCTTCTCCTTTATACGTTTCAGGGTATTGAGGGATTTCTGAGGGTTCCTTGAATCAGCTACAAGTGTTCAGAGCTGAGATGGCTGGACTCAGGCACCTGAACATAAGGTCTCTGGGTACTCACAGAACTTAAATCCTGGATCTGGGGGCCTTTCTCATCCTTCTTGGGACTGTCATCAGTGAGTTAGCACTGAAAGAAAACAGAATTTAATGTCCTGAGCAGGGCTACAACAGGCTGCTTTAGTCTCTGTGTGCCCAGAAACGCACCAGGGAGCAAGCAGACATCGTTCTGGGAGTCTCTAGGAAGGACAGCTGAGCTCTTCCTCAGCTCATAAGGATTCTGCTGCAGTTGTGTAGCACCTTCTCTCCCTCCTTGTGAAATGTGTGCGCTGGAGCAAGCAGGTACTGGCTGTGCATGTGCAGATATCCACCTGCAAGAGCTCCTTGGCTGAGACCTGGCACACTCATTTCACCAGGAGAGAACTGGCAGCCAGAGAGGCTGCAGCCTGGAAAGAACCTCAGCATCAGCCTTTGGCTACCCTTATCCCGTATCTCCCTGAGCTCACAGGGGGATAAGGACATCATTTTTTCTGTTTTCTTGGTGTCTGGATGCAGAAAATTGAGAGCACAGCTCCCCACTGTGCAGGAAGTCTATGTGTTGGGCTACAGAGGAGAAGGGGTCTGGCTTGTATCCAGCTGGGTCCCTGTCTTTTCCTTGCAGTAGAAGAGAAGGGCAGAGGTTTTACTCTGCACCACAGCTCTACCCTTCCTCACAGCCTCTCACTGGAGTTGGCTGGTGCAAGGGCACCAGGTAGACCCTGGTCCAGTGGCTGAAACCTCAGCATACACTGCAAGCTTTGAGAAGGAGGACTATGCAGGCTCCTCACCTTTTAACCAGCAGGAAGCTTAATGCACCTCTCCGGGGTGATGAACTGAAATTTCAGCTGCTGGGGTTCTCAGGAAGGCGCTGTGTCCCCGTTCTCCCGCATTCAGACTGGGATGCCTCAGTGCCTAGCTGCATCCCTCCTGCAGGGATGCCGCTGGGGGAGCCATCCTCTCCATGGGGTTGCCCTGTTGCTCTTCCCAAGCATGTCTGATGCACTGTGCTGCCCTGAACTGTCAGTATGTGTGGCAGAGACTCTGTGGAGAAGCAAAGGTGCTGTGAGAAGGATGTGCTCATCATACTAATTTCCACAGACTTGCTCAGCTAGATGCAAGGATAGGTGCCAGCCACAAAACTTCATGCCTGGGAGTCTAAACAATCTTGGTGGCTGGAGAGGTCCAGGAGTCAAAGCCTTGAGATACCCTGGGGGTGATGCTGCAGGAGTGAGAAGGAACATACTATACTAAAAAGGGCTGGTGACAATTAGTTCCAAACACAGCAAACTGTAATCACAGAATTATTCAGGAATAATTATGCCTTGATAACAACATTACACTTTCTATTTCCCTTATTGCTGTTCTTGTTAAATATAATTACTATGCAAATTGCACAGCACAAGCAAGCCCAGGTGATTAGGAGGGCCATGGGGGCCTTGGTAGCAGACTGAGGTGACTGTAAGTACATATCTCTCTGATTGCTTAGTTGTTTGTCCAGATTTGCACTTGGGAGATCATATAATCATAGAATGGTTTAAGCTGGAAAACACCTCTGATACCACAGAGTCTAACCATGTACCCAGGACTGACACTAAACTACTAAACCATGTCCCCAAGTGCTACATCTACATGTCTGTTAAATACCTCCAGGGATGATGGCTCCACCACTGCCCTAGGCAGCCTATTGCAATTCTTGACAACACTTTCAGTGAAGAAATTTTTTCCACCATCCAATCTAAACCTCCTCTGGTGCAACTTGAGGCCATTTACTCTTATCTCTTACTATGTTGGAGAAGAGACCAACTCATATCAGGCTAAACCTTCCTTTCAGGTGGTTGTAGAGAGTCATAAGGCCCTCCTGAGCCTCCTTTCCTCCAGGCCAAGCAGCCCCAGCTTTCTCAGCTGCTCCACATCAGGCTTCTGCTCCAGACCCTTCCCCAGCTCCACTGCCCTGCCCTGGACACACTCCAGCACCTAAATGTCTTTCTTGTCATGAAGAACCCAGAACTGATCCCAGGATTCAAGGTGCCTCATCAGTGCCCAGTAGAGGGGCAGAATCACCTCCCTGGTCCTGCTGGCCACACTATTGCTGATACAGGCCAAGTGCCATTGGACTTCTTGGCCCCTGGGCACACTCTGGCTCTTACTAAGCAATTGTCAACCAGCACCCCCAGGTCCTTTCCTGCCCCAAGCAGCTTTCCAGCCACTCTGCTCCAAGCCTGGAGCACTGCAGGGGTTTGTTGTGACTGAAGGCCAGGACCTGACACTTGTTGAAGCTCAGACGAGTGGCCTCGGCCCACCGATCCAGCTTGTCCAGATCCCTCTGAAGAACCTTTTTGCTCTTCAGCAGATCAACACTCCTGCCCAGCTTGGTGCTGTATGCAAACTTACTGAGGGAGCCCTTGATCCCCTCATCTGGATCATTGATAAAGATATCAAACAGGGATGGTCCCAGTGCTGAGCCCTGGAATACCACTGTGACTGGCCCCAGCTGGATGTAACTCAACTCACCACTCTCTGGGCCTGGCCAGTTTTTACCCAGTGAAGATTGTAACTGTCTAAGCCATGGGCTGCCAGTTTCTCCTGGAGAATACTGTGGGAGACAGTGTCCTCACATGATTATAAGGTGAGTGCAGCTTAGAGAAGTCTGGAAGGGCTGAGAAACATGGCTTCAAGCTGACCAAGCATCTGTCAGAGGGTCCAGGAAGGGCTCTGCTATGAAGACCTCCAGAGGCAGTGTTGTACAAACTGGGCTCTGACTTATTATTGTTGACCTTCAGGAACTGCTCTGTACAAAAGTGTCCCAGAGGGAGATGTCCTCCCACCATCCTGGGCACCTATTAAGCTTTCCATGCTCCTGTGACTTATGCTTCATTTGCATCACTCATCCACTGTGCAACTACATGCACAGATAGGAACTAGAATATGCTTTTTTGTTCCTTCCTTCCCCTCTCATCAGCACATAGGTATCTGAAGGACATGAACAGGAAGGCAGAGGAGGATCTGTTAAGCATAATGAAGTGGAGGAGTATGACAGAAACTGCAGAACGGAGTTCCCTGGGGAGGGCTGGGAGCATTATCACCTGAGTCAGTGAAAAAGCTGCTGAACAAACCCACAGCATGGAAGGATAATCTCACAGATGCCCTGTGGGACAAGGACAGCTCCTTGCTGCAAGGGCTGGAAGCTGGGATGCTCAGCTCTGGTGACCTGTGTGGGGTTAGCCCTCCCCACGTTCTCCTGCCGCTTCCTAGTCTGCCCTCTTGTGAGGTTAATGGACACAGTGTTTCCCATAATCCCCTCATTTCTGACTGACCCCAAGTCCTCTAACCCATACTGGGTACCTCACCTCTGTCTCATGGCTGCAAAACAGCCTCTTGAGCCTGACCGTCATGTCTCTGCTAGAGCGAGACCTGACAGAGATTTGCTGTCACAGTTCTTCTTGACTCCACAGCAAAGCAGGGGCTTAAAAACGGACCACTTGTCCAGCAGTCATCCCAGGGCTGCAGCTGGGACAAGGACAGAGTGGGAGGCAATCTGTTTTTCCCCTTCTACTCTGGGCCATTTCTTTTCTTTGTGCCTGCCTCCACCGAGCTGAAAACAGCAGGTCAAGAGCACTTACCTGCCGTGCTTCCTGGTGCAGCCATGAGATCAGGCTAATTACAGGGCTCTCAGCTCCTCAGATGAAATTCTTTTTCTATATATACATTCATACATACATATGTGCACTGAGTTTATTATTATTACCATCCCAGACAATCCTTCTTCATTAGGGCTTGGAATTTGCTTTCGATGCCTTCAGTCAGATCTTTAACGTTATTTAAACACAGTGGGTTTGAGAGAGTTTTTGTTAGTTTTAATGCAGACCAGATTTTGCTGGGATAAGAGAATGGAATTGTTCTCCATCTAGACCAATGAGCCTCTTCCCTGTCTGCAGGAACCAGGAAGGTCCTCGTTGTCAAATTTGACCTTCAGCGCTTTTGAAATCAGAGCCAGGTGTCCAAGGAGGGGAAGAGGAGGATGAACACCTCTTCCCACCCATGCTAGAGGTCAGCATGGACCATGGTGGCACACCGAAGGTTCTCCTGAGTTCAGGGTGAGTGTTAAGCAGGCTCCTGCAGCTCCCTCGCCTTCCCCGTGCGTCACAGCACTCCAGGGTGTCAGGAGCACATCTGGTGTGCCCGGCGCGTGACGGGGAAGGAGTCCCTGTGCTCGGCACAGCTGGGCCTGTGTGTCTGCTCACAGGATCCTTTGAATGTCTGGCCATGCTATGCGGTACCTCCCCAGCTGGAATGCCACACTGGGACCAATGTTGCTCCAGGACCCCCTATGTCAGAAGGAAAACACATCTCATGTCAGAGCTATCACCCAGCTGGGTCTGGCATGTAGGCACTGGAGAAGGGAGAAGCCAAAGTGTTTTGCTGGGAATGTGGGAGATCCAGGCAAAGGCAGAAGGGTGTTGCCTACGATTCACACACCGCAGGGATGGGGCTGTGTCCAAGCAGTTCTGGCTGTGCAATTGTCGGAAAGCCAGACACAGACTGCTTCTGTGAGCAGTCCCAGAGCACTGAAAATGTGTTCAGTGGGAAAAAAAATTCTAATCAGAGAGGAAGTTCCTCTGGATGACGTTTTTTTTAAATGTCCTTTTTGTGAGGACTGAAAGAAGGAACCATATTGAACCATATAGCAACTGTATCCAACTACATCCTGGGCTGCATATAAAGCAGTGTGGGCAGCAGGTCGATGGAGGGGATTCTGCCCCTCTGCTTTGCTCTTGTGAGTCCCCACCTGGAGTGCCACATCCGTCTTTGTGGTCCTCAGCACAGGAAGAACTTCAAGCCTTCAAGCTTGCGCAATAGATTTTTTAGGTGAGATGGAGTATGCATGGAACTGAACCCACCCTTTAATCCTAAGGTTCATCTACCAGGGCCGAGAAAGCTTGGACAGTGGCAGCGAGGTCCTCAGGACGTAGGTTTAATTAGAGTGACCTTCTCTTGGATGGATGGCCTTACAGGGCTAAACGAGCACCATCTGCCCAGGTTTGGGATTAGAGTTGTCCTTCTCCTAGGATGACTACCAGAAGGCTAATGAGCTCATCCTGCCCAGGAATGTCATTGACCTGTTGAAGCAAGTTCAGAGGAGGCCATGGAAGGGATCAAGAGGATGGAGCAATTCTCTGATGGAGACAGGTTGAGAGAGTTGGGGTTCTTCAGCCTGGAGCAGAGAAGGCTCTGGGGAGACCTTATAGTACCTTCCAGTACCTGAAGGGGCTACAAGAGAGCTGGGGAGGGACTTTTGACAAGGGCATGTAGAGATGAGACAAGGGGGAATGGGTTCAAACTGAGAGGGGGGAGATTTAGATAGATATTAGGAAGAAATTCTTTACTGCAAGGGTGGTGAGGCACTGGAGCAAGTTGCCCAGAGAAGCTATGGATGCCCCATCCCTGGGAGTTCAAGGATGTGTCTTTGAGCTACCTGGTCTAGTGGAAGATGTCCCTGTCCATGTCAGGGAGGTTGGAACAAGATCTTTAAGGTCCTTTCCAACATAAACTATTCTATGATTCTGTGATTTGATAAGGAAAGAGAGATAAATATAGAGCAAATGAGATAGATAGTCTTCAAATTTTCTTCAGCAGTGAAAACCAGGCACGAGCTAGGTCATCATCATCATCATGGCTAGGCTTCGCAAGCGAAAATTTGAGAAGGATTCTATCCATGCTTGCTGCAAACGTGCTGATGGCTAAAAAGGCCAAAGCGAGGTAGACAAGTCCGGTTGCAAAAGTCACAGCGGAAAGTCTCTGTAGGCGGTATTGGCAAGACATGATTCTTTCTGCATTGTCTTTTCTCCTCAAGAATGATTCTGCGTGAGTTCTCAAAAGAAGCAGCTGCGTTATGAATAGTGTGTCTCCATGTCTCCCGAATGGAGGCCGGGGTAGACCAATGATGATGATCAATATGACCAAAGCTGAGATATTGTTTCAGAGAGTCCTTCTATTTCCTCTTCAGGGCTCCTCTCTTGTGGCAGCCAGTGACAAGTTCACCATAGAGCACGATCTTAGGGAGGCGGAATACTCATAACCACTGCCTGTTCAAGAACAGACGCATTAGTCACATAATCAGTCTGGTGGATGTTTAGGATTGTATGGAGGCAGCGCTGATGGAAGCGTTCTAAGAGTTGCAAGTGGTGACGGTATGATTCAGACCCATATAAAAGAGTAGACAGTACAATGGCTCTATAAACACTAATCTTTGTACTTTTCTTCAAGTGTTTATTACACCAAACTCTTTTATGGAGTTTTCCAAAAGCACTATATGCTTTTGCTAACCTGTTGTCTATCTCTTTGTCCGTCTTACCGTCTGAGGAGATGATGCTTCCCAGATAATTAAACTGCTGGACTGACTTGAGTTCTGATTCACCAATGACAATATGGGGATAATGAAAGACTTCCTGAAGTGCAGGTTTGTGGAAAACTTCTATTTTCTTCAAGCTGACTTCCAACCCGAAAAGCTCCGCAGTCACTGCAAAGCAGGATGTTAAACGATGCAAAGCTGCTTCTGTGTGGGCAACAAGAGCGGCATCATCAGCATAATGCAGCTCACGGACAAGATGATTTAAGGTCTTAGTATGGGCCTTCAATTGCCTTAGATTGAATAGGCTTCCATTGGTATGATATTGAATATAGATACCATTTTCTTCATCGAGATCTGTCATGGTTCTTTGGAGCACCATGCTGAAAAAGACTGTGAATAGGGTTGGTGCAAGAACGCAGCCTTGTTTCACACCATTGGATATTAGAAAGGGCTCAGAAAGTGCATTGCCATATCTGACTTGGCCGCGCTGATCCTCATGAAGCAAAATGATCATTTTGAGGAACTTGGGGGGACATCCTAATTATTCAAAAATCTGCCACAGGCCTTTCCTGTTCACAGTATCAAAAGCTTTGGTGAAATCAACAAAAGTTACATAGAGTCCTTTGTTCTGTTCCCTACACTTCTCTTGCAGTTGTCTGAGAACAAATACCATGTCTGTGGTGCTCCTATTGGCTCTGAAACCACATCAGCAGATGAAAACCAGGCACAAGCTAGGTATCAGAATAGCATTTCTACTAAAAAGTGGAAAAAAAGTCCCTTGCAAGATCTCTCTGCCGTGGAAGCATTTCGTGGAAGAGATGGAAGCAAACCACCATCTTGCAGAGATACCCAGGTGGAAAAGAGAGTGAGTGAAGCTGAAATAAAATATTGACACTAAAACAAACATGTGTGAATGGGCCATGAATAAGTATAAGCTGGAGATGAGAAGAAACTACCCAACTGACAAGAGTCCTGGAACTGCCTCCTGCAAAGCCCCAATGGGGAGAGGGAGATTAAAGAAAGCTCAGAATGGGCCCTGAGGCTGAATGAGCACTTTGCCTCATTTTTTGATAGGACCAGGGCTGCTGCCCACGGGAGCAAAGTTGTGGAGTGTAATTAGAAATGAGGGTACAGAAATTATCACAGCCAGTCTGGAAGCAAAGCTTGATGAGCCCGACATTCCAAGCTTGGTGTGACTGGATATCCTCCATCCCAGGGAACTGGAAGTTGGCTAGCATGAATTTAAGCAGCTAGTAGGGCATGGTGTGGTGTGATGAGATTAAATTGTCTATAACTGAGCTGAGGCTGGAAACTCAGATATTTACTACCCATGACTGCAGGGGGCTCCAAGGGGCTACTGCTGTTGTGGGCCAGGCAGGAGATACTGGTAGGGCTGGAGGTGCAGCCCCAGGAAGCTGGCAGGACTCTCAGCAGGATTTTGTTTTTGCAGAATAAACAGACCCAGACTAGACCCTGGAGTCTGCAGAGTGAAAGGTGTCCTCAGCAATCCCCTGCAGCACAGTGGAGGGGGAGCTGCTCCTCCACCTTTGCTTTCCAAACCACTGCCTCCCTTGGCATCATCAGTCGAGAGAGCTGCCATCCACTTGAGGCTCTCTCCTTCTTCTTGTCCTGATTATTATGATCATTACTGTCTCATTTCGAGCTGTAAATCAGAAATATTGTGCCTCGTATTTTTCCTCCCTGGGGAACCCATAACTAGGGGATGAGATTGGCTCTGAAGTTCAGTGCTGTTCTGTTGAAAAACTGCCTCAACAAATCGAAACTGTCTCACTTTTTAGAAGAAGTTTTGATTGGAATCAATCTTTCTCTTTTTTTATGAGCATAAAAAGGGAGTAGTTAAAAGTAAGATTTATTCCAAATTCATCTTATCAGCTCTGAGACATTCAATTTTGTAATCAATTCCCACAGGGGCTCCACCAAGAAGCCCATATTCAGAATCAATCTTGTATTTCATTAGGTTATTTCTGGTGTTAAAAAATAAGATTGATTCTTACTTTATGTTATAGCGCTACAGCAATTTATTTTTTAATGATATGAGGTAAGAATCAATCTCTGGCTTCTTCTTCCTTTTTTTCTTTTCTTTTTTTTTTTTTTTAATCCTGATTTTCCTGCATGGGTTTTGTTAGAGCCAAGAGAATTTAGCAAGTTCTGAAGGATTTTCAAATTATTCTTGTGCAAATTTAGATGCCATTGGTGCCACTCTGCTGCTCACAGGATCTGCAGAGCCCTGTGAGGCCTGATGAAAGGCACAGTCTGCCCTGTCCTGGGATTTCAGTAACACACTCCAGTAAACTGTGCTGATCTTCAGTCCTTGGCAACTGGCATCCCGGCCTCCATGGACTCCCACACCACATCCAACATCCCCAGGAGCAGGTATCTCACTCTCCCAGGGAGTGTCCTCCACTGTTGTCCAGGAGTGGACGAACCTCTGGAATCCTCATCCAGGCAGCAACCCCTGACAGGAAGAAATGACCACTGGCATCCTGATCCCCTGCACCAGGAGGCAGAGGGATAATTCATCTCTGCTTGCTCCCTGCCTACCTCTTGCTCCTGCCTGAGCAGTGATGTGCACCTCAGCTCACTCTGATGCATGATGCTGCTGCTGTCTTCACTGAGAAGAGATGGGAGAGATCTTCCATCTGGCTCAGATATCCAGAAGGGCTCTGCCACCCATCCTGCACCCTGGACAGCACCTTTTGGAGGATTTTTGAGTCCTATCCACTCCCTGTCCACTCTTCGACCAAAGACACTGGTTATTAGCTATTCCCATAATCATAATGACAATAATTATACAAGACTAAATTAATCCTTCACAATTCATGACTTGTGTGCTATTCATCACGAGTGATTCAGAAGTTACTCAAGCAAGCACAGGTGATTTTCACAGGTAGCTGGGAAATCACCTTCTTGCAGCACTGGGATTTGGATGTCACTGTGTTGATATTTGCCTGGCTGTTCTCAAGGTATTTTGGTTTAGGTAGTGGGACTGCTGGAAGGCTCAAGTTTCTCTTTTCTTCCTTCTGTTTCCCTTTGTGCTCAGAAACAAGGCACAGGTTTCCAGAAATGAGGTGAGTAAACTACTGGAGTTTAGACCCGGGAGGTAGCCCATGAACTGAAGCTCCCTAAAGCTCAAGAAAACTGATCTCATGGTGTCTTTCTGGTCCTGGGTGATTGTGGCACTCAGGGCAGTCAACCTCCACCCTCCTGGGGTGCAGAGTCTGTCCCTTTGTGGCGCAGATATGATTCACAGAGAACTAGGACCGCTCTCTCTCTGTCGTTGTGTGGGAGTTACTGAAACATGGTCCCCAAACTTTGGTCCCCACGGTGGTGGGATCCTAGCTTCTCTTTAATGTACCACTGGTCAGCTGGGCTTGGAAGAATGACATTTACCAGGTCTCAGCCCTCTGCTTGCAAGTTGATCACTCCAGACACTACAGGGGTTGGAGGCAAAGCTGAAGAGTGAGAGCCAGAATAGCGAATCTTCCATCCCAACACCACTGTAGCTCTCTTAAATCTCTGCCAAAGCTCTCATTAACAAGATGTGACCCAAATTTCAGCATCCAGTAGAATTTAAAGGTTGTCTCCAGGTTTATTTTACATCCAACAGTAGAACAACTCCCATTCTCCAACCTCAGGTCTACATCCCCAGCTGAGCATGGGAAGTTGGCTGTCTTCCATGTCCCAGCTTCAGTCTGGACCACAGTGGAGGGCTGAATCCTTTTCCCTTCAAGCAGGTGACTGGAAAATAGTGGAGTTTACTGGGACTTTTCCCCTTTCCTGTTTCCCAGAATGAATGACCCCCAGATCAGATCATGCAGTGAGCACATCCTTCCAACATGCTGAGCTCCATGGCTTGGCTGCACAGGGAAGGACGGAATTGTGACTTTGTAGATTTGAAAGAGACCTTTCGCATGGGGAAAGTGGTGCTAGGTTTCATCACATGCGCTTTGGACTTCTGAAGCAACATGGTAGGACTGGGACATTCAGGGAAAACTGGTAGCAGAAGCCTCCTCTGAGTTGTACATTTCAGAACCATGGCTGGAGGAGTGTGTGAAGCAGAGATCCTTCCAGGATCACTCACATATTGTGTCCTTGTGCACGTTGTAGGTTCAAATCTCCAATTCTCTCTGCCTCTATCAGCCTTCTACTGTGGCTGTCTCCTCATGCATGTCTCTTACTTGTCTCTATCTTTGTCACTGTGTACGTATCTGTCTGTCTGTGGCTCTGTTAGTCTTTGATGGCTCTGAGTTCATTTGATTTCATTATCATTTCCCATCTCCTGAGCTCTATCTCTTTGTTTTTTCCCCTTTTCTCATTATAATTTACATGTGGGTTGGGTGCATGCTGGAAATGAAATATGCGAATTTGATAAAGCAGCCACAGCTCTTGCTTCCAGCCGTGGCCTGAAAGCCCTGAACCCCTCGGAGAAAACCAGGGTCTTTTTTTTTTTTTTTTTTTTTTGCATAAACGGGGAAAAAACCTGTTTTTTTTTTCCATTGCACTGGCATAGAATGAAATTCCTCCAGCAATTACCAGGAGATAATGGCCTGAAATTAAACAGTCCTATCTCACTCTCTAACTATAGGACTTTCTATTTTTTCAAACTATTGAATACCAAGCGCATAATAATCAGGCAGGCATTAGGCATTCACACTCAGGCTACCTGGGATATGAAAGTCCATACACAAGGCAGAGCTTTTTTTATTTTTCGTTATTAACAGCAAACCGTCAAGATACGCAGAGCCCTGTGCAGATGGGGAGAGACATTAACCCTGTGTCCAGCAATGCACCGCCAAATCAGGTGCTGCCTTGCTCATGGAAACACCTGGTTGATGGAGAGTTTATCCCACACCAAAGGGGGTGGGGGAAACCCTCTGTAAGCACAGCTCTTCTCTTACCTATCTGTGCCATCTACATTTACTGCAGTGCAATTTCTTGCAGTCCTGTTCTCACTATGCAACACAGGAAGGAATTTGAAGGAGGATGGAGATCAGGTCAGGTCCTGCTGCATTACATGGGAGTTTTCTGGGCTTTACAGCCCCAGACACTCCTGCAGGCGATCCACCCTGTTTTTTCCTGCTATCCTGGTCTCTCAGGGGGCAGTTGCGGGGCTTTGCCATGGCCATGGAGATGGCACACAATGACTGAGCTGCCTGGTGCAGTCAGAGACAACACATCACTTCCTGCTGAGCCAATCTCACTCAAATTACCCAGGAGATTTCAGCAAAAATGTAATTGAACTGCTCTGATTTAGATGCAACTTGATGTACAACAGAAGGGAGAAACCACAGGAGGGTGGGGTATGACTCCTAAAGCTGGCAAGAGGTAAGAAGAGGTGAGGAGATGGCTGAGGCTCAACAGCATGCTCCCCAGGGTGTTAAATATCCCATCAATGACCTCCACAGAAGGTTTGAGAAGATGAAGTGATGTGGGGTGCTGGGGCCACTTGCGGCAAGAGGGATACATATCCGAGGAGAGCCTGGGACTTGCAGGAGATGCCTGCCCTTCTTGTCAAGCTGCAAAATGCACTTTGGATCCAGGTACTGAATTCCAGAAAAGGCAGAGAGCAGGGACATGTCTTGTTGAGAGGACACACTCCCTACCATGGCTCATCCATGAGGTTACCTTGGGAAGGTGTTAAGGCTGGGCATGTTCTCCTCCTAATAACATGTGACAGTGACCTGCCACCATCCCACCACCCACACAAGGGGGTACAGCTCACTCAAATGCACTCCAGCTTGGGAGCAAGCTGTCACTGCTCCCTCAGAGCATCGCTCACCATCTGTCCTCACCCAACAGCAGGGGTGGCTCCTTCATCTGTGACTTGTGCTAAGCTAAAACTCAAAGGGCAGGAACACGCCATGGATCTGGGGGAAGACCGTTATGTTTCAGATTCCCGAAATGGCTTTTCCACCAGAAGCTTGGATTCATCTCATGTGGATTCCTTCTGCTTCAAAATTATTTACAAAAAAACTTCTAAAAATTGTTGAAATAACTTCCTTCAATACCTGAATGGCACAGTACCTTTTCTTTGTTTGGAAATACCTTCACTTGTCCATGTATAGTCATGATTGCAAATCAAAATTAAAACGGAAGTCACATCAAATCCTCCCAAATCCACCAAACAGCACAATGTATTTTTGAGTGAGGGGAATCGATGGGTGGCTTTTCAGTTCCCAGGAGTAGCTCCTTCTCCTGAAGTAGCACTGGAAAATGTTTCAGCGTCACTAGTGCCATGCTCTCTTGAACCCGGCAGGAGAAAAGGAAAAGCCCTAGAGGCTCTGTGCAGAACTGGCCATGGTCCCATTTAGGCAGGCAAGGGCTCTGCTCTCTCACTTGAGCTGGGAATCCTCCAAAAGGGTTAACGAGATAGCAGAGAATGGTGGAGTTGTGCCTATAATTTATTTAAGCTTTCAAAAGGCTTTTGATAAAGTCTCTCATAGGAGGCTATTAAGGAAACCTGGTAACCACAGGATGAGAGAAAAAGCCAAGGCATGGATTAAACCCAAGATAAAACAGGGAGGGAAGGGAAGGAGCAAACGGCCAATTCTCAGCAGGCAGAAAGGTTAATAGTGGAGAGCCTGAGGTTATCCCTGGCCCTGAGTGGTTGAATATATTTATTATCATAAGCACAGAGGGAAAGGGAACAGCGTGGCTGTGGAGCTCACTGGGGGCCACTGTAGTGGGACCTAGTGAAGGTGGATGGGAGTGAGATGTAGCAGGAGCCCTATGTCAGGATGGGATGGGACAGACGGTAGGCGATGCTGCACCCAGGGCTGTGAGTGGGGCTGGTGTGGGAGCTGGGACACCCCCGTGGGTTGTACCTGTTTGTGAGATGCACAGTGTGATCATGAAAGACACTGCCCTGGACTCTACCAGAGGATCCAAGGCAAAGTGAGCCAGCTGACATCCAACAGAGGCAGAAGGATAAGGTTCACTTGGTAACAAACCCAAAACACATCAAAGAGACATCCCTTTACATGAATGGGACAGGTTTAAACCTGCTGAAGCAGTGCCTCGAAGTCCACATTTCTAAGACACAGCATTGTTTCCCCAAACAGATAGAATTTGTCACTTTTCTTCTCAGAAGCAAGGATGACATCTCCTTCTCCCCAGCAAGGCAGGACTGCAGCCCACTGGACTCAGATGCCATGCAAAAGCCAAGTTCACAGATTTAAGTATTACTCTAGGTGATGTCCAAAAGAGAGGTCAGGAAAAGCTACCTGATGAGCATGAAAAGAAATATTGGCTATTGACTCGCTGAATATTATCCCTCCTGTGCAAACAGCCTGGTGGAGCAAACAGCCTGTGGACACCTGATTAAACAGTGTTTATGATAACTAGTGGAGAACGTCTTTTTAATTACCTTTGTGTGAAGGAATACAGATTTGTGTAAGAAGTCTCTTTTGAATTGGTTTTCTGGAACAACCAGCTTGAAAAACTAACTTGAGAAGTGGCTGCAATGAAAAGTTTGGAAGTTGGGAGAAGTGTTCAGTCTTTTCTAAGAAAGGAAGAAACGCACAAATTTCAAAATGTCTCCTCATTTTTGAAAATTACCTGATTGGAGGTTAAAAAAAAAACAGAAAGGAAAAGCCCAAACTGCCACAATCCATTTTGAAACTATTAAAATACAACCTATCCAAAATTATAACTTGAGGTATTTCCTAATAATTCCATTATTTCAAAACATTTTAATTAATTTTTCATTCAGAGTTTTGATTTTTTTTCCTTAGAGGAGCAAAATTTAGAAAATTGGTGAAACTTTTGGTGACAAAGCCTTGCAGAGAAAATTGCTCCCATCTCAAATCCACGTAGAGATGAGCTGTGTAAGGAGGAATTAGATCTCAGCAGTAATCTCAGTCATGGGGTTTCCTAATTGAGTGCTCCATGTTTTGAACATCCGCACCCTTTTAATGGATTTTCCTAGGTTAATTATGCCATTATTTCACCGTGTATATATAAAACTGGCTGTTCAAAGTCAACTGTAAATGAAAATTGCAGTTGTTAAATCGCTGGGGTGGCTAACATTCTGGCTGCAAAACAAAACTGGCACCCACTAATTGGCCTGTAAACAAGGATGATGGGGAAAGGCTGAGGCATGTCTCTGGCATCCATCGGGCACCATCCAGCAGCAAACTGAGCATCAGGAAAACCAAAGTCACTGGAAAGGCCCTCCAGATGCCAAGGTCAGCAAATGGCTGGGGGGGACAATCTGAAGGCTGAGTTGCATGCACACTTTCTCTCCTCTCCCAGGTCACTTGCTGCCTGCAATGTTAATTATCCATTAAGAAAAACAAGCAAGCAAACCCATCTCCCTGCCCAAGGTGATTACAGAGGATACAAAATGCTGGAAGAGCACTTCTCACCTGCTCTGTTGGCAGAGGGAAGAAGACAAACATCTGCCTCATGGACACACCGCTACTGACAGCAATTACGCAATAAGATCGAATAAACAAAGAAAAATCATCCAAGGGATGAACCTTCTAGCTCTTCTGATAGATAGCTTAAGATGATACAATCTGAGGCTTTCCAGCCTTTCTGAATTCTTCTATTTCTCTTTGCTTTTGCCCTCTTCTTCATCCTCATCCTCATTGGAGACTGACAGAAAATTAAGATGCTAATGAAACATCCTTCAGCTGAATTTGCCACCTTGTGGATGTCGCAGTGTTTTGCAGAGATCCCTCCACAGTTCAATATATTTCTGCAGAGAGCAGAAGGACACAGGCTGTGTCTCCTGGGGGCTCCACAGTTTTGCCACTTGTGGCCCCCAGCAGCCCCTCACATCTGGACAGGCATCACCAAGGACATGCAGCCTGGGCAGAAAATGTCACCTTAGGCCCTTGAAGCTGCCTGGGACTCATGGGCTGACAGGGAAGGGACCCAAATGGGTTACCCCAGAGTGCATCTCCTCTCCTGGAGCATCCTCAAACAGTTTTTTTCCTTCTGAAAAATCAAAGACACTTACCATCTTCCACCAAGCAAACATTATGTTAAGTGTAAGGACTGTCTCTGGAACTTATGGCAGTCCCCAGGAAATCTGATTAGAGACCAGGAGGCCTTTTTTCCTGGGGGTCCAGAAAGCAGTCCCTGCAGCCTCCCTCCAGGAGGAAAGGCAAAGCAAATCCATGCAGCTGTGATACAAGTAGGTCACACTGATTGCAGCTTTCTTGTCTGATCTTTGAAAGGCTGTTCTATGGACATCACGTAACCAGGGAACTGGAGGGCACCATAAGGGTCTTTTTAGGCTCTTCCCTGACTTGAGGCAGGACCAGCTCTAGTGAAATCAAGCACATGCTTCTCACTCCATCCTTATAGACCTTGTGTAACAGAGCTGCAGCTCTGCACAAAGCTTTTTTATTTGTGTCTCACCATAATCTCCCTTGATGTTGTAGGCAAATGCTAGAGAAAGTTTTTAAAAGAAGCTAAATAATTAAGTTTACCAAAGAACTGTCTTTTAACTTGTCTGCTCTGAGCTCCTGTTCGGTGCAGCACCTCTTCAATGCTCAGCTGACTGGCAAGGAAACATATATTAGGATTAGGGATGGTAAAGTCTGGGACATAAATTGTCTAAGAACAATATTGGGGACTGGTGGTGCTTCAAGGCCCTGTGGATGGGGTGTCACAGGTACTCTATGAAAAGGAAATGATCTCTGTAGTGAGATGTAAGTCATGTGTCATGCTAAGGTGAGTCAGCAAACTATACCTCCTTCAGGCATCAACTTTGGTGCCACGTCACCAGGTTCACGAGAGCTGGTGTGAAAGGTGCCCATGCAACTGGCTAAGGTGAAATGAATTTCAGCTCAGCTGCAGGTTCAAAAGGGAGTTTGCTCTGAAGGAGTCTCACTGTCATCAGCATGGGTTGAGAACTAAAAAGCAAACTATGTGCCTCGTCAGGTTTTTGCATCACTCAGCAAGGTAGCAGTCTCGTTTAACATATTTATTAATGATCTGGAAGGAGAGGTAAACAGCTTGTTAATTACATTCTCCTGCCTCAGTTGGGAGGCATTGTGAATGCCAGCGCAGATTGGGTAATAATAGAAACAGACACCAGAGATGTTAGAAAGACATGAAGGAAAGAAAATGAACTCCCTCTTGGTTCAGGCAAGTTGCAAAATAATCCAGGACTGCATTTTTTAGTAGGAACAGTGAGCCAGTTTGGGAAAAAAACAATGACCAGCAAGGAAAAGAGGGATTTTAGAGCAGGCAAACATGTTAAGATACTCTTGGGAGGAGTGGCACAAGAGAGAGCTGAGTATGAGTGTGGGAAATGATCCTCCCCCACCTCCCTGCCTGCATGCTCAGGCTGCCACGCTCCTCACTGCATTTTCAGAGCAATGACGAACTGATGCTGTCTCAAGGAAGAGTTACAAATATGATCAGAGGCCCTGGGAAGGACAAAATTGCTTCATGAGGAAAGATTAAAAGTGCTTACATACGTCAGGCTCAGTTAAATGATGTGCAGGGGAGGTGGGATAACAGCTGACAAATATTTGAGCGGCATAAATCTGAGCAGTGACAGTGGGCTATAAATACAGGATAGGAACTTTTGTGGGGTGCAGGTGTCATTTTGAATATACATAACATCTGTCACACTGGAGGTCGGGGAAGCAGCAGTGCCTGCATGGCTTCTTCTCAGCACCAAGATTTGAGATAGGGAAAGGAAGGGTGGAAGGTGAAATATCTACATTTATCACTATGACTTATCATTCTTAGTCAACATCGCAGCCAGCTGCTGCACGACCTGTGAGCAGGGGTGCTCTAGCCTGCTTCTTATCAAGATTGAACTATCTGCTTGCCAAGTAATAGGGAGGGGGGAAAGTTTCTAAGTCGCTTTTTGCTGTTGGGAGATAGGAAGGGAGCCGGGAAAAGGGAGGTGCTCTGAATGGTCTTGGTGCTCTGGGACCTCTGACGTGGGTAAGCTTTAGTGTGTCTCTGGTGTTGCAAGGAACTGAGATTGTGAAGGTCAATGCGTGACTGCAAACACAGGCTGAATCAAGAAAGCATCTACACGGAGCCCTGTCTGGAGCCTCCCTCCTTGTGAAATACAGGTTTTAACACCGGGGTTAAAAAATGTAGTCTGGGCATGAAGAAAAGATCTGACACAGGGATTGATGTGTGAAGAAAGATCTGTGCAAAACTGCAAAGACTCTGTTTTGTCAGAAAGAGTGTCAAGCAGTGGGGAAACAAGAATATGCCTGTCATTGGGAAAGAGGAATATATGCTATCAATACCTACCCACAGCCTCAGCTGACCTTTAGGTCTTTCTGCTTCGACAAAGGTGTCTCAGAAAGCTCCTCAGGGCTGTCAATGGGGATGCTGCAGATCTATTTATGGATTCACTGGAAAAAAAAAATGCTCTTCTCTGTAGTTTGTCAGCCAGCATAGCTGGAGGAGGGCTCTAGAGCTGGGACTGCAGCAACGTAAAGAGGAGCTCCATCTTGGCTCTTTTTGGAAGTCACTGCCTTACTGAATCAATGGTATCAAAAATGAAGTATCTAGAACCAAAACCCTGGCTCTGAGCCCTGGCAGCATCTCACTGACAGCTTGAGACCACATAACTTGTCTGGTGCAGGTTTGAAGAGATGGGTCTACCAGAGGATCTCAAATGCTACTTTCCTTACCCTCCCTGGGTCAGAATTTTCCCTCCATTACAGAATTTTCCTAAACAATGCAAGGGAAATTGGTTGTCCAACAGACTTTTAAAGAAAGTTTAACTAAATCAGGTGCCTTGCAGAGAACACTCCTGTGCCAGCTCCAGAGAAATGAGCCAGCAAATCTGATGGCTTTTTCTCGTACTAAAAGAGCTAAGTTGTTTCCTTTTTTTATGCATGACACAGGAGCATTCCTTGCATCCTGCAGGGTTCTTATGTCCTCCTCATACTGGCTTTTGAACCACTCATCTGCCACTTCAGACTGCATCCGACTGTGGGATCCTCTCAAAAACACAAGCTCTTTTGCTTCAACTGAGAAGTGTCCTTTCAGACTTAAGTTCCTCTTCTGCAGCTCTTACTAAATACGGCACTTAGAGCTTTTATGGTGTTTTTCATTTTCAAAGTGCTTCACAAACATTAATAATACAAAACACATGAACTGCAGTGCCACAGTAATGCCCTAATGGTTTCTCTTATCTCCTCTCAGGGCTCAGAACTTCCAGCCCAGCAAAAGCCTACAGGGTCTGGAGTTCTCCAACAAATAAACACCATTAAAAATAATCTCTGGTCTTTCTCTTCTTCCTCTTTTAAAAGCCTCTTTCTGCAGCCCTTCATGCCAATAATCCATTAATCCTGTCAGTTGCAAGGTTATGAACCGTGTATGGTAATTGGCTTGGAGAGTACGGCTTTTCTGGGCTAGAGCTCTCTGGATTACCTTTGCAGCAGCTTTATAGAGGGACTGCACACAAGGACCACATCCTTGTGATTCTGAGACTCAGTGCAGGCACTCGATTTTCTGCCCTCGGGGCTAAACCCAACTCTAGCAGGTGGCTGGAGCCCAAGAGCCAGCAAGCCCCTCTTCGCCAACCCTGGGTGGTGCAATGTGACCTTGTGCACCTGACACAAAACAGTGAGGATGTTCTCTCTTAATCCTGCTGCCTGGTCCATGCGTGCCATACAGAGCAGGCAGCAGCTCAGTGAGTAGGGCTGATCTGGTAGAGATTGATCACACCATATATTATGGAAAAATTAAGTTGGAGGTGACTTGCTCAAATGCGCTAGGCTGGAAACTGCAGCAGTTCAGTGGCTGTTTCACCGTGAGGACTCCAGCAGCATGGCTGGAAACCTCAAGGGACTGAGTAGGACAGGGGACAATTATTTCATTCAACCCAAGGTACACTGTTCCTGAGTCAGGGCCACCAGATGTGGAGTTGTGTGTCGTGGTGGGATTTCAGTCTTGTTCCTTTAAGACTGGCATTTGCCTTGGCTTGTGTTCCCTAAAACATCCCTGCCTGATGCTCTGGATGCTGAATGGATACACATTGAATGATATTGGCTTAAATCTACGAACCAGGCAGCAGTAGAAGTGTCAGCCATGGTTTTCAGGTAAGGTGTGACAAGGTCAAGGAATCAGTCTTGGTGTGTCTCTCTTCAAATTACCTTGGGTTCCTGACCCTTGTGACTTTTCCAGTGACAAAACCGGGTCATTGCTAAGTGCTTTGAAGAAGCTGTAGGTCAAGTAGGAGGTCTGTGGCAGGAATGTGGCTTGATGCCCACTCAGCATTGGTCTGGTGCCCTCACCACAGAGGTCTCCTTTACTGGGTCATGCCTTGCTTTCAGCTTGCGGCAGTTAGCAACCATCTTTGCAGACACCTCAAGAGCATCTGTCTCCAATGCTTGTCTGCACATTTTTTTTTCTCTTTGCCTCTGCTCCAATTTTGCAAACCTTAAAACACAATTTCCATTTCTACCCTTGATTTTGTATTCAGATTTAGCAACCTGCATCTCAAATTTATGCTTAATAATTCTCCTTATCAAGCCATCAAGTAATTTTCCTCCCTCAAATTACTGCCTCCCCCACTCTCTCTGCAACTCCTCCTCCTCTTTCTCCATCTCTCTTTTGTATCTGGCAATATTTCAGACTCCTTCCGTAATTTGCTTGACTGTGTAATTGATCAGAATAACTCAGTTTTACTACAATTTGCTTGAAATCCCTTTGTTAGCAATTAGAACACTTTGTTTAAAGACAAATAAGATTTAATGCAACTCTCTCTTCCTTGGCAGCCTCCCAGTCTGGTCTTTTCATGCCTCCTTGCGGATGTCTGCTCTCTGCTACCCTACTCAACAGCTGGCAGCAAATTCTCTGTTTCTTGCCTCTGGGATTCTGCCCTCTGCCTCTCCCTCCACTGCCTCTGGTGATGCCTGGTCCACCTTCCTCACTGATTTGCCAAGGTTTATTATATTGGCATGGAGAATGTGATATGCCTTCCCTCCCTTCATTGTCCTCTCCCTCTCCCTGAAGAGGTTCAGGCTCCCACCACATCAGCAAATGGATCTGAACCAGTCATCAGGATATTGAAGTGTTTTTGGAATGTTTGAGGAACAACCTCATGCCCAGAGGACAAAGAATCTGCCTGTTATAAGAGAGCATGTAGGATTATGAAAGGGATGCAGGAGTGTGTGGATAATGAGCGTGTTTTTAGATTTAAAGTCTCATCCATAGTTACACACAATGACAGTGCCTTGCGTGTGTCTTGGATATCTTTTCCTGAATGCCTTCAGCATACTAGAAACAAGGCCCATCTGATAAATCCCATAGATTTGCTGTCATCTCCATTGGGAAATGACTCTCTAGCTCTTTAGGCTACTGCAGCCCCAATGCTGTCAAAATCCAAGACCTCTCTGGTGCTCCCCTGGTTCACACAGCCATCTCCCTTGTCTGTGGTTGGCTCTGAAGGTGACAGCCAGCTGCAGCCTGTCTGCTCTAGGTCTAGGAGGTCAATTCCTTCACCCTACCCAATGTGGGGAGCTGGATAACAACTTCTGCTGAAGGACATGGGTTTTGTCTGAGATTCTTGCTGTGGTCTTATCTTCACTTGGCCCTGGTCTTGCTGTAGGGCAGACTAGGTGGGCATATGTGAAGGGAACCAGCTGGTGGGTAGCATGGGGTGTACGGGTTAGATGGGAGGATGACAAGCAGACAGGACGTGGGACCTCCGACCTGGGCCCAGACAATCATCTGAATCTCTCCTGATTCGTGCTCAATGCTCATCCTTCTCTGAAAGCTCTCCTGCAGCATCCTCCTTCCCCTAATGACAGCCCCATCTTTCTGACTCACAGATTGAGTTCCTCTGTCATGGCAGGTGAAAAAGCATGGCACGTCCCAGCACAGCAGCTGCATCTGGGATGGAGACTTCCCTCCAGGGATCTCTCTTCCATCATATGGATGCTTTCTCTGGGCATGTCCATCCACCTGAGAGGCAGCCAGGCTGCCTGCTGCATCTCACATGTGGGGACCCAGCACTGGAAAGAGTCTTTCTTGCTGTACTGCTGGTGCCCGAGATCCTGATCAAGCAAGAGACATCACCTGTGACCTGAGACCTCCTGGGGTGTCCATGCATTGTCAACCTGCAACAACATCAGCACCTTGAGCCAGGTGGTGGCAAGTCAAGTGATGCCAAAACCAGTGAAAAACTGCCTCCCCCACTCCGGAAAAGCCTCATCAGAAGCATCATATTCAGTGTCTGTCTTGCCTTGGGAAACTGCATATGCATCTGTCTGGGAGGATGCAGCCGTGCAGGCTCCAGAACAGTGGTTATTTCTCCCAGGGGACTTTGGCTCTAGCAACGTAATTTCAATAGCCTGATGCTTTGTGCGCTGGTGGGGGAAGGCGGAGGGAAGGGCTCATCCAGACACTCTCCTTTCTGCCTGAGTAGGTAGTGGTGTCCATCAAAGCAATGGAGGAAATCCATGCGGTTAACACAGTGTGTCACAGAATATCAAAACATACCACAGGATTTCCGGCCAAAATGTCAAGTAGGGTCTCATGAAAATATCTGACACCGGAATTACCCTCTGCCAAAGCTCAGTGGAATCGCACTGTGGCTGGACAGTAAGAGCCTGTTATTTGCAATCGACTCAGAACTGCTCTGTTAGCACTGGGATTTGGGCTGCTGAGCTCTGTCCAAGTACATTTCATAAACCTGGGTTTAGCTTCTTGCTCCACTGGCATTTTCTGCAGAGCAGTCTAGATTCTGCAGCCAGCCCCATGCCCTTTGGCACTTCACGTTTTGAACAAAGAAATGGTTTAAATATTTCAAAATATGCTTAAAAGGTGCTGCACGTAACAAATGTAAGTGACCAGGGACCCAGCATCTTCAGCTTTGTGGAAGCTGTGACTAGCTGATTAAAAAAACCTTGACTGATTTGAAAACCCCTAGCTGATTTAAAAACCCCAGTCTAAATCGATATGAGTTTTGGAGTTAAATGCTTGAGAAGAGGAAAGTGACATTGAATGATAACATGGCACACACAAGTGCTTGCTACAAGCTGACCATCATGGGAGTTGCATATTTATATTGTAAATAACTCCTTTTATACCAGCATTTGAAAAGTGACATTTCTGATCTGAGCTGTTACCGGGGCTCACCCAGGACTTGGAAACAGAAAGGAAGGGAAGGAGAGCACAGGATAGGCATGGTGCCAGCATGACAGAGCAGGCAGCAAAACACACCCCAGTACTGTAACTACTGCTGCACTTGCCCAGAGGTTCTGGTGGTACCCAGGAGGGGTAGGAGCCAGAGGAGGGACTCAGCTCCTGGATGGCTTTGGGGCTGCCGCTGCTGGAACCACCTGTGCTAAACAAAAGGAATGGCAAATAAACCACCATGCTATTTGCATTGTGTCTGAGTTTAATTCCCAATTCCTGCTACCTGAGCTGGGTTTGGAAAGGAACCTGTTTCTTTTGATTATCCCTTTTGTATCTTTTGAAAAAAAATCGATGCGTTAAAGAGGTACAATTAGCGATGCAGTGGTGAGAAAAAATTTAGATTACTTGTTTCAGAAAATTTCTCAGAATTATTTGTTTTTCCCTCAGGTTGTTACTGCCATCCCTCCTGACCACCCACCACCAGCAATATTATTGGGGATTTTTTTTTTTAAGAAAAAAGGTTACTGTCAGGGTATGAAATCTGGCGTTGAAGGACGGTTTTACTTCTTGAACTGTAAGAGAGTTAAGTTGAGACAGTCAGAACACAGTCAGCAGCTTTGCCTGTCAGTTCTCTGCAATAGCAGGAGCCCGGGTGTCTAGCACCAGGCAGGGAAAGGACACAGTACCACCTACTGCTGCGTGGAGGCTGTTGGGCTGGAGGCATCTCGGTGCTGCTGGTTGAGGTCCTGGCACAACCAACTTGCAATCCTCATTCTACCAGAGGCCAGCGATGCTGTGTGCTAAGAGGAATTACATTCTGTGAGCATCTTCGGTTCTCAGTTGTAAAATGTATCCTCAGGAAACAGAAGAGTTGTAGGTGTTGGTGGAGACTAACTGGGGGCAGATTTTGGGAGGCAAATCTTGTGTCATCTCAATCCCTGTGAAATTTCTGAGGTGGATTTCTCTGGGAGCCCAGGAGCAGAGCTAAGGAGATCTAGACCCTTCCCACCCTGGAGCTGGTTAGTTTGACATTTGTATTTCTTTGTATCAGTCGAGGTCCATCCTCCCAATCTGATGAAGCAAAACCTTTGGGTAAAGCAAGAATGGCTGTCATAGTCCGTTGCTGAGGATGGCGATTCCAAGCCCAGTTGGTAGTGAGTGAAACCAACTGTGTCCCTATGTCTTGACACAAACTTTGCTGGTCTGCAGTCTCAATGCAGGATGTCTTGTCTGGCGTGAAGAGAAATGTCTAAGATTATATGAGACTTCTACAGTCAGACCTTGGCATCCCTTCAGTCTTCTCTCACAGTGTGGGAAACTGCTTGTTCTCTGTCTTCATCTCTCTCTAGCTTTGGCAGGCTCCAAGGTGACAGGGAGAGGCAAAAAGATGCTTCAATTCATAGCATGCTTTCCTATAGGTTCTTGAGAACCTACATGATGAATCTTGCCCCATATGTGGTAACTCATTTGCAAGGCTTCTGCCTGATCAGGACAGCCCTGATGTAAACTTGGCCAGAGGAGCCAAGGCAGCAAGAGTCAAAGGCACAGAGCAAGGAGTTTACACTCAAAATCCCGGTCCTTGGAAAACATGCTGATGAGATTCATGCTGATTGCCCCCCTTTGCAGTATGAGTAGTCATCACTCACATGATTCTTCCTTCCCTCTGCTCCTCAACAAGGTCCAGAGGCCAGTTATAAAATGTTCCTGTCCCCGATCCCATTCCGATGGCTCCCGATGCAACACCACATTCCTTCTGTCCGCGGTCCAAGCTCCTCTGGCTCGGGGGACGGGAATCCGGAAGGCTGATGCGTGCCTGTGTTTATTTTTTACACACTCTTGCTGTTTTATGGTGTTTTTTGTGGTTGAGGGGTCAGCTGGGAGCAAAAATAATTTGCCTGCCTTGGGAAAAGAAATGTGTCCATTAGCTTTCTTGGCTGCAGTTGGAAATGCTCTGCTCCTCCCTCCTCCCTGCTGGAGAGGCAGAGCATCTCCAAATAGCCCCAGGGAGAGTGGAGTGCTTACTGCATCCAAATTGTGTCTGGCAGGATCAGGCACCACCTCTGGGTTATGCTGCCTGAGCAGTTCTTGGTGGGTCACCAGCTGCCACAAGCCTGGGAACACTGCGCTTGGAAATTGGTAGGAAAGATGCTGCTACCTAATAACGAAGGATTCTACCCCAAAAGTGGTGTCTGTATTTTTAGGGATTGAGCTGAGAGGGGTTCTTGTGTCCTCTGGAAATCAAACCAGCAGTGTCCATGCTCCATCTCTGAAGGCTTCACTCATTTTGTCTCTCTTCTATGCCCAGTTTTGCTGGTCGTGCCTCATAGTGTGCACTGATCACCAGAGGACAGCCTGGAGCTCCTCTCTGTTTTTAGTGAATTGAAATCTCACGCTCCTTTCCAGGCAGAGCTTCCAGACTATTTCAGCCACTCCATTCCTCTTGCCAGCATGACTGGTACCAGTTCCTGTTGCTGTGCATGGAGACCACACAGGCATCACAGCTCAGAGGAGACCCACGATCTGCTCTGCTGCATTCAGCACCTAGAAGGTCACTGTGAAAGAGACATTTGTCCCATCAAGGCCCACACATCTCCTGAGTCACCTTTTACAGGATGCAGAGCATCCCATGACCTTGTATTTCAAAAGGCATCTTCTGACCCTACAAGAAACCTGAGTCCAACAGCAGGGCTTGGCTTTGGAACTTCACAGACTCTGCAGATCGATGTCTATGTTTGCCTGGCAGCCAGAGGGAAAAAAAAAGGAAGAACCAAGGTCCTTCTGCAACCTCAGCATGGGGCAAAGGCGATGCACTTCTGAGCTGAGCCCTGAAAGGAAGTTACTCCAAGCCAGCTACTCCCAGCCAAGGGTGTCTTTCTGATCTGATACTGACCTGTTGTATCACATCCTTTGTCCTTGTTTCCTACCTTTAAGACTTCTTGGATAATCACCAGGCAGAGGAGTGGCTAAGCTGGAAAATGGCAGGGGATGGAGAGACAAGTTGTGTGAAGAAGTCAGAGCAGAGATAAAAGATGAATTGTCCCCATGACATGACCTAGCTCTTTCTCTGTGGCTTCAAAAAATGTGCTGACAGCTGCTCTACCACCTCCACCCTCTTTTCCCTTATCAGAGTGAACTTCATGTCACTGGATGGTCCAGTGTGACAGCCTTGGAGAATGAAATCCTCTATCTTGGCCTGTAGAGTACGGGGATGGACAACAGCTTCCCATATGGAGATTCTTCAGCCATGCCAAGGAAGGGGGAAATGGACATGAAAGGGCTGTGAATATGAGTCCAGGCTGTGTTCAATGGTGGGAAGGTATGGAGACTTGTAACAGGTTGCCCAGAGAAACTGTGAATGCCCCATCCCTGGAAATGTTCAAGGCCAAGTTGGATGGGGCTCTAAGCAACCTGGTCAAGCAGAAGGTGTCCCCACACATAGCTGGGCATTTGGAATGAGATGACCTTTAAGATCCCTTAAAGCCAAACTGTTCTATGATTCTGTGATTTTATGTGTAGGGCCCACTGCAAGCTGAGGTGTTTTTGCAAAGCAATCTTGTCTCCTGTGGGAGCAAACCTAGACCTAACTGAGCTCTTCCACAGGTCTAAGGATGGTATCTAATGTGCATACAATCTAGATGACAGCTCAGGTGTCAGGGGTGTAAATGCTATAAAGAAGCAGGGATGGGATTGGGAAGCAGAGGGTCATCATGGGACATCTTCCCAAAACCGAGATGTTTTACTGCTGCCAGTTTGCTCACACACACCGCCCAGCAAGGCAGAAGTTTCACTGTGGGCCTCTCAGCACTCCAAGGAGGATGTCTGAGCAGCCACATCTGCCTCTGTCAACAGTGACGCTCATGGAGATGATGGATGTGACACTGAACACCTTGAGTGTACTTCTGATTCAAGAAGTTTGGGGGTTTACATGTATCACAGAGAGGAAATGATCCTTCAGTAATTAATCAAGTTAGTGATTAATACATTTTTACCTCAGCTGAAATTTAGCAACATTATTTCTCAGACACAGCTGGAGGGAAGGAAAATAATAAATCCTGAGTGGCAGGGGGAGTGAGCACAGAGAAAATTTGTTCATTGTCCTTTCCAGCACAAGTACTGGGTGCAATGAGTGAAATTAGCAGGTGTCTAATTCAAAACAAGCAAATAGTGCAGCTTGGGACTCCTTGTTGTGGGATGCTGCCGGTGATAAAGACTTTAATGGTTTCAAAAATGTGGCTGGAGACAACAATGGAAGCCACATTTATGGCAGAAAGTCCCAAGATGCAAGACACAAGGCGGGGAGAAATGTTGATTAGATATGCTGGCTCATGCTCCTGCTCCGCTCTTGGCATCTGCTGTTGGCTACTCTTGGTTGCTGAGCTAAGGGGACCTCTGGGATAATCAGACAAACCTGCTTTCATGCAGCAGCTGATTGCAAGCTTGGTTAAATTCCAAGTGTCCGGCTGCCTCATCCCCAACCTGAGCTGTGTGGGCAGCTCAAGTAGTTCCAGCCCTGATGCTGCTGCTGAGCAACTCCCAGCTTTCTGCATCCCTTGGGTGTCTCTGTGTGATCATCTGCTGTAGCAAAGGCTGCAGCAAAGACAATCTTGTTTGTAAAATGAAACGAGTCGAAGAAGATTTGTCATTTGCATCACTGTGACTAAACAATATCCTTTATTTAAGAAAATAATAAAGTAAAATTAAATCATTACTAGCACCGTTTCTTCAAACTTGTAGAGATAAACATGTAGGCAGAGCTTTGCTTCATAATCTTACAGCCTCCCTTCTGCAGCAGGCGATAAAGCAGGAATAACAAACTACCTGGAACTGGCTACACACCAGCCACCACTCCGTCAGCACAGATAGGAGTTAATTATTTCTGATCAGCCAGCTTTGCCAAAATACGGGGCAATGATTTTAAGGCTCTTCTTGTTAAGCAACAGTGACAAAAAAAGGAGGATATTAGGATTATTGTCTGCCTCTTTCATAAAGAGTAACAAGGATGGTTGGAGCAGAGCAATTAAGGAAGAAGGGATTTCATCTCCAGCAACTGAGTTAATGAAATAAGAGATAGGTCTATGAGAGGGATTCTTGAAAATAGGGAGGATAATGTGGTTCATCACGGGGAGGATATCTGAATAACAAAGACTTCAGTCCCTTATTGTAGTACAAGGAGGGAGATGCACAGTGGTGAGAGAAACACATGCTCAGACCTTGAGCTGAGCATATCCTGCAGGGAATTGTCCCAGTGTGAGGGCTACCACCACCAACTTTTCCCTTCATGTCTTTCATATCATACATTGTCATGTCCCTCCAGTGCCTGTGGTCTTTTTTAGGAGCCCTCGAAGATTCCTCTTCTGCTGGAGGGTTTTGCCACAAGAGATGGTCTTTGGACTTCACAGGATTTTCTGTGTGGAGATGGGGTGAGGAATGCGCTGGGGTTCATCTTTCAACAGATATGTCCTGAACCAAACTTGGGAGACCTGGTCCCGAGCCCACATTGACACCTCAGCACTTGGAATGAATGCATCCATTCCTTTGCTGCCCCATGACCAAGTCCTGAGGCAGAATATCTTCTCCATACTTTTTTCACTGTAATGATCAAAGCAGATCTGTATACACCAATATCATACTGATGCAGGACTGTAGACAGGATCCTAAAACTATTTTTCTACACAGCTATCTTCCATAACAGGAATTTCTCTCTTTACACTAAGATTCTTTCCCTATTTTAACCACATCTCTATTAGCAATGTGATTTTTACCAGTTAAAACTATTCCACTAAAAGCCTTGATTTATGGTTTTGGAGTTATTCCTCTTCACAGATGGAAATGGTTATACAGGCATAAGGCACCTTTATCCTGAGATAACCAAATCCATGCAAAGGCAGGTTGCACTGCTTTTAACAATACCAGCACTGTTAGAGAGCTAGCTATCACTTGCTAAATGCAGAAAAGCCCTGTGTTACAAATTCCTTTTAAGACTGCTGTTTTTTATAAAAGTGCTGCTCCATTCTTCTCTAAGACTAATGAAATACGATACAGGAAATCAACATGGCATCGGATATTTATTAGAAATGTAACCCAAACCTGAGAAACATCTCAATGCAATAAAAATACAGATTTGCAAAGACAACAGAACATGACCAAATGCATCATGAGAAATAAATCAGAGACTACCTTTGGTTTATATTTGAAAAGATGACTGCTCTTTATTCACTTTAATCATAAATTCCTCAAAATGAGACTTTATTTATACCAGGAGCAAGCTGCCAAGGGCTATATTGCATTAACCTTCAACGGATTTCTTCAGATATGATGGGCTAGGTTTCTTGGCTGGATGCAAACTGCCAGACTCATTACAGGATGTCTGGACAGGTTGCAGTGAGGGGTTATGCAACCTGAACTGTCACCTGCCCCTTCTGGATATGCAATCCAAGACACCACAGAAGCAGGAGACCTCAACTTTTGTCCTAGTGACGGTGGTGCTGCAAAAAGAAATACAGACATGTCCAGCTAATTATTTATAACCCAGTTCACAAAGGTCCTTGTGTCAGTCGTGGATTTATGGGAAGCCACACATATACATACTCGCAGGCGTGTTACATCTGCCCTGGGACTGTGCCAATCCCACATTACCTATTAAGCAGCCACCAATGGTGTTTATCATTTAAGACGGCAAAGCTTTATCATCCCCCAATACTATCACTGCTTTGCAGCTTCATTTGTGTGGTACTGTGTGATCTGCTCTGTGTATGGGGGCCTCTGAACTCCTTTATTGTGGACTGGGACATCCCTGTCCAAGGCATTTTATATGCACTTCGCAGATTTGGACCATCCTCAGAGTTTTCTTCGCTCCCACTGGGAAACTGGGATAACCAAATGCAATCCATGGGTGCTGTTTGCTCTTTCTTGACAAGCAGCTGTGTTTGTTTTTTTTTGTCTCCTGCTCTGTGTGAGGGCAGGCCACACTTCTGGTTAGCTTGGGTTAGCAGGATAGGCATATACACAGAATGGTCATAGGAGCCACTGCAAACTCAGGGACCAGTGTCCTAAGTAAGGGCCATAGGACTAAATTCAGTGGCTGATGTCCAGTTGGACTCATTGGCTTTCAAAAGGGTTTTGTGACTGTTGGATCAATACCCCTTTGAAGATACTGGCTGTGGATCTACATACAGTGATGGATGTCCCTTGCCAGGCAAGGAGAAACCTGTGTGACTGTTTCAGTCTGTCAGTCTCAGGCAAAGAGAACACCCCTGGGGCTTAGCAGCCGTCTCAAGATGCTGAAACATCTCTTCAATCATAGAATCATAGAATCATTAAGATTGGAAAAGATCTCTTAGATGATCAAGTCCAGCCATTAGCCAGCACTGCCAAGTCCAGTCTGTCCTCACTGACATCCTCACAGCCATACACGGACCTCTGCCATGCATGATCCAGCATGCTCCCCAGAGCGGATAAATACCACCCCATGGATGAAGTAGCCCACGAAGCTGCATGTCACTGCTCAGCCCTTGCAGTGCTGTTACAGCTCATTAAGGCACTTCTGGTGTCAAGGCTCTAGGAGCAAAGATGGGGTGAACAGCCCTTTCTTGAGCATGAAAATGTGATTAGGACTGTGCAAATTGTGCCTTAGAGGTACTGGGATGCTAAGAGAACACATACCATCAGTCTGGCACCGTGTCTGCTGTCAACCTTGATCAGCCTCTCCAGAGGCCCCTTAGCAGTGAAGGCAGATATGAGTTTCCATGAAGAGCTGACTCAATTTGGAAACCCTCACTCACCTGATGCTCTGAGATCTCCATGACCTAAAAGGTAGGAGGCAGCTCCTGGTTTGGGAAAAGTGGGTGCTGAGCTTAGAGGGACCCATCCCTTGAAGAGCTTCCCTGTGAAAATAACAACCTCATAGACTTTGACCATGACAGGAAGGAGCAGAACTAGTATCTAAGCCATGTCCCGAGGTGGACACAGTAGGGAAATGCAGCGCACTCCTCTGGGCTCCCACATGAAGCTTTCGATGCTCTGAAGAGACTGTTATGCTCACACCAGGGCCAGACAACCATGCAAGAGGGTTTGGGAAGTTGGCTCCCACCAGCTCCAGGAGGAAAACCTTTCAGGGAGTTGTTCTCTCACTTCATCTTTGGGATCTGTGACATCCCCAGCAAATGTTAGTTTAGCTTCCCATCAGACACCGGCTGCTATCTATGACTCTCCTGGGCCATTTGCTGTTACAGTGTAAAAGCCTTCAGCACAGTAGGCTTTGGTGTTGTTCCTGATGCTGTGGTTTCTCCTGTAAGCACATCAGGTTTCCCAGCATGGGTACCAATGTCTATAAAAAACCAACGTGAAGCCTCATTATCCAGCAGGTTAAGGGTCTCCTGAGCTCTCTGTCCGATATATAATCTCTGCTCCACAGCATCTGCTCTTTATCTGTCTCAGTTACTTGTGCTTGGCAAGTGGACTGATCCTGCAGCTGGGAGTGCTCAGATATACACCTGTAAGCTTAGCTGGCTATTACAGGTTTTTTTTTTGGCGAGTAATATTTATTTATATATTTTTTAAAAAATGCTGGTAGGCCAAAAGCACCCCATTACAATACAAATTTGTATGGTAGCTGTTGTTCATACCCATAATGCTTGATAGTTCTTACTTCACAGAACTCTCAGGCTTGTATAGATTAGAGAGATAAACAGCAGTGGAAGAAAACAGTTGAGGCCTGCAAAAGGGACCTGCCGAGAGAGTGAAGTTCCCTACGTTCCTCTTAGCCATGAGATAATGCTGAGGTTATGCTTCTTCCTAACCCATCTCCTTGCTCTGCCTTGGGATACCTCTGCTGGCAGAGTAATAGAAGCAGTGCTTGGGTAAGAGCCTGGTGTGTTGGCGTGCAGGTCACAGAGGAAAACCCCTCAGCTTTCTCCTGCAAGCTCCTTCAGGATTAATCTCAAGCAACCTAAACTTTATCAGTGGTTCTAAACGTGCTCCAGCTGAAGAGAAGGGGGCAGAAGTTCTCATCACTCTCATCAAGTCTGCACCCACTCATCCTCAATGGCAAAATCTGGCCAAGTATATTTGGCCTTTGGGTCTAACTCGCTAAGTTTCTGCCTTGTCTTGATCAACCTGGACACATTTAAAAGGCCTTGTCACTTCTTAAACCTTGCACTATTTAATAGGAGTAGATGTGCGTGTCACAGCTCTGTTTCTGTTCACAGCCACACAGATTCACCTCCTGGTGGCTTCTTCCTTCCCGAGGAGCCCAGCCCACCTTCCTGCAAAGTTTCTTGGAAACTTGGAAGTGGCTTCTTTCTCAAAAGCTTGATTCTCCTCCCCAGAAGATTTATTTAGGCTTGTTCCTTCATGTCACCAACCAGTCATTTGTATGTCAGAGTGCGATACGTCTGTATTGAACCATGATGTCTGTTTTGTACCTGTACTGAAAGACTGGCACTGTAGCAACATTTGTTTGAACTTGCCTGCAGGGAGCCTGTTACACTGGAAGACGGCAAAGCTTCAGTCTGGGGCTGTTGGCTTTGATTTGGCTCTGAATTGCTGGCTCATCTCCAGTAGCTTAATGGTAGTCCTGCAAAGGTATCAAAGCATGGAAAAGGGGGAGGGAACAGAGGCTCTGTTTACTAGTGGTTCTCTGATCCATGCAGGGACTGAATGCCTGCAAACTAAGAGCTCGCAGGCCAGCCAGCCTTAGGCAGTGCTGACCCCAAGCAATATTTCAGCTCAGACCAGAATAACAACGGTTTTGTTACAGAGCAAGCTCCACATGCAGAGCACAGCATTACTCCTCAGATTACATATATGTAGCAGGAATTTCCCAGAGGCTGGTGCTGGCTGGAGGTCACCCCCCACATCAACACATCCACAGGGGTAGAAGTTTGCAGCCCATACTTAGTACGTGCTTTTAAGGACTCAACTGGAAGGTCAGTATATACAAGGTCATTCAAGGTCTCTGCCGCCTCTCCAAAAGAAGGATGCACTCTATCACCTGCAGTATGAGAAATATGTCTTGGCACAGATCTGCTGCAGAAAAGCTACTGCATGACAGGGAACAGTGGGATGTCCCAGGAGTATGGGTGCTGTCAGCTGTAGTGTTGGATATTAGAAAAAACTTCCTCACTGAAAGAGTTGTTAAGCATTGAAGCAGGCAGCTCAGGGAAGTGGTGATGTCACCATCCCTCAAAGTGTATGAAAAACAAGTAGATGTAGCAGTTTGTGTTATGGGTTTGTGGGAATGGTGGTATTTGCTCCAAGGGTTGACCTTGAGGGCCTTTTCCAGCCATAATGATTCTATGAACTGTGGCTTAGGGTAGATACTGTGCATGGCTTGCTGCCACACCAATAAACCTTCTATCTCAAAGAATTGAGGTGGGATCAAGTGTTGCTCATGACTGAGATCCCTCAATGCATGCTTTTGGGGTACATGTGTAACACTGATGTTGTGCTTGGTGTCTTCTCTCAGGGACACTCAGCTGCTAGGTCACTGAAGCTGACTGCACACACACACAGGTGAGTGCAAATGAGAGGCAAATTTTAATTCATAGAATCATGGAATCGTAGAACAGTGTGGGTTGGAAGGGACCTTAAAGACCATCTAGTTCCAGACCCTCTGCGATGGGTAGGGATACCTTGCACTAGACCAGGTTTCTCAGGGCTCCTTCCAATGTGGCCTTGAACACTTTCAGGGATGGGGCATCTACCACTTCCCTGGGAAACTTGTTCCAGTGTCTCACCACACTCACAGTAAAGAATTTTTTCCTTATACCTAATCTAAACCTACTCTCTCTCAGTTTGAAGCCATTTCTTCTTGTTCTGTCACTACAAAGTCTTGTAATTAGCCCCTCTCCTTATAGGCTTCCTTCAGGTGCTGGAAAGCTGCTATTTAGTCACCCCTAAACCTTCTCTTTTCCAAGCTGAACAAACCCAGTTCTCTCAGCCTTTTCTCACAGGAGAAGTGTTCCAGCCCTCCAATCATCTCGGTGACTTCCGCTAGACTCATTCCAACAGGTCAATGTCTTTCCTGTGCTGGGGACCTCAGAGCTGGATGCAGTGCTCCAAGTGGGTCTCACCAGAGCAGAGCAGAAGGGCAGAATCCCCTCCCTCACCTGCTGCCCACCCTGCTTTGGATGCAGCCCAGGACTGGATTGGTTTCTGGGCTGTGAGTGCACATGGCCGGGTCATGTCCAACCTCTCACCCACCAGCACCCACAAGTCCTTCTCAGCAGGGCTGCTCTTGATCTGTTCATCCCCTAGCCCGTGTTGGTACTGGGGGTTGCCCTGACCCAAGTGCAGCACCTTGCACTTGGTCTTATTAAATTTCATGAGATTCCTGTGAGTCCACTTCCTGAGCTTGTCCAGGTCCCTCTGGATGGCATCCCATCCTTCAGGCGTGGCAACCACACCACTCAGCTTGGTGTCATCTGCAAATTTGCTGAGGATTCCTTCGTCTATGTCAAATAACTAGTTACTAAATAACACCAGTTGCCAATATGAACCTCTGAGGAACACTACTTGTCACTGATGTCCATTGGGACTCTGAGCCACTGACCACCACCCTTGAAATTGCAGTGTCCTCCATCACTGTGTGATGGGGTCAGGTAGGAGAGCTCCTGTAGCATGTGGGAGTCCTTAGAGGATTAGTGTGTGCTGGCATGTTCATCCAAACCCAAACAGAGTGGGGAATTTTGTTCTTGCTTAGTATCCTCCCTCTGGAGCAAAGCTCCACATCTCCACTCCCCAGGACAGTAATTAATAGCATAGCTGATCAACCTCTGGGTCTGCATGTCAGACCTAACTGACATCCCAGAGTAGGGGACGTTTTGCAAAGGAGATATGTCTGCCAAATAACAACCTTTCAAGAAATTATTCTTTGATTATTTTTTATACAGCTTCCTGTATCTTGTGACACCGAGTTAGAAAGTGGGAATTAATGTTGTGCCATTCAGCTTTTTTCCCTTTCAGCACTGATTTTTTTTGTTGGTTTTCTCCTGTCTTGACAGGTTTATTTCTCATATGTGTTTGTGATTGACTTTAGTACCAGGAAAAGAAGCCAGACTGACAACAAACCCCAAGGAACCACAGTCTCTTGCTTTGCAGAAGTCACAGCAGCAAAGGTGAACCCACCTGGACTGGGTGCTCCCTATTGAAACAGTAGTACCAGTGCCTGGGGCTTGTATGGGGCTGTAACGAGCAAAATTAAAAACAAAAACAAAAAACAAAAAAAACCCCAAATAAATCATACACCATGATCAAAGCACAAAGCAAACTGCTCTGAGAGGAAGGGAGCAGGATGGCTTACCCCAGCCTGGCTGCATTAGTGGCTAATCCTTGAAAAGCCCCAGGCTGGGGTCGATAAGCAAATGTTATTCCCCGGGAGTGCAGCAGGGAAATCGAACCTTCGTGACTCATTTAGCCCTCGGCCTCACTGCTGAGACTGCAGGTTGCAGGGATTTCTGTGATGGAAGTGCTTCAGCGGAGCATTGCAAGCAGGGGTTTCTGAAGTGAGGCACTTAAATGCAGGCTTGTTCTCCCAGGTAAATGGTCTGATTGGAACCAAGGGGAGCCACAGTTGCAAATTGCTATTCGGCTTTGCCTCATGCAGGCTGGATGTTGTGCAGCTAATGAAGCAGGACTTGCATGAGCAAGGATAAAATCCAACTTTGTGCCAATCACCCCCTCAGTACAACCCTCCACAGTACACCCCTGAGACAGACTGACCCCATCCACTGGAGTGTCCCCTCCCATCATGGCCTGGAGAGCCCATGACACTGGTACCCAGTGGGAACAGGGGGCTCTGTGTGCAGTCCCTCTCCTGACACAGCTGGATCCACGGGGCTGTTGGAGACAGCATTGTGCAGCCAAAATAAATGGTGCTCATGTCAATACAGAAAACTTTCCAGCTGAGTCGGGGAGCCCCAGGAGGGAATCGAATTGCTCAGCAATGTTGGAGCTTTGGCTAACTCCTTCCCACTCACCCTCTCCCACTGGGCTCACACACGGGCAGAGTTCAAGCTGTCCCATGCAGCATTCACCTGGGAATTTCCTGACTCTTCAACTGCAACCTTTACATATATGACACATTAGGATTTTTTAAAAGCTACTAGTGCTACAGGAAAGACACTACCTTACCAGACTACCAACTGCAGGTTCTAAACCCACGTGGACATTTTGTTGGGCTTATACAGGATGTCACTCGGGCAAATGGGGCATGATGCTGGGGCTCCTTATGCCTGGGACTGCAGAGGTTTCTCTGTGCTGGTGGCATGTGAGGGTATTTCAGAGACAGCCATGAGGTGCAGGACAGTGGAAAACGACTTTGGGTACATGATGGAGGTGTCTGCAAATGAATAACATGCTTTGCACCAGAGCTGTGCTTCCTGAACCAGGGAAAGTGAGGATGGTTTGTGCATTCATTGGTCATGCGTGGTTACACCATGTATTTGTGTTTACTTGCATGTACTCATAGGCATAATGCTGTGGTGTAATTATGGTAAGTCTGCAGTATATTGAATGTGCTTATACAGGTTATGAGAGTGAGTGTGTGTGTATGTGTGTGCACGCACGCGTGTGTGTGTGTGCGCAGCTACATTCTGCCTGAAAGTGCAACAACTGTGCTAATGAATGTGACTTGTCTGTTCTTGGTCAGTTCACAGGCACTGTCTCTGTGTATACAAGTGTAATAGCTGTTTCTGTATGCTTGGGGTGAGTGTGTGTGTGCGTGTGCGTTTGTGTGTATTCCTGGGGTGTACAGGCATCCTGCCGTGTGTGCCCGCTGACCCAGCAAATTAGTGTTTGCATATGTAATACCCTGTGCACTCAAGTGAATCAACCTCCCTTTCCCTGCACTGTGTATGATTCCCTGTGGGCTGTTCATGACTCCTCCCATCTCCCTCTCATTTCCAACCACCGCTGCTCTGTGCCTGAATGAGGAACATGGAGTGAAGCGTGTCAGTGCCCAGCAGTGTTCTGGCCCTGAAAAAGCAGAAGTTTGCTGGTCACTGGAAGAGCCCTGTGTTGCTCTTTGTTTGTGCCAGCTGCAGCGACAGTGACTGCCTGTTGTACAGGATGCAGCCCAGGGTGTTTGGGTCTCAGCTGGAGACTCCATTACCCGGCCAGGCAGCATCACCCAGCATACCCCTTGGGCTCAGCTCCAGACTTGGATTGCAAAGATTTCTGTTCCTACCATGTGCAGTGGAGGAAGAGCTCCACTGCTCAGGCAGGCTTGTGTCTGTAATGTCCCAGCTTTGGGTTAATTAAATAACAGTCCTCCATAACAACATACAGACCTGATTCTGCTCGCACTAGTTGCTCATGTAAATCCCACCACGGGCTGTTGGTTCCTTGTGGCAGATTGGACCCAGGTGACTACAAGCATTCAGTATTCAGAAGCTTCTAGGAGTCACTGACAATGAACTAAGCCATGGTGTGATCTCTGCTCTGAGTCTGACCCTCAGGCCAGGTCAGCTCAGGTACTTCCTGATGGAAGGAGACAGTCCTGTGCACAAAAGTATCTGCTGTGACAAAATCATCTGAGGGAGAGGACTACCAGTAATAACACTGCTCCCAGACTAAAGGCAGTTATTTTAGGAAGGCAACCTTTCTCCATCTACTGCAGAAGTTAAATACTAAGAAGTGATAGAGTTAGGAGTGACAAGTAAGTATTCGTTCCTGCCACAATGCAGGATTGTGTTCATTCCTGTCACAAGGCAGGATTGTCTTCATCCTAGACAGGTGTGTGTTTAACCTCCTTGCAGATGCCTCAAGAAATAAAGACTTCACCTCTGCCCCACACAGCTTATCCTTGCATTTCATTATTCCCAGTCTTAGAGGTATCCTAATATCTAATCTGAACCTCCTTCCTAGACCAGAACTTCTTGTCCCATTCTCAGTGTCGATGGAGAATTCCTTTCTGATTTAAAGCAGCTTTTTAAACATTTAAAAGCTGTGCTCATGTCTTGGGCTTCTCTTTTCAGGAATAAAAAATCTGTGTGTCTTTGATCTTTTTTTACATTGTTTTCACTGCTCTTCTCTGGACAGCTGCCAAAAGTCCATCCATCTCCTGAAATATTGCACACACCTTGGACATGGTGTTCCTCCTATCTGGAAATCCCAGTTTCTCAACCATTGCATCTGTTTTGAATTCAGGTCATGTTCACGGCAGTTGAGGTTTGCAGAAATGACTGGTAGAGGTGAGCAGGGAAATGTCCTGTCAGGATTCTTGAGTCGAATCTATGGCACGTGAGCGCTTTTCTTCTCCCAGTACAGGACAAGAGCTCAACAAATGGAAACCACTCAAGAGGTGCACTGCCAGCTGTTGAATTTCATTCCCTGTTAACCAACATGTTCATGGCAAGCTTGGTATCCTGTCTGGCATGTCCCCATCCTTTCCAGCAGACAGAGGGGCACTGCTCTTCTCCATCCCCAGGTTCCTGCATGGGGAAGTCACCCATGGCCTCAGCAGGCTTTGGGACTGTATGGCAAGCTGTCAGTCAGTCAGCAAACTCAGGTGAGAGCGAAAATCCAGTATCAGGTGGGTATTTTGAAACATTTGACTTACTGCTCCAGGAAAGAGATCTGAGATGTCACGATGAGAAGAAGTCAAAGATGTGATTTTCAAGGAATGCACACTCACTGTTTACTGCAAGACCCATTTTCATAATACATCATTGGCAGGAGATTCCAGAAGCCACATAATCCTTCTTAAATACAGAAAGGTGGTGTCTGTACTGTTTTCTTTTGAAGTGTGAACCATGGGAAAGTCCCGATTCACAGTCTCCAGCCAGGCCAGAAGAGCTACAGTAATGTCACAGCCTGGAACCTTCCTGGTGCATCACTTACCCACAGGGTGCATCTTCTCCATGGGAAATGGGGTGACCTTGCTACAGCAATTTTGGGAGCTCTTTCCCATTCACTAGCAGGTGTTTCAATGTGATGTTTTTTTTAATGGGAACAAACAAACTACACTGAGAACTGCAAAGCCAACTAAGCCCTTTATGAATAAGGCATTGCCCTGGGTTTTGGTTTTTTGTTTGGTTTGGTTTGGTGGTTGTTGTTGTTGTTTTATTTTTTTTTGTTCCTCTCATTCATGAAAAAGAGAAGAGAAGAAAGTGAATGAATGAAAATCCATTAAATCTAACTGGTGGCTTAAATGTTTATACCATGTCTAACTGCCTGATCCTGCCATTACTTTCCCCTGCATCCTGCTGTACCTGCAATTCAAGAAAATTGCCTCCCAAATTGCCATCTTTAGTTTAAGATCCACGTACAACTAGAGTGTAAGCAGTGGATGGAAATGAAATGGACTAAAAATTTAATCCAGCCAGGATTTCCTCGCGTTTTTCAATAGTCCTTGCTGTCAAACCATAAGTCCTGCTTATTAAAGGTCATGTATATGAGAGAATGAGGCAGGGAGAATTACAGAAACTGACATCTTTAGCTATGCAAATAGATAAAAAAAAAATCTTTGCTTGCATCTACACATTTGCCTCTCTATACAGGCAGAGAGACCAATAAAAAGTTGTATTTGTTACAGTGACATGTACATGCAGAAACCTTTGGCAGAATCCTTCAACATTTAAGCTGTCCTGAGATTTGCCCTTAGAATGGGCTACAATAACTCTGTTTCACACTTTAGGGATCAGATTTCTTATCCTAATTTGACCTAACAGTCTACAGGGATTAATGAAAATTTCCATGTAGGGGTTTTTTTTGGTGTTTTCCAAGTGAAGAACTCTTCCATCCCTCCCTTCCCTAAGGACATTGTTAAAAAATACTCTTTTTGGAAATACGGTCCTAGTTATTCCTCCTTTATTAGGGATTTTCTAGCTAAACCACCACTGTCTTAGTTTCCAGTAAACTCACATCTTCACACACAGATGTACACGCTAATGTCTTGGCTGTTAAACTGGTCCTCAGATCATCTGCACTGAGTTCTCTGGTTCCCAAAGGGCAACCTCTTGCCTCTAACTCTCTTTCCCCCTTCTCTCCTTCTCTCAGCCTCCTTTCAGTAATCACTTATTTTTAGGACCATTAATTTGAAAGTTCCAAAAAAAAAAAAAAAAGAAACTGCTTATCGCTTTGCAGAGTGGTGGTGAGCCTAGGGAGAGATGAAAAATGGGGATGAAACAGAAGGAAGGAGCAAATTTGTGGAAGAATGATTCTGTGGAGAATCATTAGCTGACAATATATCATCACTGGCTCAGGTTATCCCTGGTTCACAAATTGCTGATGACTGGGACAGTAGGATTGCCTTATTCTTCCAATCTTCTCCAGTTATCTGCTGTTGGCCACCTCTGGGAGTAGGGCATGGGGTCTTTGGTCTGACCAGATGCTGTGAGAGCTGGACCCAGGGTGCCGAACCCTGCAGGGATGCCTGTGACTGCAGTCATGTCATCCACCTGCAGTCTCCTTGCTGAGGCGACCACACCAGGTCTGTGCTTCATCTCAGCATGACCTTGAGGAAATACTTCCAGATTCACAGTTCCCTGGGATCTGGATCATGTGCTGGAGCCCATTGTCTCTCTGAGGGCAGTGAGCACAGTGGGTTTCCTAGCAGTAAGTAGCATGTGTTACAACATTGGGGATGCTCTGCAGAGCTGATGGAGAGTCTGGTGTGCCAGCCACACGTGCCAACATCAACAGCAATTACCCTGTGGACAAGAGCAGGCATTGCTGAGTGAATATGCCCACCACGTTGTCCCACTTCTGCTCCCTCCCTCACTGAAAGGATGGACACAATAAATATTCATAGTGCACTTACAGGTCTATTAAAAGCTACATCTTTTTTTTTTTCTCTAAGGTAGGTTCATCTATTCTGATTATGCTAAGGGTCTACCAAATCACTCTCTCTAAATATGCCATAGCCCCAGTGACAAATGCAGCTGCTGGAGTGGGTCCTTTCTGCTGTTAATCGAATGCTTTAATGAAGTCAGCATGCTGTTCATATGCATTAAAATGCTCAGTCCCAGCCTGAAGAGGTGCGGTACCTCTCTGGCTCCTGTGCCTCTGCACCAGAGGTAAATAAAGTACTTATGACCTGTGTTGGGAAGGGAATATCTATTTGCTGCTCCTCCTCCTTCAGGCACTGCTGCCACCCTTTCTTTTTTAAGGTTTGAATGGTATTTAGTGCCTCCCCTCCCAGGATTACACAGGAAAGTATCATGGGTGCACTCTGACAGCTGTTTGCTCTCTCTCATTCCTCTTGTGTGTGACAACCTGGTGCATTGGCTCCAGCCTTCCAGCTTCCTTGGAGACCTTTTTCTTCCCAGTGATGGAAGGACACTGACCAGAGTGGGAGGAGGGGAGCGCAGTGACCCGGTGAACAGGCAGGTCCATGAACATCCAGAATCCTGCCTTGTGCATCCACAAGGTTAGTGGTGGGCTTGCAAGGGTGCAGGTAGGAGAGAGGTTTCCCTGGGGAATCCTACAATGCTTGCCTTTGGAAGGCCTTTAAGATCACTGGTGTGGTTGCTGGTGTGGTTAATAGTTTGCACACGCAAGTGAAGAAGACAGCAACAAGGGAGGTGAAGAATCAAGAGCACAGGTCCTATGAGGTGTGGCTGAGTGTATTCAACCTGAAGAAAAGGAGGCTCTAGGGGAATCTTACTGCTCACTACAACTGCCTAGAAGTAGGTTGTAGCCAGCTGGGGGCTGGTCTCTTCTCCCAGGTAACAAGCAATAGAACAAGAGGACATGATCTCAAGTTGAACCAGGGGAGGGTTAGGTTGAATATTAGGAGAAATGTCTTCACCTAAAGGGGTGTTAAGTACTGGAACAGGCTGCCCAGGGCAGTGGTAGAGTCAGCATTCCTGGAGGTTTTCAGAAGATGTGTAAATGTGGTACTTGTGGAGATGGTTTAGTGGTGGAGTTGGCAGTGCTGGGCTAATGGTTGCACTCAATGATCTTAGAGGTCTTTTCCAACTTAAATGATTCTATGATTCCAGGAATGATGGCAAGTCCATTAAGTGTTCTATCCATGGAGGCTATAAGCCACGGTTAACACAAGGGATGAGTAAAATTCCAACTTGCGACACTTAAGTCTCTGATGTACACAGGAATTTGGTATCCAGGCTCCTGTGGGAGTCCAGAGAACTATATATCCTGCCCTGACTTAGACACTGACCTTTGGTCAGCTGAATCACTCTCTACTTGGTTGTTTAAACATTATTGTCTGCTGCGTGGGTGTCTGTGTGTGAGCTGGGTGCACACATATACGTTGTGGGATTTAAATCCCATTGCACCCCTGTTACATTCACAGTATTGGCAGTAGACCAGTTTATACGTAGAAGTTTAGACCCACTTGGGACTTTGGGCTTCCTGCTGGCCCTGAAAGAAAGGTAGTTTATAGCCCCTCCACTGCATTTAGAAGCCATGTGTAGATGGCCAGGATATCTTGAAATATCTTAGGGGACATTATTTTTCCATGGGTAGGCAACCAAATGATGGGCTAATTCCCAGAGGGACCAAATTGCCATGGCATGGCTGCATGCAGTCACCTGGATTCAGGTTACTGACCCCTACAGTACGTATTTTTTATCTCCAGCTGTTAATCTCCAGGTGAAGAGCTGGAAGGGCAGTTCAAGGATGTTCAATTTCATACATTCCGGCTCGGTATGATCAACAAAAACTGCATTTTGTGTACTCTGAGTGTAGATCTTTGTGGGTGGTATGCCGACAAATAACTCCCTAGGACCAAAACAAGACCCACCAATGAATTTCACATAGGCTACAAAACAACAGCTGCAAACATCACCAGCACTCAGAGCTCAAAACAAATGCTCAAAGGAAGCAGTGAGATTGTAAGTACTTCCTATGCCCTGAGCATCTTGAATTTACTTATTTGGCATCCATTTTGGAAGAGAAAGATACAGTCCTTACTTGGAGAGCTGAGCCATGCCGTAAATTGTGTCTTGTACAACACCATGTTCCACTTGTATGAAAAGTGAATATGACCCAACTGAACAGAGACAATTTAAAGGACACTGACTGTTCTGCTCTTTCTTTTATCTGATCTATTTTTTAGAAAACTTATAATCCATCCTTTGAGCCATTTTTTTCTTTCGTCCCACTGGTCCTGCCTTTTCTCTTTCTTCTTTCCTTTTCCCTTGTTCACCTGCGTGGATGGGAACCTCATTCATTGTTCCTGGAACATGCAGACAGCTAAAAAATTGACACTGAAAGAGAAGGGCTGAGTGGATTCCCACCATAAGAGTCCAGGAATGTTCTCCTGGACAAACACACTCAAAACCCCACAGTGTTTAAGGAGTTCTCCATCAAAAAACATGAAATTTTATATATTTGTTCTGAGTTAATGCCAATAACTTACACTTGGTTAAAATAACTTTCCTGGGTCAGTATCATGTGACTGAGGACATCAGAAAACAGGTTATACATTTCTCTCCATTGTCTTCTCAGTCACATTTAGAATTAAAAAATGGAATTTATTTCCAAACTTGAATTTGACTTCAGGTTCCTGACACAGTCCTGGCATGTCTTTATATTATCCTCTCTAAGAAGTGTACGTGCTGCTGCAACATTCCTTTTGATCTAGTTATCAGTAATCTGAGGAGGTTGAGGGAGAAACTCAGGCCAATTGCTTCAGTAAGTAACTCAGGCCTATTGCTTCAGTAAGTAACAAGGGAAGCAAGCAGAATTCATGTCCTCATACTAGAGACAGAAATTCAGAAAACTTGTGCTCCTGCTTCACTCACCCTTGGAGAGAAAGTCATCTAGCCATGTGCCAAAGGAGCTATACTGTGCTCACCTTCTGTGCCTGGCACTAGGCTCACAAGAAAGGGACATTTGCTCTCTTCCACCCTGGGGTAATTTTTGCATGCAGTACTCCAGGTGCATTTTCGCTGACCGTTCTCAACGTTAAAACACCTTCCCTACTCCTATTCTTGCTTCTATTCGTTATATCTTGCATCTAGCTTATCTACCCAAATATCACAAAACAAACCTGCCCTCAAAAAGGAAATTGCTTACCCTTTACAAATTCTCAGTTTTCTCCCAATTCTCTGCTTTCCAGAGACAGCACTGAGATATCCAACTTCCCTTCTTCCTGTGGGAGGACACTCTCTCCAGCTCTGAAATGTGTCCTGTCCTTGTAAGCACTGACCACCTTCGTGTCAGCTAATAACTTTGTTACCAACAATTTTGCTTTTCCTCCCAATGGATGACTGGACACAGTCACGCCAGGCTTCCTAACAACTCCTACAGACCTTGCCTTCTTGGAAACACCCCCATGTGCCCTTGATGCCTCATAAACAGCTATTTTTTAGCAGATCACTTAGCAGTTCCTAATCCAGTCAATGAGTGTTTCATGGACATTGCATCACACCAATTTTTTAATCAAACTGTCATGAGCTGCAAAGCTGAAGCTTTATAAAAGTCTAAATATATTATATCTGCGTTGTCACCTTTATCATCCGAAATTTTTATCTCATCAAAGAGTGTTTGACAAGTCTTGTTTTCTATTAGTCTGTGTTAACTGGCCCTAATTATGTTCATGTGCATTAATTCTGTATTGATTGACTCCCATATTAGGTTTCCCATTATTGTGATGAGATTATGTCAGACTTGCCACTCTAGAGCTCCTGGGGTCAGACCACTTTCTCTTTTCTAATACTGGCACATAATGAGAGCTATCCGACTCCTCTGGAATTTCCCTAGTGCTCCAAGAGTTATCCAATACTGATGTCAAGAGGTCAGAAATTTCCTCAGCCAGTTCTAGGAAGACTCTTGGCTGCAAGTTTGCAGATCCTGTTCGTATAAAATGTGTTTATCCCTAGAAGAAGTTGCTTAACTTCCTCCTTGGTTGCTAGTAGAGTGGAAAGTATTTCGACATCCTTGTGTGATATAAACACATCCTATTCTTTCTTTCCAAACTCAGAGCAAACATATTTATCGAACATTTCTACTGTCTCTAAATCATTATTCACATTTTTTTCTGTCTCCACATGGTTGGCCCATGACATCGCTGACATTTCTATTTTTCCTAATTGGCCTAGAAAACTCCTTCCTGTTCAATAATTTGGATCTTTCCTTGCCATCTTTATCTTTTCCTTTCCATTTTCTGTACTTCCTATCTTAAAATTTATACTGATTTGCATTTCTGCTTCATGTCCTTGCTTTACTTTTCTATTCTAGGTCTAATTGCTACCTTCATGTCAATGCTGAACTAAAAATGTCTGTTTGACCAAAATTGGTCTGATCTTTTTCTTATGAAATCTTAGGGTTTAGGCCTTTATAAACCCCTTTAAAGTTCTCCTTATACATATACAAACATATATTCATACTATGTATATGTGTGTGTATATATATGTTCGTATATGTGTATGTGTACACATTTTTCCCCTGATCATTTAAATTCATGCTTTCCTTTGGCTTTGGGAAATTATTTTCTAAAGTCACAGCACACACCTTTTAAAAGGAGGTTGTTTTTATTAGGTGTCATGAACAAGACTCCAAGGAACTGAACCACTTGGATATCTGATACACCCAGGCAGGCCCTTTGCTGTACCCTCCAAAGGTCCACTCTACACTTTGCAGAGATGGATGTAGATGGATATGACTGGTCAGGAGAAGGAAAGTTGTCCATGTAAGGTAATTTAACATACAAATCCTCTTTTTTTTTTTTTCTTACACCACCTTTCTCAAAATGACCTTTAGGATTACAGTAAAGCTCAAGTCTAAAACACTCTATCAGGGTCACAGATATTTTATAATAGTTCTCAGGACAGTTCTGCTGATATGTAACATTTGCTGTTGACTGAACACATCCATTTCGTAAGATTCATTTGGAACCCAGATCTGTATAACCAGGAACTCCACTAGTTTGAATATCATTGCAAGGAGAGGAGAGAGCTTAAGTAGCTGGAGGGAAAAGCTCTTTTACTCTAGCAATATGTGGAAGGCAAGATAGATTTTGTTGCTTCAAGTCCTGCTTGAAGGTTGATTGACTCAATTTATTGAATGATTCAGAGTGACCCTAGGTGTTGATAATTCTGTCTCCTATGAGATTTGCTAGGAATTCAAGCTTTTTACAGCTAATATGACTTTACCCCCGTTGTGTGTCTGAGGACTATTCAATAATGACAGTCAGTTTGGCTTGTTTGCAATCTCCGTGTGTCTGTTCAGCCTGTAAGGATGTCAGAAAATGCGTTATCAGGGTTCAAGCTGAAGGAGTATGAGAAACCTTTGGCAAAGTGAGATGAAATTGTAAGCGAAATAACTGTCGTAAAGCAGGCTGACAGACACAGTTTTAGAATCATTACAGACAAAGTTCTGTACATGGAAGGAATAAAACCCAGTCAGCTCAGCCCTAGTCACTGAGTCTGAAATGGATGGTTCAAGTCATGGTTAATTTATTCAAACTGGCTTTCCTTTTTGATGTGATAGACAGGGACGATATGCCTATCCCGCTTCAACATTTTAAATAGTTCTCACAATAACGTGTCAAATTGAGTTCCATCACTGGTTATAATGCAGAATGTTGACCTGTGACATTTGAAAATAAATGATGGGAGCACAAACGCACTCACTCCCGAGTGATCAAGCTTTTCACACAGGTGGAACGTTTTTGTTCCGGAAACCATTTTGTTCCAGCCATAGCACCCGACTTGTGTCAATCACACTGAAGATTCAAAGACCTTCACCTGCTCAGAGCAAACTGAAGGGAGCAATTCCTCTCACAACAAATAACTAAGCTGCTGAGCTCTTTACTGCAAGGGGCTGTGGACAAAAAGAGATTACGTGGGTTTAAAAGATGACTGGACAAATTCATGGGGGAGTAAGCTACTGCTATCAAGCACAACATCCTCACCTGCCTCAGGATGTCTGTGTGATGGAAATTGCTGGAGCCCAGCAGAATACTCAGGGGAAATATCACTAAATCCCTGCCATGTTCTTACACTTTCCATGCAGGTATTTACTGCTGGCCACTGTCAGACATAGGATTTTTTGTCTGAGTGCACCGATCCTTACATTTTTAATCGAATCCAATGGAAACACCTGACCATGATTAAAACAGATGTGGGAATGGGCTGAGGGTACCCAAGAGTTTGGCATAGCAGCTCTTCAAATGAGAATGTGTCATAAGAGCTGATGTATAGCTGGGTGCAGTACTGCACCACCAACAAAACAAATGTCCTCCTTGGACTGGGATTTCATAGCTGAGCTTGCACTCTCCTCGCAGACACAATCTTAATGGTGAATGAACTTCAGGGTAGACTGCATTTGATGCAAGATAGCAGTCATTATTCAAGCTGACATTGACAAAATGACAGAGTGGAAAAGTAATGGCACATTCTTTGATACTGCTCTCAGGGTCAGGGTACTCACTGTTGTAGGATGGTTTATTGATCGGGTTTGCCATTTTTAGAGACTAGACAAGATGTCAGAAGGAAGTTGCAACTGGTGAATAACAAGAATTAAAGGATTTTGCATTGATTCGTGGCCTTCATGGAGCATGGACATGCAGGTTTCTTATGGTCTCTGAACAAATGATCTGAAACTTGTGTTCCCTCATATGACAATTCCATGAATAGAAGGTACTTTGATAGCCAGTAACTTTCTTGTTGCTGATCTCATAATTTTATTCCTGTGAGCTTCCAAGAATGTTACATACAGGGATGGATTTCATTTTGGGGCCCGCAGTGACACAAAAGAGCAGCTCTAATTTCTTAGCTGCATGCATTCCTCTGAAGAATGAAGGTTTATGCAAAGTCTTGGTGCACAAGGAAAGATGCCAAGCCAAATGTATTTTTAGCTGTTCAGCCAGCTGGGTTTCTTGTGTCTATGAATTCACTGCTTTTCCCCACAAGGATGAACAGAAACACCACTCTTGCAAAAGTTCTTAGTAAAGTATCTGTAAAAATTGGTGAATTCGAAGGTTCCGTGAAGCTCCCAAACTTTTTGGAGCCCACCCAGCAATGGTAGAAACACTTCAGTTCTATCATTATTCCCTCTGAGGAGATGATGTATCTGAGGAGTTGTACTTTAGTGAACTTTTAATGTTTTAGTACAGTCTGTTTCCTCAAGCATCAGCTAGAGAGGACCAGCACTGTCCATGCAGCCAGCCAGGAATGAGCTTGATGCATCCACGCAGATATTACGGATGTAAGGCATCAACAAGAACAGGCTGAGCAGCATTGTAAATACTCAAATGTGTACTACATAGTCTAAAACCTTCTAGTCAACACCTTCATAAACACACACCAAGCTGCAAGCTCTATTTAAGCCCAACTCCATAAACATCCTGGCACTCTGTGTCCTTTTCAACAGTTCATTGATTAAAGACAGATGACATTTGGTTTTGATCATTATTTATTTTTCACAGTTTGATGCAGTCAACAACAAGGCATAAAGACCCATCCTTTTTTAACAAACACAATGGAGGCATAGAGGGAGATATATGAGTGAATGAAATTCTTTGTTAGGCTTTTTTTAAGGTATTCCTGTGGAGCTTGAAATCCAGTCTGGAGAAGCAGTAAATTACTTCAACTGAGGTGCTGCCTTCGAGATTTTAGACATCAAAAGGTTGAGGCTGAATTACAGTCCCAGACAGATTTTATCCAGGTATATTTCAGAGGTCTGGGGAAGAGGTTCACTAGGGCTTGCTGGACACGGGTGTGGTCAGTGTGACCACATTACTTCCAGAACATCAACAGTGTGTACAAAAAAATTACCACTTTGGAGAAAATACTGAGAGGATTTCTGCAAAATGCATACATGATGCACTGCAAGCAACAGCAGGGGAATATGTCGTGTCGATTGAATCAAACTGTGTGTTCACAAGGTGAGCTGGGATCAGGACTCAGGGAGCGCACTCCAACACAACCACCAGCAAGGTCAGGAGGGGCCCTGACTCTGCTGGACCAGAAAATGAAGCTCTAGGGTAATCATGAGGTTCCCAGATGTGACAAAGTCACTCAAAAGAAACCATGAGGCACAGCAAGCAGGGCTGATTTTCTGTGTGCATGGGAAAAGCTGGCTTAGCAGAGCTATCAACTTTCAAGTCTCGCTAAGGCTGGGTGTTTTGCACAATTCCTTGGCTGGGCAACCAGTAAAAAAATGGATTTTTCAAGTGTGATATAAACAAACCCCAATGAAAACTGTCCTGGGTAGTCCATCTGGTGCCTTTCTTGGTTCCTTCCCATCCTATCCACCAGCACTTATATAAATAAAGGTTCTGTGTGAGGAAAGTAAGGATGATGTGGACAGGAAAAAACTTTATTTGTCCCTGATTTTGTAGACTTTGCAGAGTTCAAGCAGGGTTATGTACAGGTCCGGAGTGCTGACCGCAGCCAACTTAATCCTTTTCTCTATTCTATCAGCTTTGGCAGAAACATACCGAGGCAGGTCAGCCCACTCCTGGTCAAACATAGTGTGCAGCAGATCAAAGCAGGACAGACACTGCCTGTTGCTTGCCAAGAGGGCCAGGTGGCAGAAAGCTTCTCACATGTCAGGAGGCACTAGGAAAAGTTTGGGAAATGCTAATAGACAGCTAATGTCTTCGTGGAGATCTCAGGCCGAAGCTTTCAGAAGGTCACTGCACCTTCAAGCACAGCTGCTGAGGAGTCAGGGTGCATGCAGCTGGGCGGGACACAAGGAGACAGGGCTGAGTAGAGATGTGCGTGTTTTCCTGGTGTGGGTCAACACAGAGATGACAACCAGGGGCTGGTTAGGAGCAGAGGCAAGATGGCAAGACAGAAATATGAGTCCTTGTACCCATAATAATCAGCTTTGTCTTTCTCCAAATGACAAACAAGTGTTTAGAGAGAAACTCATCCTCTTCCCTGGGTGGCTTTGGTGGTCTGGAATAGACTCCAGGAATTGCTTCCAGTCAGCCGTCTGTTCCTACGCTCAGCTTGTGAGTAGTTGATGCCCCAGATCTTAGAGGAATTTAAATGGAAAAAGGGCAAAAAGGCTAATCCAGGGAGGGAGCCGGGAAGACATTTAGAAGCAGGAACATAGTAATGCAAAATCACTCTTCCCAACAACACTTTTAGTCTCCTCCCAAGGACCAAGGATTAAATGGGACAGAGAGCTGTTCTGATTTGGCTTCTGCTCTTCACATGTTGAATTTTATTTTCCTATTTCATTTTTTATTGTCTTTTTTTTTTTTCATTTGGGAAGTGACCCAAGAAACTATGTTTCCCACATAGCCATTTCAAAGGAAATTTGATGCTGCAACAAGGACCCTGGGGGAAACACTTTGGGAAAATAGCACCAGCTCTGTCCTTCCTTTCTTTTTTTTTCTAAGGAAAAAAAAGAAAAAAAAAAAAAGAAGGGGAAAGGGAGAGGAGCCCTCAGTGTATGGAGACATGAAGCTGTGGAGATTGTGTTTCAGAAAAGCAGGCAACGTGGCTGCTTCTTCCTGCTTTTTGAGCCAAGGACTTTCAGCCTCTGCTCAGTCACAGAAATATCTCACTCTTCAAAGCCTATACTTTTATATTCCCTTTTTTATTTTATCCCTTTACCTTCTTGTCCTCACTGGAAGGTTCCATAAAACCTCTCCTGTCTTGCCTCAATATGCCACAAAAGCTTCTGCCCATTTAAAGGTGGAGATGTTATTCCTTCTAGTCTTCCCCAGGAGATAGGAATTTTGGTGGGGAAAAACACCATGCTGTGGTCAGGCACCCCTTGGCAGCTTCCTGGAGGTCCAGAGACTGACCTGTTTATGCCAAGGACTGGCATTTTCAGGTTAAGTATGCCCATGCACCCTGCACATCTAAGTCTGCCCTCAGAGCAAAGATCTCCATGTTTTCCAGGATTGCAGACTGATTGCCCAACACAGCAGTAATGGGGACTGTGAGGAGACTTCGGGGACTGATCTAAACATTCAGTATCCTGAACAAAAGGATCCCCGTCCCCAGACAGCCTCTGCAAAATGATCTCTCCCAGTTGTGCTGAAGTAGGCTGAGCTCAGAGAAAGGAGGAAAGACCCTTTCCCCAGGAATGTGTCCACCTGTCTAACTTGCCTTGGATAACTGAACAAGGGCTTTGATCAAAGCCACTTGGCACGAGTACCTGTCCCAGCCTATGAAATGCAGCTTTGCCCTGCCAGCTTGAAGATATATAATGCTGGAGGCTGGAAGGAGTGCAGCTTGTGAGGGATATCCTGCCTCTCACGCTGGTTGGAGGAGCAGAGAGACAGACACCAAGCATTTGCACCTGAGCTGCTTGTCCCGTGCAGCTGCTGGGCTGGCTGGGCTCAGACAGCTCTGGAGTCACCAGCTCCAGCAGTGGCAGGAGGGTTAGTGGGACTGAGAGGGTCAGTGGGTCTGGAGGCTGCAGGAATGGACTCTTGTCTTACACCCTGCAAGGGGCTCTGACCCAGTGGGTCAAGTAGGACTTGAGAAATGATGGTATTTCACCAGCCCACTTGCTGTCATTCTGCTTTGTGGGATGGGAACCAGGGTAATGCTGCCCCAGGTTGTACACACATGCCCTGAAGAATCCAACAGTTACCAAAATATTAGCCTTTGGAGTCGTCTCCCCCCACCCTTAATACTCATGGTAACCCACAGAGTACTGCTGACTGATATTGCCAGCCTGGGTGGATTTATTGCCTCCACACAATGAAAGCAGAAGCCTATTTTTCCATCCTTATGCCCTTGGATGCATTTTCTGTGTGCCTTCTGTGAGAGTGTTCCTACCCAAGGGCTGGGAGCTGCCTAGTGGAAAGACATCAGGAATCATCTCCCAGCTCCAGTCCTCATGCTCTTCACAGTGTGGACTGAGAAGTGCTGCAACAAGAACATTTGTGTGCCACAAGCCACTTGCAGCAGCATCCTTGGGTCCCAGGGGATCACTGAGTGGGAAGGGCTCCTGGTGCCTGCTTTCCAGCTGTCCCTCACTGTGCCATCATGATGATGGCACAGTGTCCAGATGACACAAGGGCATCCAGATCCGCCACTCGCACGGCCCTGCATCCCACAGGGATGTCAGAGCAGGTGGGCAGCTGAGCCCTGATCTTGTGGAAAGGGTGTGCTGACAAAGGCCCAAATGAGACACACAAAATAGTTCCTCCCCTTTAGCACAACTCTTGTCCTTCCACTCTCACTTTACACAGCTCTTAAGGACCAGTGCAACCCCTTACAGGCCCCTCAAGGTCTATTCAGACCCTGAAATTCCCCCAAGCTGGCAATCTGCCCCCATACACCACAAAGTACCAAAAGGCCAAGCCTGCTCCCCTGTAGCTGAGCAGTCTGCCCATTTAATAGAAACATGGAATACTTTGGGTTGGAAGGGATTTTTAAAGGTCTTTTGTTCCCAAACCCCCTGCAGTGAGCGGGGGTATCTTGAACTGGATCAGGTTTCTCAGAGCCCTGTTCAACCTGGCCTTAAATATTTCCAAGGATAAAACATCTACCACCTCTCTAGGCAACCTGTGCCAGTGTTCCACTACCCTTATTGTAAAGACTTTCTTTACTGAATCTAGACTGAATATCCATCTGTTTTGTTTAAAACCATTCCTGTTGCCCTGTCGCTATAGGAAAGCACACTTCCCTTCCCAATGAGACTTCAGGAAAAGTCTGCTGGGTGGAGGCCATCACTAAGCCCCAGTCCTCTCTTCCACGACCCCTGCTGGTGTCCAGAACATGTGACTGTGCATTTTCACATTTCCACTGTTTCCCTCGGGTTGAGCCTTGCTAAGCATCACACAGCGTGTGCAGGAGGCTGGAGCTGGCAGATCAGGAGACTGTAGGAATCATGGGTGTGGCCACAGAGACATGGGAGGTTTCCTCTGCCTGTATGAGGTTGTCCTGGGTGTGCACACGGATTTCCGGGGTGAAACCCATTTTTTATGCTGGGATTCAGCTCAGCCACACCAAGTAGTACAGCCTGACAAGCTTCATCTGCTTCCCCTCCCACTGTCCAGCCCTGCCTGAGCAAGAGATGTCTTTCAGAGAGGACAAGGCTTGTCAGTGTCTAGTGCACCCTTGTCCTCAGCAAAGGATTTTACGTAGGGTCAGCTTTTCTTTTTTCCCCCCCATGTATAGTTTCACTCATTGACAATGAACAGAGATCCACGAGACTAATTTCATGGATTCCTCCAAACAGCTGTGACTCAGAAGCCACTTTCAAGTGCTCTCAACCTGGTTGCACCCGAGTAAGTGTCCTGGAGGCCTGATTTGCTTTCTTCCCATCTACCTGGGTATTTCAAACATGCCTGATTCGCTTTATTTCCGCCTACCTTGGTATTTCAAACACAATGCCACCACAGCATCTCCATCTCAGTTTATCTCCACATCTTATTGCGTATTCCCAAATGACGTTGAATAATGTGTCTGCGATATTACTTTTTAAGTAACCTTAATTGTCTGATTTTGATTTGTGTTTAAATTGCACTTTTCCCTGCAGCCTGAGAGGCATCGGAATTATACACATAGGGTTTCGTTGGAAAATGTTCCTGTATACTCCTTCGGTGAGCCTTCCTGTTGGAGGGCATATGTATGAGGGAGCAGAATTAAAGCTTCTGGGGAAAGATCAACCTCTGAGTTTCCTGAGGTTTATGAGATTAAACCCTCACATTTAACATTGCACTAAAAGAGAGCTGTCAGGTTCTATTTCACATATGATATTGTTTTTGTGAAAAATGCTTTTTACAAAACATATGGCCAAAGTAATTGTTTGGGGTTGGGGGGGTGGGAGTGGGAAGAGGGAGTTATTCCAGGGAAAACATGTCTTTTGAACAGCCCTGACCTGAAGAATTTGTAGCTGTCAGTTAATGCGTGTAAATGAAGCTGAGTTCAGTGCAGCGATATTTGCTCTCCTGTTTTCTTTGCCAGGAGGGAAGGAAGCAAAGGGAAGTAGGCTGCTCGGAGGAAAGCATGATGCAATGCCTCAGCACAAGTCATGGACACCTTCCATGGCTCCAGATCTACCTCAAGCTGGTCTGAACAACCACAGCCCAACTGGTGAAGGCCTGTTTGCACATGGGTGCATTTAATGAGCAACACACTCTGTTCATTACATGCCTTCTCTTTAAATCATAAAAGACTTCATGAAGGCTTTTCCTTTCCAAACATATGTAGATTGGTTGCTCCCCTTTAAGGTGGCTTTTGTGTGCACACCAGAGAGAAATGCTCAGTCAGGCTGAAGCTCGGGGCTGACATCAGTGGGAGCTTTCGTTAATTGAATTACTGTTTTGTGGCAGAATGTTTTAAAAATAAGCGGAAATGTCCCACATACTTTTTTGGCTGAGAGATCAAATGTATCCAAAGGAATTCAATAATATTCCTACATCTGTGAGTCCTACCCGTCCCTGGAGGAAAAAAAAAAAAGTCAAAATCAATCTCCACCATTGTTTGTGTTCATTATATTCCCTTATCGTCTTTTTGGCTCGTGGGCAGCAGGGGGGAACTAACAGAGTTCCTCAGGCCTCAAATGGAAACATATAGAGTCATATGCATATCACAAGAGCAGGAAGGACAGTATTAGAAGAAAAGACTCTCCACTATTCATCTGAATAAGAGCCATGATTTGCTTTGAAGGCATTCACCTCCCCCATTGCTTGCTTTTCTTCTGAATACTTATTGTGGCAGAATCCAGGCTGAAAAGGTGCAGGTAAAAAAGGAAAGCGCGAGGTGAGATTCTTTGAACCAGCATTCGCATGCAGAGCCACATGTGGATATGAATTTTCAGGCAAGTGTATCTCTAGATACATATTGGCAGGCAAATCCCAAAGCAAGTACTTGCACTTATATGAACTGATGAGGATTTATCTAGGAATTTGCTGGCAAAAGAACACTCATGTGAGCACTTATTCTGATAAACCCTACCAGGGAAATACTTGTTCACAGGCTTGTCCACAAATGCATTAGCTGGAAATTCATATGTAAATACTGGTGCTACAATCTCTCCATGTGTGTCTGGGGAGGGAAGGTGTCTGCATGTACAGGTGAGGAAGGCAAGTAAAAAGCAAATAAAGCAAATATGAGGGGAGATGAAAATGGCATTTAACACTCATGCAAACGAATTTGGATCCTTGTGCAACGTCTGTGTGAGTGCGTGACCTGGGATGCTGGTGAGACCACACACACAAACAAATTTGGACAGGGCTTTCCTGTGACAGATGAACATGTATTTTGGCAATGTGGTAAAATATTAGCACACACCCATTTTCCTGGCCAATGTTCAGGCAGTCAGGTATTAACCACTGGCATAGGAAAGCAAGAACTTGCCAGCCAGACTTTGGCTGGCTGGCTGGGAATCTTTCAGGAGTCCTCCTGGAGGGAAGGAGGGGCAAACTCACACATCTCACACCCAAAGAGAAAGAGCCTTAGCTCAGACCTACACTAAACTCATAGAGAAAGAACCCAGGTGGAACCAGCTTGACAATTCCTGATCTTGGGATGTCAAAGTGAAAAACAGGAATGGCGTTAAATCCCTCTGGAGATATTTAATCTTCTCCACCGGAAAGATTGTATTGGACATTCCAGCTTATTTTTTAAACATTCTGCCTCTAAACAGCTAAATCTCCCTCTGACATCAGCTCCCAGCTTCAGTGTCAGGTCAAGTTTTATTTAAACTGCCTTCAATGGACATTGCCAAACTGGAAAGAAAAATAATTCTGTGAAACAACTCATACCTTAAAAGCAGTGAGCTGCCCACCCCATGCCCCTAGAACAGACTCTCCTGAACTGCTGTCTTGCACAGTGGGATTTATCAAGGAACTAGGGAGGTGAATCCCCTCTGTCAGAAGGCTCCACTGCAGACAGACCACACTAGCCAGTGCCAGGCATCCCGCTGAGCATGAGGGCTTCAAGCAGCTGCAAATAGCTCATCACTGGTCACAGCTGGTAGCTGATTTTTTAAAGCAATCATGTACTGCCTACCTGCAGAGGCAAGTGACCTGTACAGCTGCAGAAGAACCAGCATGGCCCCGTCTGCCAGCACTGCCACCTCCTTGTGAGCATCCAGTCCTGATGGAGTCCTGTGCTGCAAGGAAAAGCTGCTTGTGGTGGGATCTGCTGGAAGAGGGAGATGGTGGTGGGGACAGGAATGGGTGCTGCCAGGATCTGGCTTTGGGACAACCCTCCTCCTCACATTGTCTTCATTTATCTCCCTCCTTCCGTGCAGCTCTGCGTTCCAACACATTGTAAAGCAGCCCCTGCACCCACCTCACTTTTCTCCACGTGCCTGAAGGACTGCAGACTGCAAACACACCTTTCCTATCATCAAACACGCACCACTCCACACACCCCATGTGAAAACAGCCAGCCAGGCTCCCCAAATGCGAGCTCAGGGAGTTATAAAAAGGTAGATGTGTTTTTCAGGAACACAAGCAGCCCAGCTGAGCAGAACTTCAAGGGGGCCACTTCTTGCTCCCTTTCGTTTCCACTCCAAAGAGCACGTGAATGATGTCCGGTGGGAACGAGCTCGCCAAGAAAAATGCAGCTGAATGGCTGCCGTAGGGGCTGTGTGCTTCACGCCATAAAACCGGAGCGGAGGAGCCGTGTGAGAAGCTAAGACCCTCACGCACAGGCCATAATGTTCTTTTCTGCTTTGAAGTGGATTTAGGGCTGGCTCAGCCTCCCTGGGGGCTGAGGGCTGCTGCTTATCCATGCAGCCTAGCAGCAGCAATAGGCAGCTGAACGTCCTCAAGCCTCTTCTTTTACAGAGAGCAGAAATTGCTCTGCATCCCTCTTCCTCCGAAACGGCAGCTGCAATCAAGGAATTGCAGGATGGATTGTCACGACAAACTTACTCCCCTCTCTCTGAAAGTTTTGGACTTGAGCACCGCCACTCTAGGGTCTGTTAGCATCTCCTCATTCTGACCCCACTGTCATGGTGAGAAATGCCTTGCAGGGCACCCTGGATGGGAGCTGCGTACTCTGTGTCCTCTCTACAGCTTGTGTCCAGGGAGAGGTCTTCTGGTGAGCATCCCCCAGCTTCTTGAAGAGAGGTGGATGCTGTCCGGATCCCTTGGATTTGCCAGCTTTACTCAGCATATACCTGCCTTCCATTTTTCCAGTATATAGGGCAATTCTGGGGATTTTCCATCTCTTCTCTTCCTAAGAAACCCAGATGTTCAGCTGTGGATGGACCCAGGCCAACTCTTTTCTCCAGAATCCCAATCAGCAAGGTCCATCACCAATTATTGAATGGTCAGACTTGTCCAGCTACCCTGGGGATTCGTGGCAGAGAGCAAAAGCTCTGATCAGGGCTCATAACAACTGCTCCAAACTGTCCGCTCTAACCATTGAGCATGATTGCTGGGATGGTCTGTAGGATCTTGTCACAGACAAGAAATGCCAGTATTTGGATACCAAGGCAGAGCTTATCCCTTGGGGCTTTTTTTCTGACCCCCTAGTCAGAGGCTGACTAGGATACATCCGGACCAGGGTAGATGTAAACCCCCCTGGTTATTTGAAAACTCACCAGTGGGGAAAGGGGGTTTTGTAAGAAATGCAGCTCTGGATGTTTGGGTTACTTGCTTCACTGCAAGCTACTGCTTCACAGCTGCCTCACGTAGAGTGGTCACCACAGCACACATCCAAGGCTCAGAAGCTAAATCCTGCTTTGGCCATGAAAGCCAAAGGACATATTCCTACAGCCCTCCTGGGGGGCTGCAAGAACGAGTAGCTACTAATGTGTGGCTTTTCTCCACCAGACAGAGCTACCTGAAAGCTCAGCATCTAATTTGCACTTGTCATCTGGTATATCTCCTGTTTGTGGAACACCTTTTGATGCAGATTCACCCTGTCTGTCGAACACTCTCGTATGAAGAAGAAATTATTTTTCTCGTTGCCTGGAGGTATCTGTTTCTCTTCACTGCCTGTGAAAGGAACAGACAGCAGCTACAGTGTAGATCAGAATCATAGCTCTAACACGACCAAAAAAAGTGGGATGAGTCCTACCCTCTGTGTCAGATGGGAGGTCACCCCCGTATCATGTTGCATGCCCTTTCTATAAAAACAAGATTTTGATGGTGCTGGTACAGTCAAATCTCAGGTGTTACACTAGGTGCCTGGGAGTGACAGAGGAAGAGGAGACAAACCCGAGATTTTCAATAAGCTTTCTAGGATACAAAGTTACTAAATTTGTGGCCAGTCTCAGAGTTCCCCACACCTCTCATATTTTCCTCCTGGCACAGGCGTGGCTGGATATAAATTTTACCCACCACTCAGCCACTATGGTTTGAAACATGCTATTTCATTAATGACCACCCAGGATCATTTCAGCTGGTAGTGTCTTAAAAAATCTGCTCTAGTCATTGAAGCTAAATGTGCTGCCAGTCTAGAGGAGTCACCCATGCCATGCATGTTCTGTGTCATTTGCAATGGAAATCCTGATGCTCAGGTCCACACAGTGAGCACAGGCTGCCTGCAAACCAGGCTATACAGTAGAAAAGCCAGTACTCGTGTCCATGACCTTCTTCCCAGTCAGATCTGCTGGATATCTCTTTGCTTTATTAAGGAGAGCAGAGATTCTTGAGAACAATTAAAAGAGTTGCTGTAGGCACAAACAGTGCATATGCAGACCTACAGTGGTCCTTCAGGTACTGTGCAGAAATTAGGGAAAGACTGATAAAGTCAGAGCCCAAGAAGCACTTTTCCAATCAATTATGGTAGTTTAAACCAAATCTTGGTTCCCTAAATATACCTACCATAGTTCATCTCTCAAATGCATATATTAGACACATTCAGATGGGTTGTCTAGGTTGATAACAGACTTGGGGAATGACCTCAGGTTGAACTGCAGGGAAAAGAAATTGTTTCCTCATTAATATCGCTGCAAAATAAATGTCAACTAGAAAAACAGTTTCTGTGTAATCAATCTTGGTTCATAGACATTGTGCTCTGACAATTCCTCTCATGGAAAGGAATATATTTCCCATAGATCTGTAGTGTTTCATACATTATAGCTTTCATAATATCAAAAGCCAGTGCTTGGGTTACATTGAGCTTTTCTTTCTAACCCTTTGGTTTCACATGACCATAATTCTCTGTAAAATTTCTCTGTTCAGACTAAAACTTTCACACTTGGTATAGGGCAAGAAATGATGATTTTTCTTTCACTGAAGAAAATCCTTTTAGCTATCTTTGATTTATTAGAATGTGTGAAGGGGAAAATTACACTTTTATGGCTTTTTAAAATGTATTTTTCTTCTTGGCAACTAACAAGGCTAGAAGAGGCCTTTTCCTAACCTACTCGGCATTTTCCTTCCCAAGAAGCTGAGTGTTTGTGGGGAGTGGGCTGGGGAAATCATACACAAGAAAAACAGCAATTGAAGGATCACCTCTGACCATATTTAGCTGAGATATACTGGGATTTTAAGGGGAGGGGGAAGAGACCTGTTTAGATCTATTTCTTGCAAAAAAGCAAGAATGTGCTGCTGAGCCTGGGACTGATTTAGGTTGGTCATTGTGTTAAGGACAGGAACGCATGGTTGAGTGGCAAGCAAATCTCTCTCAAATGCAGAATGATGCTGCATCTCTACTTGCAGGCTTAGCAGCCTGTGTGATTTGGATTTTGAAGACATTGGCTTTTGCTGGTTTTCTTCTAAAAATGTCCCGTCTATGAAAGTCAAATGATAACACAGAATCTCACGTATCATTTCAAAGGAAACACTTCCCCAACTTCACCTTTATGCAGAAAAGTGTGAAAACATGGCTTGGTAAGACACCAAGGTTTCTCTAATCTCAAATCCTGAGACTGGTTCCCACCTTCCCCTTTACCTTGCTGTTCGTGGTAGAGGCAAGTCGTTGCCATATCATGGGTCAAGTAGCCCTTGAGGAAGGGTCCTTCCCTACGGCAACCTCGTGCCGTGGCTCCCCTGGAGTTGCATGCCCTGAGCACAGTGTCATTGAATGGATTGGGCTGGAAGGGATCTTAAAGATAATTTCATTCCAACCCTCCTATCATAGGCAGGGGCACCTTCAACTAGACCAGATTTCTCAAAGCCCCATCCAGCCTGCCCTTGAACACTTCCAGGGGCAGATGTTCCACAGCTTCTCTGGGAAACCTGTTCCTGTGCCCCACCACCCTCACAGTAAAGCATTTTTTTCCTAGTATCTAACCTAAATCTCCTTTCTCTTAGTTTAACACCAGCCCCCCTTGTCCTATCACTCCATGACCTTGTCATCTCCTCCATATCCTTCTTCAGCTCTCTTGTAGGCCCTTTAGGCACTGGAAGGTGCTATAAGGTCTCCCCAGAACCTTCTCTTCTCCAGGCTGAAGAGCTCCCTCTCTCTCAGCCTGTCTTCATACCTGCTGCACACCTTTGATCATTTTCTTGGCCTCCTCTGGACTCACTCCAACAGGTTCACATCTTCATGATGGGGGCCCCAGAGTCGAATGCAGTACTCCAGGGGTAGCATGCTGCTCTTGTCCCCAGCCCACCACGATGGATACATGGACCCAGGTACACTGGGAAGAAAACACCTGCAAGACCTGCCAAATGCTGAGGCGAATGAAAGAACCTCAAAATTTTAAATAAAGAACTCTTTTTAACCAGTGTAGTATTGCCCATGTGAATTGGTCTGTGCGTTTGAGCACCAGGCGTTGCCTTCTCCATGGGCTTGCCCATTTCCAAGGGGCAGCAGAGTACAAGAGAAATGCAAACAGCTGAACAGTGCTTTATTCCACTCTGACTTTCCCTCACTGCCAGCGAGTAAGAAAACATCATGCAAAATTACTGTGTTAATGTGACAATGGAATTGTATATCCATTCAGCGAAGGATGGCAGGAAGTGGAGAGGTCGATCCCATCTCAGCCACATTAATTTGTAGCCCCTATTTGTTGTACTGTCTGCCTCCAGTCCTGGAGACTGTGGCAGTTAATTCTGTCAGAATTTCAGCAGAACTCAAGCAATCTCAGGTGAAAAGCAAATTTCTCACCACCACTGGAATTTTTAAAGCACCTAGGAATTTGGGCTCACCTTCTTGCCTTGCTTTCTGACCTGTGCAATAGTGCTTGTTCTGTTATCTTGCCTTTTTTACCCATTTTTTTATATATATCCTACATATTCCCTGCATCTATTCAGAGACTGGATTCACACTGCTACTGCAGAGCATTTCCCCCTGAGATCTCTGCTTTCTATGCAAGAAAATTCTAGATGGCATTTGCAACTCGTTGTAACTAGATCCAGGCATTGGCCTATTCAATGCAGTTGGCTATCCCACAGAGCTTTCCTTCATGTCATGATATTTGTCTTTGGAAATCTTAAGTGTAGACCTGTTGTCACTGCCTACTGCTATTTGAATTTAAACCAAGGCTGGCAGGGGTTGCTTGATCTCAGACTGTTTTCTGCAACATGTTCTTCTACAAAATCCTTTGTTACTTAACAAAAATAAAATTTCAAACTGCATCACAACACTAATATCTCAAAGCATTTGGGAGAAAAATCTGTCATCTGTGTGTTCTCAACAATTTTGTCTGCCTTCAATAATTGGACTGGGAAAATCTATCAAAAGGATTAAGTGATGCATTGCTCAGGGTCTGTCAGTTGGAACCCTCCAGACTTGAGACTCCATATCACACTGACTCAAACCAGAGGGCAGTGGGAGATTATATGGCCATTTGTGGACACTTTGGAGGAAGACATGAGACCACAGATGGCAGATAAACCATACAGTTTTCCTACTGATGCCTAAAGCATGAAGTGCAAAGATTTCCCTAAAATGTGTTGTCCTTAGGACTGAGAACTGTTGGTGTTTTCTTACTTGTAGAAATAACCCTGAACAAGACCAGGGGGCCATTAATCAGTCTGTGGATCTTACTGAGATGCTGCTTTCAGTGTCATTTTTTGGCAGGAAGCTGCACATCTTAATGCCCTTGTCCTCCAGCCCATGCAGCATCCAGCCCTAAATCTGTGGGGTAATTCACAGGGTTAATGGTGAACTGACCTGAGGCCATACATTGTACATTTATGATACAGCCAACAAGACCGGTTGTCAGGAAATTCAGGCTCTACAGTCAGGTAGGAACATATTTTAAGACACTGTGTCTTAAAAGTATATTTACAACATAATAAGCCAGGCTGTATATTTCAAAGATCAATGAGAAGGGGCCAGTTTTGGTGATGTTTGAAGTCTATCTCCTGGGCTGTCATATATATTCAAAGAATGCCTGCTACACATTTAGATCAACCCCCATCCCAAATGGAGGGGAACGCAGCTCTCTCCCCATATGGGGCTAATCTCCGGGAAGGCAGCGTGAGCACATGGTACCAATTCCTACATACTTTGGTCCCTTAACTCAGTCCTGAAGGCAGGGAGCTGGGATGGGGGCAGGGGTAAAATCTTGGTGTCACCCGTTTATCACACAGCAAGTGGTGCCTGCTACTCACAGGTGATGAATTTTGCTTTGCTGCCATAACAGGGGAGAAATACTAGAGCACTAATCCCAGGGAGTGACACCTCAGGACAGAAGTGACTCCTAATGGAAATGCAGAAATTGCAGCTCCCTTCTTTTTTCTGGGACAACAGCAAAAAGACAAATCAAACCCAGAATGAGCTTCCACCTCTCTCCACAGCATTTTTTGCAGCTGAGTCCTGCAAACCCAGCCTCATGGATGAGCATATATGTTGTGCACAAGCAACGGGTTAGCAGGGAGAAGTCTGACTTCAGGGCAGCAGGTCTGTCTGAGTCGCCAGAGCTGCCCTTGCAGCCCAGAGGGGCTGGATTGAACACACAGGAGCCAGACACAGCAGTGCCTTGCACACGCAGGCTGCAGGTGCGAGAAGCACTGCTTGTGCTGGAAGATGGGTAGAGACATTTTCCTCTGAACAGGAAGCATCCTGGCAGTGGGGATTGCCCTAGGAGACTGGGGTGAGAACCAAAATATTTCAGGGCGAATTAAAATCCAAAATTTTTAGCAACACGTTATTTCCTGGTAGTTTCCAAAAGCTGTTACAATATTTTTTTCTTTGTGGTGCCACATCAATACAGTAAATTCTGGTTTAGTTAGTCTTGAAATTTTTTTGGTTTCCTCATCTCATTTTCTTTTATGTGGGAGAAAAACATAGAAAGAGGGAAAGAGTAGTAACACAAGAGGGATAGACAAGAAGTAGAGTTAATGTACTCAAACTTGAAAAACCATAATTTTCAAAGGAACATCAAAACTAGGGGAGTAAGAGGGATCTCTTGCTTAAGATTTTGAAACAATAATTTTTTCCCCCAAACTTTGTTGATTTTCTACTCTTTTAGTTGCATTAGAGAAAAACATTTTCTAGGAAAACCAATGAAGAGATGAGAGAGTCAGAGCTGTGAGGGGTAGGAGAATTGCTTACTTTCCTTAGGACATCTACATGCAGATACTCTCTAAGCCAATTGCATGAATATCCTGTTTCGGTTGTGTTCATCTTTCTCCTGCACAGGCTGATCCATGCCCTCTCATGCTTCATGAAGAAATGTCTGTGCCTCCAGGCAACAGGCTGGGAAAATCAGCCCAATCCCTCTTCAGCTACATGCAACAGGGGCCTTTGCCTCATGAGTGCACAGTTTTGGTACAGGAGTTTCTATTTTTCTCAGGCACTTCAGAAGGAAGTGAATTATTCCTTAGCAGTGCTAGACAGTCCCACTGACCAACGGATGTTAAAAGTGAACTGTCTGTCTTAAACCTTGTGTGTCTTACACAGCAAGAGCAGAGAGATTGCTTTACTTACTGAGTGGACATCCCACCACCCTTGCAGGGTTTGGCTCTGCACTGGGAGGAGCTGCTGCATCCAAAATCTGGGTGACAGCTAACACTCACACCAGTAGTTTCCAGATGCATGTCAGGAGGAAGACTCCTATCCTGAGTTAATGATGACCTCTCAAGGATGTGGATTAAGTTCTGGGTACCACTGTTGGTACTCAGCTCCATGTCCTTGTCAGTGCAGAGCTCTGAAAGATCCAAGGTACCTTGGGGTGATCCTATTTCTCAGGGATTTTCATCTTTCCCAGAACCCACCAGCTCCCTGAAGCTGCACAGCCTTGAGCACAGTCTTCCTTCATCCCACTCCCTGTCCATGCCCCAGCAGTTGCTGTCAGGCCTCAAACTCTTCAAGCAGCATTGTCAAACTTTAATTACGTGACTACAATCTGTCCAAGAATTTTATGACATTAATAAGAATGTTCCTAATTAGCATTTATTGTTTTTATTATTGAAATCCCAAATTACACAACCAATTGATTTTTCCCTGTTGCCCTCATTAAGTCACAGTGAAATGCATTTTAAAATAGATTGGCATTTAATTCCTTTAGAAAGTGCTGATTAGATCAAGGGCCTGTTTCACTGCATTTGGTTGCATGAAGTCACGTTAGGTTTTAATTTCTCCTTGTTAGTATGAAGCTGAGTCACTGACTTAGTTCCTCTTCCCCTGCCACACAGGCACCTACTGGAAAAAATCCCCCTCCATGGCTTAGACCAGGACTTTGGAATAAATGAAAGCAAAACAAATGTCTCCAGACAGCGGATTCGACGTGAGATGAAATGCAAAGCTCAGCCGGGTGTTGAAAGTGTTCAAGTTGCTTCATGAGCCGACAGAATGGGGAAATAAACCTGGAATTATTAAGGGGTGTTTGGCTAAATATACAGAGTCTGATATTTTCCTGTCTTCTTAAGACAGTCTGTCTGTGTTTGCTGCCTGTCCCCTCTCCTCCCTACCAGCTAGACACACTTCTGCCATACAGAGCCATGGAAACTCAAGGCATGGAAGTGGATGAGGTCCAGCAATCAGAACATGTCTGCAGTTGAGGCACAGGTTTCTTGCGCAGCTTCATCAAATTGTTAGGTCCTCATTAAGGTTTCTTTCTATATGATGGCATAACAAACAGTATCTCTCTATCCCATATGTTTAACAGGACTGAAAATATGTGGCTACATGAGGACCTCCATAGTTTCATAAATGTTAAAGCCAGCTTTCCCCAAAGCTTGTTACATCCCATGAGATCAACCTGTATGATCTTGGGGGTGTAACTTCTTGACCTTCTTGCTGATTCTGAAACATGGTCAGAGAGCAATGATCCTTCTTGTCCTATTAACTGGGTGACACTCAGACACCTTTGCAGACTGAGGAGGGTCCAGCAGACTGAACGCTGTGTCATGGTAGGAGATGAAGAAATGCTGCAACCTCCTGTCATGGCTAAGACCTGTCCAGCAATACCTCCAGGATCCTCTCAATGTAATATGTGAAGAGTTTTCTTCCAGTTCAGGAGTCTGAATATCAGTGTAGTCATGGCAAGGCACACGCTTCAAAAGAGTAGTACCTCCTCTTTCATTTTCCTACACATCTTCCTGTATTAAATAAATTATACAAAGACAAGAGAAACAAACCCAGAATTTATCCAGATAAGTAGGCTGATGGGGACAGGTCTCTCCTGCCCAGCTGATGCCTGGAGTTTCTGTCTTCTAATTGTGCATTACAACCAGAGCAGTCCCACCCTGGGCCATGGTGGTGGCTGTGCAGGGATGGTGGTGGCCGTGGTGCACAAGTTGGTGGCAGCACTCTGCAGGGCACAGGGGTGGATGTGTCTTCATTGACCTAGTGTTGCACGAGGCAAAGAGACACCCTGGGACATGAACCAGTAATGAGAAAGGGAGGAACACAAGAGGATGGAAGAGAGTCTGCATGTGGTTGAAGAGGGATGCCAAAGGACATTTTCCTTCCATACTCTGTTTACAGAACGGACTTTACTCCGAAGTGGAAGCACTGAGAGCACTTCCCAATCTCTCTTGCTCATGCAAAGGGACATGATCCCTCCCTCAGGAATGTCTCTTCTCAAATCTCCTTTCAGATTTGTTGCCTTCCCTTGTGCAGGGGTGATTCCTTTTTTCCTCCTTATAAAATCCAAATTGAAATTTGCTGAAATCCTTTTTGGGGAATGCTGCTTGCTGGACCTAGACCATGTCTACAGCTGTGCATGTTGGGGTGGTGTGTGGGGCTGTGTGTGTGAGGCAGGTCATCCAGGGTGCTCGTCCTAGGCTGATGCCACTGTCTGCTCCTGTAAAAGCAGTGTTGAGAATAAAACTGGCAAAAAACCTACCTGATACTGGGACTCCTCTCATGCTGGTTCTACACATCAAGCAAGAAAAAACACAGTGTTTATCTTTACTTTTATGCAAAATTACCTTTTTTTTTGGACAATTTTTTTTTTGCTAGGGAAAAAAAGATTTATCTCCTGTTTTATATGGGGTTTCTTTTCCCCAAAATGTGTACCCCAAATAGGGTGGGTACCTGTCTCCTTAAAATTCTGCCAAAAGCAAAAATGTTTTACTGTCCACCATATTTGCTCACCTGGAAAGAAAACATGACTCCTCATCCCTCCATCAGTGGCACCTGGACACCAGTGGATTCTGTGAGTGAAAACAGAGCTCATCATGGACTTTTACTGTTTCTTTCTTCCACTTTGGCAATGTCAACAAAGGCAAAATCTTTTTTGCCACCTAATTAGCCAAAATCTGGGGTAGAACTATCCTTGAAATTAGGTTGTCCAGTGTCGGCTCACCTGTGTGAGTAGCTAATCCTGTATCTCCATCCCTGCCCCAAGCTGCACCCAGGGAGTCCTGGGTTTTACATGTACTGGTGGCCAAGACAGCTGTAAGTCCGTGAGCACAGGCTTCTTTTTATGGCACAAATTGCCCACAGAGCCTGGTCTTAGCCTTAGGCTGGGGCTGCGGGGCTCCGTGCCTGGGTATGCAGGAGTGGTGATGGTACTGGGGACAGATTTTAGCTCTCTGGTAGCACTCTGTGCTCTGCCAAGGCATGGGAAAAGGCAGGCTTAGGATGTCACTTGGTAGAGGGGGAAACTGAGTCACAGGGCAATGGAACGTTTGTTCTGGAGTTGTGCCAGAGCTGGGAAGGAATCCAAGTATCCTGAATGTCGAGCCTTTGACCCAGACACCACCCCACGCTGCCTCTTTATTAAGCATCCTCTAAGATGTCTTTAAAAAGCCCTACAGAAAGGCTCTCTTGTTCTCCTGGGAGCTCTATATTAGCATCTGAAACACCCGTGCTAAATTTGAGGAGGGAGGGGGAGGCAAAAACGCATGAGTAGCTACTTTGATTAGGTAATAAAGTATCAATTTATTTTTTATAAATACAGAGAAAATTCAAACCAGCTGGAACTTGCGGTACCTCTTTGCACGCCACATTTCCAGCAGAATTTCCTCCGATTCCCTGGAATCTACCCTATGGATTATCATGCCTGAGGGTGCACGGGCAGTTTCTTTGGTCTCTCTCTGCTGGTCAGTCGGCCACATATGAAGGCAAGGAGCAGAGAGACTTCCACAACTGTTTACACCGAATTTTTCCCCTCTTGAATACTAAGGGGATTTTTCACAAGGGCTGCAGAGCCCACGGTACCTGGGGGCTTTGGGAGAGCCGGTTATTCTTCTGACAGCTCAGAGACCTGTGCTGCTGCCGATGCTGTGAGCGAAGGATGCCCAGGGAGAAAAAGGCTGGATGCAACATGTGCACGCTTGGAAGCACTCCTGCGTGGGTGTGCAAGCCCATGTGCGCGGATCTCTTGGGTCTCTGCTTCTCTCATCATGTTTGTGTCTGAACGTCTACCTGTGTCACTCCAACCTGACCTGTAGAGAGAAACAGAAAGCCTGGGGGTCCACAGGAGAAAAGGCTGGGGAATAGTCATGAGGCTGCAGAGAGGGTGGGAATGATTCATAGCCATTGGACAGAAGAAGGAAGAAACAGGTTTAAACTGCAGGAAGGGGATTTCAAGCAAGATACAAGTAAATCACAGTGACAAGAATTAAGTGTTTGCTGACTGTCTGGAGAGAAGGAGACTTGCTATTTTGGGGAATCTTTGAGAAAAACATGTCTGCCAGGAAGGACTGGAGAAAGACTAGTTTTGGAGAGGGAGATGACTGATGGCTCTCTGCGTCCTTTACAACCCTCTCAGCTGTGACTTTATATCCCTTAAGCTACAGCAGGAACTGAGCTGTTGTAGTGCTGGTGGGAAGAAAAACTTCTGAGAGCAGCTTGAACGCAATCTCCACTGTACTCTTTCCCCAGTACCCCAGGGCCTGTGCTGGATTAGGCAAAAACCTGTTCATCAGACTGATCTTTCAAACAGCCCACATTCCAACCCAAAGAAATGGCATTTTCTGATAAAGCTTATTTTGATCGTGACACTAAGGAGTGAGTCCGGGTAAAGGAATATATAGTCTCCTGTCTTTGTGTTGATAAAAGCAAAGGTGACATAGCACAGAGTGGAAAGATCCTGTTACTAGAGAGGATTCCCAGTGGAGTTTCTGAGCGCTTGGGACTCATCCTACAGAGCGGAGGCAGATGTGGGGTCCTGGTGCAATGCCGGACTTTTCCAAGCCATTCTGCACAGCACCTCGTGTTTCTAAGATCCCTTTTGGATCTTTCCCTTTTTGTAATTTTTTTTTTTGACAGGATAGCTATCTATTGCAACATGTTGAACTCCACAAACAAACTAGGATTCTATTTTAGACTCCAAATTGACGTATCCAACTGGCAAGAAAATTAGCATGAATTAATTAGAGTGAAGATGAAAGGCTTCGGTAAGCAGTGTTATGAGCAACAGCCTTTATTAAAGCTCCACAATACATTCTCCACTTATCGAAGAATATACCACGTAATGAATACTAGATCTGAGCAAACCATTGACTGGGGCTGACAGAATGGTACCGGTGCTTAACTAGGACCTCCCGTGGTTAGAAAACCCTGAGCTTTAGCTGCCAGAGGCGGTTTTGTATCCCAACACCCTCCTCTAGCCATCCTTTCCTGTGGCTCCATCCAACTCTGCAGCCTCGCAGGCTGCTTTAGCATCACACAAACAAGCCCCTGTTGTTGATAAAGAGGCTAACAAACAATCTGATAAGCAATAGCTTTGGTGGCAAACAATTAATCACAAGAATTTAAGGGGGAGAAAAAGGAGGCAGTCAGCAAGCTGAAACTCCAGAGTTTAGTCACTGCAAGCTGCTGGTGAGAAAACATGGGGAATTCACAAGGGTCTATGCCTCTCCTCTCCTCACTCCTATGCATCAGACTCTCTGTTTCCCAGAGTTTCAGCTCAGATTGGCAATCTGTGTCACTTCTGAGCTCTGACTCATGGCTGTTTTTCAGCAACCTGGAAGGGCACAAGGACACACCAGCTGAGTTAACGAAGTTTGGGGCGCTTAATTAGAGAAGACCTCAGTGCCCTGTAATCCTGCCCTCAGCTTATGGTGTCATTTCTGGAAGATGGATAAAGTATGTGTTACACTTGGGTCCTCCAGGACAGCAGCTGATTTTAATGAGAGATGACGTACTTTTACCCCTGTAGATTTAAAAGAATCACTTGGCTACTCAGCAATGCCCTTCTTTGCCTCCTCTTCCTCCTCCTGCTCTCTAATTGCTCCTTTCTACCCCCTGCTGCTCCTTCAGTCCAATCAACTCCCTTCAGTCTTCTGATACACGTTATATATTTCTCATTATTTGGGTTTATGCTGTTAACTATTTGCTGTTTGAATTCCCTCCTGGCCCTCAAGTTTCCACCATAAATGTGATAAGTTACAACATCTGTTCTGCCAAGGCTGGACTTCCACTCTCAAAAGATTGTTATTTTACTTTAAAAAGCCCCAAAGCGCAGCAGCTCACAGCTCTCAATGCTTCATGGGAGCACTGCAACCCCCTGCATGACACCTCTGCGGCCATGGGAATGCAAGAAAATGACACTCTTTGGGTGAAACTTTCTGCAGCTTGGTGTGAGGAGCGCACTTTGAAGCCTTGTGTCAACCTAGCAATTAATTTGGGCGAGAAAAGACTTCTTCAGTCAGAAATAAGCCCTTCTACAAGCACTTTGTACAAATTGCATTTTTTTCATTTTTCACATGAAAACTGTGGGGTTTTTTCTTTGCAGAGTTCACGATAGGAAATATTGAAAAGCTCTGAAGGGAAACGAGGCTTTCTTTGAGCCAGAATAATGCTTTTCACCTCTCAAATTCATCCAAAGTTTTACTTCTGGGGCAAAAACATTTTTTAACGCTCTTGTTGAAGCAAGCTTAAGAAAAACAACGAAAAAAATTGTTGTTTGTCCAAGCCCAGTTCTAAGTCTAGCTCCTCTTAAGTAATTATTTATTTGCTGGCAGGGATTTTGAGTGCTAACCACCATGTGGCCTCGCTGGGTGAGGTTCAAGAGGGCTTCTGTATGCTGGGTAGCACCTCAAGGAACAAGGCAGACTGGAGTGAAAAACATTGCCTTGAAGGGCTCCCAGATGCTGCAGAAAAGATGAGGAGAACAAACAAACATCTTCCTTGAGCTCACAAAGCTGGATGGCAGGAAAAAGCATGGTCCTTTGCCTGCCTGCCACGAGCACAGAGGTAACCTGTCTGACTCAAGGCTTGGAAAAGTGTGATTCCATTGTTCACAGGCTGAGGGTAGAGGAACAAGTCTGAAGATCATACCAGGAGTGATGGACAGATGGTCCCAGTGGGTGCTGGTGTCCTGGTGGGGTCGACACATGTGGCATGTGCTCCCTGCTTGGTACATGGGCTACTCCTGAGCACGCAGAGCTGACATGGCTGCTACTGCCTGCTGCATCTCCAGTGGCAACACTCAGAGCTTGTCTTCAGGGAAATTAATGGCAGTGAAAGCCATCTGACTTGCAGCCATGGAGCCCAGCATTTTCCCTTTCTGCCTAGAAAACGACGGGCAAGTTTTGTACCAGCTGCCTGCCTGTTTTAGCAGAGCTCAGCCTGGGCTGGGAGGATTATCTAGGGCAGCTGGAGAGTGGCCTGGTCTCGGTATCTTGGCTTCCCACCACAGAGGTCATCCCAAAGAGCGGGGAAGCGGTTGTGTGAGAACCTGGGGGAAGTTCAGTGGTTTTAAGAGGTTTTCCGTTCCAGGATGGAACAAAAGCCAGGGAGATTTAACCGTCTTCTTGAAGGAAAACAGCAGGGGAAAAAGATGTGGGGATGACTCAAAGGGTTCTGCTTTGGTTTCCATTTTTTTCATTTTTCATTTGGTTTTACAATGTATTTCCCTTTTTGAAACAGGGAAAGAAGTCATCTTGAAACACTGCAATCGAGAAAGACCCAAATGAAACACTTCGACCTTATCAAAGTGCTCATCCTCTTTTTCTTTTTTCTTTCTTTCTTCTCTTTTTTTTTCCACCTTAAAATGAGTTCTGTCCCAAAGGAAGCACTTTTAAGTGAAACACTTTGCTGTGGACAAACTGACCTTTCGCACTGGAATATTGTTCCAGCAGAAGGAGGTTCCACAGTGTGCTAGGAGGTCTGTCCTGCTGTCAGTGCCTGCACAACCGAGAGGAGATGCAGGTACCTGCACAGTCCCTTCCTGCTGGACAGAAATCACCTGAGACAGTGCCATAAGACCACAAAGATCCCCCTATACAGTTTATCCCAGCACTACAAGGTCCTCAACTGTGTGTATCAAACCAGGATCAATGCAACATGATTCTATGATTTTTATTTTTGCTGAGCACCATCTCCGAGCTTGCAACAAAACACCATTCCAGGATTAAGCAATATTCCCCTGTGAAATAATCCTGGTGGGTTTTATACAACTTTTTTTTTTTTTAAATAACACTTTTACCACTCACAACGTCCTGTGGCAAGAACTTACACAGGTTAACCTCCATATATGACAGCCAAATCCCTTTGTTTCTTTTGAACCTGGTTTCTTCTAGTTTGATGTGCTGCCACCACAGAAAAGGCAGAGAATCATCCATCCCCAGTCATCTTTTCCATGCTGTTTTAGACTTGCTGAACTCCTAATCTGTCATTCCTTAATCATCACCCAGGCTTTACACAGACTGAGGAGTCCTAATCTGCTAGTCCAAGCAGCCCTACTCCCTCTTCTATGGGGTGACTGTTCCTTGTCCCCAGTTACTCTTTGACTTGGAGAAGTCCCAATTAAACCTAGTTCCTACATATTCAATAAAAAAGGGGGGGGGAAAAAGAAAGCTAGAAGCTGCTATATATTTCTGTACCTCTGATTCTGCTGGTACTTTTCCCATCCTTCCTTATTTAGGAGAATGCGTTTCTCCTGGAGCCTCTTACACAATGATGAAATTGTCTCCATTCTGAGTCAAAGACTTTTTTTCCTCACTGAATGAAACTTTTCCTCTTTTCTGTCTAAAAATACACCTTGGGTTGATGGGGATAGTTCTGGTATTTTTATCAATTTTGTCAAACACCTTCAGTCTGAAAAGAAAGTAAAAAATACTTCTGAAGAGTGCTGGAACATCTCAGTTTTGCATTTTCAAAATGAAACTTTTGCATTTTTCTTCAAAATGGTATTTGCTTAAATTTAGAAGGTGGAAGCAAATGATTTGCTATTTGCTTAGGAACAACACACATCTCCTTACTGTAGAGAAATGCCAGTGTAAGAGACCCGATATTCTATGGCACCGGAGGGCATTTGTCAGGCAGAAGGAAAAGATCTGTGGTCTGCAAATAAAGAAATAGCCAACATGATATAATTTGGCAGCTGTTTTCAAACTGACCAAACTATTCTGTAGTGAAGTTCTCCCTTTTCAAAGAAGAAAAGCCTTCAGCCCGTGATCTGAGCCTTGACAGGCTAAAACCACCCAGATCCTGCAGGATGCTGGTGACATCCTGTACACTGCAGCTTACAGACAGAAATTAGGACTCTTAGGAGTGATCAGGCTGCAATTAGAGGTTCTTTGATGGGTGCCCAACAAGTTGTCAGCTCTCCCGAAAAAAATCAGACTGTAGAGTGATGCCTCTTCTGTCAAGGTTTGGTCCTTCTTTGGAGGATGCGATCCTTGGACTCCGGCTTGCTCCCGGCTGCGGCACAGGCAGCCGAGTGAGGAGGTGAAGAGAGTGGGAAGAAGGGAGTGATTCTTGTTCCCAGCACTCCTGAGCCACTGCTTAAATCATTTAACGCCGAATAAATTACAGTGTAATTTAGTTGCATAGCATTTCATGCTCAATTAGTGGCACTTTAGGGGGAGGCAGTTCTCTATGGAGGATGAAGCTCGGGAATTTCACTTTGCGCTGGGGTGGGGGGGGAATGTATCTCTTAAAGATAAACGGGTAACCATGGCAACAACACAACTGTGAGAGAAGTGGGGAAGAGAGGAGCAGCTGCAAAGGAGGAAAAGGTGGATAAAAGACAGGCCACCAATAGGTCTTATTTGGGAAACAGATATATCTGTGGGAGAAATGGTGCTGCTGGCTGCTGCATTCAATGCCTCTGCAAGAGCCCACCAGTTTGGTAAGGGTGGACATGGTCATCCCCGCCCAAAGCAAGCCCAAGAAGCTGGGTCAGTGAGCAAGGGAAGGTGAAAGAAAGTCAGGAAGTCCCTACAGCCAACATCCCACAGGAGAAAATTGGTGGAGAAGGAATAGTGAGCTGGTGGTCATACCAGAGCTTGGAGAGCAGTGCTGGAGGTGGGCTCACAGCCATGGAGGTGCAACATCCAGCTGCGACTTCCCATCCGTCACACCCACCACAGTGCAGGGGCACTGGTGTGGACATCAGTCTGAGATGCCCAGGACACCTGGGGAACCCTTTTCCTCCTGCCCATCTCCCTCACCACTGGCACCTGAGCAGGTGAGATGAGAGCCATCCAGGGGTCCAGCCATCGGAGAAGGACACAGGAGCTTGGGGTTGAACACCATGAGGAGGATTCACTTCCTTCCTCCCAGGCTGTGAAACCAGACCTTTTGAGGTCCTAGGGCTACAGAGGGTATCCAGCACCACCCTCTAAATGACATCAGCACAACGGGGGAGTAACAGTGGTTACTGCCACTGTCCCCATTTGGGACAGCTCCAAGACAATGACTCCATAACAGGACATTTCCCTTCAAGCTCAGAGGCTTGCCGAGTATGACTTGAGCAACCATGTCCTCACCCCGTGCCTAGGGAGGCAATTCCCCAAGCTAATACATCTATGTGACAGAAAGCATTTCCTGATGTTCAGACACAATTTTTCTTGCTTGATTTCTTTCCCTTCTCCCCAGTAAAACCACCAGGGGACTCTTAATAACCTTCCCCCTCCTCCCAAGTTCTTGCAGGCAGGCAAGTCCCCCTTTTTTTTGCTCCTGCTCTAGGCCTTTCCCCACAGACTTTTCATCACTTCTGCCCGTTTCTGAAGTGCCTTCATGTTTCCAGCAACTTTATGGTGTCCAGGAAGTCACACAAGCACTGTTCCCAGGAGAGAGGTCTGATCCAGATGGGTCCTGTCTCCAGATGTCTCCTTGCACAAGACCTGTGTGCGAGCAGCAGCACATCCAGCCAGCTCCCTTACGGAGTGCAATGCCATGGCCAAGCCTACCCATGCTCTTGGCCTTACCTTTGTCCTTAACTTCAATAATAGGAGTGAAAACAACCTTCAGCCTTTCTCCTCCGCCTTGGCTTCATCACCAAGTCCCAGTCCCTAGAGTCCATTGCTTCTCCCTCTGACAGCATCTGAGCTCCTCCTGCAGTCTTAAGTCAAGGTGCATTTAGCATCAGGTACAGCCAGCAAGAACCTCTCAGGAGGTGCATTCAGTGTACCAGGTGTATCAGGTTGTCTCAGCTTAAGAGAAGAGGATGTGAGCTTCACAACTGGGGAAAAAAAATAATTTACTAGCACAGAGAAGAATAAAGCTTTCCTAAAAGGGAGCACAGTGTAAGTTTCCTTCTTTAATAGGCTCCTGCAGTTCTAGGAATAAAACAGGAACTGTCCTATTGAGATCTTAACCACAGGTGTGGAAAATGCATGGGAAGCAATGAGCTGTGCTTTGAAATGACAGACAGCAGTGTAGTATAAATTAAGACACTGGTATAGCGAACATGACAAAGACAAGTACTCCACAGTACCAAGACTGGACAAAAGATGATGAATGCAGATCTGGAGTTAAGGGTGTAAAGAGGATATAACAAACTTCTCAGTGGATACGCCAGCAGTTGTGGAATGAAAAGGAATGAGATGCAGCATAAAGTATTTAAACATCCTCTTCCAGCCAAGTAATTCTGGAAGAAAACCATAGGTCATCTGTCACGACCCCCTTTACAGCACATCCCTCTTGAATGGAGCAGGGAGTTACATCTGGTTTCTATGGAACAGTGTCCAGTATTTGACTGGAGCATCTTACAGAAAATCATCCCTTGCTTTAAAGATGTGAAGAAATTACCACGTCCCAGAAGTTAACACATCCCTGGGATTTTGACTGAATGTCTGGTCACATTTTCTGCTGAAAATCTGGGCCTTACGTCTTACTGGAATTTGTCTGACCTTAATTTCCAGCTGTTGGTTCTTTTGTTCCTTTCCCCATGTGATTGAAGAGCCTTTCACACCTTGTATTTTCTTCCTGGGAAGGTACTTACACACTGCAATCAGTTAAATCTCAATTTTCTTTTTGATGAGCTAAACAGATCAAGATTTTTCAGTCTCTCATTGCAAGGTTGATTTTCTTCCAGCTCCACAGCCTTTTTTTTTTTTTGTGGCTCTTTCCTGCGCTGTCTCCCACTTGCTCAACTTTCAATATGTCATTTTCCTGCCCTCATCCTCCTCCTCAAGAGTTTTGCTCATAATTCCCATGAAATGCTGAAAATTAGCCTTTCTGAAGAATTGAGTGTGTGTGTGTGTGTGCGTGTGCGTGTTTCCCCAGCCAGGACCATCCTCCAAAAGATGACATAAATGAAATAAAATGACAATTGCTGGTATTAAGCAATCACCAATTTCCGAAAGCAGGGACCTCACTGATCATTTCATGGTTTCTAATATAACGCTCCTACTGACACAGCGTTCCTTTGCACTGGTGCAATACCTCTGGTGGTGGGATAGACAGCATCTCTAATTTTAAGTGCTTGCCTGAAGTTTTCTTGGAGGAGTACAGCATCTTGAAAGGAGCATTTAGCTGTGGAAGCATAGCTGCCAATTTGTACAGCCCACTGCACATGTGTGTAGTGCCCTTCTCAGGGCAAAATAGAGGATCCTGTGGGGCTATGGCATGAGATTTGACCCAAACTTGCTTTCCCTCCATATCTCACAGCATTCATCTCATGCTTCCTGCCTGGGCTCCTCTTATAGATCCCATTCACCATGATGGCCCCTGTCCCATCTCCTATGCCCAACATATCCCTTGACTTCAATAACAAAAAGCTAGGGAGCTTGGCAGGGTTAGCCCTTGCTCTGCAAATTCCTTGTCTTGGCTCTGTCTAGGGAATTGTGCTGTTTACTATCACCCTGGCATGTTATTAATGTGTTGTTTACTTCTCCTTCCATTCATTAATAAAGATGTTAAACTAAACCAGCTCTAACATCGATCCCTGTGGCACTTCTGGACACCTTCCTCCCCACACAGACCCCTGTAGTTTATCATGGCTCTGTGTTTACACACCTCTTAGCCAATTTTCCGTCAGGTGTCTCAGCTTGTATCCACTCCAATTCGAATTCATTTGCCAGGTACGATTTTGCAAGGCACTCTATCAAACACTTTATTAAAGGTGGCCTCTAGATACTTGCATTTTTCTTCCCTTAATACAAATAGCTCCATCTGAACCGATAACACGCGGGTTGGAATACACATTTAGAAGGAGATAGGGCCACGTTTCAGATAGAGGCAGTGGTTATCAGCAAGAGTGTTTAAGTTCAGGGGTGTTAGGGAATGCTAATTAAAATTGCCCATGCTTTTTGAAGCCAGGTGTTTGATTCTGGTCACCTTTACTTGGTGTGAATGTGTCTGTTTTGTTTTGTTCAAAATGCAGCTGCTAATTTTTAAGAACTTTCCACAGAACACATGGGAGAGGTCTCCAAAGTGCTCGGCAACACACAGCACATTTATATTTCCTGGAAACCCCCAATTTGCCAAAACCCTCTACTTTGAGGTGACTAGCACCCCTTGCAAATTTGGACCAAATCTAGCAAAGAAGGGTATGGGAGGAGATGTCTGTCCAGGGCAGTGTTACATCCTGACTTTTCAATATGAAATGTTTGATTTCCAGCTCAAAGCACCTATGTGGGCCATGGGAGAAATCAATGGACTTGCCATATGGATTGGCTTCAGACATTGCTTTTTCTCCATGCCCTTTGTTTGAGAGCAGGGAGGTGGTTTCTGCCCCTGGATACAGTTCTGGCTGTGAGGGCTAGCTCCTAGCCCACACCAACCCTGTCCGTGCTGCTGGGGGCACAGTCATCTCTTGCTGACCTGGGAGAGGGTCTCCAAATCCGAGGTGACCTTCCTCCACCCCTTCAGAGAGCTGCCTTTCAGGGGCTATGGATTGCAGAGGGACTAGTGCGAGGACAAACCTTGCAGGGTCTGCAGTCAATAAGCATCACAGCAGGTCAGACAGGGATCACATTCCCATTGCCCTACTTCATCTTTTCCTTCTCCTTCCAGCCAGGCTCTCCATTACAAAATGTACAAGTCAGGCAAAACGGCCCATCTCCCCTCATTCGTGTGCGTGCTTGTGTGTGTGTGTGTGCAATCATTTTTCTCCTCTGTCAGAAGACAAAGCTGGCTTGTGAAGAAGCCATTAATCTGAGCCCAGGCCTCGTGCTCCTTTTCTGCTGTGCAGGACTCCAGAGGACGTGCTGAACGAGACATTCTGCTGTGCTAATGCCTCCTAATCTTCCCCTCTACCCCGATAGTCTCCAGCAAACCCTCGCTGAGCTCTGGGGCTATACGTCTTCACGGCTGCTCACCAGGGGCATCATTAGGAAAGGGCTCTTAAATGGCTTGACATTCATGGCTTCCCAGAGGAATGGAGCTGCTGACAGATCTCTCCATTTGGAATATGAAATCTATTTGTTCAGATGCATAATGACCGATTTGTCTTCTCAGAGGAGCTGCTGCTGAGTCCTGGGACAGCTAGTTATGGTGCTACGGGCCAGCAGCTGCGTGCTGAGACCACAGCAGTGCCAGCCCTAAGTGACACTGATTAGATGAGGGGGAAAAAATGGCCCTGAGGGGCAAAAGTAGGTTGGGGAATTACAGCCCAGGGACAGGGAAGTCTGAAGAAAGAGAGCCCCCAGGGATCCAAGCCAGACAGCGTGCTGGAGCCCACTGAAGCTGAAGGGAACAAAAGGAAGCGGAGCTGTCCTGAAAGAGATGCTGAGTCGTGGTGCCATCTCCCATAAGAAGCCTTGACCGTGGCCTCATTTTCTTGTTTGCGACCAGCATCTGGGCGCTCATCCTACTCTGCACCAATCCTGATACCAAGTGGGAATGGACACTGCTTGTTCCTTCAGTGCTGGTCAGAGCACTGTGGAGAGCAAGGTGGAACAGAAAAGCAGCATCACAGTGCACTACTAGGGGCACAGTGCTTCTACACCTCAGCCTTTGGAAGAAAAGGTCACTCCTTCCCCTACCTATTTCATCCCACCCAAAGCCTTGAGCAGCTTCAGGGCAATGAACAAGACTCTGGGGCAGGGAAAGAGCAGAGATTCCTGCTGGGAAAGCAGAGAAGAGATATGAGAACCCAGAACAGACTGAGGAGGAAGAAAAGGTCACAGAATCACAAAATCAGAGAATGCTGGGCCTGGAAGGGACCTCTGGAAATCGTCTAGTCTAACCCCACCAACCCCATTGCACTTGGAGTGATGTAGTCAAGAATAAAAGGAGGACAAAGATGTTAGAAAAGCTTCACCTGAAGCCAGGGACAGCTTTCAGATCCCTGGGGAAGCAAACTGAACACAGGACTCATTCTGCAATTGACTGGCACAGAGCCAGCATTCTGACTGCCTTGCAGGGGGAACTGCTGATGGGTTGCATGCTCTGTTTCCAGAGGCACAAGGGCAGTAATTCCCAGGGCACTGAAAGCTTCATCCCAGCCTTCACTGAAGGGCCTAGCTCTGTCCTAGGACCTCCATCCCCTGGCATCCTTCTACCTCAGCTGAATCAAGGCAATGACCTCTACCATCAAGACGTGGGATTTTTGCTCCAAGGGGAATCACAAGATTTCAGTCTCTGCTTGTTTTTCCCCAAAAGGGATGGAACAGTTGCAATTTCGAAATTTTCCACAGAGTGATAATTAAACAAACAAACAAACAAAATCAGGAACAAAAAAAATTTGGACTGAAGCAAAATGTTTTGATGCTGTGAGAAGGTCTGACAGAGCTGGACTTGTGTGGAGTAGGAATATGCAGACTGGGGGGATATGGAAAGCGGATGTAAAATTATTCTCAGGTCTGAGCTGCCCTCTAAACCCCTGGCTTGGCGTCAGCAGGTCAGAAGAGAAAAAGGCATCTCAGGACAGCGCCGTACCTGCTGCTTCAATGCCAAAATGTCTGTACTTGGTCTGCCTCCCAGCTTCCATCATGGATGAATTCTTTTTCAAAGCAGAAAGCAGCTGAAGACGCCTGGGCTTGTCCTGTGCCAATGGGAGGCCTTCCCAGGCACACAGAGCCATGACTGCTGTGAATGCTCCCAGCCCAGCTGTCTGCTAAATCAGAAGCACGTTAATTGAATCAGAAGAACAGGAGAAAAGAGCCACGTCTCTTCTTTTCTGTGCTCCATCAAGAGACCAGTTGGCTATCTGGACCTGTGGGGCTCTTCCAGGGAGCCCTTGGCAGCACTGCCTCCAGGATTGTTTGCTTCTGTAATTACTAGCAACACCAAGGAGGTGCCTGATGAGCTCAGGGCCACCTTTCATACTGGGATTTCTTTGTTTGCATTGAGTTATCAGTGTACCATGAACTTCTGGGTGTGTGCATTGGGGCAGATGACAGATGGGGACTAGAGGAGGGGAGAGCTGCAAGGAATGCTTGGCCCACTGAGATTGTCAGAAGACAAGTCCATGTCTAGCACTTGCCCTGGTCATTGTGGTTAGATGAAGGGTCTGGAAGGCACCACCATGGTGGCTTTCCTGTAGCTTACTGAGGCACCACTGGGTGTTCAATCAGGTTGGGTGTGGAGCTGGAGGAGATGAACATGCTTCTGGGATTGGGGTAGGAGTTGTGTGGTATCAAAATCAAAGCAGCCTGGAATATATCACTCAATCACTACTCAATCACTACCTCCCATGGACCCATAGGCCCATCTACCACCTGGACTTCTGTCTTCCTGCTTATCCTGCTGGCAGATAAGGAGGAGAATGGTGGTGTTACTTCACATGCAACACTCATGCTGCTGTGTAGCTGTGGAAACAGCCCTAGAGCATGCAACAAGACTCTGTGTTGTTGCAGGGTCAGCTCCAGCAGAGAGAAGGAAGAGGAGGGAGCAGGCAGCACAGCTCATCCAGGGCACCCAAAGTGCCTGTATCAGTTGCAAACAGCTCTCTGGTGGTAGTGCTTTCAGGATGTGGAAATGCAGGCAGCATGCAGCTCAAATGCTTGCTGTTGGCTACAGAGAAGGGAATAGGAGCTCTGCTCCAGCCAGACCCAAACTTGAACTCACAGCCACATCCATTCCCAGATGAGCCTCGGTAACAATGATGCAGCTTGGCTTGGTCTGTCTGGGCAGAACTGTGCATGGAATGCCTTCATGATGTATTGTTCAAGGGCCAAAAGCACACGTGCCAACATTCACCCAGGCCTGGCTGATCCCTGTGAAGCTGGCACAGTGCAATCAGACACCTGCAAGTCTGAGCACCCCAAAGGAGTTTGTTGCAGGGTTCAGATGAGGCCCAGATAACTGTGAGAGGAATGAGAGTGGCTTTGTCAAACTGTATGGAGAAGCACTACTCTCAATACTTCAGCAGAAACATCAAGGTCCTTGTCCATGTGGATGAATGGGGATGCAGCTTTGTGGTGTATCTTGGAGCTGATGGAACAGCTTTGTGAGTGACAAACACAGTTCTCAGGCACTGTTCCCCAGGGATTGCTGCCTTAGACCCTGTCTATATAAGAGCATGGGCGTTCCAACAAAAAGGCTGCCTCCTCCACCAGCAATTTGCAGCAAAAGAAAAGTGATCCAGCCCAAAACAACCCCGTGACCAAAATACAGCCTTCCTTAGCAGGCTTTTCCCTGTTGCAAGAGGGTTAGAAAACAAACGGCATGTCAGACAGATGTTAGCTAATGAACTGGAAGGTGCCCAGGGTGCAGCATCCAGCTGGAGTCACACCAGGAGATCTGTGCAAGTGCGATAAACCCGGGCTGTGGGCATTTAGTGGGCAGGCTATGAAATGAGGCATCTCAAAACTTTGAACCTGCTATGCCTTACAGACAACGTCTCCACAACTCATTGTAAGAGGAATTTATTTCATCCCTAGTTGTTCCTTAGCAGGGTGCTAAGACATTACAATCTTAACCTGGTTGGTGCCAAAATTGATTCTGTGATGGTTTACTTGGGAAGAGAGCATTGGAGGTTGTGTTGGGTTTATTTTTTTTCCTTACTCCCTGAAGCTCTGCTCCCCGGCACTGTGGGACACCACTGTATCCTTTTGGCAAGCTGTGACCTAAGCCCTGGTGTCAGAGTTGAGCACAGCTGTCCAAGGAGTTAATCTTCCTATAAGGCATTCCTGGCTTCCCTGTGAGGGGTCTGTTGTCTTCCTACCTTTGTCATGACCTGCTGGATGTTTTCAGACCTGGCTAGCATCCCCATCCCAAGCTGTATTGCCTCTCCCAAAGTGAAGCATTTTGAGACAGATAGTGGGGTTTTTGTACTCAGAGCTTGGAAAATTTGCTCTGAGTTCTTCATGTGACTATGGGAAAACAAATGAGTATACACAGATACCTATGGTTATATGGAGTCCTGTTACGTGGCTCAGGCCAGCCTGGGGTCTTCCCTGTGACTGGCTCTGCCCAGCCATGTCCCTGATGGAGGCATGTCACCCCTGAGCAAACAGAGAGAGTACTGAGGGTCCCCAGCTCCTCCAGAGATCGTCTGTGTCACTGCCATCAGATTACAAGGACAAGTCCCCCTAGTCTACTTTTGCTGTTCATTCTGAAGCCTCCTGGGGTAGGATAGTCTCTTTGTCCTCCTCTGGGGGCAGCTGCCAAGGGTTATGACATGCCAAAAGCAGAGCAGATCCAAAAGCCTGATGGAATCTGCTATGTCCCTGTGTTCAGGGAGTCTGCATTGCCTACACTGGGACTGGTCCCATCTGGGAGGCAGAGTAGCTGTGGGGGCTGAAAGGGGATGCTCAGTGGATGTGAAGACCTTCTGGGCATGCTCCAGGTTATTACTCCACAAACAGATGGGGCAGTGGTACACCTCAATGACTCCACCGATCCTCAGCTGCAAAATCATCACAGACCTCCTTTGTACCCCCTACTCCATAAAAAGCAGCTGCCACGGTGGTACAGACAACTTGTCATCACTGTAGGCATGTATTGTTGCATTCATTTTGTCTCTCTCTCTCCCTGTTGTCAACCATCAGATGCTTCCAGGTACTTAGGAGGATCAGCACCCCAGGGCCACCTTGCAGTGTTTAGCCCTGCTCCTGCAGAGGCACAGTGTGTTTACAGACCTGGCTCCACATTGTGCATTAGACCCAGCAGCATTTATTGCTCAAGGAGCAGAGCCAAGCTGCAAAATAAATGTCTGGCTCCTTTACTGCTGGTTTCTAGCAATGAAAGAGTGTCATAAACTTTATGCAAACTCACAGGTGATAGCTGCAGAGTGAAGGGATGTATTTGCTATATTTTTAATGTCCCCTCTTTACTGTGGGGTGTAGTTTCCCCTTTAACTGTGATACAAGGGACATCTGTATGGAGGATGGCTCTTTTTTTTCCTTTGCTGCCCTTTGATGGCTTCTATCGCCTTTCTCCACCTGAGCTCCCCGTGCAAAGTGATTTATCATCAGGAAGACAGTTACAGTACCACGGGGAAGAGTGTGATGGAGGACCTGTGTGACTGAAGCGAGCTGGTGTCTGATGCCTGCCAGACATTGTGTCCAGCTCTGCTCCCTTGCAGACATACGGGAGGTTTAGTAGAACACTCATACTGCAGATTATAAAAGCCTAAGTGTCACATTTGTGTTAAAGGACAGAGACAAAGCCCATCTCTTGTCTCTATAGTCACTGGGGAGGACTGGGTTCAGGGCTCTGGTTTGCAGCTTGGAAGTGCCAGCAGCCAGGAGGAGGGAACAGCATGGTGCTGGCCGCAGGAGGATTATCCCTGCAGCTGCTTTCGCTGCCCAAAACTGAGCTTTGTGTATATGCCCTGCAACAGGTAGCACCAGCTCATGCTCCCATGAACCAGAAATGGTGGTAATGACTTGGTGCCATTTTCCCCATGCCTCCTCCCCAGCACACCCCCCACTGCAGAGGTGTGCCAAGCCTCTGCATCCATCAGGACTTGTGCCTCTCTTGTGGCTTCCTGACCACATAGAGGGCAAACACTCTTTTGCCTCTGTTCACTTAGTTGTTCAACATGGTGAGGTTTATGGGGAAATCATAATTGCTCTTCCTCAACCAGGTGCTTCTCAAGCACCCACAGCTGCTGCAGGGGTGTTAACAGATGCATGCAATGCATGCAATGGACCTGCAAGGGAATTGCCAGCTGAAGTCACTGGTATTTTAAGGCATCACTCCAGTGACCCCCTGGAAAGGAGGGCTTGAGTGGCCACAGCCACCAGGACCCTGTAGAATCCTCCAGCATGAAGTTCATGCGCAGTCCAGGTGCTTATATCTTCATGAAGAGTGACCTCCACAAGCTCTGGGGGAGCAATTGAGAGAGAGGGGCTGCTCTTCACCTCAGGAATGAAGTATCAGAGCACAACTTGCCCTTCTGCTTCCCCTGCAGGCACCAGGAGATCTCTCAGCCTGAGCCAGGGCACGTGCAAGGAAGCTCTTGTGTGGTTTTCGTGTTGTTTTTGGTGCTTAACACACAGTAGTCTTTGATGTCTCTCCTACCTGCTTTTGTTCTCCGGGATCGTCATGCTGTTGGGGCTCCTTTTGTTCGCTGAGTCCTTGTTCTCCTCCTCCCTTTCTGGACTTACCATGCCAAATGGATTTTGATTGCCTTTAGCCGGAGATCAAGCGCTGTTCTCTTTCATTAGAAGCAGTATTTGTTGTACCAGGACTTGAATGACCCCGGTGCAGAGAACTACAGAACAATTCCTTTAACTGCTATGCAGAAGGCAAATATTTGCTGGTACAAAAGACTTTGGATGATGTTATAGGAAAGATTTCTGCACATATCAGACATGTAACAAAGGTGACATGCCTTTTCACCAAGTCACGTGTACCCTGACACCTCCTCTGTCAGAAAAGTTGGAAAACAACACTTCTATTTTACAGGAAAAATACATTTGTTAAAAGTCTGCCTTCTTTTTTTTTTCTTTGTTTTTTAGGTTTGGGGGTTTTTTTGTTTGTTTGTTTTGTTTTTCTCCCTTTTTTTTCCCCTTCTCTTGAACTGAATGAAACCAAGTTTCTTAATTTTATTTTAAATGTATTTATAGGTTGTGGGAAAAGAAATGAAATGAGCAGTGCTCAAGACTGGCCAACAGCCAATGACCATTCTTTGTGCAGGAGAGCTGAAATGAGTGTCAGCCAGGCTGATTCCCCCTTGCCCATCCTGAGTGCTCTGACCTCCTTGCTGTTGGCTACTTTACATCACTGATTTTCATTAAAAGTCTAATCAAGGACCTGTTGAATTTTCCCATTACGAATTTAATCAAAATTTGTTCATTATCATTATATATTTTGTTTTAAAACTTTTTTCTTTTTTTTTCCCCTGAAGTGAAGGACAATGTCCTTTGCAAGCAAAAAGAAAATTAATGATGAGTTTAAGTTGAGAAACTGAAGTGGAAGAGGCATTTTATGTTCGTTTCCCCTTCTTCTGAATCCTGATAGGTAATAAGTAGTCAAATCAAGTTAACATTTTTTCCAGCTGCAGAGACTGTTCTGAGCAAGCTGGGCTCTGAGCTTGGAGTGAAGGATCAAGGTCCTTTCCTAAAGTGTCACATCCTGCAAAACAGCATTTCTGTGTGTAACCACACAGAGAGGGAGAACCCGAGCAAGGATACTTTCCAGGCTCCACTTAGCAACCCAACAGGGGACCAGATATTTCAAAGGGATGGCAATGGGTGGTGTGTCTGTCAAGAGATTAGCAGGTTTTTTTTCCCCAGAAAACCTTCCCCAGGCCACGGATGCTGAAGCAGGAAAGTTGGAACTGGGAGAAAGTGGGATGGGGAGGTCCTTCCTTATAGCTGGCTTCTTCCAGGCCTGCTCTCCTTTTTGGGATGCTCTTCTTTAAAGGCTAATGAGACATTGTGATTCCACAGCTGGGAATTTCCTCTGTAATAATAATTATCATCCTTTGCCCTTCCCTAGCTACTTCTAGTCTGAGGCTCCTATTCCTCCATCCAATAACAGATCTTATCTTGCCAACCCTTTCCCAGGCAGACAGGTGATCTCCATCTGACAGAGGGGAAAACAAGCCTAGGTGAAGCAGTGGGTGTTTCTTCCCTTCACTGCTTTCTTCCCTGGGTCCTTCCATGAGAGATTGGGGTCCCTTGGGGATAGGTACTGCTCCTTCCCTCTGACTCATGGTGAAGTGAGAGTTAGCTGATGCACGCCAGGCTGATTTCCCCCTGCAGCACTGCTTTCAGGGTTTTATAGAACATTTTCAGGCTGAGCCTTCCCACTGGGAAATAAACCCCTTGCCCTTGGAACTGGCTATGCTGCATGTGAGGACCTGGTGTGCCCTTGCTACTGCTAGCCAGGGCAGCAGTGTCATGCTCTGCCCCACAGTCTCATTTGCAGCCAGTACTCATGCTGGGCTGGGTGGCAAAGGCAAGCACAGCCTAGCAAAGGAAAGGGCAGAAATGCTTCACTGCAGTCCCAGAAACCCTGCCAGAGAAAAACAGTAACAAATAAACAGATGTCTGTGTGCGTCGGGCACCAAAAGAGGTTTAGGGCAGCATGTTGGAGCACATCACAGGCACAGCAAGTTAGTAACAACTTGGTAGTCATCAGACCTGTGTTTGGAAATGACTTGTGCCAGGAGAACCACGCCCTCCTTGCTCAGGACAGGGCAGAATAGCTGCCCCTCCAGGCTCCCTCCTCTCCCACCAGCCAGGCAGGAAAGGGAAGGTTTTATTGTGCTCTTCCCAGCACAATTCCTCACATCCCACGGCTTACACAGATGTGCAGGTGAATATCATTCCAGGGATCACAGGGGACCACACTGTGGCACCTGGTCACCCATGCTCTCTGGTCACCCATGCTCTCTCCAGGAAGCATGAGGGATGTGGAGACCAGGCTAATGGGCAGGTGTTTGCCCTTCCAACTACAACCCACCTCAGAAAAGCATTAGTGATCTCATTCCTGGCATCTTCCCATTCCCAGTGCTTGCTGGGCAAAGGTTTAAGCAGGGTTCAAAGTTTTCTGGTTGGCATTCCTGGTTGCTGGGTTGGCACCTCTAATAATGTGCCTCAGCCGAAATAAGAACGTTGTATTACGATAAAGCTCTAAATAACAAATATGCTGACCCTCAAATACAGTTAGACACTCCAGTTTCCATCTAAGGCTGAACTGTGCTTCATTTGCTAAGCAACCAGAGGTTTTGGAAGGTCTTTGCAGGACCCTGCAGTTACCAGCATTACCAGATTTGGTCTCTCAGGGCTCCAAACATTGCGCCATACATCACATGGTGCCTAACCCAAGAGCATCAAGAGCCGGAGAGAGGGCAATGTAGTTTGGTTTCCCATCTGTCAATTCTCTGACGCCTCTCTTAAAGCTACAATCTGCCCTTTCCCACTAAACAGACAAAACTGTGACCATAATGGGTAACTTCTTTCCCCATCCAGCTGCCTGGGAGCTCATAATGACACTGCAAAGTGTCTCTCATTCTGCACATTCTCCTTTCAAGACACACTAGGGTCATTCTTTTTATGGGAAGGAACAGAGAGGGGAGGAGGGAACGATCCTGAGGGACAGAGATAAGTAATCTTCAAAGAGAACAATTAACAATCAATTGCAGCACTGCTGTAGAGCAAAGATAGACACATATTTCTGGCTTTTATTTCTGATTAATGAAAGAAAGGCCTAGCATCCACTTTCTTCATCCTTGAGAAACTGGTCTCCTGATTATGTCACAACTGATCTGCAATTGTTCTCTCTGAAGATTGTTTATCTCTTTTCTTCATGATTGCCTGCTCTGAGACCTTAATAAATTGGATCCAGCCAGCAGCAGTACTTGCTAATTTCCCCCTGAAGAGGATATGAGTTTTTGTTCAACCTCTCAGGGCATCCATTTACTTGGTCTCTGTCACTTCTTAAGGAATTGTGTTTGAAACATCACTTTCCAACATTGTAGCATCAAGGTTGCTGATAGTTCTGTGTTTTCATTGGATGAAATCAGCAGGGCTCAGCTTTGATCTCAGCCACTCTATACCAGCTTCTATACAGAGATGACCTTGGGAAACAGGTTTTTTTAGGATCCCATTATTATAAACTATGGGGAACACCCTGCTCTTCTCCCCAGCTTTCAGCAAGGAGTGAGATGGGACAGGATTGCCAGGAGCTTGGAAAAGCCCTAGGCTGAGCCAGCTAGAGCCCAGACAAGGCTGCAGGATTACTGTAAATCTGTGGATATTTAAGGAGTAAAGAAGTGAAAGCATTGGTGGATGCCAAAAAGATCCTCAGAGCCAAACCCACGGCACAGCTGAATGTTCCCCTCTGAAAGCAGGCTGTGGGTCCTGCTTGAGGGATGGTTCAGCATGAGGCAGAATGGCTCTTGTGGTGCCTCTAGCATCCCTGCAGGCTCTTCCAGGATATCAGATAAACTGAGGACCAGTTCTGCATTAGTTTTGTTTTGCCACCATTCTGCATGGTACTTTCCCCGCTGAATTCAAGCTGTTGTATGGATATGCAGTGAGGCAGCCCTTCCCTATCAGAGCCATTCCCTTACAGGTGGAGGAACAGGGAGGTGGATGGTGTCTGTTTTTGTGGACAACCCAGAGGTGATAATGCACTTGTTTAGTGCTCTGAAAGTATAGATTAAAGATTTCTTGCCTTCTTCCCTTCCCATTCTCAAGCCAGTCCTTTGTGTGTTCCTATGTGTGTCTCTGTTACTGCCTGCACGAACACGAAGGTATATCTTGCATTAAAGCAGTCAGATAAGGGGTCTCCTTGGGGAATCATTCCCCACTGTTTTTGTTTCAATATGACAAACACTGCGTGCTTGAGTGGTAAATGAGATGGTGTTATTTCTCCGACTTCCTTTAAGTTCTTTTCCTACTATTCCTTCCTATTTCAAGCTGTTGCTACAAACCCTCTCCCTTTGCTCCATCTTCTCTGTGACTCTCATCCTTCAGATGTTTAGGCTAAGTCTCTCCGTGGGGTCTGATGGGATCAGCTTCATAAACCTTCCTGCTCTTAGGTTTCCTAGGAGAAAGGCCATGGGAAGGAGTGTTACCAAAGGCCTTGTTATCCCCAGGGCCGTATACTGTAACCTGCTTTGTGATATGACCATTTCCTCTTGGTTGGAGTGATGAAAGCTTCACCCCTAAAAACCTGCACAAATATCTCAGCTGAAAAAGAAAAAAAAGAAGTCATGACGAGAATGGAGAGCCGACTGCAATGCCAGCTCTGCTGGAAACTGTGAACTGGGATGTGAGTTCTCTAAAGGTCACCCTGAGCCAGAGAAAGCCTCAACTGAATTCAAAATACTTCCCCTCCTTATTGGCAACAGAACATGTGTTTGCAGACAGTCTTTAGGTTTCACTCCTACTAATGTTTCTCCCCTTCTGCACACTCCAGGGTCAGTCCCCAGCTTGCACAGGGATGGGAGCTCTCCCTGGTTTTGGGTTGCCTGAGCCCGGTGCGTCTGGATGGAAATAACGTTGTGCTTTCCCAGGATCCCAGCTGGCCTCACCCTCTGCAGCACTGACCACGCCATCAGTCAGGTGGGGATGCTGTTGTCGATGCCTCTGGTTGGAAATTCAGCACTCACTACATAAAGTCCACCACTGTCCTGCTCAAGTAAGGAGATGTCCTCCCATCAGCTCACAGAAAATCCTGTAGAGGTGACAAAGCCACACAGCTCGTTGGGCACTGTGTGGCCCCAGGCCTGTGAGGAACGTATGGCTGCCTCCCACTTGCCAGCATCAGGAGGACAGGTTTGGGCACGGGGCATCCCAATGAAAAGCATCCAGCTCTGCCTTGAAATGTATCAGGGTTATTAGCAAAGCTGCAGCAGCCTGTGAGTGACAAACCCCTTGATTTAGAATTAAGTTGACATTTCATTTCAACCTATACCTTATCTTCAAGGAAAAGTGCTGCTCACGCAGCTCTGACCAGCGCCTGGAAAATTGCTGGGGGCGAAAGGCAGTTCTCACCGGCCCGAGCTGCAAAGTGGGTGTGAAATGTCAGACTCTTATCTGCAAGAGCCAAGTGAGCTCCTGAATGCAGGGACACAACTGCATGCTGCCTAGAAACACAGGAGAAGCCAGGCAGTGGTGTCAGCAGCGATAACCATGGCCAGAAAGCATAGGTCAGGTTTGGACATGGACACTCTTATCCCTTTACCTCGATGCAACCTTGGTTCTAGCTTGCTTTTATCCTGCTCCAGGACCTCTCTGACAGACCCAGATGGCTGATGACCACCTCGGGGTAGGAAGCAGTAGATGCCTCACACAGGATTAATGCTAAGAACTTGCCCAGAAACCCATATCTGTCTTGGTGGCAGAAAGAATAAGTCATTGTATTAGGATCGAGACTAAAACCTTAATCCCTGGGCATGATGCCAGACCTGTCACTTACAGCTTTCCTCTCCTGGCTATAAAAGACCTCATGCCAACCTGTTTCAGACATGGGACCACTAGGCTGGAGAGACACCCCGTTTTTGGCAGTGATGTACCCTCTTCTAGGCACCAAACGACAGTGGTAAGCAAGAGAGGATCAGATCTCTGGGTAGAAGAGTTCTCCCAAGTCAGCAGCTGCCCCAGGATTTCCATGAGCAGCTGATCCAGCCCAGTGTGCTCGCCTGGGTGAGGAACTTTCAGAACTGGCCTTACTGAGGAGGTAGGCGATGTCTTGCATTGACCTCCTCCCACTGCACATCTTTGTTGGGCAGCACGATCTGACCATGGAAAGCAGAGGAATGGAGAATAGTTCACTCCTCAGTGGGTGGCACTCACTACGCAGAGCAAGTGCCTGGAAACAGCAAGGCTGTGCAACCTTACTCACTAATGGGGAGGTCTAGCCTGAAGACTGCAAAACGTGTTATTTTTGCAACTTCTATCCCTGCAACTGCATGGAGTGTAACAGGAAAGATTATTTTGACATCTCTCTTGCCTTATTCTCTCATTACAGCTCATCCAACAGCGATGGTGGTGGAAGTAGCGAAGCAATTTTAGGAGGCTGTGCATTTTTTATGGTTACGTCTTATGATGTGTTAATTTGCCAAATCAAATATATGTCTCAGCACTTCCACCTTTACCTCCTGCATGCCTGCAAAATAAATAGTCGTATTAATCATACTTTGCCATGCTCTCCGGGGATTAGAAGGCAATTTGCAGAGATCAGCCCGGCCAGCCTTGCTGGCTTCCTCCAAAGGTGCGATGGGCCAGCTGAGGCTGGGGAAGCTGAGGCACAGGGAAAGCAGAGCAGCTTGCTGAAGTGGATGGTTCGGTTCAATTCCCACAGCTCCCCCATTCCCTACTGGGAGGGGAAGTGGCCAAAGGTGGAGCGGAGACGACCTGCCAAGGTTTTAAAATTACATCTCATGAGCTCTTGCTGGCTGTCAGAGCCCAGTGTTGGGTGGTAGAGGGGGAATGGACAAGGGCACCAGAGAAGTAAGAATGGAGCAACAAGGGAAAAGCACCCCCCTGTAAATCCAAATGGGAGAAGAACGTGAGGTAATTGTTCAGCTGTGAGCAGCTGAGGCTGAAGCCAAGCAGCAGCTGGGTATTGAATAAAGGAGCTCTAACGCTTCAGCATGGAGTTTTTCCTGCTTCCCTCCCCTCCCACCTGCCTACTATAAAAATTTTCCTTTCCTTGCAGACCTGACTGTGCCTGCTTTTCCTCTTTTTTTTTTCTTTTCTTTTTTCCTCTTTGATGACTTCATTTACACTGGTTCCCCATCTGCTGACACCTGCCATCAGCTCCAAACCTCTCTCTGCTGGAGGAGTCTGTGACCTGTGGGCTCCAGCATGGTAGAATATGTTATTAATCAAAATAATGTCATCCTGCAGCATTGCAAGCCAGGAAAAAAAATAATTTGCTGTAGTAGAGATGTTCCTGGGGATCTGCAATGAGAAGTGTCACCATGTCCATGATGATCTGTGCTTGTGGCCAGACTTTCCAGGAAGAAATCAGTGTGGAACATTGAAGCCCACATTTTTGGGAGCATGTGGGCTGTGGGACTCACTGAGATGTGAGCACTGCAACACCGAAGGCAATCTTCAAGTGTTTAAAACCCAGAAAACATAAGCTGGAAAAAGTAGATCTCTGAGTGGCCCGCTTTACCATCAGGATATTGTGGCTCTCATAAAATGGAGACCAGAAAACCTGACCTGCTGCCCTCCTGAGATGATGCTTTATGTTTCCATAATGAAGACAGGTTGATGGAGCAAAAACTACAAAATTTGCCAGAAAACCTTCCCCCTATTCATACTGCAGAAGAGTCCTATCATGGTGAGCATAATGTTCCCTCCTGGATGCTGATGACTGAGCCAAGAACTGGAGCCACACAGCACGGGTTCAATGTATGCCAGTAGTCATGTGGGGCACAACGGCTCCCAGAGATGTCAGCTCCAAGGGAGACAGGTCACATTTGTTCTGGGCTTCCCGTCATGTCCTCCATAGGGAAATGACACCTCCTCTTGCCCCCTGGCTAGAGTATTGGCAGGCCACCCTGTTCCCAGCACCATTTCGGCGTCCCTCCCATGCACAGGCTGGCAGCCCTGTCTCAGTATACTAAGGCTGTTCACCGCAAAAAGGACAAGATATAACTGCAATAACCTGACAAGTCACTTATCCTTATGGCATGGCACAGTTCCCAGCTTCTTTCCTATTATGTCCTTAGTCTCAAACAATTTGCATTAAGGTCATGGGATGAGACCGCATAGGATGGGAGGCTCCCACATCTTCCAGAGGTTTGGGGAAGCAGAGGTGATAAAGGCAGGCAAGGACTCGGTTGGGTGCTTCACATTCAGGGAAGGGGAGAAATCAGCAGCATGAGTCACGAGGGGTAGGAAATGTTGGAGATGCCTGCTTCCCTGCCTGCACTAGAAATTGCAGTCATTTGCCAGCTGTGTGGTGCAGCAGTTTTGGGAAGGAGGGTGGCACCCTGCAGTGCCCTGTCCCCTGAATGCCTGGGGGAGAAAAGCAGGTTCTGTGCAAACGTGCTCCCTTGGAGGCTGCAGTGGGCTGAGACCAGCTAAATGCTGATGTGGCTCATGCAGACTGTCATCCAGATGACTTGTGGGGAGCAGTGTGGCTGAGGATGGAAGGTGTCACAGGAATTAAAATGACTGTCTCCAGATTATTTGTGAGCCAAGGATGGAGGCATTCATCAGCAAGTCTCTCTGTAGACCACAGCTCCCCAACTGCTCTGCATTTTCTGCCGTAATGTGTATACATGTCTTATTGCAACATAAGGCACAGCCTCTGGTGCCCTTGGGGGCACCCCTGAGGACTCAAAACATCTGCACAGGTCTGTTGGATACAACAAAGGACAGCTTCTTGCATCCTTGAATGGCCAGTGGGATCTCCTGGACATCCCCTCTGGGGCTGGAAGCCTCCACCAGATATGTGAACTGCTCCCTCAAGGTCACAGAGTAGAAAAGCAGCTGGAGCTGGTTCACATTTTCTTTTTTTAAACAAAATGAGCCTTTTCTTAGATACTGTTTTCAGGAATTTCACCAGGAAGGAAAAGATGTCTTTTATTTCAGGAACATTTTCTTAATGCTCCAAACTGACATGTACACTGACAGCAAAAACATCCTGAACCCCCCTAGACTTTTATTTTTCGCACACAAGAAAATTTGCATATGTTAGCATATATATTTGATATATAATGTGTATATCCTCTGAAAAGTAATTAGTATTTTTTCAACCAGCTGCAATGATCACATGTTCCTAGACTCCGTGCTGGCATAATTGGATGAAACTCTGTTGTACGTGTTATACTGCCGGTTTGAAGAACTGATCCAAAGTTCCCATCTGGCCTCAAGGTTTCAGAATTTCTGTCAGTGCTCTAAAGCAGCTCTACTGTGGCCAAAAGGTCAGCATAACGTGGGAGGCTGTGAGGACTGAGCCTGGGTGTTAAAGGTCATGTTCAAAAAACCATCAGAATTTCTGCTCGCTCCTGAAATCAGAAGGCTGGAGGGAGAAATGAGTTTTGAAAGCCACAGTCCCTGACAGCACACCTGAAGAGTGGGGGCAGTGGCTTAAAAAATCTTGTTTCTGCTTGTTTTCGGTTATCGCATCAGGCAGCTAAACCTGGAAAGCCACTATTGCCAGCAGTGTATCGTGGAAGAAACAGTTTCTTTTGAGGACTCTGTGAAGCCTTTCTGAGGATAAAGAACAAAACTCATGCAACTTGTTAAAGAAGCTGCAATACAGCAGGAAAACTGTTGAAAGGAGAACTCTGTGTATCACTGGAGATACAAACTCCCTTCCTAAAACTGACTGCCGATATGCTCCTGCTTTGGTTGGGTGAAAGTGCTCCTCATCTCCCACACTGGTTGGATTTTGTCATGGGGAAAGTAGGCAAGAGTTTGCAAGGGGCAAAATGCAAGAGTTACTTAGATATTTTCCAATGCAGCAGCTGGAATATTTTTTTTTATCAGCAGAGTCTTTAAACCTTGTGAAGAGCTTGAGTGAAGAAGAGTTTAAGAAGTAAGAAAGGATAAGGCTTGCTTTCAAGTCTCCTCCACCAGGAATTTTGTTGATGCCTGTGAGCAAAGCACTTTTGGTTTGAGGGGGGTTAAGTTCCCCATCCTTAAAAGGAGGTCAGCTACACTTGTCCACCTTGCAAGGGCATTGTGGGGATAAGTACTGACAAATGCTGAGATGCTACAGCAATCACACATACACTTGAATTAGGTGGTTTCCATGTTGCCCAAAGCAGCCATTTGCCAGTTGTAAATTCACTGCATTGAGAGGTCTTATTTCAAAGTAAAATCAGCAACAATGGCAAATGACATACCAGAGGGTCAGGAGGTGAAGGATGGCATGCTGTGAGAAGCTCTAACAGCATGCTTTGAAGCACTTTTAAGGAGAAAGTCTTGATAGCCTTCTGGTGGATGGAGAGCTGCATAGAAGGCCAAGGTGAGGTTGTTGTTTGTTGTGTGTGGTGTGCTTGTTGGAAATCAGGCTCCAACCTTGAGAAAGCACAGGCACCTCAGATCGTCAGCCTAGCTAGAAATGAGGAACATGTTTGCTGGTTTCTCTCAACACATACTTGAGGTAATTGCAAAATATGAAGGATGATGAACAGCAGCAGAAAACACGTCCGACAGGAGACCCGGGAAAAGGCACTGCGCGCTCAAGAGAGCTTGGACACTCAGAATCAAATGCTGGTTCTCTTCCAGTCAGGTGTCATCAACAAAATACAGCTACTGTCATAGGCGGTACAGAGCCCAAAACGAGAAACACTGAGAAATTTAATTTAGGAAAGCTGAAAGGGAAAAAGAAGTGCAGGAAAATTTCATTTCACTGGCCTTACTTGTGGATAAAATACTAGAATAGTTCTGGATTACATACTGTTGCAAGCTTCAAAGCTACTGCTCTGTGCATCCCCTGTTAGAGGGATAGGCTTCACGGATATCCTCTGGTCAGCACAGAAACAGTTCAGCTTAACAGAAGGGTTACCAGTTTGCTGACAGGGCAGGCTGGCCCTGGCATGAGGACAAAACACACAGCAGTATGGCATGCAAAATGCCAGCCCAGCCATGCCAGTGCTGGGTCCTGGCTGTAGCCTGGTGACAAGCTGTGGCCAGGAGGCAAACCACAGCCAGGAACTGCTGGAGAACCACATAGTCAGGAGATGTACCAGGGCCAGGAGACAGCACCATGCACACCATATAATAACGTCTGATGATAAATCTTCTAGGCTTTCTAATTATTTTCTCAGTCTTCAACCTTCTTCCTCACCAGCCAAAGGATTCCTGTTTCAGGCTCTGAGCGTTACCATGGTGTTCAGGGCACTGGGATCACCTTACCAGCTCTATCAAAGCCCCTTGTACAATAAACTGCTAAAATCACTCGATATCTCTGTGATTCCAGCAAAAGGAGTGTTACAGCACTCCTTGGTCCCCAGAGCAGATGCTCTGAGGTCTCTAAGGGTTTCCTGAGCCCAGTCTCAGACCACTTTCCGAACAACTTGTGCAAGCTGGAGGCAGAACTGTCCTCATCCCGACAACCCTTGACACCACAGCTCTTGTGCCTGTGGTGACACAAGGGACACAACACCCATGTGTTTCTCACACTTGCACATCTCACAACCTGAGTGGTGCAGAATGGCAGCAATATTTTTTTACAACTGGATTTTTTTTTACACCTTCAGATGTTTCACTCCCTCTTTTCCTTCCCACCTCTGGTGACACTATGAGGAGAGACTCATTCCTGGAATTGGTCACCTCCCAACTTAGGAATTACATTGTGGAGGATTGCTTTTAATTTATCTTTTCTCAACTCTACCAGCTGCTGGTTGTTTCCTTCTGCCTGATGCCATGGCAGTAGGCTTGTTCTCCCCTAAGAGGACTCTGCTAAGCTCCAGCCCATCCCTGCAGAGCCCTTGTGAAGCACAGACAGGCTTCCGTGGCTGTTCAGTTTTGCATTTATCTCACTTACAGTTCTCCAACAGTTCTATCTTCCAGTTTGATCAAATCTTTTTAGGGCTTCTCACAATCCTTCATAGTTCTTCTGTCTTTTTGTCAGTTTCTTTCCTTCTTCCATTAACAAATAAAACCTGAAACAGTATGATGCCACCTGGACATAACTCACCTCCTTCTCTGCCCTGTTGCTTCTCCAAACCATTAATAAATATTTTCAGTCATGTCCCTCCCAAAGCTAGTCCCTTGAGTCTCTCCCATTTAACCTCCTGCTGCTCCAAGCGTCATTTATTCACTCCAACCCTTTGTATCCCGTTGCTTGAGCAGTTTTTGACCCACAACAGGATGCTGCCCCTTTCTCCGCAGATATTTATTTTCCTTAAGAGTCTCCTGTGAGGAACTCTACCAAAAAGCCTTTTAAAAAATCCAAGTAAATTATGTCCAGAAGTGCCCTTTATCCCATTTGCTGTATTAACTCTTTCTCAGGTTTTGGCAGGCTCAGAAATCACAGATTTCTGGGTCTGCTGCATTCATGCTCCTCCCCATGAGCTGTCTGTTCAAAAATCTGACAAGATTTTTGCAGGGCTGGGATGCTCTGAGGGACTAAGCCAAAACTGGATTCTTCAGGATTCTACCAAACTAAAGATCCACAGAACCCCAGAATATGATGCCATCTTAACACAGGGAGGGATTTTATAATAAGGGTAAAACTGTGGAGTCATATGAACGTTCCCATTTTAATTAGCCTGATCTTCCTTATGGGAAGTGTAGAAAAATAACTTTCTTGCATATTTTCAGATTTTGATCAATTTTATGTATCCTTCATTTACTGGTTTTTTGTTTGTTTTTTTTTTTACTTTTTAAGTTTCTGCTTATTTAAGACCATGTTTGTTATTTTCATGCTTTCATTATGGGATATTTTAGGCAATCATAATTTAAGAAAAAATCTTTATTTTTTCAAATAGAAAAAAATCCTTTTTCAACATGAGATCCTTGGTTCATTCCCTGGCATCTCCACAGGGGCACTGCTGTGCAGCCTTTCAGAAGGACCTTGACAAGTTGGAGGGATGGGCAGAGAACTGCCTGAAGTTCAACAAAGGCAAGTGCAGGGTCCCATACATGGGAAAAAATAATCCCGTGCCCCAGCACAGGCTGGTGCCAACATCCAGGAAAGCAGCTCTGTGGAGAAGGAGTTGGGGGTCCTAGGGGACAAGAAACTGTCCCTGAGCCAAGAAGGGCAATGGTATCCAGGGGTGCATTAGGAAGAGCACTGCCAGCAGGTTGAGGGAGGTGGTTCTGCCACTCTGCTCAGCCCTGGTGAGGCCACACCTGGAGTGCTGTGTCCAGCTCTGGGCTCCTCAGTGCAAGAGAGAAAAGCAGCTACTGGAGTGGGTTCAGTAGCGGGCTATGAACATGATTAAGGGACTGAAATATTTCTGTTACTGGGAAAGGTTGAGGGAGCTGGGTTTGTTGAGCCTCAGGAAGAGAAAGCTGAGAAGGGGTCTTATCAATGTCTGTAAGTATCTTAAAGGGGGGGCTGTCAGAGGACAGAGCCAGGCTTTGGTTGGTGGTACCAAGGCATAGGATGAAAGGTAACAGGCAGAAATTGATGCACAGGAAGTTCCACCTGAATATGAGGCAGAGCTTCTTTACTGTGCAGGTGATCACACACTAGATTGCCGAGAGAGGTTGTGGAGCCTCCCTCACTGGAGATATTCAAGAACAGTCTGGATGGAATTGTGTGCAATGTGCTTTGGGATGACCCTGCTTGGGAAGGGAGGTTGGACCAGATGACCCACTGCCGTCCCTTCCAACTTTATCCATTCTCTGATTCTGTGATCACAATTTTGAGAACAAGTATAAATTAAATTCAAGAAAAAGGGAAAAGTATTATCATTTTTGCCAACCAGCTGTTCTTTAAATTTGCCTGCATGGGATGGGATTGAAACAAAACATGATTTCCTAGTATGTAAGACATTGCCAAGATCTTTGAATGTCATCTGTAAGTTTGGTGTTCAGCTTTCGGAAAGGTTTTAAAAACTGAATGGCTGAAAGAAAGAGCTGTGAAAATGATGGAAAGCCTAGGAAAAAAACTTGGAAATGAGAATGAAGAAAGTTATTCTACTTAGCCTACCAGAGTGCAGAATAAGAAGTAACTTGACCTGTAGGAATCTACACAGGAAGATGGTATTTGATATTTCAGTCTTCTCTAATTCAGCAGACAAAGGAAAATGAGGTCCAATGGCTAGAAGCTGAAGATGGAAAAATTAAAGGGGGAAATAAGGTGCAGCTTTTTGACTTTTTTTTTTTTTTAATAGCCTGAGCAATTAACCACTGGAGCAATTTCCAAGAATGGAAAAATCATCCATCACTCGAGGTTCTGAAGTCAAGACTGGATGGCTTTCTGAAGTGCATATCCCATGTCAGTGCCCAGTCAAGAGTGCCATGCAGGATCACTGTAATTCCATGGATCAGGTCCTGCAGGAGGTCAAAACCAATTACCATAATTGCAGGGACGTCCATGGACCTTTCTCCACCACACTCCTGAGACATGACTACTAAAAGCTGCACATCAGAAACCTCTGTTTAGGCTAAAAATATATCTAAAGGAAAAACTGCCATGATGTCCTTTCCTTTGCTCTCTGCCCATGGCCTCTGGGAATGCAGAGGCAGCACTGAACCCACAGCACCTTTCCCCAACATTTGTCTTGACGGTGCACATACGGAAAGGCTTCCTGAGTCCAATCCCTCCCTGCCAATCCCCTCTCAAAGCTGGGCAGTGGATTCCCACCTGTTACTGTCTCTCGTTCCTGGCAGCCCCCCAACCAAGCTATTTCCAAATCCATCACCCTGTGTCTTTCCCTGCTGGGGCTTGTCTTTGTGAATTCCCTTCATCATATTTGATTTTGCTGGGATGTTTGCCCCAGTATTGGCAAACCACATCTGCCTGTGCCCTAAGACCTCTGCCTGAAACTGGTCTTATTGTTTCCATGCATTTACCCTAAATTTCTGCTGCTTCCTGGTGTTTCGTGCCTTGCATTAGCAAAGCGAGGTTACCATGTGAACCCAAAATGGAGCAGCCCAAAGGTCCTCTTACTCCTGCTGCCTGTCTCTGGCAGCACAAAGCGCTGATGCAAAGGGTGAGAACAGGAACTGTGCACGCTTTTGTACTCCCATTTTCAGGAAACTCTTCTTGTTGTGTGTTTATAGAGCACCTCGCAGAGCTGGCCCGCGATGGAGGTTCCCCAGGGGCATGCTAAGAGGAACTGTTACTATCAATTACTGCAATTATTGCAATTATAATAATTATTATTCTGTCACTTAAATTTCAGCAATTAATTTTTCCAGAGTCTAGTTTAAGCCATTTTCTCTCTGCCAGATGCTGATCACAGCAAGAGCGAGGTGCAGCATCTGCTGCTGATCAGAATCTGGTTTAACTCATGAAACACTGCAGAGGCAGGTGCCTGGTAAAGTGCAGACATGGGTCTCTTTAATGGGTCAGACAGAGCCCATCAAAGCAGCAGAGTGTGTAGTGTGATCTTCACGCTGCAGACCAGGCACATTGTAGGCTGGAGTAAGACTATAGTAAACTGGGCTATAAGGGTTCAGAGTCAGGATGTTACAAGACTAAGGGAAGGGTGGAGTATGCATTATTCCACTTAAGGCAGCTGAAGGCTGTGTCTCTGAGCTATGCTAGCTGTCTAGCAACTCACCATGTGAGAGGGATCCATCCATCCAGGGGTTTGGGAACCATCAATTCAAGATAAGTGTAGAAAGGACAAAGCCATGATACTTTCCTTTCATCTCACAGTATCAAGTGACACTAATAACACACTGTTTTGGTAAAAATGAGTGCACAGTGTACAGGTCATCTTCCCGTGTGACAGCTCTGAGACCTAAACTGAGCATCAGTTGGACAGGTCCATTGAGAAGCATTTAGGCATTTCCATTTGCATCAGCTCAGAGCTGTCTTACACCATATTCAGGGTGTAACATTAACCTCACACAACAAGATGCTCTTTCCTTGGGTATCACTGCTGCTCCTATTAATAAGCTCTCTTCTACTGTAAACTCTGAGGAATTCTGCATCCAGGCCAGCAAATTTAAAATGAAGTCAGGGAACTGTCTCTCATTCTTGAAATGACTGAAGGTTTATAATAGATATTCGGTACAGTGTTGTAAGTAAGGGACTGAATGATATCTTTGAGTCTTTCAGTAACAAGACAGTAGACAGGAACCAGGAGATTGCCGCTATCTTATTACTTGATATTGTGTCCAATTCTGAGTTTCTGCTTTCCAAAAGACCTCTAGTTAATTAGAAGAGGATAAAAAAAAATTGCTGCTATAATGACTTGATTTTGGGGAAGGTTGTCTTCTATTGAGGAATTCACTTATGTTATTTATCCAAAGCAAAATTAAGAGGCAATTTGATCATGGCCTATGGGTCTGGCCATTGAAAAAAGGTGTGGGGAAATAAATGGGACTTTGATTTACTGGGAAAATACAGCTAAAGATCCAGTGACTGCAGCAGAAATGCAGTCCTGCTGGGAAAAAAGTGCAAAAACTGAGGGCATAACGAGGCGGGGCTTTACAGGGTTTGCCTTACTTATCTTAAAGTCAAGATTAGGGCTGTGCTGTGGTGCACACAAATATTATGTGCCTGATGCAGAAATTGGTGGGGTGGATCCTTGGTCTCCTCTACTGCTGTTTGTTATGTTGGATTCTCTAATTCTCAGGGCTACAAACTATTGCATTACTTGTGTGAGAATAGATAAAAAGCCTTTCTCATATACAGCAGTATGATTTAACAGTGTAGCAAATAATCTGCCATTTTAGGTGTTGGGGACAATATTTGTTCTTTAAAAGACACTATTTAATTTCACTTATGTGTTTGCTCGAATGTTGCATGGTGATCCATGGGAAGTCCTCTGGAGAAAAAAATAAAATAAATGGACATGAAACCAGGCATGAAACATCTTCCTTTCAATTTTCCTTCTTCAAATTAAGAAGAAGGAAAAATAAAGGGCCAGATTCTTCAGGATCCAACAACAAAGGCCATGTTTAATGCTGTGTAAACTGTGGAAAGTTTTCTATTTCAGTAGTCTTTTTAGTGAGCTCTTCTTTAGTGATAGTTTTTCATAGTTCTCCAGCTGAAAAATAAAATAGAAAATAAGGATAATTTTTCTCTTGATTGATGGCAGAGCTGCAGCAGACTGCAAGCTGAAACCCAGGGCTGTGAGTGGGGTTTCTAGGATGGTCCCAAGGTGAGGCTGGACCCTGGCTCTGCTCTCACATTTTTAAAGGGCTTCTGATCAGCAGGACTGGAGGTTTGTTACACAAAGGCAATTCACCCAAGGTAACTGATCAAAAACGAGATGGAGAGGTGGAACAAATAAATTGTGTAAACACCTTAATAGGTGTGCTGGGTTTGACTGGGATAGAGTTAATATTTTCAGTAGTAACTACTATGGGGCTGTGATTTGGACTTGAGCTTGAAACAGGGTTGGTCACAGGGATGTTTTAGGTATTGCTGAGCGGTGCTCACACAGAGTCAAGGCCTTTTCTGCTTCCTACCCCACCTGGAAGGAGGCTGTGGAGGGTTGGGAGGGGACACAGATGGGAGAGCTGACCCCAACTGACCACAGGGATATTACATATCTCATGGTGTCATGCTCAGCATGGGGGAAGAAGAGGGAGAGGGGGCATGTTTGGAGAGATGGTGTTTCTCTTCCCACGTAACTGTTAGGTGTGAGGGAGCCCGTCTTTCCTGGGGATTGCTGAACACCTGCTTGCCCATGGAAGTGGTGGTTGAATTCCTTGTTTTGTCTCACCTATTAAACTGTTTTTATCTCAACCCATGAGTTTTCTCACTTCTACTCTTCTGATTCCCTACCCCATTCCTGCATCAGCAGAGTGAGTGAGCGCCCGTGTGGGGCCTAGTTGCTGCCTGGGGTTGACCCACGACACTGAGGAATAAGTACCATTTCTTTAATCTAGCTAAGGATGATACCAGTCAGAACGAGCAGCTAGAATTCAATTCAGGTGGGCAAAATTCAGTTCAGGAGGAAAGCACAAGTTTTTCACTGTGAGACTGATTAACCACTGAAACAAACAACGAAGGAGGCAGTGGGTTCCAGCTCTGTTCATATATGGATGGGGCTGACATACCATAAGGAGCCACAGGTGGATCCTAAATGGGATGAAATTGGGCTGTATGGGGTGACAGAACTTGTACTGGCAGTTGTAACCTGGAGAAGCTCTGCCCTCCAAGTTTCCGCTGGCCAGAGGGGCTGATCATGTGGTCCATTTGCTGTTTCAAACACAGACAGGACTTCTAAACTAGGAACATGCAGAGGCATTTCAGCAGGTTCTGCTTAGCTACAATTGCATAATGAAGTCCTTTAAGGAGTAAATGTTTCTATTTAGTTCACTAATAGGGCTTCATTAAGAGCCTTTATAGACCAAAAGACAAAGAGTAACCCAATCAAAGGTTCCTGGTGAAAACAGCAAAATAGGAAAACCAGAATTTACTACATACCAAGAATGTGTGAGCCCATTCCCTGCAATGATCTCAGACGTAGTTTCTTCCTTTACTTACAAGGACATTTAGAGCTAGTTTGCATAGTAAAAATGTGCGCACAAAGAAACATAAGCCCAGGGAGGTGTCGGTGTTCCCAAGGATCAGTCCTGGTTGGGATGGAGTACATCCAGCTTGTTTTGCAGACTACAGGAAGGTAGGTGTTGGAGTGTGGGTTGATGATGGATGCACCTGGAGCATGGGGTCTGAGAGGGCAAAAGGAATTTCAGTGTGGTGCTGCAGCAGGACAAGATTCAGCCCTGGCCATGCTCTGAGGACCCAACTGTTTTTATTTTGCACTCTCTGCAGGACCAGCTACATAGCCACATGCTGGGTTTGCCCCAGAGCCAAGCCTGAGGTGGATGGCTCTCCAGATGCAGGTGCTCCAGGAGGAAATGCACACACAGCTACTGAGCCACCCTTCTCTCTACATGCCTAATCCAAGGGGCAGAGGAACCATGTGAATGATCCCAAATCCCCCAGTACTTCTCTTTCTGAAAGGCAAAGGATCATGGACAGAGTCAGGGGCAAATACAGCTGTAGAAATTCAACCTCCTACACCCCAGGAGAAGACCCCCTCCATTGTGCTTGGTCTTTACTGGCTGCGTCTCAAAGGGATCCTAGCAGACACAGTGGTCTCTGACCTTATCTTCTCCTGGCCATCAGAGATGTGTAGTCCCAGCTCTGTCCAAGTTTCACCACGATCCCTATGTCAGGCCAGCCAACACCAGGATTTGGCAGTCCGGGGAAAACAGACCTTTCTCTCACAGACAAAAACAGAGTAAAAATAAAATACTCCCAATGTGACATCTTTCCCTCACAGTGAGTTGTGGGACAAAATTTGCCATTGGAAAGGACCTCCTAGGCTGCTACAGTCACTCATCCACAAGAACCAAAGCCTATAATCCCATTAAGAAACTTATCTTTCTTGATGGACAAAAAAGCTTTCTCTCATCAAACGTCTATTCTGATGGAAATCTTTATACGAGAACTCTTTCTGTCTCACAAAGGGCCAGGGTGCAATCTAAGCCTTTGATGTTGTGTTTGGAGTATAATGAAAGGCATTAATTTGAATAGAATTATTGAAATGGCATGTCTGTTTCTGCTATTAATAGAAAAGTCTTAAAACAATGAGCAGCAGAGATGGGGTCTACTGCAGTGAGCAGCAACAAAGGCAGAGCATTTTGCTCTGGTTGTTGTATTACGGGAATGGCCTGAGGTCTCTAATGCTCTGTACAGAGCAGAAACAACAAACCTTGCAGGAAGCTGGAAGTGAAAAATCTTCGGACCTGGGCTCTATCTGGAGATCAAGAGCTGCAGTGCATCAAAGGAAGCTGCACAGAACAGACTCAAACCAAATCAGGGATGACAGGTCTCCATTTAGCTGGGGAACTCCTTGCCAGAGGGTGCTGTCACTGCTAAAAGTTTACCTGGGTCCAAGGTGAGACTGAATGAGTTCACAAAAGAGAGAACCAATAAGGATCAAGACTACAATTCTCTAATATTTGTAGCATGGGAAGAATGCAGGAGAGAAGGATAATGCCTACTTGTCATGATATTATGCCTTCCTTACACATGCACTTTTATGAGGATGCTCAGATATCTGGGCTTTGATCTGACTTAATAAAGTTGTTCTGATAGGCTTCAGTTCTTCTGATCCCTGTATGTAAAGAAGTATTCTTATTTTTATATCTGTGTAGCATCGCATAATAAGCTGAAAATCATAGAACTGGGTGGATTCTGTGATGAAAAAATAAAAAACCCAAACAACCCTTCCCTGGGGCTTGACTTTCTAATGAATTATCTCTTTGCCTTTTGTGTTTGCTTCCCAGGAACAGGCTTGCAAAGCGACCCAGGGTTCGCTGCTCATGTGCTGGTGTATTCTGGGAGCAGAGCTGGTGAAGTGGGATGAGACAGCACAGGCTTACCTATGCTGGTTCCCCAATGGGGAGCTCACAATGGGAAGCATCTTGAAGGTGAAGCTGTCTGCATGGGGTGAAATGAGATAGTTCCTGTGTGGTCCAGGAGGCTGAGGGCCTCTCGGGAGAGATGGTAGAAACATGTTCTTGATGCAGAGTGTGATACTGCACCCAGTGGAAGAGGACAAGTAGTACCCTCAAGAAGAAACTACCTAGTGGTAGATGTTACAAATCCCACTGGCATCCTCAGTAGCTGTTTCCATGAGGGAAGGGCCACAAGGAGGGATGTGAGCCTATTCCCTGCCTTGCCAGGGGCTTTACGTGGCTCCCTGGCTCAGGTAACCTCTTTACCTGTATCCGCTAACTTTACCCGTGGAGCTGGTTTGAAGGGCACAGAATGATGCAAGTCCCAGACATAGCTTTGGAAGAGGCTAAGAGCACACAAGGCAGCATGGAGCTCGAGGATCAGCTGCAGGAGGACTCTGGAGAAAACTCATGCATTCTGGGATATCATTCCCAGCATTTCCTTCTGCCCTCCACCATACATGGAGCAAGAAGACCGGCCTCGCACAGCTGCTATGAAGCCGTGGCACAGCTTTGCTCTCTCCCCAAGACACCAACATCCAGTCTAGCAATGTTCTCCCTCCTTCAGGTCCTCTGTGGTCCCGGCTTGCACTGCTGGAGTTTGAAAACATGCACACACTGAGGTCCTTGCAGGGCTTTGGCTGAAAATGGTCAAGGCTGGAAATGACCCAGAGTACAAAGGGAAAGGAGAGAAACCAGCACTGCGTTTTCAGAGCAGAGGAGCTAGGGACAGGAATGGGAGGCTAGTTAAAATTAAAGCTGTGAGATGGGGGAGACCAGAAGCAGCTGAGAACAGGAGGCAGCATCACCGTTTCTGATCCTGGCTGTTCTGGTTTTAATTATATGGCAAGGCATCCCATCCCTTTCATTCACCACGCCGCGGTTTCTTTCTGGTTAGTGACTACACATGAGGCCAGTGCAACGTTTTATCTTCCCCAGCTTGGGAGAATGAGGCTGAAGACTTGCATCTTCAAATGGGAATGGGCAGCTTGGCAGAGAGTGCTGTTCTGTATTGCTCCCATTACGTGTGTGTACCACAAAAAGGAGTCTGCTCTGTGTCAGTGCCACTGAGCTTTCTGCAGGAGTTGGCCACGCTGGGCAGCCATCTCGCCAGCTGTGCTCCGTGAGCCAACACCACCATCCCTGCGGGAGGATGCTGGATCCATCTGTGGGCCAGAAATCAGCAAACTGGTAGCCGCCATACAACATTTACGGCTTGGGGAGATGCTGCAGTGCCAGAACATATTTTCTTCTCCTCTCTGCAGCAGTAACACAGCCCAGACCCCCTGCCTTGAAAACCCTGAGCTACTATGACTGCTGCATCACTATTACTTTTGCATGCTACTTCAGAGTGATGCTAGATAGATTACCCTGCAATGTAAGCAATTTAGGGCATGTCTGTGTGTATTGAAGAGCACAAAACAAATTCCAGCACATTGTGTAGGAGGGTCTGCTGGGAAGCTGGAAGCAGCACACCCATGTTGCGTCTCCTTCAAGGATGCAGCCTCAAGCTCCAGAATGAGCCCTTCCACATGATCCCTAGGACCCGCTGTGTGCAAGGCATGCTCCATCCCCAAGGCCCCTTGCAACAGAACTTCTCAGGAATGCATTTTCTTTAGTGTTGTATTTAATTCATCCCGCAGCTGCTGCACTATCCCGTCTCACAAGGCTACCTCTGAAGCAGGGCTTTGCAACACTTTTTTTGGAGGAAGTGTGGGCTGACATAAAACAGATACAGGAGCTTACTGTACCTGAAGAACTTGCAAGCTGTAAACTTTTCCCTGCTTACTAGCTGGGCTGATTGGCTGCTGCGTTTTCACACACACTTTCAGAAGCCTGGTCTCCCAGGAACACCAGCAGAGAGGACTGAAAACCAACGTAAAGTGGCAAAGCTGATGAAGCTTTTAATGGTGTCTAACTGAGCATCTACAGCTGAAGTAGACACAAATATGATACCAAAGATTTATCATTTAAAGGGTAACCTCTTATGATCAAAGGGAGTTGCAACAAGGAGAGATTTCGCCAGCCTTACTTCTTTCCTCTTCTTACTCTTCCCTGAAACTTGATTTTGTTGTTGAAATGGCAAGATCTGTGGGAGAAACAGCACACACCACACAAAGCCTGGGACAGGACCAGCAGTAGGTAAAGGCCCATACTGTAACCCAGGCACAGGTTCACCAAAGTCTAGCAACTCTACTGGGTGCTAATTGCTGCTGCGCCAGTCTGGGTGCAGCAGTGCTGGCACCTCTGGGTTAGCACCAGTGCAGCCCCACAGCTGTCCCTGCTCCACCTCCCTTTGGCACTGCTCACCACCCCACTCCTCTCAGCCCTTTGGTAAGTCTGCCCTGTGCAATTGGAAATGATGAGATGAAGCTTCCAAAAGGAAGAGGTTTTGAGTAGGTGTTGGATCTATTGATTTGTCTTCTGGCCTTTCAATTGCTGGGGTTCGCATCCGCAAGTTCAGCCATGAAATCACAAGGACTATAAATAAAACAAACAGGCTGAGATTTTTCTCAATGTTCTATTCTCTAGCAGCTTCAAGAAAACAAAATACCAAGCAGTACAGAAGTCCCCAGGATGCACACCAAGTGTACGTCCACGAACGCATCTCTTACCAGCCATTCAGGTGAACACATCTCTCACCACCTTCTCTGCCTCCATCAGCTCTTTCCCCCCTCTCTGCACCACTTCCATACACATTGGCTGTGAGGACAGATAATGAACTGGAGCTGATATGGCTTAAATATAGGTGTGTGTGCATATTTCCACATTTTGATACTTATACAGGCAGCTTACTTTCTGCCAGTTCGCTGATTAAGGTTGTAGTGTGGCTTCAGAAAAAGGGGATTCTTTTCCATAATTTCCGTCATTTGCCATGAACAACCACTGTGAGCTGTCAAGCCTGCCCTTAAATCACTTCAGCAGCCAGTCCTCTGACACTTTCCTATGGAGAGAGTTTGATAGCCAAAATCAGCTCTTTCTGAGAACACTCCCCTCTAATCTTCAGCAAAAATTTCCTTTTCCTTCTGCTTTGTGCAAGACAGCTGTGGTACAATGAGTGCTTTATATTTTTCAGGATCATCAACTTGTAGAACTATTTAGGTTGGAAAAGACTTTTAAGATCAAGTCCAACCCAGCACTGCTGGTTCACCACTAAACTGTATCTGTAAGTGCAGCAGATCTTGAAGACAAACCCTCCTGGAGCTACATGCAGCAGTTGCTGTGCAAAATCTGCTCACTGCAGAGGCAGAGGCTGAAGAGGGGGAACCCAGGCTGGGCTTCCCATGGCAGTGAGGGGCTGCTGAGCTGAAGGAGATGGCAGTGCATGGTGTGGGAGAGACCTGGCACCCAAGGACTCATGTGAACAGAGTCAATACAAATGGATGCATGGAGATAAAGCTATGGTGGGGCTGGAAAGTGATACTAATGGCAAGGAACCTCTGTTTCGTGCCAGGAGATGGGGGACCACCAAGAGGTGCTGAATGTCACCTCATTTAAGCTCCCTTCTCAATGGGCAAAAGTATTACTAAGAGGTGTGGGCGAACATTTTGGCTGAGGATCCTGGGGTGTCGTGTTCTTGTTCCTGCTGCTCCCTGCTCTCTTGTCTGCATTTCATCAGGCTGAGCCCCCAGAGCAGGCTGCTCTGACTCCCTGAAGCACTGTGTACCTCAAGGTACTGCAGACAGCGTCAATGGCTGAGTCAGAATCTGCTGTTTGGCTGCAAGTGAGGGTGTTAAAAACCTCAGCCAAGAGAAAAACAACTGCTTTCTCCTACCTGCTGGCACTGACAGACCACACTGTCAAAGCCACCCCACGACAGAAGTGCCACTGCTGAAATTGTCTGTACTGCTCATGGCAAGAAAAGATGGGTCAGTACACTGCGAGCTGTGCACCTCCCTGCTTGGTGTTTTACTTTTACCTGAGACTTCATCTCCTTTCCGCAAAATGGGATTTTGCAGCTGAACTTCCTTCTCCCCGGCCTTTGCAAGCTCGGTGCTATGTATGTGATAAATATGCAGTCAGAGGTCCTACTGTTTGGAGGGGTGACTCTCCTGCTCCTCACATTGGGCTGGAGGCAGCTGGGTGGTTTCTCCTTTGCCTCATAAGGTGTGAGTATCACCACCACACAACAGGACCTTTCTGCCAACAGGAATATTAGCAGGATATTCTACTCCACTTGGTGCCCACTGCAACATCCCAGAGGTTTCCTGGTCTTCACATAAATACCCTCTCTCCCACTGAGTGGGTTGAAACCGGTCTGCATGATCCAAAGTGGAGAGAGGAGGCACAGCAGCCCCCCATACACATTGCACAGAGGCAGTGCTTGAGCAGATGCCTGTCCCTGAGGACCTGGATAAAGAGAGCACACTGTGCCTCATCCCTGGGGAGCCAGTGTCCTCTGTAGGGGTGCAACTTGGCAGCAAGGTACAAGGACAATTCAGAAAGGCAGGCAGTAAAATGTAATTTCAGATCCCATCCAGGCAAGAAAAGAGAAAAAAGAGACTGAGAAGACTGAATTATTTGCTAGTTTGGAATGCTTAATTTTTCATCTTCTCTGGAGCATTTGCATAATCTTTTTGTGTGTGTGTGTGTACATGTAGGGGGGTTTTTTTGTGTGGTTTTTTTTTTTTGCTTAGGATTTTTTTTTTTAACGAAACCTTTGTCTGTGCTACCTTGGCAGCCTCTCTTTGAGTACCAACAAATTATTCTGTGTTTACTGCCATCAGAAAATGCCAGCTTTTGGGAGCCTCGCAATGCAATTGCAACAAAAGCCTTGGAAGGGGGAGAAGCTGGGGACAGGGGGATCACCACTCTGGCTGGTGCCACTATCCCCACAGAACAAATCCTTCCCGCACCCAGCCCCAGCTCCCAGTGCAGTAGACTGTGTATATCCACAGCCTATCTCATCCCTGCAGGACCACCATAGGTCCCTTTGGCTTTTAAGCCCCTGGCTCTGGGCTCAGGCAGGGGATAGTGCCCAGTGTCATGCAAATGGAGGTGAGCAGAGCTTTGAGCAGAGCTCTAAGCAGAGCCAAAACTTGCTGCTCTTTGGCCTATTCAGCATTTCTCTTGATCAGAAAGTACTAAAGCCCAGAAACTCAGTGAAGGCTCTGCCAGAGCGTTTCAACTAGTTATTGAGATGCCTTGCTAAGCCCCTTCGGCACATCGTCAGGCTGACAAACACAAGCATTGCTGAAAAAAATGGAGACATTTCATTTAAAAATTGTGCTGAAACCCAGCATTCAGCCTTCTCTGCAAGAAAATGTGATTAAACATCTCCTCTTTAACTTGAAAACACTTGCCAAGTTTAATCTGAAAATTCATTACACCTTCTCTCCGCATACATTTTCCAATGAATGCACTATTTATCTCCCCCCTATTAAAAAAATATAAATATCTGTGTTTTGCTGTAGCACCAGACTGTGGGGCTCATGCTTGGGTTCAGAGCCAGACTTGCTCTGAGCCTCTTCATTCCTCTACATGTCCATAACCATGCTGGAAGTCTCTGGACAATGGGCTTTCAATCACATCTCGGGGAAGGGAGAAGCCACTTCCAAAGGGAAAATTGAATTAAATAATTTAAATATTTAAAAACTCACTAGAACCAAGACAAACAGCGAAACCCTAAACAAACAAACAAAAAACCAAAATCAACCCAAAAACTCTTGGAAATAAAAATGAGCAATCTTGTAGCTCACTGGTTGCCTTGAAGCACCAGGGAAGCGATCCTTGGTGGCTAGCACAGAACTATCCAAGCACTTCAAGTCCTGGTCTCCCCAGCCAACCCTCATCCTAATGGGGAATATTTATTCTGTGTTGACAGAAGCGTGCTCCAGGGTGGGAGCTAATATTAATTATATGACAAACACATCCTTGGGCAGTGATTTGCATGCGGCCTTACATCAAACAACTCAAGGTCCTATAAAAGAGGAGCAGAGTCTGCTCCTGCTCCCTGCTGCATACTGAATGAATCCAGGCATGATATTTGACTGCTGTGACCTTCAGGAAAGTCTGAACATGTTTCCAGCCCCTGCACGCCCACGCAGGTGACTGGCTTTGTGGATTTGGCTGGCACAGACTTGGCATCCCATCCTGGTGGGGCTGTTGGAATAGTTTGGAGAACCTCTTGTGAAATACAGGGGGTGCAAAGGCACACGGTGTCACAACCCAGGGGCTGCCTCCTTAAACCAGCATCATATTTACAGCTTTATCATCTGCAAAGAGCAGCTGGTGCCTCATTGTGCTGCACACTCCGCAGTGTGACTCTCTAACTTGCAATCTGATTTATGGAGCATGCCTTGCTTTACTCAGTAAAAATTATAAATGGTACCAAAAAAAAAGAAAAAAGAAGAAGAAAAGTGGCTGAGTCTCTTTACTTCATGCTGTGCCATCAAAACTGACAGGTAAAAGGGCAGATGGGAAAATACTTGTTGAGAATGAAGGAAGATCTACTAAACAGAGATCTATCTCAGCTCCCCATGAGGTTATCAATGCCTTGGTGATCCGAGTACGAAAATAACATATTGTCAGAGCCAGGTGCCAGCGGAGGAACGGCCCAGCTATACAGGGCCTCATAAAGAAACAAATCTGTGGTGTTTTCAGTGGCTCAGGCAAGGGAGATCTGATCCCAGAACTGTCTCTTATTTTGCTTATCCATTTCATTACCCATGGTTGCCTTTCACTGCCAGAAGACAAGGAAACAGCACCGTGAAATCCTCTGGCTCAAGGGGATTGGTTTGGAGATGTTTGGGAAATCTTATGATTTTTCCCTCCATCAAAAAAAAACCCAACTAATTTCTGATTTCTCAATACCAAAACTTGCCTTGGGAAATGGCTGGGATTGATGGATTTCCCAACTCTAAAACTAATTGTTCTCAATACCCTTTGGAATTGTAACACTATGGGTCTCTGACTTCCTTCAGTGCTTACTTAGAAATACAACCCCAGGGTAACAGAAATGTTTGAGGCGAGAGCAGAGCAGTCAGCAATGACAGGAGTGAAATACTTTGACTGTGCCAAACCAGTCTTGAAGGATTATTATTCCAGTTCTAGCCCAATCTGGAATAGACATTTTGTTTGTTTTCTTTTTTTCTTCTTTTCTTTCTTTTTTTTTTTTTTTAAATCTTAAAAATATTCACAGCATGGGAAAATAGCTCTGGGCCAGGCTCCTGTTCTGCCAGAATCCTATCATCTGTGTTGGGACTGCATGGATATGCTACCAGTAGGAAACTGCTGGGAGTAAAGGATAGAGGTACAAAGAGTATTCTTGTTAGCATGGAGTTCCCCATTCCCTAATGACATGAAACTTGGGAAACTCCTGACTAAAGAAGGAAAGAGTGAAAATTAGCATATGCATTAAATAAAGTGTTTCTTCTGAGTTGTCCAGCACTGGGCTGAATTTTAGTGACTTGGAGGTAGGTATAAATCATTTGTGTGGAGTATCTGAGGTGAATCCCTCTCAAATACCCATCACCCAGAAATGGGAGCTCAGTGACTTCTCATACTCCTGTTTTCCTTAAACTTTTTGCTTACAAAATCAATATCTGCCAGTCTTCTGTTTTGCTTTTAATTTTCCCTGAGCACCTCCTCCCATCAGTTGGGATTCAGGAACTGCATCCCCATTTCACTGGAGGAATTCTTTTCCTCAAGGAAAGTGGGCAGCTCTTGCTGGTGCTTCGATCTGCCTCTCCATTAGGATATGGTCCTGACATATCCTGGGAACACTGCAGGGTGGGATGCAGGGGGAGCTTTAGCTCTAGCCAATGGGAGTCTCCCCAGAAAAGAAGCTCATCCAGGCATAATCATCACACATCTCACCCAGTAAGAGCACACTGCTGCATAAATAGCCCTCAGGACATGGGACCTTTATCTTTTCCTTGATGACATATAAAGACCCCAGTTATACAGGAATCTCATTCCCCGGTGATCCTGAGAGAGGGTGTACCAGGGATGGGAAAAATTTAAGGCAGGCTGCAGAATAAAAACGAGGAAAATGAGAGGAAAATGTTGCCTGATGGTATGAGGATTCTGGAAATCCAGTATCAGGTGATGAAGTAGAAAAGGGAGGTTGAAATATGGAGAGCAGAAAGGGAGAAATCTGAGGATGAAAGAGAACAGCAGCTGCCAACAGTGTGGCTTTGATGGAGAAAGGATATACACAGCTGCCAAGGTTTTTCTTCCACCTTCATGTGTGAAGACTCATGTGAATTATTTAATGAGCAGATTTACATATTTTGAAATAAATTGCAGTTTATCCTGCCATTGCTTCTTATTTCTGTTGCCGGAAGCTGCTGCTAATTGTGGAGCTCTTTTTCTGTAAGGTTTCATGAGAGGTGCTCACTGAGGCTCTGTTGCTCCTTCCAGGAGCACACCAGGAGGGGGAAAGGCCCGGGCATGGGATGGTATTTCTCTTACGGCACACACCCAAGTCCCATTTCCCAGTGAAAACACAATCCTTTGCAGATTCCATGCCACTTTTCACCCAGGCTGGGAGGAAGTTGAAGGTGAGCTTGCAAGGGCGTGAGGACTTGAGGAGTTAAAGTGAAGGGACAGGTCAGGAGACCATACCCTCTGCAGAAGAGCAGGCAAAACAAGTAATTGCAGTGTATTAATGAAGGCTGGGGATAGTTTTCTATAAATACATCTGGGGAATAAGCACTACAGAGGTAGGAGAGCTATTTCAGCCAAAGGACAGTGCTGGCATGAGAACAAATGTATATAAACTGGCCATGAATAAACTAGGCTGGAAATTAGTTAAGGGCTTCAAACCATTAGAGCAATTGGGTTTGGAGCAGCCACCCAGTAGGAGCCACAGAGGCAGAAATCCAAATAGCTTTTAAGAGAGAGCAGACTCCAGCTCTGAAAGGACGTTGTGATGTGTTGCTGCAACAGCAGGGATTAGATTTGGCAAGTCTGGAAGACCCTGCCAGCCCCATGTTCCTGTGTTTCAAGCATTTGGGAGGTTTGACTTCTTTTTTTTGTAGATAAATATGGCTTTGTGAGCAAAAGTAAATACACTGCTGCTGGAAAATTTATTTGAACATTTTTCAAGGTGTTTTAAGGCAAAAAGAGTTGGAAAAAAAGTTGAAAGCCAGCTCTCACCTCCCTATCAGTGCTGTGACAGCCTGGGGTGTCCTTTCCAGATAGGGAAGATGAAAAATGAGAGCATATGGAAATGTCAGCAACCTGTGGACTCAAAGGGGACATAGAGATGGGGTATCCTGGAGACAGTGATTGCTAAATTTAAGAAGGATACTCCAGTCTTAGGCACAAAAAGTGTCCCACCAGGGGTTACTTGATGATGGAAAAAATTGAGCTGAGTTTCTAAAACAAATTCCTCCTCACCAGTGTTTTGGCAGTGCTCTGGTTCATGTCCCAAACTAGAAATGGATCTCCTGTCCTGCCCCAGCCCAAGTTTTTATTTGCTGTTTCCTATTAAGATGTATCCCAGATCTGTTCTGAGCACAAGCTGACTTCTGCACAGGGATGTGGGGATGTCCCTCACAGTTCACATCATGGCCAACAGCAAAGTCTAAGGAAGGTAACAAGGAGAAGAACTCTCCCAGATGTCCCAAACTAACACTGGCATCGGCATCCTTGTAGTAAACAATCATGGTAAGTCCACCCCCACACACCTTTCATGTAATTTATTCTTGGACCTGTGGAAACATTTCAAATCCACAGTATCATGGAGTTTGTGGATGAACAGCCCCATGCCCCACATATATTAGGGACTACCCAGCTGGAAAGCAGCTCAGCAGAAAAGGTACCAACTTGACCATAAGCCAGCAAAGTGCCCTTGCAGCAAAAAGAGACAATGGGATCCCGAGCTGCCCTAGGCACAGTATTGCCAGCAGGTTGAGGGAACTGATCCTTGCCCTCAGCTCAGCGCTGGTGAGGCCACAGCTGCAGCATTGTATCCAGTTCTTGGCTTCCCACTATGGGAGAGGTGGACACATGGAAGAGAGTCCAATGAAGAATCATAAGGATGATGAAGGGATTGGAGCATTTCTTATGAGAAAAGGCTGAGAGCTGGGACAATTCAGCCTGGAGAGCACTGAGAGCAGATCTCATCGATGTGTATAAATACCTGGAGGAAGGGTGAAAGAGGCTGGAGCCAGGCTCTTTCAATGGTGCCCAGTGACAGGAACAGAGGCAATGAACAAAAAAGGGGACACAGGAGGTTCCTCCTGAACATCAGGAAACACTTTGTTACTATGAGGGTGACCAAGCAGTGAACAGGTGGGATCCTTTGAGATATTCAAAAGAATTTCTGACACAGTCTTGGGCATCGTGTTCTCAGTGGTTCTGCTTGGGCAGAGGGGTTGGACAAGATGACCTCCAGAGGTCCCTGCCAGTCTCAAGTAGCCTGTGATTCTGTGAGTTCCACAGGTAAATGACGTGTTGTTTAAAAAGATCTACTTTCTTTCCAATCTGTCACCTACAGTTTTCATTTGATGCCTCCTAATTCTGTTGTAAGAAACAGAAAACAACTGGCTTCTTTCTATCCCTTTTCTCCACCTCACAACCTTGCAGACCTTTCTCACACTCTGGTTATCCATCTGTCAAATCTTAGTCTTAGCTTATCTGATTGCTACTCACACAGCTGCAGTTCCAGTGCTTCGCTTGCTATTTTTGATTTTTCCAAATCTTTCCCAAAACAGCTCACACTGGGGAGCATCATGACACCAAGAATTCCCAGCTCACAAGCAGCAGAAAACACATGTGATGAGTTTTTAGGTCCAAGTCGCATATGGAAGAAGAAACCGAACTCCTGGAGACCATACAGGAGCAGTATTGACTGGTAAGCTGACAGATCAACAGACAGCTTTGAGATGCTGGGTCTATTTGGTTGCACCAGGAGGAGCTCCAGAGGGACCTCCTAAACTAGTCCTAAAGCTGTATTTGTTCACACATGCAATATGGCCAAACCCCAGTAAACTGCCTGTCCCCTTAGAGCCAGAGAGGAACCTGTCCAAATGCACCTCTAAAGGACTCTGAGCATGATGCAACTGGGGTTCAGCAGTTGCCCCTCTCCTTAAGGTGAGAGGGGTGGAATCTGTTACTAGGGTATTCCATGGTTTGCCTATGCATCTCCTACTCTCCTTCAGTCAGTGAAACTCTCTTTGTTTGGATCCATCAGTTTCTAGCATATGAATGGAGAAACAGCAATTGCCAGAGCTGCTGAAGCACTGCAATTTAGCTCCAGGTTGCTGGGCAGCAATATAAACTACTGTAATTTCAGGAGACCCATAGAGGAACTCTTCCCTAATTGCGCCTTTTTGCTTCAGTCAGTGAGAGATGCTTATGCGGAGGACAATGAGTCACTATAGGAAACATCAATATGAGAAGCCACTGGGAAGGGTTCAAACTGCCCACAAACTTACTGCAAATTTCAGTTCAGCAACAGGATTTCATAAAATCAACCTGCTCTAAAACTTTTTTGAGAGCTGTTGGTTTATAAAAAAAAAAGTGAGGACACAGTCAAGAAAACTCGCAATAGTAATTCTGTTCTCTAATTCAGAAGGTGTTTTCTGGTTCATGGAGAAATGTGGAAGAAAGTCTGAAGAAGCCAAAGGAGCTCCTTGCCTACAGCAAAGCACAGGGTGAAGCCACGGCTCCTCAACTTGACTTATGGTCAGAGCAGCCCACGGTGTGGAAGCCCAAAGGGGTGGCTTTGGAGCAGGGCTGTGTCCCACCAGCCTAAGAATGCTTTTGCTTTGAGTCTATGGGAGCAGAGGGGAATAAGGATGTGTGCCTGGGAGTAAGGCTGTGTGCTCACACCTCAGCCAGTACTACTTGTCCTTTCTCATTAACACCAGCCCCGTTTCTTTGCACTCCCCTCACAGCTCTAACCCCTTATATTCCTTCTTCTTGCCCCAGCTTCTGGAAACATTAATTAAAAGCAGTCGCCCATCAGTCCCTGTCTGGGACCAGTCCATCCTACTTTGCAGGTGAATGACTTTTCAGTATTCATCAAGCTTCATTCTCTGGTGCTTGGTGACAATTTTATCTTCCTCTGGGGAAACAAAAGAAGGAGAGATGATGTTGCTGTAAAGAGATGCTAATCGCACTATGGGGATCTCCTGAAGAATTCGCAGAGCTCTTTGTTGCAGGATGCCAGGTCTCCTTGTCCTCAGCTCTTTGTTTCTCCTCTGATTTCTGTAAGACGCTGTGTGGGCAGAAAGGGAGAGTAGAATTTATAAAGATATTGAAGGGCGAGGGAAGGGCATTACTTAATATTGCAATGCAGAGATTGCTACAAGCTGTTTTGAATTGGGTCTGCCTTTTTATTGCACGTGTGCAGTGCGAAGCTGACAGGATGGGGATCTTCTGTCACCCTGCATCAGTGGGGTGACTATTTTTGTTACTGTTCTGATTTCTGGTTTCTTTCTGGCTTGCCAAGAGCTGAAAATGCATCAGATGGGCCTCTGAATGTCTGAGAGGCCCTGGCCATACATATGCATTTCTTTTTCTGGAGTTTGAGCGGTGCTCAGGGAGTCTTTGGAGAAACATGTAGAGCCAGGTGTGGAAGGAAGATGTTTCTGGATGGCGTTGACAGTGAATGGTAGATTCAGGTGACTGAGTTTCTTGCAACACTGCCCGAAGCAGACACCACCTCCTAATGGCAAAACCCAGGGGCCAGGGGCTCCTCCTCCAGTGCAGACTGCACAGCCCAAGGGCAGCCTTCTGCAGTCTGTAGCTAGATATGTCCAAGATCTGCCTCTGTGCTCCCAAACACAGCCTAAGAAAAAGGTCACTTTCTGCTTGGGTCTTGGCTGCAGGGACAACAACCAGCTGGGCTGTAGGTTGCTGTCAAAACCAAGTACTGTGCCAGCAGTTCCTTTGAGGGCTGCTTTGCTATGTCCATCAAGAGTGATTTCTTTGGATCCTTCATCATCCTTGCAGGTGAAGCTACACACATCCCACAAGTTCTCCCCAGTGCCCGAGGAATATATCTTCCCTCAAATGAGTCTGGCACGTCCTGACAGCACCAGCTATCTGCAAAGCCTTTTGGCTCTGTGTGCCATATCCCAGTGCATGCCACATCCCCAGGTGTGCTCCATGGGCTGGCAGCTGCAATGCTTTCAAAGAGTTAACTTCCCTCCAGATACAATCAGCGGCTCCCTGAGTGAAGTGACTTGAAACAGGGGCCAGCATACAGCAACACAGAACAGACTGGAGCAAACCATATGCTTCTGCACAAGAATAACAGCATCATTAAAATCCTGAACCAAGAACTCAAAGGAGCATTTGAAGAGTACATAGCAGCAGGTCCTGAATCCTAACTATCAGCTTCTCTTTCCCTTGAATCCTTTGCATGTGCTGAATAAGAAAGTGAAATTTGTACTCAATCACAGCAACTCACTTCCTCCTCAAGTGACTCTCCAGGCATGTGCTCACCTCAGGAGTGAGATGTAGTCTAAAACAGTAGGGAAACAAACAGGTGAAACAACAGAGAGATAAAGAGTAAGGGGGGGAGAGAGAGAGACAGACTCCGGTCACTGCTTAAACTTTGCTTATTTACAGCTGCAGCATACATACAAAGATCTATAGCACTTACACCCAAATAAATCCTCCCCTGGAGACAGGTGGCAGATATCCCCCTCCATTATTTACAGCCACTTCTCAGTGAAAACTGCAAGCTGTAAAATGCCCATACAGTGTTGGAGAGATTTATAGTCCTCCTGTATTTCACACAGTGCCTTGCCCTGCTGTGCTGCCTTTGGGGAGACACGGCAAATGGACTCCAAGGTGTTTGACAAAGATGAAGACTCATTTATTACTTGACGCTTTGGAGAGAAATATTTGTACGCAGCAGCCTACACGGGTGGCAAAGGTTAATCCTCTCCTCTCCTGTCAATTCTGCTTTTTGTGAGCGAAGGGAAAGCAGTGGGTTGGCAAGGAGAGGCACGAGGAAGGGGAGCAGCACCAGCGACCCGTGTCACCCCGTGCCCTTTACCAGTGTCAGAGGAGACTGGGGACTTCACTCTGTTGCTGACCCATCACCCTGCCAAGCTTGATCTCAGCTTTTTCTTTCACTGATCTTGGTCCTACAGGAGGGGGACTGATGTTTTCACTTCTCTGCAGCAGATGAGATTTTCTGAATTGTGCAGCTAGAGGAGACTTGTGGCTTGCAGGGTCAAAAGCATCCATGACACCATCCACCCTGAAATCCCATTGTGATGTGCCTCACCACCTCTGGCACAATAAGGCACAGGACTACAAGAGCTTTTGGCAAATTTGGCTTCAAAGTGGACTTCAGAGTGTTTTATATAGGTTGGGATCCCATGAATACATGTCCTTGTCCTTCTCTGCTGGCAGTGCCAACAGAACTGCTCTCTCATCTCTAAAGGTGATCCCTGTGAGTGGGATTGAGGCAAAGAGCCAGCGTGGTGCCAGCAGGCTGCTAGCATGCTGCCTTCCCAGGATATAGACAAAGAGCTTCAATCTCCGGGGCTGTCGATAGAGTGCTTTCCAGCAGCACTAAATTCTTGCAGAAATTCGAACATGAAAACATAAAAATAAAAACACAGTGTAAAGAACACACAATAAAAATATAATACCAAATATATCACTTAACTAAAACCGCTGACCCAGCGGCTTTGATGTTAATGCATTGTCTATAACAATGTGGCATTCCAGCTGAATACTAACCGGCTGCAGAGCCCGAGCTCAGCCTTGCTTCACAGGTTTCTGGTTTTACTACCCTGATTCCTGCAGTCAGTCTTCCTCTCCTGGGGTTTATTAGGTCTTGTCCCCTGCCATGATCAGCTAAGAGCTGTTTTCACTTTCTCCCCAGTGTTAATTAAAGCTGGGGTGGAGTAACCCCCACAAGACTCCTGAGAGGAGGAAGAGGAAAACTGAGCCCAGCATGATGGCAGGGTTTGATCAGTGGAGAGCTGTGTTAACAAGAGCCCTATGGATGTGAGAGGGATGAACAGTCGGTGGGGAAGGCAGGAACAGATGGTACCCAGCTACATGCAGCATGGTTCCTGGGGTCTGCAGGATATGCAGAAGCTTCTGCTCACCGCTCAAGCTGCCTAATGACAGCACCAGTCACAGGCTCTGCAGGGCCATCTTGACCTGTTCCTTACATGTGGCATGGAGACATTCCAGAGGGGACTAGTCCTGTCCCAGCGCTCACATACTGCTAGGATGGAGACAGCCAGAAATCATTGACCCCTCTTTAATAGCAAGATATAGGGAAGTTCCTGTGCAGACCTGACACAAGGGTGGCAGCTCTGTGCAGTTATTCAACTCTCTGGTGCAAGCAAAAGGCTGAGTGAAAGCTTGGCAGGAAGCAAGATAGAAGGGTGACTGTCCAGCTTGGGACTGTTTTAAGCTGTGGCACCTGGAGGCACAACCTTTGTTCCACGCTAGAAAAGGTGCCAGTTACTCCAAAAGAATCTGATCGTTTTGTTGATGGAGCACCCAGTGTAGTCCAGCACAGAATTTCAGTCTCATCTACTGTGGTCCCTGCTGGCTCCTGGCAGACAAAGGGAGAGGGAAAGGGATGAAGATGTCCCCTCTGTGGGTTAGTGAAGTCTCTGCACTATGGTAGCAGTCAAGGGGCAGGAACTGCGACAGGAGATAAACTGGAGGGCTTAACCCTGGAGGCTTTCACTGCAGATGATCTGTAGATGCTGTTTCAACTACAGCTGAAAAATCCAGCACCACAGAGTAATGGCCTGGGGTGGCCCTGACCCAGCTCACATTGCTTGCTGAGACAGCAATTGCCAAACAGACAGCTGGGGACTGCTTCCATCCTGAGCCTGTAAATCCACACCACAAGCAGCTCCAGCCACATTCTGTCCTTGGATTTCAACAGGTGGAGTCATGTGGAGCAAAGTGATCCAAATTCTACATTCCTGCAAGGTCATGGTGACCACTCTCTCTTCAAGGAAGAGTATCCAATCTGTGCATGGATGATTTGTGTCACAGAAGGCAGGTGGTCCCTCTTCTGTCCCTGGCTTAGCTAACACTTATTTCCACGCCCAACCTTCTTCCAAAATACATTTTTATTCTCTAACATAAATCCTGAGAAAAGCATCAAGCAAAACTGTAGCTGTGTTCTGCGTGTGGGCCGCAGCTCCCTGGAGCTTCTCACTTGGCCACTTCCCTATTTCTGGAAGGAGGACATGCCCTTCACTTCTCCAGCATCCTACTCTTTTGCTGTCTGGTACAGATGTTGGTGCTGGGCTGAGGCTCATGGTGGGCAGTCAGACATGTGCCTGCTGTCTTTAATCACGTGGCAGAGGTTAAGAGCAAGGCTGTAGCTGCAGCATGTGTTGGCAGCAGTGTGGCCTCTTCCTGGCTCTCTGAGTTTGGATGCCCAGCATGGCTGGCCAGTGGGGAGGAGAAGGCATTAAGAAAAAGAAATTCTATTCTGAGTCAGTGGAGAAAGTGTCCAACATGGCCTAAAATGAGAAAGGTAGATAAGAAGGAGCAGAAGAGGCTAGATGTTACCTGTATTCTTAAGAGTCTGCCCTTTTTAAATTTTTTTGTCTACTTATTCATCATTGCAAGATGGTATTGGGTCTTGCTTTAACCTAGCTCTTGCCTGTAAGTGGCCAACCTACAGCAAACTTCTCTCCCACATTACTACACAATGTGCTGGAAAAGCTGTGCAAAGCCCTTTTGTTCCTCCAGGGCCCCCAAAGTGTCTAGTGATGCTGCTGATTGACAGCAAGGGATATGATGGGGAGCCAGGAGGAGGAGAAATGTTTCCCAGTCATGAGTGATGAGTAGGGAAATCCCTCCAGTAAGCAAATCTGTCTACTAACTGGCAACAGGGAGTAGGAGAGAGACCCCAACAGCCTCCCATCAAGGGTGTGATGCCTGCCCCTCTCACCTAGTCCTGGATCCAGCACTGCTTCCTGCAGCAGCTCCTGAAGTTGCAGTCCCACTCCACAGCCCATGTGCCTCCTATACTTGGGGAGCACTGAGATGACCCTGCTCTCCCCCCTGATCTCTCAGGCTCCCTGCTCCTATCAGAAGTCCCAGAGAAGATGATGCTCAGTGGGGGGCTACAGCTTGCCTTGCCATTCATTGTCTGCAGTGTCTTCCACTGGAAGCACTCCCTAGTTTTAATTAAGGCTTTGAGGACCCAAGTCAGGCAGAAAGAATAGAAAATGCTAAGAACAGCTAATTTCTTAAACTGCTCTCTGGCACCTTTTTAAACTTACCTCATGTAGCAAATTAAAAATGCTAATAGATGGCCAATAAAAAAAACCCAAAACCCTTTCTTCTCTGTAATTTCAGTGAGCTGAGTGGCTCTGCATCAATTAGTGGTGGGAAATAAGATTTTCTCCATTGGGAAGGACCAGGGTGGATGCACAGACCCCTAGGCTGGCTTCTGAAACAGTTCATTCTCCAGAATGTCTTCAGCAAAGGCACATGGGGCCATGCTGAGCTGCCCTTCTCACTTTTATAACTCTCACAGACTTATTACTCCTCATTACCTTTTGTCTCAAGGCAGACTGTAAGTCTGGATATGCAGATGGAGATGGAGAGTTGGAGCAAGCACTGCCCCTTGTTCTTCAGAGGACTTGATCTCATCTGGGTACTGCTTTTACAGCAGTAATTAACACAAAATTATATCAGGCACATGTAGGCACTATCCTTGTACTGTCTTCAGTTGTCTTTGCAGAGATGATACCTGTTATACCCCCAGCAACTTGCCAGCAGCACTCATGGCTGCAGCGATCGCAGCTTGTGCTCAGCTGGCATCACAGCATCTCTATAAGCTTAGGCAGCAAATGGCCTCTGAAGGCCTTGCAGATCCTAGGGACAAAAGATGGGAAAACCTGGCCTCTTCCCCATCCACCCTCTGTCACTACAGGTTTGCAAATGAAAAATAAATATACCCTTTTTTGCTCCAGTCAGAGGTTTGAGTACCAGGCTCCTGCTACCCGAACAAGCACTATAGTAGTCAAGAGAAGAGAGCTTTGGAGAAAGGATGGATATTGATGAATACTGAATGGTTTGTCCAAAGCAGGACAGCCACCAGAATAGAAATGACAGCTGGAAACCCTGTCTCATGTGTATCTGCACAGGATATAAGTGAATCAGAGGAGAGATGGACCTAGGGTCTCCCACACTCAGTAGATTGCCCAAACATCAGGATGACTGGAAAACGCATTAAAAAGTCTGCAGTCCATTGGATCTTCTATGTTATCCATCACTGTGGGATTGCTCCTAGGACAAGAAGGGAGACTTCATTCAGCCTGGAGAAAAGCAGGTTCCAGGGAGACCTTAGAGAACCTTCCAGTGTCTGAAGGGCTACAAGAGAGCTGGAGAGGGACTATTCACAAGGACATTTAGTGTAATAGGACAAGGCGGAATGGATTCGAACTGTCCAAGGGCAGGTTTAAATTATATATTAGGAAGAAATTCTTTACTGTGAGATAGTGAGACACTGGCACAGGTTTCTCAGAGAAGCTGTGGATGCACTATCCCTGAGAGCGCTCAAGGCCAGGCTGGATGAAGCTTTTAGCAACCTGGTCTAGTGATGGTGCCCCTGTCCACAGCAGGGGATTTGGAACGAGATGACCTTTGAGATCCCTTCCAACCCAAACCATCATACGATTCCGTGATTCTATGACTATGCTATTTCTACTCAACAGCATGAGCTTATTCCCTTCTCGCACTGATGTCTACACCTTTTTTATTCTTGTCTCCTGGCTGTCTGTTTCCAGAAATACCTAGCTGTGATCTACATCTTTGAGGCCTTGGCCCAAGACGAGCTCTCAGTTAAATATGCAGTCCCAGAATATTGATTTTACAGGTCAGCTGGAACACCTGGGAGGTAAAAAGTCCAGGGAGCCTGAAGGAGGTCATGGACAGCATCACAGTCACACAATTTGGCCTATATCCAGTGGCTCTGCACTTAAAAGCTTTCAGCCAACTAAGTGCAGTCTTGGAGCATCAGGAAGGTCTGAATAATAACTTTTGAGCATGGTTAATGAAACTTCTGAGTTTGACATATTTCAGCCACATCGTGTGTTCCTTCTTCTTCAACCCTCCCATCACTGCATTGGAGCAGATGGGAAAGAGTGAGAAAATTGCAAGTGGAATCTTCTACTTTCCCTTTGAAATTGTCTTGACTTTTGAGTCCCTTGAGGGCTACGTGAATTTGTCGCATGGCAGGCCCGGCCAAATGAACACTGACACCTTCATAATTGCACAGGGCAGGGAAGGCTGCTTGGCAAGATCAGGGGGAGAGGACAACAGGTTTCCAGGGCTCCATGACCTCTTCCTTCCACTGTCACAGTAGAAGCAGAGGAGATAAGGCAGCACTGGAGGACCACAGGAGTTTCTGAGCAGTAGCTGGGTTTTGAGCTTGGCTTTCACACACCAGGTGCTTCATGGGGTTCCAGGGCTGTTGTGCTCTGTGTGGGTGGGAAGACAGGCTGTTCCTTCTGTCGGGCAATGTTAATAGAAGGGCCCCAGCTGGTGCTCCAGCTGGGCGCAGGCAGATTCCCAGTCACCAATCCCCAGGACACAGTGAAGGAAAAGGAAGAATCTGTACAGAACTGGGGTGTTGAATACATCTCCTCATGGCCAAAAGACAGGACCAACTTCTCTATACTTGAAACCCCACACCAATCACAACCCAAGGGCAGGTCTCCGTGACAGCAAAGCTATCTTCCAGTGCTGGAGTGCTGCCACAGGGGATTTTCCTACTGCTTTTTGCAGTTCTGTAGCACATATGCTTCAGGATCACCATCAGCTCCATTACACTCACAGAAACACAGAGAAGAAGGAAGGGCAGGTCCATAGCTCCATCTGGGCTCAGTAGAAGAGACAGAGAAAAAACAACACAATTTTCCAGGACCTTGGTGAGCTACATGTCAGCAAATGATGACTGGATGGTGATGGAATTTGCCAGGAGTGAGGATAAGTCATGTGCAGTTTTCCAGTGGATGGTTGGAAATTATCTGAAAGCAGTGTCATTACTGCTGGTTTTGAAGATTGACCTTCACTCGTGGGGCAGTGTGCCGTGTTCAGGCTTTGGAAACTTTGCAGTGGCAGCTGGTGTCTAGATATTTGCCTTATTTCAGGTCACTCGCAGAGAGAGACTGTCTCAGGACAGGTTGATTTTTATTTCTAGAGTTTCAGCTTTTCTTCTGTCACTACTCTCCAACACTACACAGCAATATAGATGTCACAGCCACAAGGACCACTTTGCCTAGCTAGGACAAACTTCTAAGGTGCTTATCATGCTTTCCCTTTCCTCTGCTGTGAGTCACTGCCTGAAACTCATTGAGAAGAGTAAGTGTCTCCATGATTTCCCAGTGGGAGGTGACTGCACTGTAAGCTTGTTGGGCTATCAGCAGATGCAGCTGAGAGCCCTAGGACCAGGGGCCAGGAAGGAGAGGACCCTGCTGCCCTAAGTGGTGTCCATGGGGAGTTAGAACAAAGACATCCAGGGCTATAAGCTCTTTATCTTACACAAGCATTAAATTGAATTTAATACAAAGGGGAGAAAAATGAGATTTATATCTTCCAGATTCTGCTGGTCTGGGACACAAACTTAATTAGAAAGACTGAAATGTCATCATCTCCTGGAGGAGGGTGAGCATCTTTTCCCAAACACTGAGCATCTTGTTTGGATGCGCTCACTGGCCAAATAAATGTAATCTGCTATTTCTTAAATGGCAATGTCTCATTGCAAAGAGTGGGGAAATGACCCTGTGGAAAAAGAAAAATCCTCTGCTCACCCTATAGTCCGTTTAGGGAAAATTATTAACCTGTCCTATCCTTACCTGGATTGTAAAGGGAATCCTGGACCTGATTGTACTTTTGCTGCTCTGGGGAGAGTTGGAAGCAGAGCTTCTCCGAGGCATGCAGTTCCTGGCTGTGCAGCAGCTGCAGGTAGGGCAGAGAGCATATGGAGGAACACAGGTCTGTGCCTCTTGGTGCCTGCCTCAGCTGTGCAAAGCAGGAGCTGAGGAGAGCTGCAGTGACAAGGAATGATCTTGTACTACTAGATGCTGACATCTCCAAAGGGCCTGTGAATTTTGCAAGTGATCATTTAATCTAGCAGGCGATGAGCAGTCTGACCTTGACATCTTCCTAATGGAGTGAGTGGTACCCATACCTGCAAGACATCAGGTCTGTGGTTCCCAAATTGGGACCTGGCATGTATGGCGTGACAAAGAAGTCACAGAAGATGACCTGTGGTTGTCCTTGAGAACTGTACTAATCAATGTTTCTTCCTCAGTGGTACAAAGAGCCTTAAAACATTTTGCCTCTACCATGGGATAAGAGCCAAGGTCAGACTGTTCCCATGGAGCAGCCAGGTCACGGAGACATGTTTGTGCAGTGTTTTGTGTTTTCCATTCCAACTCTGCTCCATTCTCTGCAATCTCTCTCATAGCACAGGGAGGGTGTGTGCAGGATGGAAAATCTGGAGGTTGGGGAGTGTGAGATGAAAAGCAGAGATAGGGTGGAAAGCAGGGGCTGGAAGAGGAGAAGCATGCTGTAGGAGACTGGGGGATAGAAACAGCCCTGGGACTGGAAGCTTGGTTTAGGGAGATGTAAAAATATTGAAGTAGAGATGGAGATGCAGATGAAGATGCAGATGGAGAAGGAGAGAGAGGGGCTGGATGGGTCTGTAGGTCAGCCTTCAAGTGTTTGTGGCAGTTTGCATTGTCTAACTGAGTCCTGAGTTTTGCGGGCTCCTGTGGGTCAAAATATTTGAAGACATGTATGGGGAACAATGAGGCAATGGTGACGGGAAATAGAGAAAATGAAAGTTCAGGACCTCTCCAGAGATGCTTGATCCTGCCTCAGAGGAAGGGAGAGACTAGATTAGTCCATGAGGTCATGCAGATCTGACCTGAATTCCCAGCTTTCAGGTAGCTTGGCCAAGGATATAATACATCATCTCCATGAAGATATTTGCATTCAGAGAGAGAAGAGCACTTTCTCCTAGCAGAACCTGCTGCTGGACACTACTGCATGGACCATCTGGCCTATGAGGTGAGAGCATCACATCTTACCACAGCAAGAGATACTGTGGCAGGATCCCTTGATGTGGTGTGGCAAGGCAGAGCCTGTAAGCTGCTGGCTTCCACCAGCTGTGCCAGCTGTGTCAGTACTTCGCAGGGATGAGCCTTGTTGTGCTCTTGGGACAGGCAGCAGGACCTGAAAGGGCAACACTTGAGTATGTTTGGAGCCTCTTATGAAGTTAATCACATCCTACCCCCAGGACTGTTAAACAGCCACCCAGTGAATCCCAGGGCAGTGGTGGAAGGCTGTGCCAGGGGTGGTTGTGTAGTATGTTCTACATGGTATTTTCTGAAGGAATTGTGGGATAAATGGAGGCAAACTCAGACTGAGCAGCCTTGGCTTGACCCCTCTCCAGGCCACTCTCGGACACACCCTTAGAGATAACAAATCTCAATCTGCCTTGGTGGCAATACAACACCCAAGCCCTGATATCCAGTCAGTTTGCAAAGGAGGATGATCACAGGTCTATGCCGATGCCAAAGCATAGTCTGGGCATAGCCATGAGACTAGAAGTCCTTTCCAGAGAGGTGTCAAGCTGCAACACAAATAAGATGCTTCCAAGGAAGACTGGGTATCTTGAGTGACCTAACTAGGATGGGTGGTAAGCCTCGTGCACAACAACAATGGTCTGTCTGCCCCAATATGGCCCACAAAACACACTCTCTTTCCAGCTGAACCCCATGAAACCATCAATTTCTCAGTTTCCCCTCAATTACAGAGATCAATGACCCCTTAGCTCTGCTTTCCTCCATACATTTCCTGCTTCTTCCAAATGTGGAGCAGTTAATTGCAGTTCACTCCTCGTACTAATGTTTCCTCCCTCTCTCACTTTCTCTCTCTCCTGTAATTTACTGACATTTCCTAAGCACGTTTAGGCTATGTTGGCAGCTGGATTCTGCGATAAGATTTTTTGACATCTAGTGATTGTTGGTCGATAACATTTCTATCCCATAATGAACAGTGGAGGGGAACAGGGAGGGGAAGAACGGACAAGGAGTAATCTTCAACAGTTAGGAGATGAGATCATTATCTCTTGGAAATATGGGAAAGGCAGAAGTGAGAGCAGAGAGGCGATGCTGTCATCACATCTGAGAACAGCCTAATAATCACCTTCCACAGGCCAGGCAAGGCTTGGTACAAACACAGGTGTCCCAGGGTATTCTCTGCTTCCTTTCCCAGCTCCAGCCTTGGGATCTCTCAGAGAAGGAGTCTGGTCACATTGCAGGGGACAGGCAATGTGGCCAGGGAGGGGGAAACACAGGTCTCTCTTTCCCTCCAGCCAGCAGTATTGCTTGCTGTTGGCTCTGCCTGTGTGCTCCTGAGTGCTAGCAGGCAGCCAGCACACTGCTGGGGTGTCCAGGGTGGGGAGGGTAAATGAGCCTCTTCCCTCCTGTGGGATCACATCTTGCTCTCTTTCCTTCTCTATCTAATTTAAGACCATGTTTGCACCGACGGACCTGTGCCTGCAAATTCCAGCCTGGCTGGTGAGCTCAGTGAAGGCTGAGGAAGCAGGGTGCAAAGCTCCTTGTTCTAGGCACCATCCAAAAAATTCAAGGCTGTTAAAAGTCAGAATTTTTGTGCTTGGGTTATAAAGACTCAACTGCATTTGACCTGAGGTGGTAAGGTTTCAGAGTCTTCCACTACCATGAAACAACAGAATCACAGAAATTTAGAATAGTTTTGGTTAGAGAGAACATTTTAAAGGCTATCCAGTCCAACCACTCAGCAGTGAACAAGGATATCTTCAGGTAGAGCAGGTTGCTCAGTAGTCCCATCCAGCCTGATCTTCAGTGTTTCCAAGGATGGAGCATCCACCACCTCTCTGGGCAATGAGTGACACTGTTTTACCACCCTCATAGCAAAAAACCTTCTTTCTTATATCTAATCTAAATCAACCCTCCCTCAGTTTAAAACCATTATCGCTTGTCCTTTCACACTATGTGAAGTGGACTTGCTATTTGGGGTTTCACTTGGCTTGGGCCTCTGTTTAAAAACAGGCTGAATGCACCCAGATATAAATGCTGCCCCTGATGAAGAGTGCCAGGCACTAAGCACAAATGCTCTTGTGCGGGCTGGGAAGATGGATAAAGAGTTGTGCTCTGGCTTTGACACAGCCACTGTGTGTGGAGTTGGCATGAGGACTCTCTTAGTCCTTCTTTTGTCTTCCAGGCTGCAAAGGGATGATGCTTCCGAGTCAGGAAGCTCCTCTGGACAAGAGCTGCCTATTCCTTGGCTTTTTGGCATGCCTCAGTTTTCTCCTGAGATCCCAGCCTGACGCTTTTCATCAAATATCAAACCTAGGAATGGTTTGATAACCTTGAGCTTGTGGCATAGGTCTTGCGCTGCCATGTGAGCCTCACTGGTCACTGATCTCAGCACTGTGGGATGAAACTGCAGCAGTAATCTGGACCAGAAGAGAGGTGCCACCCCTTTGGGAAGTGCAGGATTCTTGATGCTCGCATGGAGCAACGGGAGATGAAATAACACATTTCACATGCTTCTGACTCCATGCCCAGTCAGATCTTCAGTGGAATATATCAGCTGAGAACCACAGCAGGCAGAGATTCACCAGGCATCTAGGCATCTGCCTGTCACTGGCTAATGGTATTGCAGCCTTTTGCAGTCACAAAATCAGTGATGGAGTTAGTGAACAGAGAGCTGCTCATTGCTAAGGAAGTCCCAGTGCAGCAGACTGCTGCCAGCAGGGATGATATACTGGGGAAGCACTACAGCATGGCTGTCCTGCTGTATTTGTTTGAGATGGACCCTCCTGACAGCTTTCAGACACTTCTCGTGAGCCTCACTATGGTCACCCTTATCCACTCCGTGATAGGGCCTCCGTCTCTATTGGCTACAGAGGGGATTGAAAGCAATGACACATCTTTTTAAGGAGCCAAGCTAAAATGTACATGGGGTAAGGCTGGACCTGGGTCCCTTCTACTGCCTGCCATTCTTTTCATCTCTGGAGTCTGAATGATGCTTAGCTCTGCTTCTGCCCATGACTTGTCCCCAACCCACCCCAAATTTATACCAACGACCATAAGGATGGACAGCGAGGGTCAGAAATGGCCTCCTCCTCCAAAATCTACCCTCTGCCACTTCCCACTAGTGAAAATTTTAGAGAGAAACACAAGAGACAGGGCGCATATGGCCATACTACCCCCACTCCCACACCTCTCAAGATGGTATCTTTGCCCTTAATAGCTCTTGATGGGATTTTTTTTTCCACTTAGTTGCTTTTGGAAACAGTTGAAACTCTTGTCATCTACAAGATCTGCTGGCAACAAGCTCCACAATTTAAACATATATTGGGGAGGTGGGGGCGGGGGTGGGGAAGCATCCTTTTGTGTTCATTTTAAGTCCATTGCTTGGTGAATTCCCTGGATGCTTCTCCGCCCTTTCATTGCAAGCAACAACAAAAAGAAATACTTCATTTTCCACCTTCTTTTAACCTGTCAGGTAATTCCCAACATCTCCATTCAGCTTTTCCTATGTGCTGCAGAGTCCTAAATGATTTAGTCGCTTTGTGTCCAGAGCTGTTGTGTGCCTCTGATCAGGCCTGTCACCTTTCCCTCTGCTTCTTCCAGCCCTGTTTCTTGTCTGAGGCAGAGGTCAAGGTCACATGGCAAATCCGAGGTGCGGCTTCACTGTGGTCTGTGTGATCGCACAGACGTCTTCTCCATTCCTCCCCCAACAAAGCACAACTTTCTGTTTGCTTTTTTGGCTGCTAATGAATAGGACGCTGAGACTTCTGTAGATCTGCCCACATCAAACCCACTTTCAGGAGAATAATAGCTTGTTCTCTGTCAGATACAGCTTTGTGAGGCTCTTTTTGTTTTTTCCCCAGGTGCATCACTTTGCATTTGCAGGAGCCACATGGAGCTGATGGAGCTACAGGATACTCACTGCAACCACTATAACTGATTCAAGTCACGGTGTGGAAGCAATAAACTAATTCAGCACAGGGTTCCTGCACCCCAAATCAGGCAGGGCAATGCAGGGCAGGGTTTGCTTTAGGCTGTTAAAATAGTAATGTCTCTGCTGGTTCCTGACCTGGTTTTTAAGGATGTCTTAAGACACTCCTCTTCTTGACCCTGCTGCTGTCTCTCATGGAAGAAACAAAGCCTCTGCCTCCTCAGCACACCCTTTCTTCCTCTTCCTCTTCCTCTTCTCACTGCTCTTAATTTGGTCCCTCATTTACTGGATCAAGGAAAGAGGAGAATCCCATATGTTCTTACCAATCCACCCAGATAAAATTAATGGGATTTCAGGCTGACAGGACTCAGAAAAGGCTATTTTATCTGACTGAGAAACATAACCACATGCCTCAGACTAATGAAGAATTACCTGTTGAGAGCCAGAAATGAAGGAGAGTAGCTGCCGGATGCTCTGTTTGGTTCTTAATATCATCCAACTTTTAAAACCCCTTAGTTATCAGATTCTGCAGATCAGCTTAAAAAAGAATTGCAAGATCTAAAAAATGGGAAGCATTTGCTCTTTGCTATATTAGGAATACATCGCCCAGCTTTTCTCTGCAACTATGACAGCAAAGACTATTCTCCAGAAACTGAAAAAAAACAAGCTAAAATTTCCTGGAAATAGCCTGTTTCCACAGTGGGGAAGGGCTTAAAAAAATTAACAAGATTCAATAAATTATCAAATGTGAACTTTGGATTGTCTTTATATAGTTATCAGGATAGCAAGGAGAGAGGGAAGTAACACCTGAGGAAGGACTCTCCTGGAGCTGCTTGTGGTGAGGATGCTCCAGGAATGGGACATCTGATTTTTGTGTTTTCCTCAGATGGGAAAAGGAGCTCAAAGGCATTTCTTCACAGTCCTCCCAGCAGAGGGAACTATCGGTCCTTGCTGGAGGCAGGTCACTTGGAAGCTGGAAGGTTTCACAGAACTTCAGAACACAGGTAGAAGGGTAGCTGCAGTCTGCACTGGGGGCCACAGACTGCTTGTTCGTGTTTGCAAGCTCTCAGGGTTGTTCCATCCTCTGAATTAGAGTCCACGAAGCAAAGGCCAAGCCCTGCTTGGTCTTGGGTAGGGTGATGGTAGCTTCTACCTCCTCTCTTAGTTGCCCCCTGCACCAGGATGGTTCTATTCCTCTCTCTACAGACACACTTCTGTAGAAAAGTAAAGAGCAAATGGATGCTCCATTTCTCCCCTAGCACAGCCCCTGCCTGTACAAATCCTGCCTGGATTTGCCATACAATGTATCCAATGTCCAAAGCCCAGGTTAGCTTTTCTCCCAACACTCAAGGGGCATCATAAGCTGCTGGATTGCTGCACCTGTGATAAAACCTCATTTTTATTTAAGAAGCATCATAAAAATGCTGAAAGCAAAAATCAACCAAATAAACCCCAAAATCTATACGGGAAAAGCTGTCTCTAAGGCAGTGAAGTAAAAAACCACCAAATCTGTGGTTGCTGGAGCACCTTATTTCTTCCTCTTCCCGCCTGTGCTGTCTTTATTGACACTCAAACTTGCCATTTTTTATAGGCCCCCATAGCTCATTTAATCTAGGAGGTAGACGTATATAAAGAGGATAAATTAAAATTACCCACATAACCATGAATTTCTTTTTTTTTTTTTTCCCAGCTTTTTTCAGCTTGGCCTGAGGAATGTACTTCTCGGAGCAGTGTTCGTGTGATGCCACTGTGCCTGTAGACGCAGCTGGACACGCATACACACAAACACACACACACACACACACACACACACACACATACACACACACTCGCACACATACACACACGCTGTGGCCATGCTTATGATGCAGGCAGTGGGTCTGCAGGGAGGTGAGCGACTCCCAAAGAGCAGATTACACCTCTCTTCGCAGGCACGTGAAAGTGCTCAGTGCGTTTCAAGCACAAGCAAATGGCTAATGAGTGGAGGAAACTGGTGTTTTATTGTGCAGTATAATAGAATAGCAGAGCAAAACACAATAAAAGGCAGACAGCCACATCTCCACAACATAAACCTGGCTGGGCTTTGCAGCACTTGGGGTCTATTACATGAAACTCTGTGGCCTGGGGAAGGCAGAGGATTTCTGCTCCATTTACTGACATTAAGCAGGGCTGCTGCTAGCATAGGTTCACCCTGTTTAGCCACCTGGCAAGCTCTGCTGCAAGTTGGCTCTTCCTGAGATATCCCTGGAGTTATCTCAGGATATCCACACAGGAGAGCTGGATGCTCCTGTAGATGCCACAACAATCGAGCCCAACCCTTCCCAATATCGCTGCCTGTAGGGGTTTTTCTTAGCATGGCTTTCATGTTTTTTCTCGGCTTTTCTTGTTTTTCAAGTCCCCAGTTATAGTCCAGCCCTGGCAGCTTAAGGCTCCCAAGATGGGTGGTACAGCCCAAGCCCTTGTGCTCATGGCTTACTTTGACTTCTTAACAGCCAGCCTGCTTCAGAAGATGAATGAGCCTTGTTAACCACCAAGTGGCTCTAGGGAGGGACCAAGGGCTAACACACATGCCCAGAACCAAGAAACTGGGTTCTCTTCTGTCCTCTGCTTTGATGTCTTGTAATGCACATCACACCTGAGAGAGGGAGATTCAGAACTCTGCAATTAGGGCTGATTCATTAGCATTCATTAGGTATATATCGTTCCTGAGCTGCAGAAGCTCTGGGCTCTTTCCGACTGTGCTATCCAGCATCTTCACGAGCAAAGTCTTTTCTTTGTTTCTCTTTCCAGCCTCACGTGAGCCTTTTCCTCTTCTGACCATTCCTGCTGTGATGCTGGGCTCTGGGCTGTGCTCAGGTGCTGATGGTCCTTGACATCTTCATCAAAGATGCAGGAGAAGGCAAGACCCCAGGTGCATATGAGCCTGCCAGAGTAGAGGTTATCTGTGCTGGGGAATTTGGACTTGTTTCACTGCAAAGACCTGCCCATGGCTCCAAAAGCAACACAGATGGGGTGCTTTGTCAAGACAAACTTCACATCCCCGAGTAATCCCATGCTGCTTGCTTCCTTCTTCTTCCAGCCACCCCTTGTGCTGTAGAAAAGCCTCAGCCCTAGGCAGCTGCTCCCTACCGAAAATCCATCCCTCTAAATCCAGTACCCTCTAAATCTTTTCCAGCTTCATCTTGATGAAAGATGAGGAACAGAGCCACACCCTGTGCCCCAGGCGAAGATGTACGTGGCTCTGTTCCACACCATAATGGCATGGCATTCCTAATAATTCCTGCCTCTTGCTTTGCGATTTTCATCACCATAGTTCACCAGGCCGACAATTCATAGAGGTGTCTGGCTACATGATTTTTTTCTGTGTAGCAATGCCTTGTTCAGAGCAAAGCAAGTGCTTAGAAAACCTAAGGAAGTCTTTTTTGGTATAGGCTTTCTTCCATAGGCTGATGGAGCAGCAAGAGTGACTCCTGAAAAACACCTCCTGTATAATCCATATATGTACCTGCTGCAGAGCCTGCCCTCTCTTCCTGCCATGCCTGCATTACCCACAGCTGTGTTTCACCCATCACTGCTCCAGTCTGCTAGCACAAAACTTCCCAGCAGGACAGAGCCTGAAATTAGTTGATGTTGCTCTTGTATTTTTTCCTCCCTGGGAAGCAGTGAGTCCTCTACACTGGTCAGCGCGCGTGTATGGATGTGCGAGAAGGCAGTGAAACTGGGATTGTGATGATCACCGTAGAAAGGTGGCTTTCCACAAGAGCTTCTTGAAGCAAAGAGTCCCATGGGGAAGCGAGAGCCACGTTGGGAAGACATCAATGATCAGCAAGGCAGACATGGCATAGGAAGCCCAGGGAAGAAAGACGGGGTAATTCCACCCCTCCCCCAGTGGTGTCCTCAGCCATCGTTGTGGCAACATCTTACCCAGTGTTGTCCAGAGCCTGTCTCTGCACCTTTGCTGTACGTTGAAATGTTGTCATAGAGAAGCACAACTCCACGCATGATACCTGAAGGCAATGGACTGGTTTAAAATTATGACTCCTCAAAAAAAAAAAAAAAAACAAACAGAAACCCAGTCCTGATAGCATGGATGGATGTGCATGAGAGGGTGGAGGTAGGGCTGTAGGAAGAGCCATAGCATGGGGTCAGCTCAGGTGTTTGATTGCTGAAGTATTTGGGGAGATGGCTGTCCAGAAGACCTGTAGTGAAAGGAAACAGGATGCCTCACAGACGAGGATGAGGAGAGCTTAGTTGTACCCACATAGGCAATGGCAACTAATAGGTTAATAAGGCAAAGTCCTGCCTAAATATAACCACTGTGCTGCAGGGTGGTTAGGCCATGTCCCTAGCAGGTCATTCTGGTCCTGACCTGACCCAGTCACAGGGACACGAATAGCCATCTGTGAGTTTTTGGTGTGGAAAATATTACTAATTAAAATTAAAAAAAGGAAAGCAAAACATCTGTACTCGGCAGCATCTGTCATTCTTGCTTCTTCAGGGCATCGTGCTTGGAAACTTTAAAACAAGAGGGTATTTTTAGTTTGAAAAAAAAATCAAAAGCATAATTTTAAAATTAAAAAAAAACCAGCCCAACTTTCTTTCCCCCCCCCGTTGCTGCCTATGCACCCAAGGAGAAGCTCTCTAAGCTCCTGCCAAGGAGATGAGCATGGGGAGGGAGTTGGTGTGCAGGAAGGCAGGGGTGGCAGTCCTGCCTCTCCACATCGAGACCTGATTTTCTACTCCAAAAAGACGGGGAGCAGGAATAAGGTCTGACTCCAGGGCTGCCTCTGCCCCTCAACCCGCTGACAGTGTCACATGCGTTAACAGCAATGTTTTGTTAATTAGGACGGGGCTGGGTGGAGACAGGGGGAAGCAAATTGGGCAACTTTAAGAAGTCTTCCCTGCTGGCATGTTGGAAGAAAATAAATAAATAGAAGTCCATGCCAAGACAGTTAGAAACAATGTTAATGTAATTTGGTGAAAAAGACCAGGAAGGCAGAGAAGCAAGCAGTTGACACCAAATGAGGGGCAGGCGTGCAGGTGGTACGTGCCCTATCTGGGTGGTCACAGTCCCCAGTTCAGCCCCATCGTGCTCCCCACTGGTCTCTCACTCAATCTCCCCAGCCCACAGATATCCAGAGCCTGGTCCTTAGCCCCTGTCCCACAGTGCCCCTGTCTCAGAGGTACCATGCACTGCCTCCAGCCTCCAGAGCTCTGGAAAACAGGAAACAGAAGCCAAACGCTTGCCTAAACATCATTCATCTCCCCCACATATGAAGGTGCCCTTGCCTGCCTCTCCCTTGCCTTAGAGCCCTTGCTGCCTGCTGGCAAAAACCCTGCACTTTGAGATTGGAGGGTGAATTGCACCAGAGTCAGTCCCAGACCTGTTCTGCAGATCAGTTTATTCCTGCAGCATCTGGGATGAGCTAGCTGGGAAATGGCAAGGCTTTTCTAAAGGGCAGCAGAATTGTTTGCAGTTTTTCTCATGAATATTTTCTTGATTTTTAGCTGGTGGTAAAGTTACCCCAGGGCTTGTGTGGTTGCCTGCTTTAATCGTGAGAATTTTGCAGTTATTAATTGGAAACCTGCAAGATTGTGACTGAAGCAGAATTCTTTGTTTGGAGGGCTGTGTTTGCAGTAAGTACAGAAAGCCCAAGAGGACAGGGCCAGCAGGGAGGTTTGGGATGGTCTGTAACACAGCTGAGTGCTGCAGAATGCTGGCCAGTGGAGCAGGTCTATGCATTGTCCAGGCTCTCCTCTATCCCATGGATCACTCACTTCCAGGAATTTTATCCATGGTGGTGGCACTGGCCTTTGAGAGCAGGCTCATAATTTTTTGGCTGCTGCCAAGATTAAGGGCGGTCACCCATCCTTTCCATCCACAGCAAATTTAAAGCTAGGGAAATCCATTTGGGAAATGCCAGGATTTATTCAATGGCTAGGCATGACACAGGATTCTTTCTACCCATTGATGAGCCTTTCTTTATAAGGTAAGCTCAAAACAAATAATTTCTAGGAGCAACCTAAAAGGTACAACTGGTTTTAATACGTATTTAGGTGTCTTCATGTGCACTGGTGTCCGAGTGGCATCCTCAGAGGGATGTTCTCTTCCTGGAAGCAGATGCCTTCATCTCCTAAGCACAGTGGAGAGCATGGGGACCTGATCTGGTCTCTCATACCCTGATGCCCTCCCAGCAGCAACATGCCCTTGCCCTGTGTCCTGTCCAAAACCCATGCCACAGCCACCTCTGCAACTAACAGGCAAGGGGGTCGGTCTGGAAGACAGACTTGCAGCACCAGGACTCTGGGTGCCCTGATGCAAGATGTGGTTTGCCTCTCTAAAATCGGTGTGGAACTGAGGATACTAATTCTAGGCAAGGGTGATGGATGGGCAGGGGAAAAAGCAGGGCAATCTGTGACTCCGAAAGCCTTTGCACTTCCCAGACAGATGGCACTTGGCAGAGGCTGCTGTTGTGCTGCTTGTGTTTGAAGCCTGGCTTGCTTTTCTGGGGGAGGACAACCCACAGAGGGGAAGTCGTAAACGCTCCCAGCCCCTGATTCTCCCTGATATCAACCCACAGCTCTGCCCGGAGCCTGGGGCTGCAGCAAACATACAGCATTTTGGGCAGCAAGTGCTGGTTTGTAATTGTAGGGGCACCTGGGGAGGACATTGAGCAAGGGCAAGGCAGGGACACAAGGCAAGTGCTGGAGGGGAAGAGCACAAGTTGTTTAGTCCCTATTTCTCAACAACTCACGTGGAGGGCAGCTGCTGTTTGGAGGGTTTGGGGATTTTGATTATTTTCCAAAGGGCTTCCAGGTCTGCCTGCCCAAGGATCTGGGATGTGCCAGGCGACCGTGGGCACGTGCGTGTGCAGGAGGAGAGCCCCTCGCGCACGCGGAGCTGCCGCAGGGACAGAAGCACAACCCCGCGTTGCCTCAGCTGCAGCCCATTAGCTGACCATGCTCTCTGCTCCTAAATCATTTCCTGAAGGGCTTTTTTTGAAACCAAAAAGAAAAAAAAAAAAAATCCCCCCCCAAGATGGGGGGGGGGGGCCGGGGGGGGGGGAAAGTGGTGAAAAGTTCAAACACAGTCTGATGTCCCGGAGCTGCTTTCATGCCCGGCTCCATCTACTAGGAGCCTCGTCCTGGTGTGCGAAAGGTAACGCTGAGCACCGGCAAACCCTCCCCTCTGTGCGGGGGTGGGAGCCCAGGGACCCAGACTGAGGCTTTTGTCTTTTTTTTTTTTTTTTCCTGCTTGTGACTTTTTAGCAGTCCTTAGGGGACATTCCAAGTATGTGGCCAGGCATGGAGATAGTTTAAAACACATTAAGTTCACGGACAAGGTGTCATTAGGGCTTCTTTGGAGGGGGAGAGAGGGAGAAATTATTTGAAGTTCATTTGCCCAGAGGGAGTGCTCTCTGAAGAGGAATGGTTTCAGGGCACGGCGGGTCTGTTTCAGGGTTTTTGCTCTTCCTGCGCCTTCGAGGAGCTGTTTCTTTTGAAGACATCAGTTGTTACGGCGCAGGACGGGACAGAGAACAGAAAGCATCAAGAGTATTTTGCCTGCCCTGCCTTTAAAGTTGCTCTCCCCAGACTGTCTAGGAGAGCGGGTCGGAGCCCCAGAGTCCTGTTTCGTGGGAAATATCGACCTCTTTGTTGTTGTTTTTCCAAGTAGGAATGAAAAATGTAAATTTCTGGTCAAGCAAACATTCCTCAGGGCTGTTCTGGAAAATTGAAGCGACACTTTCTCAGCATTTTTGTTATATTAAAATTCAGCATGCAAATTGGGGGTGTGATATATATTACATAACATATTGTGAGTGAATCACAATAGAATATAAAGTATAAATCTAAACTTTAAATTAAATGATTTCCCCTAAATATGTTACCAAAATGATACTTTTCTGGCAAAAGGTTTGGATTCTACTGAAACAGTTTCTTCTTTTGTTTTGGAAAACTTGCCTGTTGCAAACAAATCTGAGCCGTCCGCAGGCATCGTCCCAAGCCAAGCCTGCCCTTCCTCGGGGCCATCTTTCCATCAGGACCATCTCCTCTGTGAGGCATGGGCTCCTGCCACTGCTCCCTGCACAGATTTCGAAAGAGCTTCCTGGATTTTTACCAGGAATGCTGGGCTCCAGATTCACCTTGATACCAGTCACCCACTTCTGAGGGAGGCAGGAGAAAATTGGCTGGACCTGGGAGAGTTTCTCTTTTACTCCCTGTAGTAAGCCTGCAGTAAATCCTATATTAGAGCTGAGTTTTGGTTGTTGATGGTTTTGTTTGTTTGTTTTGGTTTGGTTTTTTTCATTTTTCTTTTCTTTTGGTGCTGCTGTTCATTTGAGGAATGATGCAAGCAAAATTTCCAAGCCCTCACAAGCAGAAATGCTACTTCCACACATGTACTGAAGCACGTTCTGGGTGCTGAGGAAGATGAGGAAGGTGGATAAGCCTGTGCTGGCAGTCACTGGTTGTGCCAGAAAGGCTGGTGGAAGCCTGGTAGACTTAGGAAGAGTTGATTCAGTTTGTTACATGGCCTGATGGTCACTCAAGAAGCCAGGGGTCTGGCCAGCCCACCCAAAGAGTGAGACCTTGCTCTGCCCTGTGGGGTGGGGCATGAAGCACCAGTTCAGCAGTTCTTCCTCGTGTCTGTGTCACTGCATGGTCTGAGGAACCTCCTGTATTCAGATCTGCCTTGCTTCTCCTCACCTGAGAGATGGGAGAGGAAAACACCTGCACACAGCCTCTGGAGAGCTACTGTTGCTAAAGCATCACTGGAAAGTGGTTTCTCCCTGGCCTTCCTCAGGACTGACTCTGTATTAAGGAGGTCCACAGGGATTCATGTCCATTCCCACCATTTTGGATCAGCCCTGCATGAGAAGGAAAACAAGGGGATGACCTGTGGGACACCAGCAGGTTGCACTTGCTTCTATCTCTGGGCAGAGCTGGCCAGTGGCAGGCACAAGCCCCCACAGCACATATAGCAAGGTCCTGACGGGCTTGTAGTCTCACCAGCATCCAGAGTGGCACTGCATTTAGCTCAGGGCTGTCACACCACAAGGTGGTAGCACTGCTGTGCCTTACCTCCGCAATGGGCTGCCCCATAGCGATGTCCAGGTGTCTGGAAACAGCCCTGGTACCTGTGAAACCTCAAGGAGACAGCGAAGGGCTGTTTTACTCTGTAGCTAATGACAAGCAAAAGAAGACAGACATGGAATGACTTCTGAAGTTTTGAGACTTGAGCACTTACTCCAGCACTTTAAGAAGGGGAAAAGCACCTTTTGAGGGCACAGCTAACTTTGGATTTACATTGCACAGGAGATGGACCATTACTGCTGCAAATCTGCCTCAGGCTCAGGAGGTATATAAACCTGAGCGTCCCAGGCTGCTGCTGCATTTGTCCCTACAGCTTGATGGGCCTGGGGGGATATAATTCAGTGGGGAAGGTACTTGTGCAGGCTGCAGCATGGAGCCAAAGCCTGGGGCAGCTGCAGAGCTTGAGAGTTGCCTCAATGCAGCAAGAAGCCTTCCAGCTTCCCAAAAATCTCTCCCTCCTGTCTGTCACCGCACTGGTGACACAGACAGTGTATGAAGCAGGGCTACAAGAGTAATTTAATTGGATTTTAAAAGTTGTCTTTTTAAATTTGAGAAGAAACTGAGAAAAGCAGTGTTACTATGTATGTAGCTGTGGGATGGTTTGGGGAGATATATTTGTTAATGACAATCATTCCAGTGAAGGCAGAAGGAGACATTCTGTCCTTAGCCTGTTTTTTTGTCCTCCCTAAAGAAGTTACCAGATTGGCAGGTTAAACTCCGGGCAGGGCAAAATGTCCCTACAAAGCTGGAATTGAGTGGGGCGGGACCTGAGTCCCAGCTCTGTGGGAAGGAGAGGTGTTAGCACTGCTCCAGGAGGGCACTGATTGAAAAATAAAATCAATCTTTAAAAATGTCTTTGTAACGAAGAAGGTGGCAGGAGGAACTGTGGGGTCTGGGAACAAGGTGGCTGTGATCAAAGCCTCACCTAGAAGCTGTTAACTGCAAAATGATGCTTTGATGATGTGTTACCTGCACAGCAGCTGGCAGGGCACCCCCGGAGCAGGCGCCACCCCCAGCTCTGCAGCACCTGCACTGCAGCAGTGCTGTTCTTCATGGGGCAGACATGCTGGGGAAGACTGTTCCCCAGGACAGAGGCTGGTGTCCACAGCTAGGACAGACAGCTAGGACAGACCTGGCAGCTAAGAAGGTGCAGACCTCAAATGGTGCCCCGTAAGGCTACAGCAGATCCTTAGTCTGCACTGCTGCAGCCAGCCTTGCTGGGACAGACGCTAGCGGGAGAAGGTGAATGATGTTAATTAACTCCATCCGTTTCTAAAGTGTGATTGTTCTCCCATCTCTGCACAGCACAGTCCAGGGAGAGCATCTGCTCTGAAGGGCTTACAGTGAAACCACGGGATGAGACAGTGAGGGGAGGCAGAGAAGATATTCTCTGAAGATAGATATATAGAAGATTTTCTATTCGAAGTGAATAGAATCACAGAATCACAGAACGGTTTGGGTTGGAAGGTACCTGAAAGATCATACAGCTACAACCCCCCTGCCATGGCCAGGGACACCTTCCAAAATAATGCAACAAGAGACTTACCTGCACACACAGGAAGAGGGTGGTGTGACAATTCACGCACCTAGGCAGGACCAGAATTCAAGGGAAATTTAACATCTTCAATCAAACTAATAAACATAGTTCGAAAAAACCCAGCTCTTTTTGGGACACACCAAACCTTTTCCAGGTCTCAAACAGAAAGCACAAACTTCAAAGTGAAATGCAAATGGAGGAGCGTGGCTGGAAGTTTAATTGTACTTGTTAATCAGCTAGGCTGCTGGAGTGAAGAAGTAGCTGATACATGAGCATAGGGGAGAGTCTGGCGCCTGTTCCACCGAGCTAATGGTGCAGAAGGACAGGCAGATCACCAGAGTGCACTGGACTGATTTTAAAAAATAGAATAAAATCAGGCAAGTTACCTATTCACCTGCCCTGGTTAGGCAACAGGTCCCCTGAGGACCGGGTCTGCCTGATTCTGCTGGTGCAGCTCTCATCCCCACTGGGTATCATGGATGATGATACAGGAGAAATGGCTGCACCCAGAGGAACTGCAGAGTTGAGCTGGGCTGGGATGAGTATCCTCATGGTTGGCCTCACTGGACTTCTCAGACATGTCAGAGGTGATCAGAGATGGAAGTTTTCCTTTCCACTGAAATCTCTGGTATTTCTACAGCAGAGACATCACCAGAGATCTCACTGAGCTGTTGCTTTGGGGAAAATGCACTGCAGGAAATCAGGAAACCACCTGGTCACTAAGAGCTCATGTGGGGATCACAGCCGCAGGGCTGCTTCTCGGGGGCTCAAGAGGGATTTGTGGCTGGCATCACAGACAGAAATAGGCATGTCTGCCCCCATGGTGGGAGAACAGGAACTGGCAGCTGTAAATACCCACAATGCCGGCTCCCGAGGGGGAATTATGTTCAAAAGCTCCAGTCCTGAAAAGCCTGACAGTCTCATTTTCACATTTTTGTTCACTACAGAAGAAAACTTTCAGTTTTCCCAGCCTGAAGCACTCTGCTGTAACTTCCTGAACTCACCCCAAGTGATTGGAGCTGGGTTAACGTCTCCTCAGAGCTGGACATTGCTGTGAGGGGGTTTCCCTTCAGGAGCTCCATGCCTGTTGTTCTCACAGACCCCTTCTCCTGGCTATGGGACTGCATCTTCCAGCGCCTTCCTAGGTCACTGGGAAGCTTGTCTGGAGCAGTATGTGCTGCATGGTGAAGAATGAGACATTTTAGGGGGAAGGTCTGCCATAGGAGAGGCTAGTTCACCGGCTCTAGGAAATGCAGTTCCCTGTGGGATCGCACTGGTAGATTTACGATTCCTCATCCCTTTTGCACAGCAAGAAAAGTTTCATGACAACAGCTTGCCAACCTTGAGATGCAAATACCTGGTATTTCTGGGGATAGCAGAGGGCAGAGCTTTGTGCTGGGACTCTGGTAGCAGCAGCTGTGTGTGACTGGCAGAAACTGATTTGAATAATTGGGTGTCACGTCTCTATTTTTCTTTCAGTTTAACTACATGTGCAATTAATTAAAATAATAACCTAAACGGTCTCCTGCTGGGGTTGTGTTTGCTGCTTCACTTCAGTCTGCCATCAGCACCGCTGAAAGAGTTTTATCGAGAGTCGCTTCTTGCTGAGAGGAGCTCGAGCAGAGAAAGGCTTTCCCAGCAGAGAAACCTTTAATGTTTGTGGCATCTGCGCTCTTCCCACCCATGTTGTCTGGGTTGTGGATAGACAATAAGTAAGGATTTAATGTATCACTTCCCATATCCTCTGCCTGCCCTGCGCTTTGCCTGGCATGGAGAATTGCCTTGTCCATGTCATGGGAGATGTGCTCCCTGTCCTGCATCCAAGCCAGCCTGGTAATGCTGCAGGAGTGCTTGTGGGAGGTGCTGTCAAATCAGGACCCCCTCCCAAGCGTAAGCACAGAATAGGGCTGTGTATATCTGATGACAGAGACAAGGTACAGAATGCAAGAGCTGTGCTGCTGAAAGGTGCCCCAGGACCACACCATAGAGGGCCAGCATGACCAATACTCCAGGCACTGAAATTTTCCTGAAAGTGTCCTGTCCTCCTCCTCAAATTAACTGTTTCCAACAGCTCGATGCAGATATACCTGCTTCCGGACCCCATCTGATCATTCTGCTGCCTGTTTCCAGCTGTGTTCCCTCCCTCACCTCTGCTCTGCAAACCCTCAGCAGCCTTTGCAAGAGGCAAGAGGAGAAAGCTCTGGTCCACGAGGAAACCATCACAGGCTCTTCATTCATTCATTCATTCATTCATTCATTCATTCATTCATTCATTCACTCACAATTCTCCCTAAGTGAAGGCATTTTGGTGTATACTGTGCTGACCACATCCCCTGCAAGATCACGGTGCAGCTTGTGCTGGTTGCTCCCACGCTGCCGATCTTTGTGGAAGAAATGAAATTACTTGGGAACTGAGCTCCTGCTTCTCACACTCCTCTTAAACATGCTTTGTATGTGAGTGTATGCTGTTACAGTAGCAGCAGGAGCATACCTTAAAAAATCAAGATGCTTACAAGCCTTTTTCTGTTACTGTGTTCATTGCTGTTGCAAGAAATATTGTTCCCCTGCAGCTGAGTGCATTCACATCTCATCTTGCTCCTTTTTCCAGTTCTTTTTCTTGCCTGGCTGATTCCTTGTCAGCAGCCAACACTAATCTATCCCTGGCAGTTCTTTTCCTCCCTGCTTTTAGTTTAAAGGATGCTTGGGGTACAAGATATTAACCATGGTGGTGAGCATAGTGCCAAACAGCCCCTCACCCCACAATCCCTGCCTGCTCCTGGCAGAGTGGACATAGGGCTTGGGGGCTGGCAGGCAGAGCTGCCTGTCCTGAGATGGCCCTTTTCAACTGGGTTTGTTTGGAAAAGGCTGAAGCAGCCTGAACTAGATGGGCAACAAGACAATGATAGAGATTAAAGCACCTGGTTGGCAGGAGAAAGATTATAAACTTGTCCAGAAGAAATTGAATTGGAATTTAGCTGAATGGGAAAGGAATCAAAATTCAAAAGTTTTTTTTTTTTTTTTGCTTAAACCATCAGACTGAAGTAGAACTCCCAAGACTTTAAACTGCATTCGTAAACTCTAAGGACAGTGAGGGCCATTTTGCCCATCTGGTCTGACTTCTTCCTTGGTGTGAACCTGGTCCCTCCGGCCAGCTTGAGGACTCCTGCATTAAGCACAGGATTTTGTACCTTTTTTAGGAAAACAGTCTGTATTGATAGAGAACAGCAAGTCCCTCACACTCTTCTGCAGTCCATAAGTGCAGGTTAAGCTGACTTATCAGTTCTTTGAATAAAATTATGCCTTTTGCTTACCCCAGAGATAGTGAGGGACCTGCTTCTGCACCCACTTTTGGGTGCAGGGCTCCCAGAGCCTGAAGGATATACCAGGAAGAAAAGCCAAAATACTGGGCCAGAAAAGAAGGGAAAGGAATCCAAGAGCTTGGTCTGCATTGCTGGGCAAAATAGTGTCACTGCTTTCCTCTCATTTTCTTGTCTGAAAACAAGAGTTGATGTGCTTTTATTTCTATCCCTACTTAAATTAGCACTGTGTGTGCACAACACACCTCATCCAGAGCCCTGACCTCCACAGAGAGGTCTCTAAGTGCAGTTGTGATCTACAATGGAGGTCACTGCAATTATTTATCACTTGTTTCAACAGTGAGTGATGTGGTAGAAGCTGTTACACCCCATGTACCAGAGTTAGAGCACAATGATAGCATGGGCTTAAAATGGTGCTGACTGGGGTGGGGGACATTGGATCTTGTCATGGCCAGAGAACAGATTCTAGGGAGGTGCTGAGAGGCAGAGAAAGTGAAGTCCCAGATTGGGGTTTGCTCCTTGGCCAGCTCAGAGGAGCCTGTGGGAAGAATCCAGCCCATGAGATGGATACATGGCACACTGCACAACCTGAGCACAGCCAAAGCTGAGCGGGACCACTGTTGGGAACAAGATGGGATCCAGCACACTGAGATCTGGGCTGTCTCAGCCCCATGAAATTTGATTGCTTCTCTGTTCACTGATCTCTCCTCTTTCCTCTGTCTATCTGATGGGTTGCCATATCCTTGGGGGAACACCAGCCTCACTAGCTGGTTGGGATGTCTGCTATCCCCCTCTTCTGTCCTGTCCTGAATATACCCCTGCTTCAGAAGCCAGTGCGACCTCAGATGTAAGCCCCCCACTTCAAAACCCAAGTACACACTCCCAGAAGCAAAACTGGTGCTCAAAGCATCTGATAGAGCAAGAACCACTTGGAGAGGTGGAACCCGGTCCTTCTCGACCCTTCTGTTCCACCATAGCACTGCTGCTCTCCCAGGAGTGCCTAAAGAGTCCAGAACTCACCGCTTGATACTTTGAAGACACATGAAAAGGATGAGCCTTTGTTTCCCCACACTGCTGCAGGGACAAGCAAAAGTCAGGGGGAAAATATAGGGGCAGCACACAGACACCCTGAGACCTTCTCAGAGGTAATTTCATTTATACCATGCTGCAATGTCCAGCACTCTTCCCCTTCTGTTCCATTCTATACATCAGAGAACACCTGTCTCATTTGGAGACCCCACACACAAGCATCTCTTACTCTAAAGGCAGGAAGAAAATCTGAGACAATCGTAGTGTTTTATTTCTTTTCCCCTGCAAGCTCAGCCCCTCGGCGTTCAGTCCTGCCCCCGGTAGGTTGGGGGGAAGCATCCCAGGACAAGCGCTGCCTTCCCAAAACATGCGCCCACACTCGAGGGCTCCCGCAGCCGCTCCGTGAGCGCCGAGCATCCTCCCGCGGTCCCCGAGCGGGCCCTGCCGGGAGATGGCACTGCAGGCACGGAGAACCATCCAGCCGCGCACTGCCGCTCCCAGCAGCTGCCGGAGCCAAAAAAAGTCCTTTTATTTGTCTTTTCCCTTCCTTCCCCTGAGACCCTGCTGGAAAAATATTCCTCTTGTCCCCTGTGATGGCTGCATCCGCGCCGCTTTGCAGCATTTCTTTCACGCCAAGCGAAACTTGCTCCTAAGGAGGCAGCGGGTGAGCGAGGGATCGTTGGGAATAGCTGGCAAATCTCTATGAGCATCCGGGCAAAGAGGGATGGAGGGGAGGGAAAGTCTGTGCCTGACCTTAGGGGATGAAAACAGCCCTTTCCAAGAATGGGGTTTGCATTCTCAGACTCTGTCTCGAACCCTCCGGAGCATCAATATTTCTAACGCAGCCTCCTCTAGCTCCATAAACACCCAAAACTTTCCTAGAAGCTTGTTTTTAGTTCAAACAAAAAAGCTGTGCAAGCATAATTAATTTTCCCCATTCTAGATGGGAAGCTTTGCTAAGTGGTTGTCAGGGAATCAAAATGCACAGCACCCGAAGTTTTGCTAACTTGCTATTTCACATTGAGGTATCAGGGGAGATGCAAATTTTCTTGTTTCTCATGAGAGCTTGAATCTCCACCTGGATGAAACTGAGAAATTTCGGCAACCTTTTGCAATGCCGGCCCAATTTCCCAAGGAAATTTCATGGGCTTTTCCACACCCTGCCAGATTTTTCAACACCTCTCAGGAAGTCCCAGCTGAAGTTTTGGTCAGGATAGTTTTGCGTTTAAGGGAGAATATTTGGACCATTAGGTCTTCTTGGCAAATAGCTGTTGAATACTCCCAGGATAGGTGTTTGTGCTCCCTAGTGGTGCATTGTCCCAGGCAGCAAGGTGTTCCCAAAATGGGATATAAGGCAAACCCAATGAGAAGACCCCCATCAATTTTCTCATGAAAACAGATTGTGTTTGGACTCAGATAAAAGACTCCAAGCTGATGCTGTCTGACAGTTGTTTTTTTTCCTGAGGGTTTGTTTTTTGTTGCTTGTTTGGTTGGTTTGTTTTGTTAGCTTCTGTTTAGCTTTTATTTTTGGGGAGGAGGGATGGAAGGGAAGATGTTTTTTGGTTGGAAATTCTCAAATCTTAAGTTTTGAGAGCAGGAACTTGTAGGTGCCCTATCTGCTCTGAGGAGATGATATAAAGTAATTATGCAATTTGACTTAATGTCCCATTCTAGCATTTTTTGAAAGAAAGGGTCTGCTCAGCTTTAAGAAGGAGCCAAATGAATCTGTGCTGAAAAAAAAAAGATCAGTGTTGAGGGGTCACAAGTGAAACATTTCAACATGGGATGAACAGACGGATGGCCTTAACACCCTGTCATTTTGCCGGGTGTGTGAGAGAAAAGCAAACATTTGTCCACTTTTGGTCTTGGCAGTGGTGAGGCTGAAGGAAGGGATGGTTGGAACATGGATAATGAAGAAGAAGAGACGGAGGAAGAGGAAGATGGCAGAGGATGAAGGAACAGAAAGAAGAGGGGGTATTTCTCCTTTTTTAGGTAAGGGCTATATGGTGCATAGCAGTGCCCATTCTGACTTTGCTGGTGGCCACAGGAGCCACTAACTGTCCTCATGGTATAGATGTGCCCCACACAGAGGCACCAAGGAGCTGTGGGGTGAGGACGGGGCTTAGCTCAAGAGGGTTTCACTTGCTTGGTTGAGCTTCTGGACTTATAGGAATTTATCCTCAAGGCTAAGGAGGAGAAACCCAGCAAATCATTCTAATAAAATGCACCTTTGAAAGGTTTGTACTCATTGAAGGACAAACAGTGGGGGGCATAGGAATGGTGGTGGTGTTGGGACCTCTTTCCAGGCATCATATTTGGGATGGGTATTTCCCACTGTAGCTCTCTCCTCTGAAGGCAGCTCATGGAGTCTGCTGTTAGAGATGGAAGCTCTCCCTTCTCTCCATCCCCTGCTTCCCACACCCGGCACTGATGTTTCCCAGGTGTTTCTGACTTGCAGAGTTTGAAACTGAGTCACCTTTGATTTTTCCTGACATTTCCCAGAATTTTTTTAACTGCAATATTGTATTTATCCCAAATGTGGGTTTCTGGGGAAATTGTGCTTTTCAGCTGAAGGCAAGAAAGAGAGAAAGTGAAACAAAATTAATCTTTCCCCCTCAAAAAAAACCCAACAACACAAAACCCCCAACCCTTTAGAAAGTCATGGGGGCAGGAGTTTTTCAAATTCCTCACCAAAAGACATTCAAAAAGCAGTTCTTTCACTTTTTTCTTTCAAACCCGACCTTTTCATGCTAAAAACTTCAAACCGCTCTAATCCCTGGCTTCTGCTTTCTATGTGAGGAAGATGACTTGTGATAGAAGCCAGTCCCACAACCAGAGCAAGGATCCACGCTGCAGCAGATGCTGGCTTGCTTCGAGGTGTTAATCCACAGGCGGATCGTGCAGGATGAGACAGCCCTGCTGGCATCGGCCACAGCTTGGGATGGGCTCGCACATGGCTGGTGAATGGCAGGGTTTTGCGGCAGAGGCTCCCAAACCAGGCAAGAGCCTCAACCATCAGGACATCTTTGCTTTCCCAATGGCAATGAGAGCCCCCTTGCCATGCATAACAGACTGCAGACCTTGAGGTGGTTTGGGTGCAATCCTGTTACAGAAAGTGCTGGAGGCAGGATGCCTGGGACCCCTTCTGAGGCGGAGCACTAGCCCAGGTGTGCTTCATGCCAACCACATTCCCTCTGGACACTTCCATGGCCCCTGACCCTAACAGTGGGACAGCACCGTAGAGCCCCTGTAAGACGTCCTGATCCAAGGGGAAAAAACACCCCACCTGGCAAATACCCAGGATTATGGCGATGATTTCCCCGTTCCAGGAGCATTGCAACACTAATCCTGTAATTCAGGATATTCATGGAACAGTGATGCAAAACATGATTGCTTTAAAGTCTTGGTTCTTGCCTGAGATTTCATGGACTAGTTCTTCTGGCACCACAGGGAAAAAAGTGCTGGAGGAAACCTTTTCCAGACCCCTCTCCTGTTGTTCCTTGCTCAGAAAGACATATGTGAAAATGTATTTTAAATATGGCTTTCATTCCATGCTGAGCCTCTTCCGAGCGAGGAGCTGGCAGCAGTGGGCCATGTGCTGAGTGGGTGATGGGACAAACGTTATTTATAACAGGTGTCAGGCAGTACTTTGTCATCGATATCTTACCCAGCAGTAGCAGTGAGGGGTCTCGCCATACGCCAATCTCTGTTTTCCCAGAGTGGTTTGGTAACAATGTGCACTGAACCTGACATCCTTGATGGACATGGAAACTTTACTCACTTATTTCAGCTGAGACCTCGTTCCCTTTGCACCCCTCTGCATCCCAAATCATGCTAATCACTCATCTCCGAGCCACTTGATGCCTGTAATCAGGTCTACACGCAAGGACAGGGTTTTCTTCTGCACAAACCTTTGTGCACACACGTGCACATCACACTCTGTCCAGGCTTTGGGGAGTTCCCACAGCCTCTCCTTCCTTGTTATGTGCTCACCACCATCACCCTTTCCAGAGAAATGGGTAACGGGCTAGAAAGCCACAGCCAGGTCCTGAACTTATTATCTCCACCTTTGTCTTTTGCGCACACCTCCCACTATCTACGCAGGAAGAAGTTTGGCAAATCTAATAAAGACAAGGTGAAGTTTTACATAAAATATTCTCTCCTGCCATGAGTCCTGAGGAATTTTAATCAGTCCAGGAGTACCAGCAGAATTCCTTTGCCTGCAATCTTTTCATGATCTTGCTTTCCCCTCTTGTTCCTCGTGGGGAGCATTTGCTGAGAAGATGATTAAATTGGGCTGGTAAAAAGCTCGTCGGCTCCATAGCTTCCATCTTTTCCTGCTTCTTTGCAAGAACATTTGTACTTTTCTCTGGCCTGCGGCATGCAAGGTCAGCTGCTTTCTTTGCAGTTTTCTTGTACGTTTCCTCACCATTGTTGTGGGGTTTTTCCCCCTCCGGAGAATCTCTTTTGTGCAAAGGCGAGAGACAAGGCTCCTAGCTCAGCCTGCTGTGTTGTTGTTCTCCTGAAGTCCAGCAGGAATTCAAGGAATGGTTCCCCACGTCTCCTATTCACCTTGCTCCTGCCAGTGGCAAGGGGTCGGGCAGGGGGCGGATATTTTGGGGAAGCCGTGAGCGAGGAGTGCAGACTTAGGGGCTGATGTGAGCTCAGGGATTTTGAGGACTGAAACTCATCTGCCTGTTGCCTGCCAGTAGCTCAGTGTAGGAATTTGGGCATTTTGCTTTGAACAAATGATTCACCAGTAATCATTTAATCAGCTCTCCCGATGTTTGAATAATCTGTGAGTAATTTAGTCAGATGTTTGCCACAAAGTATCAAATAAATGCTTTGGAAAGGCATTGGCTCAGACTCTCACCTCTTATATGTGCAGCTCTGGGGTAAACCAGGCCAGTGCTGTCCCCTGAGGTTTGGCCTCTGGTGTCCAAGAGATCTGTATTGCTTTACAACTGGCCAGGATCAGCCTCAAAAGTTCAGGATCTGACCATGGCTCAGCTGTATCTTATTTTTGCCATGCAGCTGCGAAGCATCTGCTCTCTAGCTTGGGGTACCAACGCTGCTGGAGGCAGGTGGGCAGCATATGATGGGGTAGAGTGACATTTTTGGTGATAAGTGTCCTGGTTGCACATCAGTGTACAGGCTTGTGATGAGCCCCTTGCTTTCTCCGAGTGGCTCCCAGTGGGTACAGTGGATGGGGAAAGCAGCCCAGCATGATGGACTGACACTGGCTCATAAGCTAGTGGAGAATCATTTCCCCGGGTCCAGCTCTCTTCCTGGACCTATTAATGCTGTTGTATCTTTCCATTCCTGTCCCCACAAAACCATCTGCTCTCCTGACATATTTCCCAGTGGCATCTGAGAGCTGCTGCTTCTTGCACAGCTTTTACTTTTTTTTTTTTCAGCTCTGATCCTGGCTGACAGCAGGGCCAGAGGGATGAAGAGGGAGAATAAGGGGTTGGGATTTTTTTTCCTCTTCTATTTCGTGACTACTTCAATCTAGTCCTGACTTTCCGGGCAGCAGGGTCATTCACCAGCTCTGCTGCAACCTGCTGAACAGCCTTGGAGACATCTTCTTTTGGTTTTTAGTTTTCCCTCCTTCCCTCCTTTTTTTTTCAGAACCTGCTATTATCTATCTCAAATTCCCCCAGAGCCCCAACATGCTGGTTATTCTTCATGGATAAAACCAGTAACAATAAACATATAATTTATTGTGGACTTTCATCTGAGACAAAACATCATTATTTCCATCCAATTAATAATGGCTTTTAGCAGCATCAATGAAAAACTAGACAAAACCTGGCTCCCACCCAGCCCCCTTCCTCTGCCTGTGTGACATTGCCTGTGTAAGGCCAGGACTGCAGGGAGAGGTGGTAGCTTTGATTTGATCATGATATATCTAGTGGAACAAAACAGATTGACTTTTGTAGGCTTGCCCAAAGACTACCTTTTTGTTTTTTTCTTTAACAGAAAGATCAGGAAGAAAGTTCTGTTGTTTTGTTACTACTGTTGTTTTCTTCAGACCAGAAGTCCTGGGATGCCAGGGAAAGTGGGAACCTGCCAATGGGAGTATTTCTACCAAGTCCTCTCTGCAGAGTTTTCTCACATGTGTTGTTTCCTGAGTCACGGGGATTTGTGCTGGGAACACTCAGATATCTGGGAGCTGGAACAGCCCTTACTGCCGACGCGAATGCTGATGTCCAGGGAGCGGCACCCCAGCCCTGCCACAGTCACTAGGGTGGGCATAAGAGCAGAGGACTCCCATAATGAGTTACAGGGCTCTGAAGGGCTCCCAAAAATCCCCTGTAAGCACTGGTCCCTGCCCCTTTCTGGCATCTAGCCCCTGGCAGTAAGCAGGCTGTTTCTCCATGGGCATTTGTCTCTTCCAGGCTGAGAAAACAGAGGTATTTATCTGCACGCTAGCAACCAAGCAGGGGATGTGGCTGGGAAAGCCTATTCCCCCCAGATCCCCTGCTCCATGGCATCCCCCAATCAGTGCCACCAAGGTGCCAATCAACCTTTTCCCAAATCCCACCCTCAAAGTATTTGCAATTGCCTGGGCAGTTGGCAGGACTGGGAGGGGGGTGGATGCCCTGCAAGGGTGCCTTCTCCTCGGCCTCCTGCCCACCCTGCCCTTCCTTGCCCCGAGGGTACTTGGCTGCCCTTGCTCACCCTCCCCTTTGGCTCCTGCTTGCTTGGCCTCACTGCCGCTTTAATTTTAGCAATTCCTTGGAAAGAGTCATTTTCCATAACTCAGCTCTCAGCGAAGCCCTCTGCCTGCCAGCTCTGTCTTCTCACACGTGTTGCTGGCGTGCCCCAGCAGTACACGCCTGCACCTGCCCAGCCAGGCCCGCCTGTCCCAGCTTTTTGCACACCGAAGCCTCACACTCGGCTCCCGTACCCCCTCAGCACATTTCAGCCTGGCATTCCCAATTCTGTTGTGCTGTGGCTGGAGCGGGCAACCTGGCCCAGCTGTATGGCCATCCCTGGGGCTTCTCCCTTGTCAGGAGTAATTGAGCACAGCACAAGGGGACACGTGTGACAGCTCTCCAACTTTTCCTATGATGGGAAATGGGGTGCTCCTACATGCCACAGGGGACCCCACAGCAGTGAGGGTGTGATAGATGCGCAGGGTGGGCTTGTTCAGCACACACCAGCAGGTTGTGTTGAAGTGGGAAAGGTGGGTGCAGGTGTGGGTGGGCTGCCTTGCTTGTGCATCAGTTGTGTGAGAGGGGTGCAAAAGCACAGCTCACGTGTGTGTTGTGGTTTGGTTGTGCAGTGTCTGTGAGAGGGGTGAGTGATGTGAGTCTGCATCTGCCTGTGGCGCTTCCACTGCGCACTCCAAGAGGGTGCTTGTGCGAGGGAGTGTGGCACTCATGAGTGGGGTGCGTGCAAGGATGCGCACAGAGGTGTGCACAGAGATCTTAGCTTTCTCTTGGGTCTGCAACTCATGATGAAGGGGGTGTGTATGTGGAGGGTGCATCATGCAAGACCGCGTGTGTGCGTGGGGCACACGTGAGCATGCGTGTGCACCCGGGGGGGGCTGCTGCCTCCACTCGGGGCAGCATCTCCGAGGAGGTGGGGGGGACTTGTGGGGACTACTGTGTGTGCGTGGGGGCTCCATCCCCACGGTGCTTTCACGAGTGTGCGTTTGCACGGGCGCTGGTGGGGCGCGCGTGTGTGCGGTGCCTCCCTCCAGCTCAGCATCCGTGGGGAGGAAAAGGCGGTGTGTCCGCCGGGGCGTGAGCCGGTGTGTGGTGGTGGTGGTGGGATGTGCGTGCTGGTGGATGTGTGCGGATGTGTGTGTGTATTTCTGAGCATGGGGTCTGTGTGTGTGTGTGTGTCTCTGTGTGTGTGTGTGTGCGGGCGCGCGCGGCGCGGCGGGGCCGGGAGCGCGTCCCCGGCGCTGTGCCGGGGGGTGCGGGCTGAGCTCATCGCTGGCTCCCCGGCGCTCCTTACCAGTGGCTTCTGCGGTCACATGGGTTATGTGCTGGAGTTTAAAAGAGCTTATAGCCCCCGAGCCGGTGCAGAAGCAGCCGGTGGTTGCATGGGGTAGTGCCGGGAGCGGCGGCAAGGAGGGCGCCGTGAGTACCGGGCGGCAGGGGCCGGTGGGCGGCACGGGGTGAACCCACACCCACGGGACGGGGGAGGCGGCGGGCGGGCGCGGGGGTCAGCGGAGGCGAGCCCCGGTGCCCGCCGCCGAGGCAGGCGGAAAGAAGGGCGGGGGGGAACGCAACGCTTTCTTCCCCCGCATTCGCCCCGGTCTGGTGTTCGCTCCCGCCCTGCAGCCGCGCACCTTTCCCCAGCGCGCCCGCGCGTCTCCGCGCCCCGCCGTGGGCCGCGCGTCCACCCCCCGCGAGGAAACAATTTGGGCAACTTACTTTCCTGCTCCGCCGTGTGTGTGTTCCCGGCGGGGAGGGATGGGGGGCAGGAGACCGGCGCGTCCTCGCACCCTCCGGGGCAGCGGGTCCGCGGTGGGGCGGCGCGGCGGGACCCCCCGTCCCTGCCCGGCGGGGTCGGCATCGCGGCCGGCACCAGGTTGAGGGCTGAGAGGGATGAGCCCTCCCTGCGGCAGCGCACGGGGCTGGAGCCGGGACTGCGGGGCGGCTCTTTGTAAACCGGAGCCCATGGATTTCCTGGGCGGGAGAGCAGGCTTCTTCTCCGTCTCTCCAAAGGCGCAACCTGCCTTTTTTCTCTGCTGTGGCCGTGCTGATTTTTAAAAATTTTTTTTTTTTTTTTTTTTTTCTGAAGGAGTGGTGTGATTTTATACAAAAAGCGTCTGCATGGCTCTTCTGGGGAACTGCTCTTCCCAGGCTAGGCATGCAGTTCATCCCGAGCATGAGTGCGAGGGCTGCCTTCCAGAATTGCATAATACACACCGATCCCTTTGCTGCACAAAACTCCCTGACATTTCCACATCTTGGTGACTTCCCCCACTGCAATCTTAAAAACGAGTTGTGACTCCAATCAGCTCGTGAGCCAATTTGTGCTGCCTTCGCAGGGGACGGAACCAGGTCTGCATGTTCTGGCTTCCCCGGCTCCTCTGGCAATTGTTTCTTTAACTGCTAAACTTTTTGGGTATAATGATCAGCACTTCTTCACTTTCTTATCCTTCCCCACCCCATGCTTACGGACATATGTATAGGGTCTGTACAGAGTGCAGGTTGCAGAAAGGTGATTGCCTGCAAAACGATTTGATTTCTTTTTCTCATCTCTTTGTGTTTTAATTTGTGGGATAGTCAAGGAGGTCCTTTCCTCATATGGCTTTTTGCTCAGGAACTTGCTGACTTCTGCTCGGATTTAGCTAATTTAACTCTGACTGTGCCTGCTCTCAGTGCACCATGTTGTGTACTTCTGTGAGGGACAGGATCCACATGTGTTGCTGCTGGTCCCACCGGCTGTGTGTGCAGGCAGCGAGGCACGGACTCTGGCTGCTTCCTGCAAAACGTGCAAATATATGGGGGCAGCCTTTCTTGCTCCCAGCTCCATGCTCTGCCCCTCCATAAGGAGTTAGAGCTTTGCCGCGAGATCTGGAGATGTGCAAGTGATGCTCGTGTCTGACCAAGCACCTCACTGGGACAAGGTCCTGGGACCAGAGCTCTGTGGGGCTCACTGCAGAGGGTATAGTTTCCCAAGGCAGGCTGAGCTTTGGAAATGAGAGCCTCGTGCCTGGCAGACTTCTTTGCAACAGCCCTTCAGGATAAGTTTATCAGAGCTTGTTTTCAGAGCAGGCCAAGCCATGATCTAATGATCGTGCATTATCTTTTGTTTGATTTACGCTGAGAGGACCCAATCCTGCCAGGACACTGCATCCCCCTCCCCATCTCCATGGAAGGTGCTCAGCACTTCCTGGACTTGGGAAAGAAGAAGCCCTGGTACCTCTCAGAGCCACAAAGCTTGTGATGCACATACACGGACAAATAACCGTGCAGCCAAGGCTTAGCTTTCAGAGATGTGGCTGACTCTCTGAAGCCAGCAGCAGGAGTTTTGTGGGTGCAAGCCCCAGCTCCTGGCCACTTTCAGTTAATTCCCTGCAAGCTGGAGGAATGCATCCTGCTCCAGCTCAGGCTGGGGCTGGGTGTGCGCCTGGGGAGCCTGTCTCTCAGCTCTGTCATTTATTATTGCTGCCGCTGCCATTACGCCTGACAAATGGGAGTTGCTGAGTAATGTGCTGTTTGTGTGTAAATATCTGAGTGCTCGCAGCTGAGCTCACTCCTGCCACTTTGCAGGAAGCCATCTCAGCACCTTTCCCCCTGTGAAGACCAGGGAGTGCAAAAGCATCCTTCTGCGGGGACCTTCTCACCGCTCCCGGCAGCTTTAGCCTTCACTCTCCACTGCTTTCCTGCAAGCGTGAAGCCTCCATCCTCTCCGGTTATCGTGGCGGCCCTGCTGCTTTCCTGAGTGTGAGTCAGGGGTGGGAAAGGGCTGTGCGTGTATGTGTGTGTGTGTATGTGTATGTGTGCGTGTGTGCGTGTGTGTGTGCGTGCACACACCTTCTTAGGCTTCGTTGCTCCTTGTCCTGGGCAGAAAGAGTTTTGGGCACTTTGTGTGTTTTGGTGGAGACAGTCATGCATAACTAGGAAAGGAGTTTTTGCATTGGTTTGGGATTTTTTTTTTTGCCTGCCTGCTCAGCCCTGAGTTCCCTCTCATTTCATCCCAATACCGATGAAGATACTAAATTATTCCTTCCCATATTGTTTTCATCCCATTTGGAGATTAGCATCCAACTGCTTCTTGCAGTCAGTACTTGCTCAGCCCAGCAAGACTGATCGCAGCTCTTTTAATCTCCCCTTGTAAATCAATCCCCTCTGCCTCCTGATCATTTTTGTCACTCGTTTTTCTGAAATCCCTCCAATTTGTCCATTTTGTGTCGGTGACGTATGCCTGGCCCTAAACATGATGTATACCAGGCATGGCAGCGTGAGGGAAGGACACCTCCTCCCCTCCCACCCCGCTGGGGCTTGTGATGCTTTGTCAGCACTGAACTGAGTTACTTCCCCATTATTCTAACCTATAGTCCCTGCTCGGTGTTGCAGAAGAAAGCAGCATACCCAGGTCAGTGCCCTGGGGAGAATTCCTCCAAATTTTGGTGATGGGTTGCTGAGGTTTGCTTGAGTGCTGCTAGCAGATTCTGAAAGGGGCTGGTGGTCTAGGCACTGTCCCTGGGGTGCCTCTTCCTACAAGAACTAATAGTTGAACAGGAGGGATGAACAAAATAAGAGAGGGCAAGCTGCGTCAGGGCTGCTGGATGGCTGGGGAAACTGAGGCACGCGTGTTTTCTGTGCTTCTTTCCAGCACATACCTCATGTTTAGGTGCTTGGTGTGCAGGGTCTGGTCCCTGTTGCACTCATTAGTGTTGCAGTCAGCATGGGCATTTCCCTGGGAGATACTGGATCTTGTCATTTGATCAGAGCAGGCTGGCTGGGTTCTAGGCTGGTTTTGTGCATTGCTTTTCATGCTCATGACCAGAGCTTGGATGCCCACAGGTGCTCTCAGAGGGAGAAAACAGGGAAACAAAGGCAGTGGTGTCTTGCATTCATGCGCTTTGAAGTTTTATCATCCCAAAGCCTGACCTCCAACCATGGGAGCATTCCCATTCCCTGGAAGGGCCGTGTCCTTCCAGGGTCCATCTATTTTTAGGAGGAGTTGTATTCTGGACAGTGTCCATTGCAGATGCTCTTTGCCTCCTCCTCTTGGCCCCTCGCCAGGGACACCGTTTGGGCTATCTGTTGGTGGGGCAGACCTTGACAAGGCTCCTCCAGAGCAGAACAGAGGTGGCACTGTGCTGGGCATGGGGACACTCAGGGGGCTATTGCTGCCCAGGAGTGCTGGGGAGGGCAGCAAACTCATGCTGCCCTGCCCGTGAACTGTTGGGAAGGGAATTTAACTATGGTCTGGGTACCAGTAGGACACGGTGCCAGCTTCACTGGGGGATAGGCGAGGGTACTGCCTGGGCCAGGTGGTACCCGGTGCTTGGTGGTGCCCAGTGTCGGTCCGTTCGCCGGGATGACACTAGGGGGCACGAGATCTGCTGGAATTCCTTTGTTGGGGATGGGAAAGGAGGATGCAAAGCTGCTCTTGACCCTTCAAGCCCCGTACATCATTCCCCTGCACGTTTTGTAGGAGTCCGAGTGTTAAACAGCAAGAGCTGCCCCGGGTAACTAGTCCTGCTGCCAGGGCAGGAGACAGGTCTCTGGATGGTGCTCCACTGGATCTGTCTGTTACTGGCCGTGGGAGCAGCAGAAGTAAGGATGGGAGCACTCAGCTGGAAACATTTCCGAAGCGAGGAGACGATTGCAGCCAGAGTGCCAGGGAATCTCCAGGGAATCTGGGAAATCCAGGAAAACACCTAGCATGGTTTTAATGTCTCTCCAGAGGCATTGTCCAGAGCAGGGATTAAGTTAGGTTCAGGGCTGGCTTTCAAGATGCAGCATGTTACAGTTTCATTTTCTGCTGGTTGTTAAGTTCATGTGTGATGTCTCTTCAGGGTCATGTTTTCCCAAAGCAGTAGAAACTTTAGAGAGTCTGATATAATGAATGGTTCTCATCGTTCTGAAACATTGTGTGTGTGTGTGTGCGTGTGTGTGTGTGTGTATTATACGTGTGTCCATGATATATCTGGGTAGGGTGCAAAGAACATGTTTTTGAAGATATGTTTATGCATTTCTGCATATGTTCAGCTGTAATATTGTCCGCTGTCCTTAAGATCTATTATTCCAGCTGTGAATGCGTGTATGTATATTAAAACACTGTATACTGGATTCTTTCTCTCTTGTTATAACAAACCTCATGGAAAGCAAATAAAGAGACATTGTTCTCATAGCAGGCTTGCAAAGGCTCAATATTTATGTTCTATGAATTTTGATAGTTTTTGTTCATCATGTTTGCAGTTATGATGGTGGGTTGTTGTTGCTTGTTTTGGGTTTGTTTTTTTTTTTTTGGCTATCATCTTCAAATTTTGTGCTAGTGGGAAACTGAAAACATTTGGATCGTTTTGGTTTATTCATTACCTAATGAAAACAGAACTCGACCTTCTGGATTCAAATGTTGATGCTTGATAACATTCTGGCATATTAATTTCTAAATGGTTAGGGTTTTTTTTTAATGCCTTCTGTTGCCACATACCAGGCTTCTTTGCTGGAGCACTGCTGCTCTCACAAGCCCCCGGGCAATATTTTTAGTAGGACACTGACGCATCGCAAACACTCCTGTTCTCCGAGAAAAGGCTTTGCTGACTGTTGTTGAAAGTAGCACTAGGATGGCTAGAAACGAGAGATCAGAGGAGGACGATGCTGCTGCTGCGTCAGTGCGTTTGCTTTATGCCTCTGATGGAGGTTTTCTGTCAGGCTGTGCAGGTGCGTGCCTGTGCGGATGTGAGGGCACTTCCCCAGCTGGTTTCTGAGACAGGACTGAGGAGCAGGGGTTTATTTATTTTGAAATGCCTTGTGAAGTGGAAGGAGGTCCGGGAAGAAGTGCCGAGTTTACTTTTAAGTCAATTAGGGATCGTTTCTGAAGGCGTGACATGGTTTGAAGAGGACAGGGTGATTTGTCTGAAAGTGTTACCTAATTAGAGGGTATAGTCAGGGCTCTAATTAGCCGTGACACCCTAAAGATGTCATCGAAGCCCTCTTGAGGCACTGCTGATCCGGCATCGTGGCTGTGAGCTCTCTGGTCAGCGCGGCCACGCATGGCCAGAGCTGCTGCCCTCTGTCTCAGAGGCAGCTCGGTGCCGGTGCTGGAAGAAGCTGTTTTCCTTTCAGGTGACTTGTGATGCCCTCCGGGGCTGCTGCCAACATCGAGTGATGCTCATAAAATCACGGAGTGAAAGAAAAGCTGCAGCAGTTGGAAGAATTAATACCGGTGCCCATTATGTGGGAAATCTCTCTCTTTTCTCCGGGGGAATCACTTTCTGCTGCTCCCTGCCTGGGGGAGGCTGGAGGAGGAAGATTGTAAGGGTTTGCAATAAGTGATGGGGTACCAACAGCCGGTGGAGGAATCGTGACCCCTTTCTTAGCATTGCTTGACAGAGGGGACATGGGATCAACTGAAATCTGGCTTGCCCAGACCTGGTTGTATTTAAATACTATGCAACACACCCTGTGAGGGGGGGAACTGGTGCGGGAAGTGATACAAGAAATCCTCGGTGAGAGAAAGGCTGCTGGCAAAGCTTTGTCCTGATGCTGGAAGCAGCTTGCAGCCTGGAACTACCTCCACTGGACCAAACCTGGATGGTGGGTGCCCCTGTGACAGGAGGGGCTGGGGGTTGCTTCCTCTGGGACTGTTCTTGCTCCCCGTTCTTTATCCATCAACACCATTGGTATTTACTGAGTTGGTTCAGTCTGCCCTGTGAGGAGAAGACAGTATGAGTTGCCCATTCCCACCAGTGGTGCTAAGAGCCAGTGGGAGCCAGGTAGAGCCAGGGAGTTGGCTGGTGGATGAGTGTGAAGAGCAGGGCCTGTTGTCATTCCCAGCACCAGTGAGCAAAAGCAGTCTCTCCTCGCTTAGGATTGAGGTCCCTGTTGCTGTCAGAGCCCGCTGAATTGCCAGGAGAGAGAAGCAGTGGGTGGCTCAGACCTCTATGGCAGAAAAGAGCTACTGTTACTCCCGTTTCAATGGGAAGAAAAGGAGATCCTCAGGGCAAGGATGTTCCCTGTGTGTTTCCTCTGTACTGTGGACAGCCTGCCTCTGCAAAGGGGCTGGTGACCCTGTGCTTTTGTAGGTAGTATCACCTGCCTCTGAAAGCAAACACACAACCAGGCACATCCCCATGCTAACAGTTACCCAGGGATGAGCCTGCTTTTAATTATGTGGGTGTTAAGCTAGTGAATTCATTTTGTTCACAAAGTTGCAGCCTGGTATTTTCTTGATTCTCCTGGTCTCTCGTGGCTTTCCCAGACTCTGGAATACATATGAAAGTAACTTGCAGGACTCTGCCATGCAGGGCTGACTCATACAGCTATCCCTACTCCATGCTAATGCCGTGGTGTCCCAGTGCTGCAGGGGAGCACACTGCATTTTACGGTGCCATGTTATAGGTGATGGGTGGGGAACTCCCTTTGCCAGAGCTTTACAAGCTAATCAGTACAGAAGGAGGGATCTGCTGCTGCCCTCCTGCTTGGAGAAGCAGGCTAGGTTGGGTACCCTGGGGCCAGGCATGAGATTTGGTGGTGAAATTAATAAAGCAACCTGTATAATAAAACAAACTTATACCTGCTTGTAACATAGGTACACTCTGCACCATGGTCTTTTTGTCTAGGGCCTGAAATATGCTGGTGATAATGAGGACACATCCTCTCCTGTGGTTAGAGGTGGTTCTCAGATGCGAAGGGCAGGCAGACTGTGCCAGACTTTAACCAGTGTGTGATTTACCCTCCCCTGTGAAACTGAACTAAGGTCTTGAAAAATAAATATGTTAAAAAGAAGGATAGAGAACAAAAGGCTGCTGCTGCTCTGAAATTCGATCAAAAAAAAGCTCTGTCCAGTCCTCTGGGCTTCTCACCTAATGAAGAGCTCCAGAAATAGCAGCATTATGGTAAAGTGCACCCACAGATTACTGTGGGTTTGGGGAAGGGACTGCTTTGTTCTTGAGGCACCTGGATGAAGTGTAATTTGGATATTTTTGCTCCCTAAAAGGTGGGTTATTCTCACTCTCTGAATCTGAGGCCATTTAATGCTGTCCGGGACCTCTCAGCTTTGAAATCCTTGTCTAGCCTGTTGTCTCTCCCCGGCACGCCAGACACCCATATGGGTGGGAGGCTGTTGATTTGGGAACCCAGCTGGTGGGGGTGGGAAAAGTCACTCTGAGCTGCCGATGCTGTTTTTCCCAGCTCGGTTCGGAGTGGTTTCCTCTTGTCCCATATCCCGGCCATGTGCAGGGCGGCCGATTGCCCACACGTGTTGCACAGACACGTTTCCGTGCTGGCTCTTTGTGCCTGCCCACCTATTTGCAGCTGGGGGAGCTGAAGCTGCTCTTTCTTGTGATTCATAAAAAAACTCTCTCTCTGGATGGAGTTGTCTGTGCTTTTATTGACCTGGTTCCGGGAATGACAGAGGCTTTTCCGTCTCCTGGATGCATGATTTCTACAAGGGCTCTGGAGCAGGGGCCGGCTCTTGCTGCTGGTGTGTTTCCAGTCCTCCTAACATGATTAGTTTGACAGGCCCATTGGTATGTTGGCAAGTCTAGTTTTTATTTCGTGCATGAAAGTGAGTGCTATGGCAGGGCACAGAGCACCAGCTAATGCTGAAATCTGTGCAGGAGGGAGCATTTTGGCAGGTTAATATCTTTGGCCATGCCACAGAGGTGCTATGCCACCTGGCAGAAACTCCTTGCCCTTTTGATGGGGCATGCCTGTCATGTCCCAAGTGCCAGAATGTTTTGGAGGGTCCTCCTTTTTGGCTGCAGTTGGAGTTGTTTTGCCAGGAGAAGGTGCAGTTTTAGCTCTGTGAAACCTAAGTGTTGCAGGATATCCCAAGCATGCACCTGGGGACTCCCATTGAAGGTATTCATTCTCCAGAAGTCCAGCCAGCTACTATTAACCATTTCCCATTGGTACACCCTGCTTGCTGGGCTCCTGTTTTGCGAGTGTTGTCCTCTCACAGCAATGCTGAGATACACCATGTTCTTGGGGCTTGCTTAGATGGGATGAGGACTGGAAGGGCAATCATCAATGTTCTCTATCCCCACTGTGTGCAGTGCTTTTTCCTGCTGTCCAGACACGTTTGCTGTCCAGACACATTTGCTGTCCCCCAGCCCTCCTTGCTCTGGATCAACCACTGGCTTGTTCATCTGCCAAGCGAGGATGAAGAGTTAACTTTCCCAACAGCCATTGTGGGTCCTTGACTTCAGGGGCATGCAGTATTTGTGCTTCCTAGTTTTGGTACATCTTCACCTGCAGTCAAGCCAGCAATGCTGGGGTTTTTTTTCCAAGCAGGGCTGCCTTATGCACAGGGGAGAGCCAGCTGTGCACTGATGGACTTGCTGTCTCCCCAGTGCTGGTAGAGGAAGGAAGGAGATGATGTGACTTGCCCAGGTCAGAAGAACCAATGGCAGAGGACATGTGTTGATGATTTTGACTTTGCCTCTCACAACAAGGAATTGTTCTGGCCTTTCTTTGGGTCTCGACCCAAACTAAGGGTTTGACTTACTGCACCGTCTGCCTTTAGGCGTGGAGGGTTCCCCAAGGGTGTTTGCTATAGTGCATTACCAGGGCCAGCCTTTAACCTTGCCACCTCCTGGGGTTACAGGGAAGCATCATTGCCCGCAAAGAGAGGAAACTGAACTTGGAGTGGCTTTGGGATTTCCTTGAGGTCCCAGAGCAGAGTTGGTGGCAGAAAACCAGATTTCCTGAGTTGCTAACAGCTCATGCCACTGTGGGAGACATTAGTAAATACTGAGTAGACCAAAGCAGGGCATCCAGCTCTCTGTGCAGCACTGTGCTTATCTGTCTGTCTGTCTGTCTGTAGTGCTTCTGGCAGTCAAGCCCCTGAGATGACATTTAAAGGCTTTATAATTTTTCTCTCTTGCCAGTTTCAGATCAAATTGGCTGAGCTGTCAAGCTGAAGATGCTTTTCTCTTAAGTGCTGGCCCAGCAACAGGTCATCTTGCTCCGTTCCTGCCTTGGAGGAGTCCAGCTGAGTTCCTCCTGCCTCCACTGTCACTGGCAGTGACATGTGGGAGCTGGAACAACAGCTCTGCTGGTAGATGCATGAAGAGAAACAGATTTTAGCTTTCCTTTCCCCTGTTGATCAGGCCATTCTGGAATGGGCTAGTGGTGGGTGTTCAAAAGCAGAAGACAGAGCCAGGTCTTGCTCTGGAAAAGAGTTGCTGGGATAGAGAGGGTAATGGTAGGGACTTGCATGCAATCCTTTCCTCCTCCTTAAGCCTGCATCTGACCTAGGCCTTAGAGGCAAGCATGCATGCAATGAGCTAGTGGGCTCTCAGCAGAGTCCCAGCAGGCTGGGTGTCTGCCTTGAGACAGCCAGGATGAGTGACACTAATCAGTGTCTCGCCCGATGGATTTCAGCTAGGAAGGGGAGCACTTGTCCGTGTGTGGTGAGTAAATTGCTCCTGCGTCCCTGGAGGCTGTCACTCTAATGCTTTGCCATGCTCTGCTGGCGGGGACTGGCACCAGAGGATGCCTCTATTGCTGCTGTCTGCCTTGGGGACAAGCACAGACACGTGTCTCCAGCTGGAAGTCAGCTTGGGGAGTGGAGAAACCTCCCCAGAACATGCATTTGCAAGCTCTGGTGTGTCGCAGTCCCTCCCAGGCAGTCACAACCTTCTGCCACTGCGTGAAAGGGAAGGCTCAGTGCCTGTTTCCTGCATGAGAAGAGAATGGTGTTCCCCCTGCTCTGGAACAGGCAGCCAGGGGTGGCTGCAAATGCTGGAGCTGGAGCCAGAGCCATCCCTTGGTCCCAGCACCAGCCCGCAGCTCCAGCTTTAGTCCTTGGAGCGTTTTTGAGGGCTTTGTGCTGTTTGGTTTTAAATCCATCCCCTCCTCTTGTGCAAATTTCCTCTCTGACCAGGCATGATGATAAAGTCAGTCCTGAGGCAGCTGTAGTTCACTGGCTTTTGCCAGGCTCTCACCTCCCACTTTATAGTCACCAGACCCTGCTGGGAGCTGTCTCAGCTGTCCCTGAGCAGTATTTTTCAGCAAGAGTGGCAGTTCAAGAGAGTCCCACATAACTCAGTGGGGTGATGCCAGTTTAACCCAGCTGATGGCCCTCTTGCAACCCCAGCCATGCCCGTGGAAGGCACCAGGCAGCTGCTAGACAGCAGAGACATGAACTGACCTACATCTTGGCTTTTAAGGGCAGAGCCAGTGCATGTGGATGGAGCAAGGCTGTGTGACACAAGCAATTACAGTGTTGGCTTCAATGACCAGAGAAGCCTGAGATTGCTTTTGTCACCCAGACTAGGAAATGGAGGAATTTCATTATTGTTCTAACTCCTTCCAGAAGTAGTTCAGATGCCTCAGCAACAGGCAGATCTTTAAAATTATAAAGAAAAACAAAGGACCTCTCCTTTTGCTGAGTCCTGTCCAGTTAACCCTTTTAGTCATACCATGTCCAGATGATGTGACTGGGCTCCATGGGGCTCAGGATCATCTCTCTGGAGACACCCTTGGGCACGGCCATGTCCACAGAGCAATAGGGCAAAATCCTCCTGACTGCAGATTTGGGTTGTGCCCTAAGTAAAGCTTCTGCCTTGGCAGTTCTCAGTTTGAAAGCCTGCCTGCTCACCGTCCCCCCACAATTGCTGCTGTGGACATTAATTTTTCCCAGATTTCTGCTTCCCTTTGAATATCTCTGCTATGGATCATTTTCCTTGCATGTGTTTGCTGGTATTTTCCCAAAGCTGAATCTTGTGCTATTTCCTGCCTGTCTTTCTGTGCTTCCTCTTGCTCCTTCTTCTGTTACACCTAAACTCACCTTAGTCTTTTCTTCTGCTCACTTTAGAGGAGACTGTTTACCCCTTGTTTTCTGAAAGGCTGTAGGAGAGGAGGAATTGGCCATTTAAAAGATGAGGAATCCTGTCCACCTGTATCTTGCTTAGCACCTTCCCAGATGGAGAGAAGTGACTCAAGACCCATGACATCAAGGGTGGGAGGATAAATCAGGTGTTTTAGGGATGGGGAGAGACTTGAAGGGCAGGAGCAGGCTGCTGAGGCTGGTAGCAGTTTGTAAGGTGAAGCTTCTGGCTGTGGCAGTGAGGTAAACTAAGAGTTCCTGTACCAGGAGGTCTGAAGAACTACTTATGATGGTGCTTAAGGGTGAGGCAGTGAAGCCAGGCTGGAAGGGTGAGAGAGCGTCTGCTCTGTAGTGTTGTAGCTGGGGTTTCATGTTGGGGACCGGGGAGGAGAAGGCGGGGGGCAGGGGTGTAAAAATTAGTCAACTGGTCCTTTAGCAGTGTTTTTCCACAGTTCTCTGTAGATTCCCAAGTGGAAATTTATTTTAGGCTTCAAGTCACCCCTGTGCAATCTGTTCCTCTAGCTGTGGGTGCTGTTCATGTTGAGGCTGTATGGAAAGTGTGCGATAACTTTTTTTTTGTGGCTCCTTGTTTAGTTCTTGCCTCTTTAATTGATAGCTGTAGTCTTTTATCTCTTCCAGCTGCTACGCTTGTTTTTCTCTCCTGAAGGAGAGTGGGACTGCAAGGAGTGGGACAGGATTGCTGCAGGTCCACAGGCCCCTGCAGTGTGCCTTGAGCTGGGGACAGGGTACCCCTGGTGTTGGGTCCTCTTGCTGTACCGTAATTCTCATGTCACTGGCTGTGCACTGGCACCTTCAAGAGGTGTGGGCAGTCCTGTCTGTAGGAGGAGGCTGAAGTGAGGTTTCGAGAGGATGGAGCTTTTCGTATCTGAACCAATGAGCCCCTTTGTATACACTTTTCTTCAGACCTTGGCTTCCTTGTACCCTTCATCAAAGTAGCAGGAAAACGCTGCTTTTCGCAAAGCCGGGTGCTGGGGGACCACCGCCTCGTGCTATAAGCTCAGGAGCCAGAACGCAGCTTAAAGACTAAATATATCTACCTCTGCAGCTCTTGGCTTCTACAAAAATAAATCTTAAGGAGGTAACTTTTTGCTGTACAGTTCTCAGGGCTGGCTTTTCTGTAGTTTCCACTGAAACAGCATTTGGAATAACACAGCCAACCAGGAGTGGAACAGGCCTGGAGCTGTATAGAAAGTGATTAAGATAAGGCAGGGTTATGATTTGGCTGTCTGATCCTGAAGCTTTGTGCATTATTTAGTGTGTGTAGCAGGAGGTCAGTAGCCTCCTGATAATTTTCATTAGATTAGTCAGGCAGGATAATCACCTGCTCAGGAAAAAACAACTTGACACTGTCTGTTCAATAGTTGGGGTTTAACTGAAAATAAATAGTCTTGTAATTATAAGGACATTGTCAAGGTCAAGAGGCTCAAAGGATTCGTTTTCTTTTTTCCTCTGGTATGTTTACAGAGATGCTGCTATTCTTTGTGAGATTTTTTTTTCCTCCCTTAAATTCAAACCAAGAGCTTCAGACCTTTTAAAAGAAATTCAACACTTCCACAGCAGTGGACGTGAGTGGTGTTGCAATAGCCAAGTGGTGCTTGTGCCCTGCTGCAGCTGAGTGACCCCATGCTAATGAGCAGGGATCTCGCTAGCGAGCTGGGATTATGTGCCGCTAGCCCAGGCAGACCTGAACGGGGATCTTCCCTCCTCTTCTGGGCTAATTGTGGGGTGGGTCCTGCCCAGAAGACGGGGCTATGTGTTGTGCCCTGGGCTGTGACAGAGGGTATCCCCTCCTTGGGAGTGGTCAGCCCGGCACGAGTGCCACCCTGTAGAAATGAGAGCTGCATTACCTCCCGCGGGTGACTTTGCTGCTGTAATTATCTGAGGCTTTCAGAAAGCCCCGGAAGGAAGAGGTGGGAGTGAAGCTGATGCCCTAATCAGTACTAACGGGCTCTGCAAAGGGTACTTTGCTAAGGAAAGAGATAGGATATCTCTTGGGGTTGGTGCCTGTGCAGTGCTAACATGCCTGCCCTTTTTCACCCTAGAAGGAGTTGCGCTTGCTATTTGTTTTCCTCAGACATATGCAACAATAAAGCCCAGAGAGATCTATCTTTGTAATCTTCTTAATCTGTCCAGCTGCAGGACTGGCACTTGCTGGGTGAGATCTGGGAATGGCTTGCAAGTGTTGAGGGTAGATTCAGAGCTGGTAGTACCAGCCCTGGTACCATCAGATTGATGGAGAGCTTGCTGTGTCCATGCTGATGCTATGGTTCCTTGCCAGTATGCTGCAATGGCAGGTTGCCTTGGTTAGAACCAAGCAATGGTGTGGAATATATGGGGGAAGCTCTCAGCTCTCTCTCCTGAGCTCAGCTGCAAGCCAGAAGAGCTGCTGGCTGTGCAGGGAGCCTTCAAACATGGTAACCTACATGGCCGAAGCGGCAGCGTTTGCATGCTTATGCTGGCTGTGCATGTCCCTACCATGGAAAAATTGAGCTGATGTCGTGGCCACACCGAACTAGTGCGTTGAGTCCTTGCTGCCTTTGTTTTGTTTTGCTCCCAGTCTAATTGCCCGTAAGTGAGGATTCTTGTCCATCAGAATTGGTGGGGCTTGTGCTCAGACCATCTTCACTAAGAATCTACTGCTCTTGTTCCCTGTCACAGGCTTTGACAGATGCCCCAGGGAAAGCGAGGGCATGGCTCGGCCTGATGTGCCAAGTGACTGATGGTGTGGTCTGATGACTGATGCCATGCGTCTGCAGCAGGCGTGCGGGTGCTCCTTTGCTCTTCTTCTGTGGGAGATGGGAAGGGAGGGGGCTGCCTTGACAGCTTGTTTGGAAAGCAAAATGACTCCAGGGCTGGATTTCTTCTCCCCCCTTCCCATCATCTTATCTCCCCCTCCCCTTTTTCTTTTTTGCTTGACAGAAAAAGCATAACTCGTCTTTAATTGGTGCTTTATGCCTGTCTCCTGACAGAACTCAGCAGAGAGGGGGCTGGCTGGATCAAAACAGCTTGAAGTTGTGAGCCTCTTATATGTCTGGCCCCCCTGTTTAAAACAAAAAACCCCCAACTTTTATATCTAGCCCCCCTCCCATTGTAAGGCAGTTCCTCGAGAACCATAAAAGCAAAGTGGCAGATGCTGTTCCAAGTTCTCCTCAGACATCCCGTTGAGGAGCCTGATTGACATGGGGAGCGTGTGGCTGAGCACAGCACACCACACACTTGACCTTCTGCTGAGCGTGGGGTTTGGAGCATCTAATTGGCATGTACATGTAAGGCTTCAGAGTATTTCATCACCTTACAAATAAGACCTGCCCGAGCCTTAAACGCAAAACAAATGCATGGTGGACCAAGCAGGGAAGTGGCCTGTACTCCTTGGGCAGTGCTGCAGTGTGGTGGCAGCAGGGTGAATAGACCCAGCCATGCACTCATTCAGCAGCACTTCATCCTGTGTGAGCAGGGCAAAAGCAGGTTAGAACAGTGCCCCTGGTCCCTTCAATTGCCCTGATGTGGTTTGCTTCTCTGTTGAACATCTGTGATTATATGAGGCCAGGTAGCATCTCCTGGGTGGGGGTGGTGGGAAGAAACCCATGCCTTTGTGCTACCTTCAAGCTCCAACTCTGGCAGAAAACAGCAGTATGAGACCCACTGGAGCCTTTACAGGCTGGGCTCACCCTGGTCTTTGCAGAGCAAAAGCACAGAATCACAGAACGGTTTGGGTTGGAAGGGACCTTAAAGACCATCTAATTTCAACCCCCCCGCCATGGGCAGGGACACCTTCCACTAGACCATGTTTCTCAAAGCCCCGTCCAGCCTGGCCTTGGACACTGCCAGAGATGGGGCATCCACAACTTCTCTGGGCAACCTGTGCCAGTGGCTTACCCCACTTTTGAGACAGGCAAGGAAGGGAAACACCAACTGTGAGAGACCAAAGCCCTGATGTGCTGTGTGAGATGGGGATGTTTAGACTGTGGACAGGGTGGGATGCCCTAAGGAAGAGGTACTTGAGGAAAGCAGACTGTTGGAACTTGTTCCTTATTATACTCTCCATGGCAGCTTTGGACCCTCTTATGGGAGGGAAGAAAAAATAAATATCAGCTCCATTACACTAAAATACTTATTTGCCAAATCATCTTGTCCAAAGCTGTCTGCACTCTGCATTGTAGGATTTTTCCACTTTTTTTGGGACTGCTCCAGGCATTCTCCCTCAGGGGTGGTCTCTCTCTCCCATCCACAGCTCTTCTTGCAGCCACCCAGAACTTTTCCCAGCTTGTTCTCTGCTCCGGGTTGAGCAAGGCATTGATGTTCTGGATTGTTCTTGTTTCTGAATTTGTAGAGTCTATTCAGCAGATCAGTATTTCAGACCCTCCCCAGAGCTGGCTGTGTGGGAGAAGCTGGCAGCCACATTCGGGGGCCACTTCTCTCCTATTTTTAACTCCAGGTCTGTAGTCACAGGGCTCCCACCCCACTATACTGACAGCTCTGGTTGTCCTACTCGGGGATGCCTGAAGCAGAGCAGGGCAAGGTTCTTATACCTGGTAGTTTAAGGAGTAATGCAATGAGTCTTTTTTGCTTTTCCTTCTAACCTCAGCTTTAGTTACTGTTTTCTTGCCAGTGGAAAATAACTAGTACGTACCTATTCTTAAGTTCCCGAGGAGTCTTAACTTTATTTCTAGGCTAGAAATACCTGTGACAACCATACTCCACAGGGCAGAAATTGAGGGTGCAAGTAATTCCAGCACTGCATTGTCGCTTCAGGCAACAGCCCACTACTTTTCCAGGACAGATGCTTTGTTGGTATCCCCTTGTTCCTGCTGCTGGATGTGTGATGGGCAGTGGCTCCTGAGTCTGGAGAGAGGAAAATGGGGCAGAGTGATGTCCTCCATCAGAGGAAGTTTGATTGGGAGCTTTTAGCATTGCCCTTTGCTCTGGGGTGCAATTTTCTTCTCCTTAAGCCTGCTGAGAACTCAACCTGCCGCAAGCGCTTGTTCTGTGTGCCTTTCCAGGTGGAGAAAGTGCAGGGGGCAGAGGGGATGGCCGCTTCCTGCATCCCTCTTCCCAGTCGGTGGGATTCAAAGCTAGGGAGGGAGTCCCTCTTGCAGAGTTTAGTGGGGAGCCCTAATTGCCCCTCTTCCCAAGACTCCTGTGCGTGTTAACGACCTGTAATGGGATGGGTTGTGCTAGCCCATTAAGCCCCAATGGGGTCCTTGTCGACTTAAAAGTGTGAGGAATTTCACTCAACCATGTTAAAACACTTCCACCCCCTTTAATAGCTTCATGCATTGATTTAACCCTATGGCACCTGGGGTTATTGGCTGGGAAAAGCCATCTGGCTCTCCCCAGCCTCCCGCCCTGCCTTCACGCAGCTACTTTGGCCATCCTTTGCATTTCTGGGGGATCTTATTAGCGGGAGGGCTGTTCTAGCTCTTGCGTTTGCAGTGCTGCTGGTGGCTGGCTCGACAGAGCCAGTGTGGAAAGTAATTTTCCTTCCACCGCGCTGAGCGTGGTCTTGCTTTGCTGCTTTTAATGAGAGTACTTTTGCCCTGGCTTGTGTCAGCTGCAGCCCACCTGTGCTGCCAATTACTCCAGCGAATCTGGTGTGACCTGCCGAGCTGGAATCAGGCTGTCCGAGGTTTAAGTGTTTCTGAGCTGCAAGGTGTGAAAAATCTCACCAGTGCTGAAACAGGGAGCGGGGTGGGGGAGCAGCTTTCGGGGTTATGAAAGACCTGAGGACATGCTGGTATCAGGTGCTGTTGATCTCTGGAGAATTTAGAGAATCAAGGGCTTGGTAATTGCAGGCGTGTTGCCAGCACGCTGAGAAAGAAATTCTTAATCACAGGCTGTGTGCCCTAATATTTTTCCTCTCTATTTTTTTTCCTTTTTTTTTTTTCTTTTTTTTGTAATTAAATTAGTTAAATGTGTATTGTAACACCTCGGTGCCTGGGTAGGCTGGGAAGGGTACGCGCGCAGACCTGAAGTGTGCCTGTGTGCAAACAGACTGACAGGCCTCTGTGGGAGCGGCGGTTCTGCTACATAAACACGATGCATCTGTCACACATTTCCCATTTCTGGAGAAGCTGGCATGCCGGCCAGCGTGTGCCTTGCTCACGCTGACCCGGGCGCCGTCCAAGATCAGCTTTCTGCGGTGTCCATGTAGCCGTGACTTCCTTCTGGCTGGTGGCTGATGTTCAGATTCGTTCCTGTCGCCCTGTAAAAACTGTTGCTGTGATTGTCATGGTTTCAGTCATCACAGAGCAGGTTTGAAGGAGAATATTGGCTGCACTGATGTTAGCCCATATATTTTTTTTTTCCACCTCCCAGCAGAAGGCAGTGGTGGAGGTGTGGAAATCAGGATAGCTGGGTGATTGCAACCCTGTCTTGGGGCTTGGTGCCTGTTCTGATGTTTCTGCACTAACAAGTAACTCCTGTGTGTAAATACACTGATATCTGAGGCACACATTTAAAGTTTCAGCTGGCCTGAGATGCTCTGCTAGGGCCCAGCATCCGAAGATTGGGAGAAGACGCAGCATTTCAAATGCTGGATAGACTCTGCAGTGACTTGGAGGTGCTGTGGTCCTGCCTTAGTGCACAGCAGGAAGTGCAGCCCATGGGGAGAGCTGTCCCTGGCAACATGGCTGCATCTCACAGCAATAGCAACTTGTGTCAGCTCTTACTTTGTCGAGGTTTCTGGTGTGGGGAGCAGCTTCGTTGTCAATAGCAAGCAGTACTCAAAAGACTGCACACCAGGGTACTTGATGAATTTTGGGGCAGAAGCCTTGCTGGCTCTTGCCCTTTGTGGGGTCAGCTGTCTCCAAGTATCATTCAGAAGTGCTGTGCTCTTAATAAATACTTCTGCAATTAGGTGCAGTGAAGAGAGCTCCAAATATTCAAGGTGGGGCAATTGGAGGGAGAGCTGTGAATTAATGATGAAGGGTTTGCAGGCTCCCTTCTCAGAGCATGGGGGGCAGGGAGGATCGATGCACTTACAAGAAATGTGAAGATGCTGTTGGTGAAGGCTAGATTTTGTTTCAAAGGCTTAAACCTTCTCTGGACACCCATAGCATAGCTTGGCCTGGGTCTGTTCTTTCTTGGCAAGGATATTCTTGTACATGGAAAAGCTGGCCTGAGTGACCTTCTGTATCTGGCTGTCGGAGGAAATGTGCTGAGCCGAAACAAGTGTTTCCAGAGCTGAGTGCTCAGGCTCGGGGTCTGTTTATCTCCCTGCTGAGATGCTGGGGTTGGCAGCGGGGCCGTGGTCCTTCTTGAGTGCCTGGGCTCGCTCCCAACCCGGGCCCATCAGACCACTTGTGATACGAGCTTCCTTCTGACTCTGAAGGTCAAATGGCTTGCAGCAGGGTGACAAAGGAGCCCTTGATCTGAAAGAGGTTGTTCTTGTGCCTTGCCCTAGGAGGGGTCTCATGGGCTGGGATGCATGCTGGCTGAAAGGAATGCTTAAAATGTTCTTTCTTTACTCCTGTCAAAAGCTCTTGCAAATGTGAATCAAAATATCTGCCCCAGTGCTTTCCCAATGCATGCTTCAGTCTGGCTTATTCCCTGAGAATGGCTTGATCTGCACCCTCACATAATCCGGGGTTCTGTCCCTGCCAGTGGACAGTAGTGGACATGCAAGGAAAGGCATAACAACAGGGTGAGCATGCAACATGTAGCTCCAGCCTTTGACAGTCTGTGGCTCAAAAGTAAAGTGATTTTTATGTTTTTTTTCTCTCTGCTGTGAATTTGTCCAAGTGCAGAGATTCAGGAAAACAAGTCTTCATAGCCCGCAGCACCCCCTCACCATCCACCCACTTGTGTGAAGAGTGGAGGACCTGCTGGCTTTTTCTCCCTCCTGCTGTGGGGGCTCAGGTGCTGTCAGGGCCTGAGTGGGGAAATGCATCCCTTGCACTTCACCAGTGCAAAGCCTGTGCTTGTGTACCTGCAGCTGCACAGTGCCCTCCAGCAAGGCTCTGTGCTGTGAGGACTTTTGGTGATACTGTGCACCCCAGGTTCATGCTGCATTCCTTTTCTGCCTAGACATGTCTTGACAAGTCTCCAGGTACAGGTTTCATGCTGTACCACAGTTGTCTGGTTGTACATCTTCAGCACTGATGTGTGACAAGATCAAGTACAACCCAACTGCATCTCACAGGGGTTTTCCCTGGCCCCTTCTGTTCTTGGTGATTTGTTCAGTTGCATCTTTGCAATAAAGGAACTGAGGGCACTCATACTGGGCAAATAAAATGTCAACATCTCGGCCTGAAAAATACCTCATAAATTTCTTTATGCAACTTTAAATCAAAAAGAAAATATGAAAAATGGCAGCACCATTTCTGGTGAGCCTTTGGCAGTCCCCTTTTGATCGGGAAGGGATTGGAGTGGCAAGGGGAAGGGACTTTGGCGTGGCAAGAAGTTGTGCTGGTTTTGATCACTAGATGGATCATCCAGGCTTAATTCTTTGATGTGATAATTGCTGTTGCTGTGTGTTAATGTGACACCTACACCAGGGGCACCTGTCATACCCTTCTCTTCTTGCAAGCTGCCCTGATGGGAACTATGGTTCTGTCACATACACTGTAAATTGGGGGCAGCGTGCAGGTTCTGGGAGGCAGTGAGCCTGCTTATGCATGACAAAGGGCTTGCCAGTTGGGGCAGCATGGCTGTATTGCATTTGTAGCCTGATTTGTAAGCTTCCTGCTCTGCTCCTGCTGCAAGTGTAGCTGTCCACCATCTGCTTGCCCTTGAGCTGCAGAGCATAGACCTTGGATGGAGCAGTGATGACCTGCCCTGTATCCAGAGGGGAAACACCAGAAGGAAAGATGCTGGGTGCTCCCAGCTCCACTATGTGCCTATTGTGCTTTGCTGGGAGTGATGCTCAGGCAGATGGGAGTGCTTTGGTCTTGCTCCCCAGTTGCTCTAGGCCCGTACCACTGAGGCAGAAAGCTGTATGCAGTCTCTTGCTCCCTGTGTAGATCATGGCAGGCTGGTTTGGTGCTTTTGGGCTAGAATAACCCTCACCAGGAGCTAGCCTGCAGATGTGCTGGGTTGTAGCCCTGATAGCAGTGTGCCTACATGCTTTTGGTTAACCAAAAGCTGAGTGGTTGTACCTCTTTCTTTAGGGAAAATTAAAGTACCTGCTGGCTCATGCTCCCCAGGGTGAGGCAGGGTCTGAGCAGCCAGACTGCAGCCAGTGGAAAGCATGTTCCTTGCATGGCATTAAGTCTTGCATGGTAGTATTACACCAGGCTGTGAAGTGTTTAGGGGATTTCTCTGCTGTGTCTATGAAAGTGTAATACAAAATCTAATCTACTTAAGATGCAGGTCTGCATCCATTCTCTCCATGCTGCAGCTCTGGGTCATTGATGGTCACTTAAAAATCACAGCACTCCATTTGCCTTGAACTGAAGGAGGCTGTTTGACCCACAGTCTCAGACTGAGAGATGCTGCACAGGCAGGTGAGAGAGAGGGGAAAATTTATTTTTTTTATCCTCTTATTCATTGTACCCTCCCTTTGAAATGATCTGAGCTATTTAGGGAGTGGATGGTCAGAAGGCTGGCAAGGATGGGAGAATGAGGATGAACTATCACTTGGTGATGGTCCAGAGTACCCAAGAAACTTATGCAGAGCTGCCCAGATGTTCCAGCTGGCAGAGGATGAAGTGTTTGTGCTGTCAGCAGCTGATGGACAGCCCCACTCTACCCCCTCCCTGAATCTGCTGGCACAAGTGATCTAGCCTGGGAGAAAGGGGCCTGCCAAAGGGCACTTTTGCTTTCCCTTCTGTTGTTCCCCGCATTTGGATTGGGGATTCGGATTTGCATTTGGATGCAGAGCTCAATGTTTCTCAAGCATCTTCCAGCTCCTGGGAGACAGGCATGACTAAAACAACCCAATGCTACCTGGAGTCCACCTGGCTGACCCTGATGCTTCCCTGAGAACTAAGGAGCATAGGACAGAAATGGCACAGGCTGCAAAGGAGCTGGTTGGTGTGCTTTGATCTTCTCTTCTTAAGCAGATCATGCAGCTGATCAGCAATCCTGGCAGGTTCCTTGTGCCCTGGGGCGAGAGTATCTTGGGAATGCAAGGAACAGAGTACAGAAGGTCAGAAGGGGCACTGGGAGTTCAGGGCTCAGATCCAGCCGAGGGTAGTGTCACCCCAGGCTCTCCTGGTGATTGCAGGAGGATATTGCTGTGGTGTGGGGATTGCTGTGATCCCTTTAACAGGACATGTTCAGAGGCACTTAAACATTAGGTCTCTGGCCCCAGATACAGTGCTCATTGCCCTGTTCTGTCTAGGCTGGGCTGAGGACAGCCTAGGCAAAAGGTTGCCTCGTGGCACAGCATGAAGCAGGTTTGTTTGAAATGCTGCGGAAGGAAGGGAGGAAATCTCCCCTCCTGTTTGTTTCCAAATCCTCTTCTAATCACAAAGATTAGGCTCATTGTTTGCATGGCAGTGCTCTGACTGTCCAGATGATAACTTCAACTCTTTTGTCTTAAGTGATGAGAAGTACCAGCAAAAAGTCTGTTTGCAGGAAATTAATTTACAAAAAATTACCTGATTTTTTTTTTATTTTTTTTTCCCCAGAGCTGGTTGTTTCTCATCTGACCTTTACCTGTACAAGAGCTTAGGCCAGCAGAACCTCAGGTAGTACAAGCTCCTGTTTTGGTGCTTGAGTGCACAAGGACACCTTATCCTGCTGTTAGGGCCAGGGTCCATGTACATCACCTGCATCCCTGATCCATCAGGGAAACAGTGGGAGTTTTGGAGCCCCCTTGGTTATAAGGCTTCTTTCTTTCCTATTCTTGCTGTGACCAATTTCTGACCCTTCAGGACCACATTCCTTGTCTTTTAGAGGCCACCTGGCCTCTTCTGACAAAAATCCATGAGCTGTTTTGTGATATATTCCAACATCTCCCTGCTCACAAACCTGCTCTTCTTCTTGTATAGCTGCTCGTGTGTGCAAGTGCTGCTGTATGGGTGTGAGGTTTTGCCTTTGCAGCAGTGCTTGGGCTGCTCAGTGGTGCCTTCAGGGCACAGGTTGAGGAGTGCTGGTCTGAGGAGCAATATGCTGCTGCACGGGGCTAGGAAGGGGCACCTGGAAATCCTCTTTTCCTGGCGTGGGTTGCATTTCTCTCTTCATATGTCAGTCAGTAACACCTGACTGAGCTCCTTGCTCAGGAGAAGTTTGTGCCTGCCTTGCTAGCTCCAAGCCATTCTAATATGCTTCTGCAGAGATTTATTTCTGTGCTGTCTCCAGAGCTGTCACCAGCTTGGAGCACAAACGTCTTCGGGATTGAATGCTCTTTTGTTATCATTTGGGAATACATGAGTGAAAAAGATTTTTCTGGGGAATGATAATGACCTTCTTGTGTTTGCAGTCAATGAAACATCAAGCTGCCTCTTCTAGGGCTCCTCTGCATATGTGTGTGTGTAACACTGAAGCCTTGCTTTCAGGGAAGGATCTCCTGGTTGGTCACACCTTTTAGTGGTACCTGCAGCCACCAGCCCCCTGTGGTAGTTATTTGTGAGGTGAATCTTTCCTTGATTCAGGCATATTCTTATTAGGGATATTTCCTTAGTAGGGGAAGCTGTGGAGAGAAGGGAAAGGGTTTTCATCTCCCTCCCCCCCCAAACTTGGTCTTAGTGTTGAAGCATCTTGATGTCTCTCTAACACCTTGGAAATGCTCACGCTGTGGGTTGCATGCAATGGCACGGCAGGCCTGTGTTGACTCTCAGTCACTCCTGGAAGGCTGGCTGTGCCAGAATCCAGCTTCAGACTGGCATCCGGCTGGCCTGCTGAGCTGTGCCACTGGCCAGCAGACTCCAAAGCTGGTGGCCCTTCAGGGAGCAGTGTAGGAGCTTCTCTTGGCACCTGCTCTGATGCACTTGGCTGTGAGCCCTGTGGTGTCTGCCATTCCTGCTTGGAGGGGACAGGCATGCCGAGGGTTTGATCTTGCCATCTGCTGGCAACAGCACATTTTAATTTCCGTAATAGACCTGGTTCCTGCAGAGATGGTCCAGAGAGAGATAAATCACACGGCTTGGGAAAGAGAGGTTAGGGCGCCAGGTGAAGGAAGAGCCCATCTAGTTCCCATCCAGTTTCTTCCTCTGTTTCTTGTCTCAGCCAAGGCAGACATGCTTCCTGCAGTCCTGGATCCTCTCCAATATCTTACAGTTTACCAGGCAGGAGATGGTACAAATCACACAAATCACAAATGGAAGATGCTGAACCACAGAGTTTCCTGACCCTGATGGGAACGGGGAAGGAAGAAGAGAAGTGAGAAAGGCTGAAGAGAGGAGGGAGATGAGGAGTGAGTAGGAGATGGTTTATGGGTAAGGCTGAATATGAAGCAAACAGGAGCCTGACTCAGCACTGAGCAAGGCTGTTTGAAAGGAAGGTAGTGTGTTTCTGCAGCATGTCACTGCTGCTTCCCATCATTTTTCCCCATCTGTCCCCACATTTGTCACAGCAGCTGCAGGAGCTGACTTGGAGGTGGCTGACGGTTCCAGATCTGTACATCCCACCATCCCTCAGAGGCAAAGAGCATTGCTGGGGGCAGTCCCCAGTTACCCTGTCTGCAGGTTGGCTAGACCTCTGCTGCTTCCCTGATTGAGACTAATGCTGTAAAAGAAAAGCAGTCTGGTTTTAGTTGATTTAGATGGTCTGTGTGCAGCATCCCTTCTGGATCTTCATGGCTATTCTGGAAAAAGGCACCTTGAATGTGCTGCCAAATCAAATTTCTTTTCTTTTAAGTCATCTTGCTTATCTATTTTTTTCCTGTATGTCTACTAATGCCTTGCTGCTGAGCATAGGGCCCTTCTGCACTGAGTTGGCGAAATGTTGTCCCTGAACACCTTTTTGAAAATCCTCTAATGGGGAGGAGCTATGAGATGCCAGGGATGGGACAGTGAGTGAGCTGGGTCCCATGTCTCTATCCAGTCACCTCCTGGGAGGCTCCAACCAGCCATGGCGACGGAGTAGAAGCAGCCAAAGCTTAGCAGCAAAGAACTCCATGTGCAATGGCAAAAGAAGACACCCAAACTTAAGAAAATGACTGAAAAAGGAAGAAAAACTTCCTCCTTTTTCCAAGTCATCTCTTTGTTAGACTGACCATTGAGGTACTGTTGCCAAGGTGAGGGGGCAACCTGAAGGAGGGTGGGACAAAAGCCGCACTAGGCAATAGAAGGGAATTGAAATCTGTCTCTGCTGCTCCCGGACTGTCTAGTTAAATCCATTCTTGCATAAGCTCTGTGAAGAAACTTGGCCTGTGCAAATGACCCCAGGCCCTTGATGTCCTGGCCTGTGCACAAGCCCATGTGTCCCCTTGCTTTAAAAAGAAAAGGTAGTCTGGTGCCAGGGGTGTTGACAGTGCAGAGGATGCCCCAGGGAAAAGACAAGTTCCCAGTGAGTTGTTCCTGTCCCCACGTGAAGAGTTGTAATGCCTTTGCTCTCCTGCGTGCAAGTTTGGGTCCAGGATGCAGCTCTTCAATGGGATTGCAGCCCCAGCCTGGCAGTGGCTGATCTGTGCCATTTATTAGTCAGCTCAAGTAGGAATCCCAGGCAGCCTTATTTTAAAGGTGAAATGAGCACTGTAATTGGAGAGAGGAGTGAAGAGCTGGCTTTGGTGTTGCAGCTCAGTTTTAGAGCTCGGTTTGATGCAAAGCTTCCCTGATGAAATTGGTTTCAATATGGAAGCAGGAATGGAAGAGCAGTGAGACTTCAAAGTGATGGAGAAACACATGGGATGCCTGTTCTGACCTCTTAAGTTTGCTGGTCTGTCCTAATTGATCCTCCCCCTGATCCAGTGAGGATAACTGACTTGTATTTTAAAAACAAAATAATCTGCCTTCTCTTTTTCCAAATGACCGTTGGCCTGACTTTCTTTAGTGAGAACATGGGCTTCTCCTTTGGCAAGTCTCTTGGAAATGAAGAGATAAAGGAAGGTTCATGAAATGAAAGTGTAAAGGAGGGACATCTCAGGGTGGGCTGTCCGTAGATGCCCTTGGTGTTGCAATGCAGCTCGGCTTCTGGTTCATCTCTGTGGCTGGTCCAGGAGAGGGGACCAGGGCATTTCCAATACTCATCTGCCCTCCTCTGTTACAGCTTAGGGATAAGGGTTGGGGTGGCTTGCAATTGGAGCTGAGACCTGGGCATAATACTTGCCAGCCCAGGCTAGCTTGTTTGCCCTCTTACAGTGACCTACAAGCTGAGTAGTCTCCTTTGCCTTCACTGTGTGGAATCTGGGCAGCCCCAGAGTGGGGTTCCCGCTGCCAGCAGAAATCTTCTCCCTGCACTGGTACTTTTGCAGGGGGTGATTAAGTCCTCTCCTGATTGTCTCTCTTGGCTTGGTTGGACCAATTGAGCACTCAAGCCTGTGTCTGCACAGCAGGCCTTTCAGTTCCCATCTCATTCTCCTAATTCTTTTTGGAAGCTGTTCCACATCCACAACCTTTTTTTTTTTTTTTACAAGTATGGACACTGTCACTGAAGGCAGCAGCCAGGAATAGTCTCACTGTGCTCTAGCAAGAACTAATACTAAGCTCATGCTGTTCACGATGCTCCCTGGTGTATGCAGGGTATTTTTTTCCCTTAATTATACTACTGCGCTCGAACAGGCTGACTTGTGTGTAGGAGCCACAGAGGAGATTTGGAACTGCATTTTAGGATGTATGAGGCTCGTTTAGGTTAACAAGGGGGTTGCAGTATTTGATTATGCTGGCATTCATGGCGCTCAGACTGGGAGAGGAGCTTCAGCAAAGGGGACACGGCAAGGGGAGCCAGTTGCCCTTGTGACGCTGGCTTTGCAGCTGATGCAGTGTAGCAGGGTTTTGCTTATGCCATGGCCTTGGGTCTGAGGGTAGGGATGAAATAGTGATGATTACTTGGGAGGATCGGTTTTCTGCTGAGCAAGTAGGTGGAAAGTCAGGCAACAAAATTAGCTGAGTACACAAACAGTCTGGGCTGGAAGAGGTTCTCTCCCCGGGGATAGATTAAGGCATGTGGTGTCTTACGTAGTGGTGATGGCCCCTGTGCTCTTGCTGTGCCTTGGCGCTCTGAGCTGACAGTTGTTGAGCTGTTGGCTTTGTGCTCTGACCTCATCACTCCCAGCTCCTTTCCGGTGACCAGCTGGGGTAGAGTATCTCGTGACACATGCTCAGTCCTTCTTGCTGCTCTTTTCCCACAGGTGGTTGGGTGCTCTGCCCCAAGCCCTTCATCCCTGAGGCACTGGAGCTCAGTTTTACACCTTGCCTGGGTCTGTAAGTGACTGTCAGAGGTGTGAGTGGTGCTGTGGGACAGGCAGGGCTCTGCAAGCCCTGTGCCTGCTGGTTTGCACCAGCTGAGCTTTTAGCAGCAGGAGCTGCACCCGTGAGCATCATATGAAACTTCAGAAATAACTTTGCACTCAAAGAACCTCCCCAGCCTTTGGGTGCTAATGTCAGCACATCAGGTCCACATCTGTGGAGCAACTGGCATCTCTCTTAGCCTCTTCCCTGGCACACAGGATTGCAGAGGGGAGGGGATGGGTGCAGCTGAATATAGCAGTGAAAATCTGCAGGTCCTCAGTTGTTTGTCTCCTGGAAATGTGGAAATCAACAGGATGCTCTTGGTCCTGGAAGCAGTCTGGTGTGCAGTGATTTTCCTTGGCTCACTGTAGCCATGATCTCTGCGGGAGGTTGTAGCTGACCCATGCCCTGCAGGTGGTAGCTGTTTCCAGTACAGGTCTGGTAACATCCTACCCAAATTCCATGAAACAAATAAGGGAAAAAAAAAAATCAATTTTTGCATGTTTTTTCCTGCAAGTGGGTCGTATCTACACTTCAGTGTCAAAAGACCTTAGCAGGTGGTAACTTTTTTGCAACAAACTTGATGCAGGAATGGAAAGCTTCCAGCAAAGTCTTAATCTTATCTTATTTCTGAGAAGGATGAGAGCTCTTCCCCCAAACCTATCTAACAGGATGCAGATAAACACTTGGCAAGGTCCAAATGTAAAGTCCCTTGGTGGGTCAGAATTCACAGTACATGGCAAAGCAATAAGAGGCTTCAAGGTGTCTCAAGTGGCATTGCAAGTAATCTCTTTAATTCTGCTTTTAATTTATGTCTGCTAATGAGCAGGGAGGAGTGGCAGAAGTCTTAAATTCATCTCGTGTAACTTGGAAAAGAGAATGAAACTTGAGGAGCTGCCAAAAAAAAAAAAAAAAGGCAAGGATGTGAAAAGAGTGTGAGGAAACTAAAACAAGAGAGGATGAGAAATGAAAACTCCAGGCTACTGCAGGGAGGGGGAAGAGGGAATTAAACCCTAAAGTGTAAGGACTTTGGATGTTTCCTGTGTTGAAAGCATCAAGCTTCAAGCATTTTGCAAATGGAGTACAGGGGCCAGGTTTCCTTCACAGAGCTTGGTGTGCACCGTGCTGGGTTCCCATCAGCTGCCTGGCTCCAGATGTGCAATTGTCCTGCTCAAGCAGGAGTGGGGATGGGAGGAGGGCTCTCTGATGGTCTCCTTCCTTGGTGTACATCCCTGGGGGCTGCCCCCTGCTCTGAGGCTGCTGCTGTCTACTTCTTGGCAGAAGTTAATAGTGTGGGTCTTCCAGGTGCTTGCAGATATCAGCTTGACCTGATTCTCCAGCTGTTTTTGGGTGTAAGGGTCACTCTGACTCACATGCTGCTTCTTTGGCAGCATTTAGCACAGGGCCAATAATGTTGGTGTCTTGTAGCTGCTTTGCCATGGGTGTGTGTCACCAGAAAAGCAAAAACAAAGGAGTAGGAGGTGTGGAAGGGACAGGTCTGGGGTTTCTGTTCCCTCTGTCCTGCTGCAAACTTAGCTTGAGAAACCCTTAGGACATGCCTTGAGGTGGGAATCACGTACTGCAGAGGACTGGGACTCTGCTCTGCAAGAACCAAAGGTGGCTTGTGGCTCTGAAAGCCAAAAAACCACCTGGGTGTGCAAGCTGGGGGAGCTTCTGCTTTCCCTCCCACAGACCCACCAAGTGGGGTTTTGCGACCAAGAATCTTAAATCAACAGTTTGATCTCTGGCTGCTCATGGCTGGTGTTGGACGAGGCAGATGTTGAATCACATCTCTTCCCCCTCGTGTTCACCTGGAGACCCCCACATCCTTGACTAGTAAATTACCAGCCTAAACTTCTCCACAGGAAACTGCAAGGTAAATAAATATTCTCTTTCGGAAACTTCTTTCCCACTTGAATTGACTCCCTTGGTGCTTTCATGCATTTTAAGAAGTCAGAACAGTTCACAATGGAAAACAAGCAATGTTTAGCTCCTGTGAAGGGAAATAGTCAGGCACCAGGAAGACTGTCATTTTTGCCTTGCTCTTACAAAAGAGGGTGTTACAGTAAGCTTGCTTATTTCACTGAAGGAGAATTCAGCAGGCTTGATGGAAACTGGATGAGACAGGCAGGGTAAATGGATTTTGCTGCCCGATTGAAAGCAAAGAAACATGCATGTGTGGTGGCTGGTCAAGAATTAACTGTGTCTTGCAGAAACCAGGAATGAATTAGGGACAGAGGATTATGAAGCCCTGAAACAACATCTGCCCGGCTGTATCAAGGTCTCTTCACCTGTGGCATGCCTCCGATGGCAATTGGATGCAGTGAGTTGGATGGTTTTGTTTAACTGTCTTGCAGCATTTTGGCTCTGTATGGGCTGGGAGGGTTGGGGGTGCCTGCCTGGCCTCTGCTCGAGGGGTGCTGTTGGGATCCAGCAAAATGTCATGCTGGTGTAAGGCAAGCTGAGGGGGCTTTCTCTGGATGCAGTGTCCTGGAAAGCAGCAGCCCAGCTGCTGATGGTGGCCAGGAGCTGGTGGGGACCATGAGTAAGGGAATATCTCCTAGTTCCTGATCCCCAGGGAAGGAGTTATATCCACCCCTGCTTGTGGGGGCAGGAGGTTCTTGCAGTATTTCACCACCTTTAGGGGGTGGATTTTACTGCCCAGTGAGCACTGTATGGGGATCACTGTATCACTTACTGGCACAAACCATTTGTTTCCTCTTCTTGATGCAGCATTGGCAAGGACCCCTCTGATAGAGTGGGACCTATCCTGTTTTGCTGACACTGTGTGGAGGGCTGGGGAGATGGAGTACTGGAAGGGTGTACAGCATCTCATTTGTGTCCTCTTCTGCAACAGCTCACTGCCACAACAGGAGAGCAAGGCTCCTGTCCTGGAGTCCTGCAGGCCATCATCTGTCTGAGCAAAGCTACTTGTTGCACCATTATAGCTACCAAAAAGGACTGATGCTGCCTTTTGGGGCTGGAGGGGTGGGGATGTCTTGGGTTTGTGTGCAAGGTTTGGGTAGTGCAGGTGAGGATTGCAGTGGTGGTTTCTGTGAGAAGCTGCTGGAAGCTTCCCCTATGTCCGACAGAGCCAATGCCAGCCAGCTCAAGGACATACCCTCCACTGGCCAAGGCTGAGCCCATCAGTGATGGTGGCAGCACCTCTGGCATAACAGATTTAAGAAATGGGGGGAAAAAATTGCAGTTGCAGCCAGAGAAGAGACAAGCGAGGGTGTGTGAAAGTAACAGCTGGAGACTCCAGGTCAGTGAAGACCTAGACAGAGGAGGTGCTCCAGGGGCTGGAGCAGAGATTCCCTTGCAGCCTGTGGTGCAGACCATGATGAGGCAGCTTTGCCCCTGCAGCCCACGAAGGTCCAACCTGAAGCAGAGATCCACCTGCATTTTGTGGAAGGCCTCACGCCACAGCAGGTGGATGCCCAAAAGGGCATGAATGTCCATGGGAAACCTGTGCTGTCAGGACCTGGGGGCTGTGGAGAGAGGAGCCTGTGCTGGGAGCAAGTTTGCTGGCAGGCAGGACTTGTGACCCCTTTGAGGGACCCATGCTGGAGCAGCCTGTTCTTGAAGGATAGTACCCTGTGGATCCACAGTGGACCAGTCTGTTCCCGAAGGACTGACCTGTGGAAGGGACTCACACTAGAGAAGTTCATGAACAACTGCAGCCCGTGAGAAGGACTCACGTTGGAGAAGTTTGTAGAGGACTGACTCCTGTGGTAGTGAATCCATGCTAGAGCAGGGGAAGAGTGCAAGGAGCCCAGCTTCTGAGGAGCAAGGAGCAGCAGAGATAACATGTGATGAACTGACCACACCCTCCATTCCCCATCCCCCTGCGCCACTGTGAGGGAGGAGGTAGAGAAAACTGAGACTGAAGTTGAGCCTAGGAAGAAGGGAAAGGGGGTAGAAAGATGTTTTAAGATTTGGTTTTATTTCTCATTACCCTACTCTGGTTTGATTGGTAATAAATTAATTTCCTCAAATGAAGTCTGTTTTGCCCCTGATGGTAATTGGTGAGGGATCTTTCCCTGCCCTTATCTTGACCTATGAGTTTTTGCTGTATTTTCTACTCTCCCTGTCCAGCTGAGGAGGGGAGTGATAGAGTGGTTTTGGTGGGCCCCTGGCATCCAGCAAAGGTCAGCCCCACCACAGGGGCCTCTGTTCCTCCTGGGGATGCAGAGGACTCTGAGCTTCATCCCCTGGGGGTAGCTAGGTGGGAGCCCAGCAGGGTGGTGGGCAGGGCAGCACAGTTGTGTTTGCTATGCTCCCCTCAGCCTGATGAAGGAGCCTCAGAACTGCTGGGGGCTCTGGTTAGTGTATGAGGACAGCTACAGCAAAACAGCCTTTCTGGTGTCATCCTAAGGTAAACCACCATGGCACGGATAAGTCTGAATGCCAGGATGAAATATCCCTCCTTAATCACACCCCACCATATTCCTGTCACAGAGACTCTTTTTTTTTCCTAACCAGGAGTGACATTGGCCAGGTGTAATGCACAACAGCAGGCTCTTTGTGTAGCAAATCTGGCCCAAAATGTTAGGAAGGTGGTCTTAGTTCTTCCACATGGAGTGTCTTGCCTCCCCAGTGAGCACTACAGCAGAAATATGCTCATTAATAAAAAATATTGTGCTCTGCCTCTTGGTAGTGACTCTATTTACTTTAGGAAAGGGAAGTTATATTCTCCATCAGTATAAATCAGGAATAGTTGCCAGTGCTGTGTCCCTTGGCAGGTTGCTGAGCTCCAGCTAGAGATGAAGAGCAGAGGAGCTTGAATAGGGGTCAAATAATAAGCACATTATAAAGCTTATAATTTATAAGCTTATAAGGGAATAAACAAAACCAGGTAAAAACTGAGAGGAGAGGTAGGGGATCTCAAGATTTGTAAGGCTGCTTGGGTACAGGTGGCCTGCAAAGTGTTTGAGAAGTGCCTGTTTAACATTAGAGCAGTACATACTACATGTAACCCATGTGTGCATTTTGATCTCTGAGCTGATAATTCAGAAATGGCTCTTGGAGAGATTGGTTTAGGATTTCTGTGCATTTGAAGTCAAAACACCTGGAGTCCCTCTTCATGACTGGTCTTCTGTATGAGGTGCAAGCTGGAAATGTGCTTGGGCTCAGAGCCTTCGTCACCTGGGTCTTGCCTGCTGTACTGGAAATGGCTGGACCTGGAAGTGTCTTTTTTCAGTTGAGAGATGCTTCCCATCTCTGTGTGTTGGTTAGTGACACCGACCAGCTCAGCATCATGGTTGGTGTTGAGGTCAAAGGGAAGTCCGATACTTCAGGATAAGTGGGGTGGGGAAAATCAATATTAATGGGCCCTGGTGGCAAGGGTTAGGTAAGTTTATTGCCTCTTTGCCAAAAATTAAATCCTTCAGCTTGTGAGGTGTATCAGCAGCACCTCGATGAAGCATCAGTGTCCCTCCTGTTTCCAACACTGAGTGGTGCTATGTGGTTCTGTGTGGTCCCACCACTGCTCTCCCCTGGTCCCATCCTATGCCAGCCTCCTGCTCGCTCCACAGCTGGCATGGCCGGTACCTGGATTTTCCCTTCCCTGCCAAAGTGCTGCTTGCATCTCCCTGCCTGGCAGCAGGCACCTGGATGCCCTCTGAAGGGAAAGGGAGCTTGCTTGCCTGGGGCTCCCAGGGGACTTAGAGGCAGATGGTGCCTCGGGGAGCTGGAAAGCGATCACTTTCCAGATGCTGTCATGTCAACACAAGCTTGCTATGGGGCCACAGCTGCTGTGAGACTGGGGAGAGGCTCTCTGTCTTGCTGGAGGGTTTGTTTTCTCTCAGCAGGCTCCTTTGCTGGTGCTGGTTTAAAGCCTTTGACCTGATGAGGTCTGGAGAAGGTCCTTGTGCAGCGTGCTCTGGGAAGGGCGTTGCTCAGCTTTGGGTTGTATCTGTTCATTGCAAGGTAGCAGCAGGGTTTTTACCTGGTGACAGCATTCCTGGGCTCAGCTGCCTGGACCCAGAGCTGTGTTTATCCAGCTGCTCCAGTGACTTTTGCAGCATCCACTGAGCTCCATGCAGCTGCCAATGCTGGAGAGTGTTGCATGGGCTGGCAGTGCTACAGGTGTGGTGGTGCCCACCTGTCAGGTCGTGTCCTTACTGAGCGTCTGGCTCCTTGTCTCTCCCCCTACACCAGAAGGACAAGTAGGGTTCTACCTCCCCCAGATACTACAAGAGCAGGGCATTTTCAGTGTGAACTACCCCTATGCCCTTCACTGGCTTAGAAATGTCCTAATCTTTATGCTAATGCACTTCCCCATTTTCCTCTAGCAGGGCTGGGCCCCACTGCCCCACACCTCCTGATTTATCAGCTCTTCCTCACCTCTCCATCACTTTGCTTAGACTGCCCCACCCCAGCCTGGTGGTGCTGCAGGGAGAAGCATCCACTGGGGAATGGGTACCAGACAGCAGGATTAACAGAGAAAGAGTGTTGGTGCATCCTAGCCTCTGCCGATGCCACATCTCTTGCCAGCCAGATGCTGCCCATGGATCCCATCTCCCATGGGCAAAAGGAGGCAGAGGCAGGCATGGGGAGCACATCGAGTGCCTTTTAGCAGGAGGCCAAGGCTGCTTCTGGAAGCTGGAAGGACAATGAAGGCGCTGAAGCAGCCAGAGCACGGCCGGGGGCAGAGGGGGACAGGCAGGCAAGGGGAAGCCATGCAAATGGGGACTTTGATGTGGCTGCAAGGAGCGGGGCTGGAGCATTGTTCCTATCACATCACATCAGTTTCACATTCCTCATGCAGGAGTGATCAACGCTTTCAGGGCCAGACAAAAGAGCGGGGAGATGAACAAAAGCGAGAGGGGGGGCTTTACCTACTGCAGAATAGAGGCAGAGGATGAATTGCTCTCTTGGCAAGCCATGGAGATGGGCTGGCGGTTGCTGTGCTTTAAAGCACCAGCTTAAAATTTTTCTCTTTTATTTAGAGGGGGAAAAAAAAAAGGTAGGAGAAAGGGTTTCCTGTGTGCAAAAGGGGGGATAAATAAGATAGCGTGACAAGTATCTGTGGTCTTCTTACATTCCCTTGCTTGGTCTCCCCAAGTGATGATGACTCTCGTCTTATCACAGAAGTGCATTGTGTCCTCTTGAGAAGAGGGACTGGCAAACATGGGTTTGACCCAGACTGCAAGGTGAGAATACTTTCAAGAGAACCTTCTCACAAAATTAGCAACGTGAGTGGGCTTGGAAAGGGAATCACCACACAGAGCAGGAGACTGGGCTCTGCAGACCCATGAAGGTTGTTGGCAACAGCCCTGGAAGAGGGGAAAAAAGCTGTGTTGGAGGGAGCTGAGCAGTGTGCCCAGCTCTCCTAAGATGGGGTGTGAAGAGTAGGAGGGTGGAGGAGGTGAGAAAGCAGTTAATCTTTGCTACTGGCTATTCTGGGGGTCCTGCCTTTTGCTGCTGGGGTGACTTGGTCAAGTCCCTTCACTGGGCTGGGTTTTGCTAGAGCTGGAAAGCAGGATGGGGCCTAAGGCAGAATGGGACAGGGTGCACATGTCCACATGTGTGTGATTCCATGCTGCCATCTCAGCCTTTGCTGCAGCCTCAGTGGCCAAACCCAGGGACACTAAAGTCTGGCTTTGCTCACTTGTTTTCCCATCTCTGATCTCTCCTGGTTCTTGCCTGTCACTAATTCCTTTCCTCTCTGTGAGCCTGCAGTCCTCCTTCTGCCTTGCCCTCAGTTTCCTGCTTTCTGTGGTGTACAGTGCTATCCACTTACCTCAGGAAAAAGTGCATTAAACCAAGTCTCTTTTTTGCCCTTGCCTGTCCTATCTGCAATTTGGATTTTGCCTGTATTAAGTGGAATTGAATCCCTCAAGGATGCTTTAGCCTCTCATCCTTTCCCAAAAACCTTTTTCCTGTGGAAGCACAAACCTTGAGCATTCCCCCCACCTTGCAGCCATCCCCTGCTCTCCCAGCCCTTTGCACTGCTCTGGCTACCCCCCCCTCAGCCCTGACCCACGGCCCCCTCCCCTCCCTCAGCCCCGGGCCCCTCTGCCTGAAAGGCTGTCAATCAGGCTGAATTGTCTGGTGGTTTTGTGATGTGGAAAGACTCCCACCAAGGAGTCAAGGGCCAGGCTGAGACCTTTAAACTCGATCCCATTTGTGTCTTAAATCAAACAGAAATCCAGGTCCTGGGATGGAGGGGGAGGTTTAAGGCGATGCAGAGGCTCAAAAGCCTCCGCTGCCCCCCCTGAATTTTCCTGGAGCTCCTTTCCCACCTGCACCGTGTGTAGGAGCCGGGAATGTGCCCATGGCCCTGGAGCTTAGGGCTTGCTTCCCCCTGTAGCCCTTTGCTTTGAAGGTTGGCAGAAGTGCTTCCTTTAGTGCTGGCTCCTTAAACAAACCCTCTGCCTGGGGTACAAGGCAGTGAGGGTTCTCTGCAGTGAGCCAGAGGAGAGTGTTGAGGAATGTGCTGGGAAGTAGAGACTGCCTTAGGGAAGGGAGGGCTTCTGGGATCTGCTGTTGGAATCACACAGGCCTGGGGAGGTGGGCAAAGCTGTGCTCCCAACATCTCTAGTCTCACTGGTTTGTGGTGGCAGCTGCTGCCTGGGAGGATGTGGGTGCAGAGGACAGATCAGTGACTGATGTCCTGCAGATGGTTGACAGGTTAAAAGCAATGTTTTAGCCTCCATCCAAGACTCTGTAGGCAAGCTTGACCTTACTGGACTGTTGTCACTGCAAAGGGGAGAGTGGCCTGGTCCCTGTCCCCAGTGTGCCTGTGTCTCAGTGGTTTGAATCACACAGTAGCTGGTTCTGCAAGTCACCTGCTGGTGCCCTCAGAGGGCAGACAAAACCAAAATGAGATGTCCCGAATTCCCAATCTACTGCCAGAATAGGGCACCAGGCAAGGAGGCTTAAACACCCTCTGCTTGTCCCTGCTGTGTGTAAAGATGGGCTCAGTCTGCAGAAGGAAAATCGTCCTAAATGGCAGGTTGGAATTTTTACTTTTTCCTCCAGAAGAAGGTTTGACAGCAACAGAGCTAGTGCTCCCCTGGTGTTGAGCTCCATTCCATCTCACAGGGTTTGCTGGAGGCCCTTGACCTAGTGCTGCTGGAGAGAGGAGGGAGAGCAGGGCTGGATGGGGAACCAGCTTGCAGCTTGTGTCTTTCTCTCCCTGACTGTGAGCAAAGAGTTTGCTATTCTTTTTTTCTTTCAACTTCTTTCCAAAGTCCACAAAGGTGAGAGATTTCATTTTGTCTTCCCGAGGGAAAGTTGAAAATCTCTCTTCCCCTGACTGAGCTGTGTTTTCAGGAGAAGCCTGGAGCTGCCTTAAGACATGTACAGGCTCAGAAATGCAGTGGCTGTGTTTATTTTTTACACTCTGGGCAAAGCCAGAGCTGCTGCCAGTGCTAAGTAAATACAGAACTGCCCTCCTGAGTGACTGCAGTAGCCAGGCCTATACTTGCTGCTTGCATGAAACCAGATGGATCTATCTGGGGACTGGAACAGCAGCTTTCTTGTGACTAGCAAAAGCAGAGCCACTGGCATTTGGATTACCAGCTCTCCTGTGCTTTTAACAGAGTGCCAATGTTTGACAAAACCATTAAGTTAAATTAAGCCCTACGCATTTCAAATGGATTCTGAGACTTCTGGCTGACTCGCTATTAGCAGAGCTGTCTCTTCTCCCTTTCGTCTTTCTGTTCTTTCTTTTTTTTTTTCTTTCCTTTTTCCTCCCCCTCCTCCATTTAATTCACTCTGTGTAGCTGTTTTACTGCTGACATTTAAAAGCAACTCAAGGAGAGACCTGGCATTGGGATGGCACTGCTGTGAGCCCAGTCATTCCTGGTCCCGCTGTGGTAGGCAGGGACGACGTTTGGAAGGTGTTTGCTTGAGGCAAGCCCTGTGTCCCACAGAGCCTGCGTATGGGTTGGCCAGGGATGCTCCGGTCCCTGCAGAGCCCACGGCTGCTCTGCTTCTGCCCAATGCCAGTGTTATTTATGGCCCAGGTTGTTGCTTTGCTGGGCCGTTTCCAGAGATCAGAGAAGGATGCCCTGAGTTCCCAGAGGCTTGCAAGGGCAGGGAACATCAGTGGGAACAGGGGCAGCAGCAGCACAGTCTGTCCGAGTCACCTTGACTTGCCTCCAGCGAAAGTGAAGTACTTTAAAGAGGCATAGGGCGCTGACCTTGTAAATGGATGCATGACCCAACTGCTTCCCTGTGGCGTCGGCTGCTTTGTGTCCCTGATAGTGCTCTTCACGCCTGTGGAGAATCACTGGGGCTGGGGGGTGGTTGCTGGGGTCTCATTTGCACAGCTGCGTCTCAACTGTGCAAGCTCTGCTAGTCACCGGTGTGAGAAATGCTGTCAGCTTCCCCCTGTCCATCTCATGCAGCTTTTCTTGGGGCAGCAGAGCCCCTGTGGGACCTCACTGTGGCTGCTGGTGGAGCTGTTGCCACCTTGGAGCATATTTTAGGGGTGGACTGTGGAGTTGAAGAGGGTGAGCAGAAAGCTTGAGAGGGGCACAAGCACCTATGCCACTGGGATTTGGGGATGGATGGCCTCCTCATGAGGACCAAAGGCATCTGCATCACTGCAGCTGTGCTATGGTGTGAACGGGGTGAGGAAAGAGGGAAAGCGGTTGCATGGAATAGGCTAAAAGGCCAGGGATGGAAAAGCACTGAACAGCACTGGGGTGAAGGTTTTCCAAGTGGCAAATGTGCTGAGGGGGAACTGATGGAGCTCGTGGACTAGGGAGAAGATATAGCAGTTGGAAGGTGGATCAAAGCTGGAAATGGCTTTCTGCAGGTGTCTGAGGCTTGCAGTATTCTGAGGTGCTGCTCTGTTGTCCTGATCTATGGAAATACATTGTGCCAAGTGCTGTACTGGCAGACAACATCCCATATAAAGGCTCCCATTCCTCTGCCTGAAAACTTCAAAATATCAATTGCAGATGATGTGTGGACTTCAAGCTTTGGAGAATCCGGTTTGGACTGCTAGAACAGCCTTCCCACTGAGCAGGTCAGTGCTCCTTGCACTGAAGTGCCCTCAAGCACCTCTGCTCCTGTGCACCTCTTGCCCCTGGGTCTTTTCTGCCATGGCCTCATGTTTATCAGGTCACCGTAAGATGTGGCCTCTTGACGTACACAATCTCCCCTCTTGCTCCTTCTGTCACAGCTTGTCTGGAGAGGAGCCAGGAGTTGCATGAGGGAAGCTTTCAGCAGGTCCATATGATTTGGTCTCGGGAGTGCAAAGCTGGAGTATTAAACCACGGGAAGCACATCTGAGTGAAGACTTGGGGGAAGGTTGGCACCATGGAGGCTGTTCCTGTTGACACCCAGAACATGGTGCCTGTTGCCATATCTTCTGCAGTGGGTGCAGCTCCCACCCCCCCATCAGTGCCTTGTTTCTCTGGGTGCTCTCTCGTCATTTCCATGTTCATTAATGCTGATACGCTCAATTGCATCAGCTCGTTTCGAGGGACCAAGTGCAATCCTGTGCCTTCATTTACATCCCCGCTGCCTAGCTGTTGCCCAGGCAATGCCAGGTGCTTTGACATCATTACCCAACCGACTGGCATCCTCTCTGCCCCATTAACCTTCCTGTAATTGACTTCAAATTGAACGGGGAAGGGAAGGGAAAAGGCGGGGGGAACTGTGTTGGAACAGCAACTGTTTGCATTACCATGGAGCAGGGCTCTTTGTTTTTTGAAAGAAAAACTGTGACAGTTGGTTATGGCTACAACTAGATTTGGGAAGGGTTTCTTGTTAGGAGGCAGCGCAGTTTGCCTTGGTTTGCGGCGTTTCCCCACCATCATCTCCTGGGAGAGTGATGTCAAAACTCCTTGGTGGTTGTCAGCTGCGTAGCTTGGAGGGTTTGTGGAAGACAGGAATGACGTTGGAGATTCTGGGAGCAGTGGGTGTGTGCGGCTTGGGGAAGGGAAGGTGAAGCATGGTGTTGAGGGGCATCATTGCAATTTTGAGCCTCTTGATGGGTAGGGAGAGGCCGGAAATGGAGTTGTATTTGGAAGCACTCACTGACAGGCAGCAGACCACAGCCCAGTTTGGGGCATCTGACTGCTTGTCAGGCACTGAGAAGTGTCTTATCCCCATGATGGTGGTCAAACACTGCAAGAGGAATAAGGGATGGGAAAAGCCCAGTCTTTGAGATGCTCAGCCCTGACCTGCAGCAGCCCCTGTACCCGAGCTGGTTGGTCCTGCACCACTTGCGTGTCATTAGGTTGACATCTGGGTCAGTCTACAGTATTCTATAGGTGTGACTCTAAATCCATTCTGGTAACTAGAAATATACTCCTTTTTTTTTTTTTTAAACATAATGTTGAAATAGCATAAAACATCCCTGGAGTTTTTTCCTCATTAAAAGGTGGAACTGGCTTTTGTCATGTTTTCTTTTTGCCCTCTTTGCTTAGCTAGACAAAGTCACCCAAACAGATGCCTCACTACAGAATCTCTGCCACTGAATTGGCATCTTCTGTCAACTTGAGTCAATTTTATTTATTCATCTTCTGCTTGCACAGCACCGTGGTCGCCAAGTCTTCCTGCGTTTTCTCGTGACTTGTGCTGGATGTGATTCGTTAGGCTTAATTGGGCTGCCAGAAGAGAATGGCAGTGCGAGAGCGGATGGATGGAAACCTTGGCATTGGCTGCTTGATGGTCAAACCCAGCAGAGCTGGTCCTGCTCCAGCAGAGCCCCTGAACAAGGCAGGTCTGTCCAATGCAGGCAAGTGCTGAGCTTCCCTATGCAAGAGATGAGCTTCCCATCTGCTTCAAAGTTGGGACGAAGGGGTGCAATACTCAGAGCTTTACTACCTCTTATTAAGGTGGTGTTATTCATTATTTGTTAATATTATTGTTTTATTGCCTATTACCTGTTACTTATTAAGAGAGGAGGTAGTTCTGCACTGTGTTTCTGAACTTTTCAAAAGGCAGAACTGAGGAAATTGCACAAGAGGGATTTCTTAAACTCTAGGATCTCGGCTGGCCTCCATCTTACCTATCTGGTGTGGACCAATCCTTGCAATGCTTCATCTCCTCATCCATGCAGGAGTCCACACAGGGCTAAAAAAACCTGGGACTTCTTGTACAGACCTTGAAGTGCTACTGGGATGTGGTGGTAGGGAAACTTCAGCCCGTACAAGAGAGGAGATCTTTATTTTGGGGGGGGGGGACAGGGACAGCCCTGGAGCTGTCGCCCCTAATTGCTGTGTTATGAAAGAAGTCTGATGGAGGCAATCACTAGCACTTATAGGTTTGTACTGGGGTCTGACTGTCATCTGGGAGAGGGTGTTTGAACCTTTGGTTGTCACAGTGGTTGGAGGCAGATCACAGATGGAGGAAGTGAAGTATTCAGAGATCCCTGGGCTGCCAGGCACAGCTCGAGCTAGAAGCCGTGCAACTGTGTCCTCAGCAGCTTTCTTGGGGAGATCAGGCCCCTCATATTACACTTGCAATCAGTGAACCGTGGTGTGAGGGGCACAGCTCTACCTCTGTTTCCCCTAGAGCTAACAGAGCTTAGTATCAATTAGCAGCTTAATTTGTAATTAATAACTTGCTGCCTCTTTTTTAAATGGCTTGTGGCAGGGGCTGTCACAAGAGGCTCACACAGCCTGCAATGTGCTGTCATCAACTGCCAAGGAGCATCCTGTGATTTGGGGGGTGGGTTTGGACATGGACACTGTTGGAAAGCAGGGAAACAGCCCTGGCAGGGGTTTGGGATGCAGGCTGTCCTGGAGATGAGTGTGGAGCCCCAGAAAACGAATGCTTTTCTGTCTTCTAGGAGCACTGGCTGATAATCCTGGGGCAAATGTTGCTTTACTCTGTGGCATCACCGTGCAGGGATCAGTCCAGGCACTTCACTGTCCTCCCACACTTTTCATCCTGCTGTGACAGCCAGCAGTCTGTCCGTGTGTCTGGCGGATGCTGTGAGGGGCTGGCAGGGCCATCCCTTCCCTTTGAGTGTGGGAGCTCCTCCAGCAGCACAGGTTGCGTGTGTCCAATCCAGCTTGGGATCTTCCCTTCTGGGGTTGACATATGTCATCTTCCTTGCAACTCTTCATGGGTTTCCCTTCCCTGTCCATATGGATTATTGCTTTCTGGGCTGCACCATCCCACAGTGGTGTGTGGGGACTCCAGGCTGCTGACTGCCTTTTGCACAGGTCCCTGTGGTGAAGGAATTGGGGCTGCCCTGCCAAAAGTGGCAGTGAGTGAAGAAAGAGACAGTCAGCAGATATGTAATCAGTCCAGGGCCACCCAGTGGGGGTGAACTTGTCCTTCCTTGCACTCTGGGGCTGTCTAGTAGCCATGTTGCTCTCAAAGTAGTCCTCCTGGTACTGTCCTGCAAGGAAGAGCTTGATGTGATGATGATGATCCCATTTTTTCCCCAATCTGCATTCTGCTCCATCCTTCTCTGGCATGCACACTCCCATGTAAGCAGTCCAGAGGATTCCTGCCTTCTGTATTGCTCCCTGCACCATCTGTCCCTCTCACTTCTCTCGGTGCCTTACTCATCTTAGGACAGAAGCACTGTCTTTCTTTCTCTTTAGCATTTATTCCTGCTTGCTGTTTCAGTCTCTGAGAATTCAAAACCGTGTCTGTGTAGAGGGAGAAAAATTCTTCTATGCTTCACCTGGCAAGGAGGCACAGAAAAACACCAAGTGGACGTGTGCAGCTGTGGGAAACGCTGGAGAATGGTGGCAGGATGCCAGCACTGGGGGATGCTCTGTGTGTCCCCGGTTGAGGGGGAGACACCAGTGTCTGAGGGACAGAAGTCCTTATGTCACTCCAGCCTTGCTTTCCCTGTGTGACTGATAGAGCTGGATTTGGGTTGGGGTTTTTTTTCCATTTCAAGGCTTCTCAATGCTGTTTGAACCAAGTGTTCTCTTAGCATTTGATGCTCTCTCTGTTCAGGGAGAAATTTGCATCTGAGTTGCTTGGCATTCATTTGCCATCCAATAGGTCTTATGTCTGGAAAGGTCTGGAGTCAGGGCAGAAGCTGAGTTAATTTGCACTGGAAGGCAGGCACACTTTGTTTTGCATATTGGTTTCTTCTCACAGGAATCCCATTTGAGGTATTTGTTCTCTTCTATTATTGAAGCTGTGTTAAGGGCCATGGCAGCCTTCCTGCAAGGCTGGGAAAAGAGAGGGCTAGTCTGAAAGGTGCAAATTAAACCTGTGTTCAGATATAAACTGCTATTGCACCATTAAGTTGGACCCTTCTCCAGAGTTTTGATGCTTTTTGCCTTTAACTGAGGAAGAAATACTCACAGAGACAGTCTTGTGGGAAGTAAAGCAGGCTCCAGAGTTCAGTTTGCAGCTACACAGGATGAAACACTTCTAAAATTCAGGGGAAAAGTGCCAGAGGGTCTTTAACTCTCATTTGGAGCAGTGTATGAAATTTTCAGACAGGGCAGGCATTTTGGTACAGCTTGCCTGGGAGGAAGGATATTTGGGAAGAGTAGCTGGGTCCGAGGGGCCACGGTGCTGCAGAGAATGGTGTGAGGGTGTGGCCACTGCTCAAGCTGGAGGTGTTTGGTCTGGAACTTGATTACCCCAAAACTTAGTTCTTCCTTACCTGGGTGCCAGACTTGGGACCTGAGGGTCATCTCCTATGTCCTCCCACAAGCATGTCCTTCTGGGGTTGCTTCAGAGCCTGCTTCCAGCTTCCAGCAGTGTGCAGTGTTACTGCTCCTGGTTTGCATCCCAGGCATTTGTCACCACTGACAGCCCTGTAACCCTGGGTGCAGCAGGAAGAGTCCCCATGGGCTGGAGCAGAGGTACCCCAAAAAACACCTCTGTAGGGAAGGCAGCTCCAGCTGCAAGTCCGGAGGAGTTTAAAACCAGGAGATGCCACAAGCCCTATTTACTGGTAAGAGGCTCTTGGTGACTTGTTGCAACTCTCTGCACTGGAGATGCTGTTTCCACAGTCCCCAGCTCATCCCAGCTTGGGGGTGCTGCTGAGCCCTCAAATACACCTTTTTCATGCCCTGCAGCAATATTGTCAGGGCTTTGACAGGTAGAAAGTGATCACTTCGAAGTGGTATCAGCACTTGATCTTTCCTTCACCTCCCCAGGAGGGAGCTGGGAGAGACACCCATCGGTGATGCCAGGGCTGTGCCATCTGTGGAGGGGCTGGTGCTGGCTGAGAGCTGGCTGTGGACTGCACAGGGTTACTGAGACATTGACAGTAAACAGGAAGAGAGGACAAAGCAAGTCTGCTGTAATTATGTAGCATTTATTATTAATACTCTGGAATTGCTGGAAGCAGCCTCTGTAATGTGAATACTGATACAGAGGTTCAGAAGACAATTTAGCTCATCTGTCTGTTTATTAGCTCCCTCAGCTCTGGCAGACAGGGAACTAAAGCCTCATTTGCTACTGCCTTGTTGCACACCCCCCCGCCCTAGACTCCTTGTTGTTTCCATAAAGAATCCTGGTTTTGTTCATCCTCCCAATGGGTGCTACAACAATGTGTGGCATGATCATGGATAGCCAAGCCAGCTTTAATCATTGCCCTGAGCCTGCTTGTTCACCGGCCATGGCCCAAAGCTCGGCACTGGGCTGGGCAGAGCTGTTGCCTTTCTGAGACAAGCACAGCCATGGGTGATGCTTGAGTGGGATGTTCCCTCTCCCAGGGTGCGGAGCTGCACATCCTCGGGGCAGCAGCTTGACCACATTGCATGAGCTGGTGCAGGTTGGAATCTGCAGTTTGTAACAGATTTGTGATGAAGGGAGAGGGCAGAGGAGCTTTAGGAAGCTGGCTAGGAAATAATTAAGGGCTGCTAGGGTGGAGAGATCAAGAAGTTAAACCAGCTGTCAGGGGGTGCAACAAGTTTCCTTTTTCTTCTGTGGCTTCTGTGGTAGGATTTGTCATTCTAGCTTCTGTCCAAGTTTCTGGGCTTCAGCCTAGGTTTTTTCTGCATATCCCAAGCATATAGGACATCCATTCCCTTATGTATTATACAGTAGTTTAAAGAGGATTAAGACAATAGCTAATCTAAATGATGAATGATGTAGATTGCTCAGCCTCTGAGCCACCGGGGTTTTTCTTGCACACAGATTAGTCAGCTCAGTAGCTAAATATTGGGGCAAACAGTGTAAATCCATGCACATAAGCCTCTCTGGCTTGAATAGGATAGAAGGATTTCAAAATGGGCTTCGACACCGCTCTGTGTCTTGTCACAGCGTCTGCGGCTGCCTCGCTGACACGACGGATGGGGAAGGAGGCTCGATGGCTGCTGATGCACAGCCCAGGTGGCTGAGGAAATACAGCATCCAGCACTTCTTGGTCGATGCCGCTATCGGCTATCGGATACGGATGGTGGCAGGAGAGGGAAGGGATCGATGCTGCTCACCTCCCTGCCCCTGGAGCCGGCTTTTCACTGGTTGAGTCAGGGGAGGCTGATCTGGTCTCGGAGAGAGGAGCCTGCAGAGGGGTAACGTGAGCTGGTGGGGTTTTACTTTGATGGACGGGCTGGTGTGGCAGGTACCAGCCCTCTGTCCTGGTATCAGTGCTGGGATGGTGCTGGCAGCCTCCAAGGAGTGTGACCTGTAGGAGAGAGCTTGTACTGGCATGGGACTGACAGCAGGTTTTTCTTAAGCTCCGAAAGCAGAAGGATTTAAATCTTTTATTTATATGTCTGGTTGAGTCTGTCAGAGTTGTGTCAAATATTTTTGACAAGCAAAAATGCCATTTGCTCAAGCTTAATGAAAAATGATTTTTATTCTGCCCCCCCAACCCCCCAGGAGCTAAAGGAATTGTAGTTTCAATTGCAAACCCAAAAGCTCCTCAGGAAAAAAAAAACAAACAACACATCACAAAACAAAACCTCAAACCTTCTGATGGTTGTGAGAGTTGGCTGTTACAAGAGGCTCTTGGTTGATGTTTTGGGTCTGTGTAAAATGAGGGTCTGGAGAGCATTCAATCATATGGTATCTCCTTTTATGAAGCTTTCTGGGCATATTATTCTAATGACGTTTAATGGCACTGATTTCTTCATCTTAACTGAGTGGGTCTTTTCCCAGTCTCACATCATTTTAATTTGTTCCTCTTATGAGAAATATGAGAGCTGGGACTGGCTTGACTCAGCGCAGAAGAAGATCCATGTAAGTGGTTGTCTTGTCCCTCCTGGTGGGGATGCATCTGGCTGTCTAAGTCTGAGGGTTGTGTTGAGGCAAAGCTTGTATCAGGACCAACGTTTGTCAGAGGACCCGTTCTCCTTGAATTTTCCCTGCTCCTCTTGAAATAATTTGTTTTCTGCTGTTTAATAAGGAGCTGTGTGAACTTCGTGGTTTGGCCAACACAGTGTGTCTAGCCTGAGGTCCTGTGGCTGTTCTCCCTCCTCCCTCTTCCCAGGCTGAAAAGCCATGTTGTGCCCTGATGCAGAAGATGCTTTGTTCCCCTTCCCCTGTGCCTCTTGTGGCCTCTCTACTCACTTTCTGTGAGGACCAGAGCTGTGTGTGGTGACCAAGTGACAGTCACACAGCGGGTTTGTACAGTGCCAGCATGGTCTGGTTTAGGGCAGAAGAGTGCTGGACGCTGTGGCATAGGTCATCTACACCATAAGACAGGGGTACAAACTCTGCTTAGGAATGCAGGGTGGATCTGTGTCTGGATTTTATCTGATCTCCTCATTGAGTGAGATCTGCGTTAAAATTCAGCCATGGTTGACTGTGGAGAAGCTCTGGTGCCACAGCTGGAACTGCACATTGATCCCTTCAGCTGATAGGGCAGCCTGGGGCTGAGACACAGGATGCTGCAGGCATCAGAAAAGGGTCATGTGTGTCCCCCACCCCCTTTCCCCTTCCTTCCGGAGATTCAGGCAAGGCTGGCTTTGTCTGAGCCCTCCTCTTTGGGCACAGGTCTCCCTTCTCCATAAACTAGTCCAGTGCTCAGTAAAGGGAGACCCTTTCTTGGGTGCCATCTGGGAGAAGGGTAGGGCAGTGGGACAAGCTGGCACTCACCACTCATCCCGCAGCTGAGGGGTTAGTCTGTGCATCCTGACTCAGGATCAGGCTGTGTCACAGCTGGTTCCCTGCCTTGCATTGTGTCCCCTGGGAGCTGTCAGGAGGCTGCTGGAGCCGTGCGGTAACACGGGTCTCGGGGAGGCAAGCAAGGTCAGATGTCTGCTCAGAAATGAGATTGGTGATGATGCCACCGGTGCTGACAAATGGCCTGTCATTAATCTCTGACTCATGGCAGCGGAGAGGGCAGTGGTGGAAGAAACCCATGAGGTCACTGGCAGCCTCTCTCCCCCTAGGGAGCTGCATACAACTTCCACACTAATCCTTTCTGCATGGAGTGGGCTCCCCTCCCGGGGGATGGGGAGGGGTTCTTTTTCCTACACGCCTGCCCTGAGTGTTTGTGTTTGTGTGCAAGTGCATGGCACAACTCCAGACTAGCTCCAGTCAAGCCCCTAAGCACCAGGGAACTGGCACGATGGTGCAGCCCCTGTCTGGACTGGATTGTGGCATAACGCTACAGTGGTGCAAGTGGTATAAAGGTTGAAATAAAGCTTGTGTTCTCAGCGTGTTGCAATACCGTTGAGATACACGACGTGCTGTGCTGCTGGGAGATGCTGTAGGAAGCTGGGGGGAGACCAGACTGGGATGCTCAAACCCTGGCTGTGGTCTCCCATGGGGGGGCATTGCCTGGGGCTGGGTCTGAAGGGTGCTCAGCCCTCTTGCAGAGGAGCCTTCATCTTCTCTTCTGCTCTTTGACTCAGTTGCAAAAGACTTGGAGGTTATAGCCAAATTAGGCAGGACCTTCTGTGGTAGTGGATGCTGGTGGAGGCGCTGCACTCACTGCTCAGCCATGCTGGTGAGCTGCACAGGGCTGAGCTGCATTTCGGGGCTGCTGTTGATGCTATGAGTACAAGCCTTGCATATGTACAGGGAACAGGTGACTTTCTCCTCTGGATTATTTGAGGGTTTTTTAAATCTCTTTCAAGAGGAAAAAGGACATGGTTATTCCATTTCTGACTCACTCCAGACGCTTGAACCACTCGGGTAGTGCTGGAGAGTTGATGGGCAGCAGCAGACACGGGCATGTGGGATTGGGATTTCTATGTCTGAAAGAGCAAAAGAGAAGGGAGCCCTGATGGAGATATGAAGGTGCTGATTTTGGAGTGTGAGGGCTACCACCAGCTCAGGCTGCTGCAGCAGCGGCAGAGCCTGAGCTGTGCCTCCAGGATCTTCCCCCTCCACCTCTGCTGAGCTACAATTTCATTTTTCACTTTTCTTCCATCCCCTCTTAACTGGAAGAAGTCCTAAATAAAGTTGCTGTCACTTTTATTTATGGGCACAGAGGAAGAGATGGACAAAAAGCCTGTGTGCTCCTGACAGCTACAAAGCATCTGGCTGTTTTTCTTTGCTTGCGTTGGTGAGGCGATCGATCTGGGCACTGGGGCTCCTATGTGCCCCTGCTCAGGGCACTTCATGAGGGTGGATGGGAGGGGGCTTTGCATCTTGGCTCCTGTCCATCGGCTGTCACAAGGCCAGGCTTGTCTGGGAACACCTGTCCTAAAATACTGGACCCCTGAAAATAGAGATGCATGAACACGCCTGCCTTAAGAATCCATCACAGGCTTCTCGTCTCCATCTTGATTGGTTCCAGTGAGGTCAACTTTTTTTAATAACTCCTGGACTTCGGCAGGGAAAACTATTTCCTTCAGGAAATAATATAATTAAGGCTGCCTGACACTTCTGATTATAAGCCCCTGTCTTCAGTTGCTTGAAACTACGCCAGCCTTTAACCATTTGGACTGAAACTTCACATGTCTCTGCCTCCGGCTGAATTTTTTTGGAAAATTTTAGCAAAGAGAGTTTTAAGCTGCTCGCAGAACAGAGTTCGGGGGAGAAAAAGGCATTATTCTATCCACAGTTAAAAATAAAATTGAAAAAAAAGAAAACAACACAGAAAAATTCTTGCAGTTGTCATGCTGAGAAAATTTTAGTATCTTTGCGCTGTGAAACCGGGTCTGATAGTTTTGGGGAAGGTTTTCAGCCAGGCATCAGGGATCAGCCTGTTGCTGACGCCACGAAAATCCACCTTCCCTGCGCCAAGTTGCGAGGCTCTGAGACACGCTGCTGTGTGGGTGTGTTATATATAGCGTGTGCAGAGAGGTTCCCACAGCAGGAACTGCGGTGCTTTGAGCACACGTGAGTGCAAAACCTGTGCCCAGCTCTTGCATGGGATGCCTTGCTGCTTGGAAAACTGTGGGCCCCTTCTGCTGGTCCAAGTAAAATTCATGGATCTCTGAAAGGTGTAGCCCCGGCTTGCGCTGGGGAGAAAGATTTTTGGCAAATGCTGTGTGTTTGGAATGTGGTTTTTTTGCAAGTGGTTTGGTTATCTGTTAGCCCTCTCTGTACTGTGCAGATGCATCATGTGGGACATGCAGCATGCCATGGGTACTGGGCTTCCTCCAGGGTTTTGCAGGGACCTGTTTAAACAGTTAGTGCTTTTGCAGGCAGGTTCCTCTTAACTCAGCTTGTTGCTACAGAAATGGCCAAAGCAGGAGTATTTGTGTGGAGGCAGCCCAGATGAGCCCTATAAAGCAGGTGTCACACTGATGAAGTGCCCTGACTGTAGCACTGCTGAGACCTCAAGTCCTGGTGATGCAGGGTGAGCTCAGCACTGATGCAAACCCTCCTGCAGAGATCTGATCCAGGACTTGTCCGAGCTCTGTGGCTGGCAACATTTGCTCCTTATGTGAGTCCACCTGAGCTGTGACCAAGGCAGGTCCCAGTTTTTGGGGAAGCCTTACTCACAGATCTTCCTACTGGCTCAGCAGTAACTCATGCCCCAAATCAGGTCCTTCAGCTGGTGACCTGATTTGGGCATGCCAGGTTCCTCCAAAACCCTGTTTGACCTCAATCTGGAGTTCCTAGAAAGCAAGTCATGCTTTGACTTCCATGTGGAAAGCTGGGCTGCTGGACCTGTGGCAAGGGGTGGTTTGTCCCATCAGCACAAGGCATAGAGGTAGCTGGGGCTGTCAGTCCTTCTCATATGGGCAGGTTCTCAGCAAAGGCATCAAGATTTTGTGCTTTGTACCCATAATAATGCACTCCCTTCCTTGAATACTCTGCTTGAGAGTATTCAGTGCTAAACCCACCTCTCTTCTCATATCCCTGCCAAGCTGGAGTTACAGCCCAGACAGGTCCCTGGCAAGTAGTGATGAACGAGCCTTGTCTCTTGCTGTAGCCTGGTCTCCTCTGTCCCGCTTCATCTGTGGCTTAAAAAAATAAAAATAAAATAATGAAAGAGATGCATTGGCATTGCAGAACCAGAGGAGGCTTGGTGGGGAGGAGCCCTCTCCCCTCCTTGCCAGTCACTCATCAGCTCCAGGGTGCCTGGCAGAGCAGCTCTTGACTGATGGGGCATTGCGGCTGCTGGGCTTGGGGCAGCTGGAGTTAAATTTCTTGGTGGCTGACACCTGACAAGCATGATAAATTGCGGCACACCATGGCTGCCGGCATGACAAACAGTCCACTTCCCTCCTTTTAAGCTCTGGGCAAACTTTTTAATTATTTCCCAGTGATTTGCAAATGAGGGTTTCTCCATCAGGCATCCAGTGGAGTTTGGGGGGGTGTATTTATTTATTTAGGTTTTGTAGGCAAGGTGGAAGGTGGATGGGGGTTGTAGTTTCTGTTTCTGCAGCATCCTCGTGCTGACTTACCTAGGCTTTGCATGCAGTCCTGGGGAGGACTTTGGCAAAACTCATCAACTGAGGGTTAGGTGCTAATTAAAGCCTGTGATGTTCCAGGCTTGGAGCTGCTGTTACCCTTGGGAAAGCAGCTCTGCAGGAGTGACTCCCAGGCTTTCCTCTTGCCAGTGGAGTTTGGTTCTTATTTTTCATTTTTAATAATGCAAATCCATAAGACTTTGTTTTTCTCTTCAAAGCATTTAAAAAGAAGCGGGGGGAAAAACACAACCTCAGTCACAAGAGCTGGATAATGACCACAGATCTCAACTGATAATTTGTCTAACACAAAAAGCATATTTCCTGCTGTAAGGGAGGGCACCACTGGCTACACTAATGCCTCAGACTCCATCTCACTAGGCAGCGTGTCAGGCGTAGCACAGAAAGCTCCTCTCCCATTTCTAGTCCTTGGTGTCCGTGCTGCAAAGCCATACATGCCTGCTTTCCTCTTCATACTCCCAGGTTCAGTCAGAGTGGCCTCTCTCTGCACCACTTAACATGTGTGTGAGACTTTTCAGGATTAGGGCTTAGGCAGTTCAAGACTTCATGGGCAGATGCCTTGGTGCTGGGCTGACAGCGTAGTGTTGCTGTGCTGTTTCGTCTGGGGAGCATTGCTGTCTGTCTTTAAAGAAGATCACAGATGCCCCAAGCTGCAGGATTTTTTTTCCCTCTCCCATTTCATGTCTCTGAATCGAAACAATTAAGCAAATGCGTGCTTTGGGGCTGGACTGTGACGCTCATGTGGGAGGGCTCTTAGTCTAAACTAGCTTCATGTTTGCACCAGTTACCCCCAGCTGTCAGGGCTGGGAAACAGATGCCCCCCTCCCTTGGTTGTTTCCTAAACCCAAAGCAGTGGCAGAGCTCCACCTGGTAACCTGACAGGTTGTCTCTTCTGTTTTGTTGAAGAAAATCCCAGATCTGAGCAGCGAGGGTTGGTCAAGCAGTCAGAAGAATCCTCTGGACGTTTATGAGAATTTGGGGACGCCCCAAGGACTCTGGACTGGTGGAGAGGTAAGAGGTGTGTTAAAAACCTTGCTCACCCAATTTGTACTTGATTGGTGTGCTCTGGACTACCTGGGTGTGGTGGGTGTGCAGGACACATGTCTTCTGGTGAGGATGGCATTTATTAAAGTGTGACAAAAGGCTGCTCCTGGTTCCGGTGTGTGAGCAGCCTTTTGGCTTCTGTACAAAGAGGACAGATGCTGACAGTGATTATTTAGAATGTGGAGGGCCAGGTTTGCATGAAGAGCTTGGAAAATGCATGTCATGGACTGCACATGGACAGTATCTTCATAAAGAACTCTCCCACTTCAAAGCCCTTTGGGCAGCTCAGAGCTATATCGTCTAACCAGGGGAGCAGAGGTCCTGTTGTGGCTGAACCACTCTGGAGCAGGTAAGTGTCACCCTGCCCTGCTTTGTGATGGGAGGTGAGGTGCCACCTCTCATAGACAAGCACAGCTTGGAGCTCTCAGGTCTGCTTGGTATTTTTTATGCTTCCCTGCCCTGGGAGGCTGCAGCATCACAGATGTGATGGACCTCCATGGGCTATGCTTGAAAAGGGCTGCATCCTCTTAGGAGACCAACACCACCACCAGCCATGATCAAGAAATTGCCTCACCTCTGAGACCTGTTGCATATGTGCTCTGTACGGGGCTGTGGTAACACAGTGCTGTTTGAGGAGGGATTTGGGGTCATTTTCTCCAAGCCACAAGGACCCTGGTGGAGCAGGGAAGGGGCCTGTGAATGGGGCTGCCACGCTTGGGAACACGGAGCCTACATAGCCGTGCTGGGGAAGCCAGTGCTTGCTGATGCTCTCCTTGAGAAATGAAAATGATGAATTAAAATTTAACAAGTCTCTAAACGCCAAGCAAGGACATCTTAAGTAGGAATTGTCACCGTTTGACTAGCGCAGTCTCTCACTTAGACACTAAAACTGCATGACTTTGGTTACATTGATCTTGGAAAGCAATAGCTTATACCAAAGAGGAGAAACTGTTAGCCAAAATAGCATGAAGCCTCATGAATTTTCCCTGTGCTTGTCCCCTGCCCTCTACCCCCGCATCATGCTTCCCAGGAGTGTTTTGCTTCCCCTTTAACCTTGGATTGGCGGAGTCCCTTATCCTCTGAGCCACAAGCAAGGACAGAAATGCTCCCTGTGTGCAAGGCTGAATGTGGCCTCTGGAATTAAAAGGTCAAGGTTAAGGACCTGCAGGGGTGGACAACACCTGATGGAGCCACAGCGGGAACGGGCTGGGGTCTGGGCACGCAGAGATGCTCTACAGCAGCAAAACCCTGCCCTTGACTTTGCCTGTTAGTGGCATCCGTGGAGTGGCGTGGAATAAGGACTCCTTCCCTCCCCATTCCTCAGTGTGGATCAGCCCACCCACGGGACTCCTCGCAGCTCTGCAAATAGAGCAGCTCGAGTAGGGTACATCTCTAATAATACCAATTACTGTTACATGCTGGCTACAAGGTACACTGGCGGTAATGGGATCCGGGGGGGGATGAAATGAAAGCGATGTAATATGGTGAGATAAATTAGTGTTGTAAAATTAGCCATTGGTCTAGTCAGGGATCTGACAAATGCGTCGCAGCTTTGGTACAAGCTCTGAGCGCTGCTGAATTGGATTTGGTGGCCCAGAGCAAAGCAGATGGGAGCAAGGGAAAAAAGAGTTTGAGGGGTCTCCAAACACACATTCTAACGGTTAATGCTGCTTGTTTTTTCCTCGGATTTGCTGAATGATATGTCCCCTGATGCCTGCTTGTGTGTGGCAGAGGAGGAGTAAAATCCCAGCTCAGAAGATAGGCTGTTGGAGTAGCTTGAGCCTGGCAGAGAGATGGGAAGGGGGTTAGAGAAGCATCAGAAGGCTGGTACTCCTGCCAGCCTTGGTGCCTCAGCTGCCTGTCCCTGCTCTGCATCACTGACTTCCTTTCCTAGGTTTGCTCCCAAAGAGACCATTGGTAGGGTTCAGGTGGGATGTCTGACAGGCAATTGCACATGTTTTAGCCTTGTAGGAAGGGTAGAAAACTGGTTTCTGCTTACCATGTTGCAGCCTGACCTGTTTTCCCATACCTGGATGGGCTCTGGGGCAGAAGGATTTTGCTCCCACAGCAAAAGGATTTTGCCTGTTGACCAAGAGTGTGCAGCCAACTCCTTCCAATCCTGATGCACACATTATTCTTCACCCTCTGAGGCAGAGCATGGAAGCCAGGAAAAGGTTTTTTGTGCCTTATGGAGGATGGGAAAGGGATGTGGCCAGTTCCAGTGGGATCCTCTTCCTGGTGGTTCATTAGGAGAGGCTTCACTGGAGGGATACAAACAGTCCTGCCTGTGAGCGATGGACGGCTGGTGAGAGCCTCTTACAGATTTGTAAATGCACCTAATTGCATGTTTAATGGCTGACGCATTACACGGAATCTGGGGAGAGGCAGACATGATTTAGGTCTGGTTTGATAAGGCATGTTATGTGACTCACTATACTAAAAAAGGGAAAAAAAAATCCTGAATATGCTTTGTAGTGCCCTGCAGTGGAGCTGTGGGGGTCAGGGCGCTGCAAGAGGTTCTGTGCAAGGCCTCTCCAAGTCATGCCTTGATGGTGCAAGAGGTATGGTGGGTACCAGACAGACATGCCTCCATCAAGGGACCTACTTGTCACATCCCTGGGGATGAGTTTGCAGAGGCCAGGCCACTGCCCTGTGTGGTTTTGCAGCAGCACCAAGTTGAGCAACAAATCCCAAGGGATTGTCTCAGCACTGCCTGGAGCATCCCAAGAGACTTGAGTTAACTTGTGTGCTGAACCCATGTGGATGGAGACCTGAGGAGACAAACTGCAGTTTGTGGGAGGTCATGCTGGCCTGTGTCCCTGTGTCCTCCTGCTGTCCTCCTGCTGCAAGCAAAGCACAAGGTGCAGTGGTGACACATTTAAGGTATTTCAGACCCCAGCCAGCCCCAGTTTAAGTTGTCCTGGCAAAACCAACGGGGTGGTGAACTGTGGCAGGGAGGAAGCTCCTTCCCATGACTTTGCTGCAGGAGAAGCAGTGATGTGGGACCGCAGCAGGACATTGAGCCGGTGGTTGAAGTGCCAGTAGCAGCATAAATAGAAATACAACTTCTCGGTTCCTTGTGCAGCAATGATATATCTTGTTTCTATTGACTTTCTTAAACCTCTAAAATACATTGTAGATTGATCAACAAATCTGCAAAAAGCACCTTTTTTTTTTTTTTTAAAGTCTAAAGCAATTTTCTGCCTGCTCCTTGTGGTTGGCTCTGAGCAGACACATGTTCTCTTGTCCTATTTGAGGCTGGCATGCTGCCATGGTGGTAGGAAGTTTAGTAATACTAGAGCTGGATCGATTCAAGCCCATTATCTGTGCTGCCTGGGACTCGGTGGCGAAGGGGAAAAAATATTCTTCCCAAACGCATCAAAGCCCTGTGATAAGGACATACAGCTCTATTTATAGATGGATAGATGTCTTGCCAAAGCTCCTCTGCTGTCACTTGATTATGCAGTTTCTGAGTACTTAGCAATGTTTGGGTTGAAGAAATATGTTGTATCTGGTGGCTGAGGTGTGTCCCCTCCAGGCACAGCCCAGAGCGTTAGTACTTCAACGTGGGCTTTGTCCTTCCTCCAGGTAGGGACAGTACTGTCCTCCAGACAGTAAGAATGAAGTGGCTGAGAGGTCTTGTAGGTAGCTGTGGAGTCTGTGACCAAGACAAAGTCTGACCAACAGTCCCTCATCTTGTTCTTGCATTTGCACAGACTGACAGAGACCTCAAAGCTCCAGAGCAGAATGGCCACAGACGTTACATCAGAGCAGTGTGGCTGCTGAGCTGAGGGTTCACAGCCTGAGCATGGAGATCCTCCATCTCCTGGGATACCTGGCTCTCAGCTGTGCCACCCTCCTAGCAAAGAGATTTTTCCTACTATTCACTCTAAACCTCACAAGCAGCAACATGTGGCCACTGACATATCATATGTCATGTATTTTCCTTCTTCATCAGAGACCATCAAGGATATTGGAATTGGGATCAGCCATGCAAACTGCATGTTTGGAGTGGTTCTTCAGGCCAAGTTAGCTCAGGTCTTGCAGTGTATGTACACAGACATGTTCTGTGAGTGTATGATTTTTGAGGGTGTGGTGGAAAGGGTGGAATGAAATGAGTTAGCAACTCCAGATTCGGTTCCTGGTGTGAAGGAGCGCTTGTGCTCATGTGATAGAGTTGCTCTTCATTCCCTTCCATATGTTGCTCTGTCACAGTAGTCATGAATTTGGGATTGGGAGAATGATAAATGGTTCATTCTGCTTAGCTTTGAGTGTTGTTGTTAAAGGTGCTGTGCTGACTTTCCCTCAGTTCTGACCCTAGGAAAAGCAAAGAGAAGTTTCTCCTGGCATCCAGTGAGAACCTTTTGTTTCAGCTATGCCCACTGTCATTCATCCCCTTACTATGTGTTGCTTTGAAGAGCTTGGCTAAGTTTTCTGAACAGCTTCTGAGAGTATTTCAGTGGCCCTGACCGAATTTCCTCCAATTAATCAACATGTGCCTTGTCCTAGGGCTCCCAAAACTTAAGAGCAGTGTGTTGATGTGGTCCAAGTGCTGCATGACCTGCTGGCTGTGCCTCTGCTCCCCCAGCCTAGCCTGCTGTTGATTCCTTTGCTGCCTGGGCCCGCAGCTGGCTCGTGTGGGGCTTGCTGTCTGCCAGGGCCCACACTGGCACAGGGTGGGTGTTCCTATGCCCAAGCCCAGCACCAACCCACAGCAGTGAGATGGAGATTTCACAATAAGTGCTTCTTTTCAGGCCTTGCTGTATTGTGGCTCCAGGAGGGAAGGAGTTGTCCATGGGTAGTTTTGATGATTAACACCTGACATCTTTTGGGTTTTTTTAACACGTCCTCTTGGTCAGGTGCAGGATGGTTGCATGATGGATTCTGGCTGTGTGCCATTCCCAAGCCTGGGAGAGAGGATATTTCTCCTCCCCAGGGTGTCCATAATGTGTTCGCCTGCACGGCTCCTGCGGAGCGCTCCAAGCATCCTTTGCTCTCCGCTTGGTTTTAGTCTGTCTCCAGGGTGCCGCTTAGCCTTGCTCATATATTCCTCTGATGAGTGGGCAAGACAGGAAGCAAATACCTTTGTTACAAAACCACATATGGGCTTTCAGTGGGTGATGACACTTCCCCAAGCTATCTGTCTGGTGAATGCACTTTCCCTCCTGCTTGTTTATATTCACAGGAGTGTTACTTGGCTGCGCAGGTGAGCCATAGATGTCAAGAAAGATGTCAGTGTCAGGAGAAGGCTTTAATGCAAGTCTTCCTGCTGTTTTGTGTGATGGATGCTGGATGAGACCCCAATGTACTGAGGACCATGGGAGACAGAAGGTCTGCTGGCTCTGGCACAGGAGCCATAGCTTAGGAGAGTGGCAGCAGTAGTGCTGGAGGTGACATTTTGCAGCTGGCCTGGGGTGCTGATCTACAGTGTGACTGAGATGATAATTCAGTATATGAGGGGTCTGATGGAGGCAAGCTGTGTATTCCAGCTAAAAGAAATAACCATCAGTAAGAGGGCCTGTACTCCCTCTAAAACCATTTCAGAGGGTGTCATGGATGCTGTGAGTCTCATGGCTCCTGGAGGGCCGTGGTGGTGGGTGATGCTCTGCACAGTAAAGCTGGAAATCGTGGGGCCACAAATGTGGAGGTGCATTTGCCTGAGGGAGGATCTGTCCCACTGAGCCATGGGGAACCATTGTCAGCCTGGTGGTGGGGATACGTCTGTGTAAAACGGGCACCTGCTGCATCAGGTGGAAGGGAAGAAGTGCAGACCTACCTCCTCGTAGTCCCCCTGATGCCCTAGGAGGCTGGTTGGAGGTGGGGATGTACTGGAGGAGCTGTTCAGCTGCAGTGGAGATGGGCAGGATCCCACATATAGGTGGGAAGAGGAGTGAGGGGCTCAACTGCACACAGCTGGATCCCTTCCATGTCCATGGTGCTCCCAGGGTCATGTGTGCTCAGCACCAGCGAGGCTGTTCCAAGAGGAGGGGGACAGCAGCATTGATTGCACCCCTTAGCAATGTCTAATGTATTATTTCCCCCTTTATTTATTTCCTCCTTTTTAAAGCTCTGGATAGCTCTAGGAAGCCTCCACTGAGGCCCCATGTCTCCAGGGCAATTTACAGCACACACTAGTCCCTCAGCATTTGTTACAGCCCCCGATGAGGACACCTCAGTGCTGCCCTTCAGTAAGATCACATATTACCGGCTCTTTTTTCTTCCTCTTGCCCTAAATTGTTGCACTTTACATCGAAAAGGAGGGGCATGCACGTGGGGGCCAGCACAATTTATAGATCAGAAATTTATATGCTGCTGCAACGCTGTATTTTTTCCCCACAGTGACACTTTATTGCCACAAATTACCAAACAGGCAAGGTTATGCAAGTGACAGCAAGCAGAGCTGTAAAGGACAGGAACAAGCGGCAGCAGGAAAAGTACCCAAAGGAGAGGGGGAGGTCGGGCACCAGGCAGAAATAAAAGGAGGCGGGATAGGCATCAGAAATCAGCTTACCTTACAGTGGGATGTGTGGGTGAAACCTGGGAATCGGTATGCCATCTCCGATGCATGGGCATGCCATGGGGCTGGGAGAGCAGCTGGTGGTCTAGGTTTGGATTCTGTAAATCATGGATTTTTAACTTTCTCCATCCCCCACCCCTGTCCCCCTAAAGTTGCCAGGTCCTTCTGCAGGATGCTTTTTTTCTGAAGAAATGGCAGGGTTTTAGTTGCTGAAGGTTTTTTCCTTGTGTTCAGGGCAGTGTCACCAGGGAGAAGCATCCTTAGAAAGTGAGACTTTATCTTCCCTCTAAGCGCCCTTCATCCCTAATAAGGTTCAGCCCATGTCAGAGGTTCTTGGGAGGTGGCGGTGTCCCTGTGCCTACCTCTGCACCAGCAGTGGGTAAAACCCTGAAGCAACTTAAACCATACTGAACAGACAGATTCCCAGAGATGGGAATCGGCAGACTCCCATCTTGGGCTGGCTGAGGTCTCGTTGTCATCCCAACCATTGCACCAGTGGAGTAAGGGCACCGCTCTGGGCAAATCCCAGGAGCATTGTGACTCCTATGAGTAAGTTATTTGCAGTCTTATTTTCTCAGTTTTGCTTTCAGCATTCTGCCTATGTGCTGTAGGGACAGTCAGGTCATCCTCTGGCTTCATTTGGGCATCAGGCTTGGATCTGGAGGCTGAAGGCCACTGGCAGAAACTTTTCTGCCTCCTTGGTAGAGGGAGCCAGGTGCTGGGGGTAGGGGGGCAGGCAGCATTCAGAGAGTTAATAAGAGTTGTTCTGCCATGAAAATGGTTTTCTTGCTGTATTTTCTTGCTTTACGGTTGTGGGGGAAACAAGTGTCCCAGGCTTGCCCTTTGGTGGGACAAGATGGTCACTTGTGTCCACCTGCATTAATACACTCGATATCCATGGTGGTGTGTGGGGCACAAGCACCAGCCCTTGGGCGAAGGAGCGTCCATTTCGCTGCCAAGAGCCTGCGGCAGCTCTGCTGTGACCTGCTTGGGCCCTGGTTGAGTGACTCTGTCTGCGCCCACTCACCCAAGTTAGATCAGCTTAACTTCAAACGAACGTAAAAACCGAGAGGTCCTAGTTTGGCAGAGGTATTAAGGGTGCCTTTGAGCTGGAGATGCTGCTCAAAGCTGACGGGGAGCTGTCACCCTACTGTTCTTGCTAAAAACACTACCCAGAGGAGCTGAGAGCCGCAGAGGCTCTGGAGACACAGCCAAAATTGCGTAACTTGCAGAAATGTGCTACAACCGTGGGGCTTACCACACCAGCCCTTGGGAGAGCCAGCAATTCCATGTGCCGCCCTCCCTGGCAGCAAGATGGAGTGGGTTCAGGGTGCCTTTGCACCACAGTGGACCATTGCACAAGGCAATTTGAGTTGTCTGTTCCTGTACTTGTAAAGGATAATTCCTCTTGAATCCCAATGCCATAAGCCAGGTATTTAATCTTGCTTGAAGGGGGCATGTCTAACGCATGCAGGGCATCACAAACAATAGTAAGCAATCAATAGGCTAAATCTTGAGGTCTCTTACCCAGACTTTGCTGGAGTAAAGGTTGACAAAGTGCTGAGTAGTTACTCCAGACTTCAGCCCTGAGCTGAGGGCAGAAGTGATTGACTGATTTATTGATAATGCATTTCACTATGAATCTAGCCTGTCTGTTAGTCACAAATACTCATTTAAGCATAAATCGTGGTCTGCCATGAGCAGATAGCTTCTCCTGGGCAAAAGGATTTCAGATGAATGGCTTATTTGGTGAAAAACAGTTTTGGATCAACTCGAATAGCTTGTGTTTCTGTGTTGTGCTTGGCAAATAGCCTCAGCAGAAGAAAGTGAAAGCCCACTTGTGAAAAAGATGAAGCACTGGATTTTTATATGATGTTTAGATCTCCTTTCCAACTGGTTTTAGGTTTTATTCCCAAATCAAAAAGCCAGACCAGTTTCAGATGATTCCTCTGAAACTCCTTTTCCTTGCTCTCTGAAACCCTTTTTCCTCACCCTCTGTGCCTGGCTTCTGCATCAAGACCGGCGACACATGGCACTTCTTAAACGTCTGTGAACCTACACTTCATTTATTTTTAGTTGGCCCAGAAGCGTGAGGGCTCAAGCGCTGGCAGGCCTTCATTCAGGGCTGCTCAGTTGTGATCTGGGATGTGTAAGGCTGCTAAGGGGAAGCTCTCGCACCCCTGGGTTTGCTGCCACAATGGGGGACTGGGATTATCCTGCCTCACTGGACCCTTGGAAGTCTTGGAAGGGAGGTAAAGCACCTAAGAATGCCTTCTCCATCATGCAAGGTTAGGCAAAGCATTAGCTGTTCCTGCAACAGAAAAGTGTCCAAGCCCTTTGGAGGTGTCTGTGGAGTCACCTTCACTCCAAACTCTTAGCAGCTGGGACATGGCTTGCTTGCTCCCCTGTTCTCGAATCATTATCCTTTTCTTGATCCCTAAGCTGAGTAGTTTCTTACTAATTCAGGGATACAACCATGCTACTCTATCACCTCCATAGCTGGGTTTTTTTCCCTGTAATGTTGCTTTTTCTTGATTTAAGCCTGGCTGCTGATGGCTACCTCTGCGGTGGCTCCAAGAGTCTGTGCTAACTGTGGCAGCACGTGGATGCATCCGTGGTGGATGGTGTAGGAAACCTCTCAGACAGATTTGTGCGCGTGTATTTGCCTCTCTCACTATTTCCTGTTAATTAATGGACACTGGAGTCTGTCGTCTGTAACGAGCACTCACTGGCGGGTGATAAATTGTTTGCATGACAAGATGGCAGTGAAAGCTGGGCGAGCTGCGGCTGTCGGCGCTGGGCTTGGGAGTGAGGGGTGAACGTCAGTCAATGTCTGGATGGGAAGAGGGATGGTGAAAAGCCCAGCAGCCAAGTGCAAGATCCCCGAGGTATCCTGCCTGCTCATGCTGGAGGAACCCTTGCTGTGGGCTCCACCAGAAGAGCAATAGTGGTGCACCAGACCCCATGAGTACTTGGCAAACCCCAGCCCCATTGATGCTTTCTGATGCGGAGAGAGGAGGAGAAAGGGGCTTGTGTAACAGTGGCCATCCCTGTTCCACAGGGTTGAGCTAGAGCTTGTAAAGATACACTTGGTGCAAGCCCTCCTGACCCACACTGGGTTTTGCTGCCTCTCACACCACAAAGAAGGCACTGTGCCAGGGCCTGGGATCTGTTGTCCATCAGTGCTACGGCTTTCAGCAAATGCTGCCTGGTTGCTGGGGTGCCCTGCAGTGGTGCCAGCACCATAAATGCCATGCATGCCTTACATGCTGGCACCACCGTGCTAATGGTGGCACGAGGCTTGGCAGGGCATGTCCGTGTGGGACCAGTGCTTTTGGTCACCTCACTGGGCAGCACTCATGGAAGCAACTGTGTCCATACCACCTGTAAATGGGTTTCAGACCACCAGCAAGTGGTGGTTGAGGTGGTGTGTTGCAGAGTGAGGCAGTGGTGGTCCTTGTGGATGTGCGGGGGTGCAGGGCTGGACATGACGGATCCAAGCTGCTGGTGTTCACAGTGTTCAACAGCCTGTTCAGTCACAGTTCTGAGCCCAAACTCTGAGACCCACATAGGAGACACATCCTAGGGAAACAGCACTGCCACCAATATCCACAGTCTCCTGGGGAGAAGCCATGGATTAAAACTGATTCTTGCTGTGTCCCCTCTGGAGCACACCACACATCCTGCACACGGTAGATCCATCTCCATTTCAGCTGGCACACTGAAGTTGAGGTTCAGTCGTCTGTTGTGCTCACTGGGACACCAGCAGGCAGAGCAGGGATCCTGCCTGGGAGGACAGCGTGGGTCCCCGTGGGATCCCTGCACCCCTGGGACCTGTCGTTCTTCCCACGGTGCAGGGGTAGCAGTCTGCATTTACTGGGGAATTGAATTATCTGCTTCCCCGAGTGGAGAAAATAATAATACTAAAAAAAGTGCCTTCCACTGGGTCATGAGCCATTACCTCGAGGGGCCCTTCATCAGCTGATGAATTCTACTTAATAAAATAAATACTGAGAGAAAATGTAATTGGATTTCATTTATTACCCAGTTCCGCCTAGCAGCCCCAGATTATACAAAAGCAATTAGAGAAAGCTCTCCATTAATAGCTATCTTCAAGCCGCCCAATGGGTTCATTCCATCAAACCTTCTGGCTTGTGTAATTTCCTTTCTTGGAGCTCGCTCCTGGCTGGGGGAGGATGTGGGGTGCACAGCGCCATTGCCAGCAGCCTGTAAACAAAAGCAGCCCTGTCTCTAACACTTCCAGAAGCATCATCTTCCCAAGCATGTGGCTCAGCCAAAGGGTATCCTGGTTTAGGGCGAGAAGCCAGAGCACCTGGGCAGTTTGGCATCAGACTAGGGCTTGGTTGTGCCTTCCCTGGGATGAGCGCATCCTTCCTGTGCTTGGCATTGCCACACGGTGGATCTCTCTGTGCTGCTTGTCAGTGGGTATGCAGAGTCCCATGGGGGCATAGGGTGTAATGCTCTCCACCTGAAGATGTGGCTGGTTCTCTGGTGCTGATTTTTCCTCTAATGCCAGCAGGTTGCATCCCAGCTTTGGTCTCTGGCAGGGACACAGAATACTTCTGCTTCCTTGCTGTTTTTTGCTAGGAGCACAAGGAGCGCCTGGGACAGCTTGCTAAGGTTGGGTAGAGAAATCTGTCTCATAGCAGCTTTCTAAAAGTCTTATGGCAAAAAAGGGAGGCATGCTTGAGGACAGCCACAGGGCACAGACAGATGTCTGGCACCTGTGTTGTCACTGCAGACAATGGCAGGTTAATCTGCAGCAGAGACTTAGCCTGGTATCTTTACTCATAATCCCTGTTTACAGTGGTGGATAGGGAGAGATGCTGATTGATCCTGGTGCACAGTCAGTGAGGAGTACTCCAGGGTGGGAGTAGTAAGGGATGTGTACATCCCTCGTGTGTGTAGCATGTGTGTGTACAGCTGTGAGAGGGTGCGACCCTCTCCCCCACTCTGCCAGCACTTGCAGCCCTGGAGAGAGGTTGTCCAGCCATGCTGGCTGCTTTTGGGTCAGTCTCATTTTTGGAGGGACTGTATTTTTGGTCCACCACATCAGATCTGGGGACTGGAGGAAGAGAAAGGATTGTGAAGGTTGATTCCCTTGCAATTTGAAAGGAGATGAAGGATTTTGGGGGCCAGAGAGGTTCTTGGCTCCTGTCTGGGATGCGACATTTTCTTCTCATTCTGGTTGTCACCCTGGGGAGAAGCCAGCACCCTTTCAGCTCAGACAACCAAATTTGTTCCAGCTGATGTTTTGATGGAGCCAGAGTGGCTCATCAGGGATGCACTAGCATCCCTCATGCTTGGGAACCGGCACTTGGCTCTGGCATCTTTGGTCACCCCTGCTGTGAATGTGCTCTCCTCCTCACTGCCCCTTCCTGTTCACCTTTCCTGGCTCACTTTTCATCCCCTCCTTTTCATGCCTCTGTGGCTTTAACATCCCTGGCACAAGGTGCGGGCAAGGGTAACAGCACAGCCAGGAAGGAGCTGATGTTTAGTTTCAGACAAGAAACAACATAGGGCATAATGCAACTGGAAAGGTGAGGGCGGAAAGATGGGGAAGGGCGGCAAGGCTGTGTGGCTCTTCATCTTCATTTACAAGGCTTTTGTCTGTGGTCTTGCTTCCGTGCTGCTTGCTGGCAAGGGAAGGTTGGCTAGCAAGTGAAGGGATCTGCGTAACTGATCCTGCTGGATGATGAGAAAATCAGAAGGGGGTTTATTGGGGGAAGCAAGTGTGGAAGCAGGGAGATGCAGGGAGGTGATGCAATGGAAGACCCAAAAGGGGCAAAGAGGGATGCTCTACTTGATGGGAGATGGGATCCCTGGCAAATGCCTTGTAAATGCAAGCTGTCTGCTTTTCCCCCTAGAAGAAGGAGAAGTGAAGGGGAGGGTTTGAGAGCATGAGAGGGGAGTGGTTGATGCTAATGTAACTACAGAGGCAGGGAATTAATTTTGGCTGGTGAGGTAAAGGGTGGTATAGGGCCACCTTGCTCAGAGAAGGAAGAATTAGAGCATGATATGTTGAAACTGTGAGTTTGTGAAGAGGGCTGAGGTGTGGGAGTGGGTGGAGACCTTTCTAGCATGGAGTGAAGGATGTGTAAAGATCAGACACAGGCTGCTGGGCTGGTGCTGATGTTCCCTCATTCCCAGAGCAACAGCTTGTCTTTGGCCTGGGGGATAACCTTGGGCTCAGTTCTGAGATGACAGAAAAAGGTCCAAAAGAAGTAAATCCATCCTCCGAAGAAGAGTGGGGACCTGAAAACTGCTTTTTTCAAGCCAGCCAAATGCAGTGAATGCATTTTTTATCTCATTGTTTATTTTTCACAGGGGTCTTTTATTTATACCCCCTTAACATCCCTACCATTAAAGCAGCCTTATTAGGATGCTGCCCTTCACCAAGGAACTCTGCTATCGAAAAAGAGCATTAAAGATTCAACAAATAGCTGAGAATTGGGATTGATCCTAACCTCCCATAAATGGGAGTACCTTCCCCCATTAATCAGCCTTGGTTTTCACTTACAGGATGATGGCCTCAGTGCTACACTTCTTCAGGACTAAAAGCACGTTAAATATTTATCACAGCTGAGTATTCACTTCCCCCGCTATTGCCAACTAAGATCCACTGCTTAAGCCTGCGTTGGCTTGACAAGTTGCATAGTGAGGTGGCATGCCATTAGGAAACCTCTTGTGCCAACGTGCTCTGCTCATTTGCTGCCCTAAGCACACAGAAATGGTGGCATCTCTCATCTTGAAGCATGGTCAGCACGGGACTGTACTATAAAGTCTCTCTCCTGGCATTTTGCACTGGTAAATTAAACATACTTGAGTTTGCTCTTTAGCAGAGACTGGGTCATCCACACTCCTCCGTGTCTCAAAATAGGATTATTGCATCCCAACTGCTCTGTAGGAATAGCCCCTGGTCTGTGCTGAGGCTTTGCACCATGCCAGGGGCTGTGTTAGCAGTTCAAGTTGTGGCTGTTTACATTGCAGTGCCGGGAAGCATTTCCCAGTTTACGACAATGCTCATGGCTCCGGTGTTGTCCTCCCGTGCTGTAAGGATACAGGCAGTGCTCTGCCTTTCTGTATCGTGCTGGGAAAGAGTTCTTATTGCCTGGTGAGTCTTGAAATGATGACAGGGTGTTTACTGATCCAGTTGGTCTAAATGTATGTAGATACAGCCTTGGTAACTGTGCCAGATGTGCCGTAGCATTTTGGAGAGCAGCTATTTTAGGAGCATCTCTGGAAGCTGCCTTTCCATTTTGCTCTCCAATCTTGTGCTGCATTTCTTAGAAGATGGCTCTTGACTTTGAGAGTTGCTGATGAACCTCAGAGGTTGGAAAAAGCATGGGCTACTCCATACTGGTGCCCTGAGGTGCTGCTGTGAGCAAGCCCTGAGCCATGATGTCCTGTTATCTGCTAAGGAAAAGCTCCCTGCGACGGTGGACAGTTTTGCTTCTGCACTGGGCTCAGTTCAGACTTCAACTGGCCAAGTCCAACAGCTGAGATTGAGCTGTTGTTGCTGAGTTAGTGCTTATTTTTTTAATATATTTAACTAGTTGGCATCACCATGATGCGTCTCCCTGTCTTTGCACACACACATCCCTCCCCCCCACCGCCTCCAGTTTGAGTTACTGATGTGCGTAGCCCTGTTATAGCCGTTTACATGTACAGGCGCACAATGTGTTTCATTATCCTTGTATCAAACTTGTTTTGCTGCTGTCACGCACCAGAAAAGTTAAACACGTCTGATCAAAGGCATGTAAACACAGCTTCAAAACAAATGCCCTCGAGTTCTGCCAAAAGCACAGAGCTGTCTCCGAGCAAATCATGTCTCATATTCCCCTGCCTGCGCCTCCCGCTTCTTCTCCAAGTGGGTGTGTGATGCTGCCTCATCTCAGGGAGCCTGGTGGGCTGCTCTTTGCAGCAGGGAAGGGTTGCCCACTGGTTGAGCAAACTGCAGTGGGGATTTGCACCAATGAGGCAGCTGGGAGGAGAGTGGAGCCTCAGCCATGGGGCATGAAGGAAAAGCTTGCTGTGTTTTTGCACATGTGAGGCAGCAAACCACAGCTGGTGGGTCGTGGGAGAGCAAAGTGTGATATGAATTGGCTGGAAATAAAGGTGCTGAGTGTGCTTTTTCCAGGTCTCCCCTTGGGCTCCGGCTAGTGTATTATCCTGATGCAGGAGCTGGAGGATCAGGAGCATCCAAGGCTACTGCTGCCTGTGCTCCCAGGGCATCATTCTTGGGTTTGGGCTTGGCTTGAAGCAGTCAGCCAATTGCATCCTTTGTGGGATGAGAGGGGCCGGGCAAAGGAACTGGGGATGGTCATAGACCAGGAGCTGCTCATGCTCTGCTGTATTTCCAGCCCTGGGCAGGCAGGGAAGGGTGAGGGGAGGTGAGATTTGCACCCCTGGCTCAGGGACTCTGGTGTCACTTGATCTCCCATGAGATTGATAAAAAATAGGGGATGCTGTATAGTTGCTGACAAGTCAGGTTTTCATCTTATTAGAGGCTCAGGGAGGGCTGGATATGCATCTTAAATGCGGGTGGAATTCTGTGGGCTTTGCAGCCTCTGAGGGCAGGTGTTTTTAGAAAACATTAGCTCCTTTCAAATCTGCCAGAAACCTATTCACAGCTTGGCTACCAGCACGGCCAGCGAATAGTTTGGGAATTCATGAGCTTGTGAACTGACCCGGACTCTGCATATGACTTGCACAGCGTCTTTGCCAAATGCCTTTGAATAATGGACATGTCAGAACCAGATGGGGTTGCAAATGGCAGGTTATTAGTGCCTGCTGCCTGTGCCAGGCAGTGCTGCACGTGTGTGCAAGCACGCAGCGAGCGGCACTGCCGTGTGCAGGGCTCATCCTGGGAGCGAGGGCAAGTGGAGTGTCTGGGTGGCTGCAGGTAAGGTTATCCAGTGGGTCTCCTTCAGAGCACCTAATGGTGTTAACAGGGGAGATAAAAAACTCAGTCGTCCTCCCACGTTGCTGCTGGACAGTCCCAGGCAGGCTGCGAAATGCCCTGCAGGCAGGGGGGATGTGGTCAGAGGTTAACGATGGTGTCAGCCTTCATAAATCATCCCGAATGAGACCTGGGAAAATGTTGGGTTGGAGCTCTGATGCATGGCTTGGCTGAGTTGTCTTTCCTTTACCTTGGGCTTTTTATTCCATTTGTTTTTTAGGATTATCTGGGTGAAACCTTTGTGAGGCTGAAGGCACTGGAGGCTCTCCTGAGTGGAGAGGGAACCTGGGCTCTGTCTGGCCCCTGTTCCTGGCACAGGCTGGCTGATGTGCTGCAGAATAAATTAATTTCCCCCCTTTTATTGCCCCTAAGGAAGTAGCTCATGTGTCCCTCGGATGACAGAAATCTTAGACTGGAGGGTATTGCCTGTGTTGTCCTGTGGAGGAGCAGCATTCTCTGTGCTCACTGATGCTGGGTTTGGGATGACTCTGAGTAGAGCCTGAACCACAAAGATTGACTGTTCCAGTGATGCCTCTGGGCAAGCTCCTGGCTAGCCAAAGGGCTGCAGGGACCTCCTCTCAAGCTTTCCTCCCAGTCCTTCTCACTCACATGGGAACCACATTACGGGGATGCCACAAAGTCCAAATGTTTCACCTGGGAGAATCTTGTGCAGGAAGCAGGACTCCAAATAAGTCTTGCAAGGTGGGAAGATGGAAAAGAAGTTATTGATGTCCTCACAAAAGGCCACCTCTGGGGCTGGCAGTGGTGGGCTGCTCTAGGCTGTGTGTGGTCCCTGCAAAAGCTTCCAGACACCGACCGGGATGCTGGGAGGAGTGAAGCAGGGTACAGTGAATACTCCCTCCAATTTATTATTTATAAAGTACTGTCACAGCCCTGGAAGTGTTGGGACTCTCAGAAAAGCTATAGGAATGTACTAATTAAAGAACACAATGGGAATGTAAATTGGGAAAGCTCCCCAGGGGGAAGCAGCCCTGGGGGGAGCTAATTTGCCAGTCCCCACTCCTCCCCTGCAAACTGGCTGAGACACTGGAGCAATTAAGGAGGAATTTTAGTGTTAAATATAATCTGGAATTGTGTTTTTGGCTTTTTTTTTTTGTAATTGGTTTATTTTTCTCTTGGGTAACTGTGTTTCCAATTCTGTAATTGGGACTTTAACCCTCTGTTCTGCTACAATAGGGGCTGGGTGGTGTTTTTGTGGTGGTGGGTTTTTTTGGAGATGGGAATGAGGAGAGGATGTTTTAGGGGATGGGGGTTGGTCTTTGTTTTGTGTTAAAAACAGATTCAGGTGACTGCCACCACCAAGGTGGCATGTCACTTCCTTGGAAGTCAAAGCTGGATGGAGTTGTCCCACAGATGGCACTGTGGGATCTTGGCAGCCTAGGACAAATTTGGAAAGCTCCCCAGGGGTCACTTTTGGGGTTGCTTTAGCTCCAAACAGATGTCATGAAGGGTATATGGCCCCAGGGCAGAGCTAGCCAAAGCCGATCTGGTAGGGAACAACCCCTAGCTTTGGAATCATAGAATCGCATAATGGTTTGGGTTGGAAAGGATCTTAAAGGTCATCTCATTCCAGACGTCCTGCCACAGGCAGGGATAGTTTCCAGCAGACCAGGTTGTTCAAGGTGCCATCCAACCTGGCCTTGAACTCTTCCAGGGATGGGGCATCCACATCTCCTATGGGCAACCTATCCCAGGAATAAAGTATCAATTGTCAAAGTTGTCTCCTGAAACCCATTCTGAGACTGTGGTATTTTTGGTTGGTCTTTTTTCTTGCCAATTTCTCTTCTGTGTAGCCTGGCTTACCCTTTTGTGCTGTTTTCACTCACCTTGTCCTGCTCAGGAAATACATGTACTTGGTATTATTTGACCTATGGCCAGTAGTGTGGGCTCAGAGTACTGGTTGTGATATATTTCTCCTTTTCTGTCAACTTCTTTTATACAGTCCAAGGAGAGAAGACAAATGGGGAGACTGTCACAGATGTGAGGTGAAGACATGCTAAGGGTATAGTGGTGAGCAAAAGATGACCATGAGCTCATGTGCTGCTTGGTTTTGGGTTTGTGGGTAAGCTGTTTCCCTGAGGCCAGGTTTGCAGTTGAGCAAAGGGTTTGTGTTCTTCGGCTTTGGATGTTTTGGTTTGTTTCATCTTGAGCAGACATTTTAGTGTGCTGTTTATTGGAGGGTCCTCAAAGATTGTAAAAGAGCTTTGAGAAGAGAAACTGGTATGATTATAACTGAGTCTGTGTGTGATGGCTTGGTTGTTGGATTGTTTTAAGATGGTGCTCTCAGGCAGGCAGCAACCAGAGTGTTGCAGGTTCCTCCTCTCTTTCTCATTTTTATTTTTCTGATTAACTTGAATATTTATCACATTTTTTCAATAGGCATTAGTTGCCTGAGATTCTCATCCATTGCTAGTTACAGTTGGCAAGGGTTTGAGAGCTCTCTAAGCTGAAAACATCATTGATGTAGATTCACATGATATGAGTACCCTCATATCACAGTAGGATTTTGTGTGGCTGTGGGGGCTGACTTGCACTAGATAAGCTAATGCTCTGTCACAGAACAGCATATCTGCTCCTAACCCTGAAAAACCTGAATTCAGCCAAGCATAAGGGTTGCACAGCATCCCTGTCCCCTCCCAGGGATATTGGGGAGGGGAGCCCCCATCCACCCAGCCCGCTGCAGCTGGTGGTTTCTGCTGCCACAGGCCAGGCTCCATCCCCCGGGTTGAGCCACAGTGCCCTGTGACCTCTTCGCTGTGGCTGCCCTGTGAGGGCCCAGCAGCTCTTCACCTCCTCTGCCCATCTGGATCAAATAGCTGCATGTGGTGAAAAGTTATACTGAGCCCAGGAGCTTGGAGAGAGCCCCTTCCCAGCCAGGGCTGGACAAGCTCCCCCTAGCCAGGGAAGGTGGATTGTCCAGTGGGGCTGCCACTGTGGTCCTCATCTCCCACCATGCTCCACATCTTGCACCATATTCCACACCTCCCACCATGGACTACATCTCCCACTGGGGAGAAATGGGCCCCGGGGTTTCAGCAGCATTCAGAAGATTGCTGCCAGGATCTGGAGCAATCCCAGCCATTTCCCTCTAAGCTTGCCTATATTTATTGCCATTTGTTCTGGTTTGTTTTTCTAAAAATAAAAGTTGGTTGAAGTAGCACAAAGGCTTGGGAGAAAACAGGCTGAGGGAGCCTGGGGAAATAAAGATTTAGAGATTGTGCTGGGTCCTCCCCTCCTCCTTACCCCCAACTCTGAAACATACAGTGGATTTGTGGGATTTAAAACTCTTCCACCTTTTTTTACTGTAGGGCCTACAGACTTCATTTATTACCCACAGTAGACAGACTGGGGAGCAAAAATAGAAGAAAAGTAGTATTTTGCCTATATTTGAAGGTGGGGAGGGTAGAGCTGAGAGTACCTTCAGCCTTCCTGTGCTTCACACCTCTGGTTGGGAAGCTGTGGTGGAGCCAGGAGCATGGCTCACACCTCTCAATCTCTGGCTATCCCTTTCTCTTCCTCTCCTGCCTGCAGTACCAGTGATGGTCTTTTAGAGACTGCCATGGGACCTGCTGACACTCAGGGTTGCATCCGGGTTCCAAACTGTCATTCTCCAATGTGGCTCTGACCAGCCTGTGCTGGGGCATCGTGTTCTCCCCAGACCTGATGCTGATCACTCTGCCTTCCTCCCTCTCTCAGCATCTGAAGTTACTTTCCTCTGGAAGAGAGGAGTCAGGAGTATGTGGGTGCTGATGGATCAGCATGTGCTTTCCTGGATCGGGGCCTTGCATTCCTCCTGCCCATCCAACTGGATGTCGGATCGCTCCTGGGCTTGCAGCGCCGGGGAGATGCTGCAGTGGGGGATGAGACCCGAGCAGTGCAGTGAGCCCTCTCGCCTGCAGCCACTGCCACTGCTTTTCTGCTGGCAAAGAAACTCACCACCCTTGTGGGGATAAATTAAAATCAAGGAGCAACTGCTGTGTACTGGGCTGGGTCAGGCTGGCAGTGGCTATCGGAGCTCAGTCCTGACCCCAGCCATCTCGTTTAACGTTCTGATCCGTGAGACAGCAGCTTCCCGCTGGGAAACAGCCCTCAGCTTTGCTTGTCCCGTCTTTGGGCAAGGGAGAAGCCTTCCTGGAAGCGGGGGGTCTGCGATCTCGGTCGGGGGCCAAGGTAAGTCACCTTCTCAGCGGGGTTGTTTGCACAGCTGCGGGTGGCCATGCCCGCTCCAAGAACTCCACATTCTTCCCTGCGCCGAATATCCGGGACAGGCATCCCTCTGCGCTCAGCGCACTTTCATTTCCGTCGGCGAGTTTGGGAAGCTTCACCGATCATCCAAGCGCTAGGGCTGACCCTCCGCCGGTGCTCTCTGACCGACAGCATCACGGCGCAGCCGACTCCAGGCTGCTCAGGGGCGCTGGCACTCCGTGCCGTGTGGGAAAGCTGCCCCGCACGCTTTTGAGCCGGCACGCAGTTGCTCCCGTCCCACTTGGCGTGGCTCACTGGCATCCAGGCTGTTGGGGCAGGAGGCTCTGTGCGACCCCAGGGCGCTGACAGCCTCCCCTCGCAGAGCCTCCGCTGTCACCCGGCGCGTTGTTTGCTTTCTCACCAGCCCTCCCGCCGACCGGCAAACCCTTCGCTGCGTGTGTATTTTATGGCGGTGCCTCCGGGACACTGACAGCCTGCTGACATCCGTGGGTTGTGGGTTTTTTCGTTTGCTCGGCTGCCTCCATCACCCCGAAACCCCAGCATGAAGCCCAGCTTCCTGCTCGCGGTCGCTGTGAGATTTTCATGGCTTCTCTCTGTTCTTTTCCTGCTTTGCAGAGAGCATTAATCCTGCCCTACTTGCCCTGAGACTCTGCAGAGTGGCAAGCCTGGCTCAGACAGCATGCCTGGAGCAGCTGCCCATGCTGGCCCTGGGATTTACTACAGGCAGTTTATTTTCCCAAGGAAGTTGCTTTCCAAGATAGCATCTGTTTTTTTATGAGGTCTGATCAGATAAGGTGGTATGTGTACAAACAGGGGGGTGGTGCTTTTATGTTTGTACATATATTTTAAAGTTTTATAAATAGCAGAGTGATGAGTTGCTTTCTTAGTCCAGAACTGCATCTCTTCTGCCTGTGGTTTTGCTGAAATTATTACTGAATCCAGAAAGCAAGTTGCTTCTCTGAAACAAGAAAAAGGCAGTATATATACTCATGTTTTGGAAAATACATATATTAGCAATAAGTGCTATTATTTTCTGCCATAATGCAGAATTATTCTTTAGGTGTCTTATTCACAGCACGAGAGGTCATCAGCTGTGGAGGTTATGGGGTAAAACCAAATACTTCTGCAAGCAACTTGCTGGCCCATTGAAGCTCTTCAGCAAATAGTAAGAGGCACAACATGTTCTTGGGGGCTTGGGCTAGGCTTGCAAATAATTTTCCTGGAATAAAAGATATTAGGGGTTTCCATGTGCATTTGTGGGCAGAGTTGGAGAGAGAAGCTTCATGCAAGTTTCCAAAGGGGCTGTGGGATTTCATCGGTGGGCAGTGAGGCCTGGGTGGAAAAAGCGCTAGATGGAAACTTGCTGTGGAGCTCCTTCTGCTTGTATTTGTTGCTCTTAAAACTTTGGCTTAAAGAAAGGAAAAGAGATATTAAGGTGCAGCTCTTGGCTGTTAGCTTTTGGAGGAATTTCTTGGAATAAAACTGGAGACGGAAAGTGGATTGGCTGAAAAGTATTGTAATGATAGAAGACAGGAGCGTGCTATCTGCAGCCCTTTCATTAATGGGTGGTTAATAAGTGATGTGCTAATGGTGTGTGGGGACCTGGTCACTTGCGGCTTCCCATCTGTGTAGTTTTAAAAGTATCTACAGAGCTGTCTCATCTCGTTTATATTTCAATGCTACCATCTCACCTCTTCCTCTTCCCTTTCTTCCTCTGTGTGCATTCCCTTATTTCATTCTAGGTAGGCTGCAACAGACCGGGTAGGCATCTTCCCTGGGCATGGGGTTAACTCCTCTGTGGGAAACCTGGCTGCCAGGGAGACCGCCAACATATTCATCTTCTCGGAGTCCCACCAGTGCTTTGACCAGCCATGAAATCCGCAGGGATACAACCATTCCAGTGAGACCTGCCCTCCTGTTGGTTTTCAGAGCAGCTTCCCCTTTCCCCTGCCTTTGTGCAGGCATGTCTGGATGCGAGTGCTTAATCCCCTCTCCCGCGGTGACCCCCGTGGAGCCCACCCTGCTGACAAACATAACACCAGGCCGAAGCCACCCCTCGGCACATCACCGGCTCCAGGATTTGTTTTTCATTTCCTCTCGGTCTCCCCTCTCTCCCACTGTGAGATGTAAGGGTTTGGCAGCAGATCCCATCACCCTCTTTGCTTTCCTGCAGAGAATCGTTTCTTTGGGGTGTTGTCTTAGCAGCAATGGGGATCTGAGCGGAAGCCACTGGATGTATTCTTGAAGAGGATGTGAAAAGCAAATGCTGTGTGACCTAACCTCCTACCTCCTCGCCACTCCCTGGGGGACCACAACCAGTTTCCCCAGTTCCTTCTTATTTTTGCTGTTCTGTACACTTTATTTTTTCTTGACATTTTTTAACCTATTCCTAGAAACGTGTACAGAAAGGGGAGACAAAATGGTACCCATGTGAGACAGATTGACAGTAGAGCTGGCATTTCCACTACTTTGGAGCAAGCCAGCATCAGATGGAGCCAAGGTTTTCTTTACCATATCAGAAAAACATTACCTAGTTCGAAAAAGAAAACCTACCAAAAAAACCCCATCTTCTCACTGATATACAGGATTACCAGCTGATTTAGCATCTGCACCCAGGCTTTGTTGCTCAACTAAACCTACGTCCTGGTGTCACTGCAGTCATTTCCAGTTTGGTACCAGCTGTCCTGCAGGCATTTCTGAAACAGTGCCCATGTTATGACAATGTGTTGCTGTGTGCAGGCACTGGTTTTTATGAAGTTCGGAGCTGCTGGTCAGGAGTGGATGATATTTCACATGATGAGCTTCTCTCCTTTCTGCTCCAGGAATTGACAGGAAGGAGTTCATGTAGAGGGGGAGGATTTTGGGGACGAGAAGCTTGTTGAGTGTGTGTACATGTTTATAAGGGAGAAGGGAGAGGTAAAGCCTTTTGATGGCTCAGTAAAGGGCCTAAGAAAATATAGCCCTGAGCTTTGACTGAAAGCCTGGGTGCTGCTTTACCAGGAAAATGCTACTTGCTGTTGTTTGTGCTGCTGCGAGATATTTACCCAGTGCCTCCTGCCAGCAAGTATTTACATCTCTCAGGAGCAGCTTGCCCAGCAGGAACCTGCCTCATGTTGCTGTTTCTGGCTGCTGGTGAGGCACCTAACCCTGTCTCCCAAGTATGAGGACACTGAGACGAAGGTGCTGGGCTCCCTGCAGCTTCATGGAGGACAGCTTGATGTGCCTGTGTCTCCTACTTAGGTTTTTCTGGGGACACAGTGTTCTCCCCAGAGGGCTCAGTGGAAGCAGGAGGAAAACACTTCCTCCTCGTTTTTGGCTTTTGATTCTGCCTCCACTTTTGCTTGCTCATCTGCGGTCCTGCTCTCTGCAGAGGACAAGTCCAGTGCCATGAATGAGTAGCACAGGGGACTGTCTTTCTGTACCCAATGCATGCTCACGTCCGAGTTCAAAGCTGTCTTTCCATGAATGTTTCGTAAGCCATGTGCTGCTCCCATGCACATCTCTTACCTTGAATTGAAGTATTTATGGAAAACAGACACAAACTTGTTATGGGAAATCACTGCGAGGTATTCGCTCAGTTCTGGCCGTGCCTTGTGGAGGAGCAAGTGGTGCCTCACTGTGACCCAGGAGCCTCTGCTCAATCCTCTGCCCTTGCAGAGCAGTGGAGCAGATAAGAGATAGCTGCCTTATGTTGCACTGTTTTTTTTTTCCCAGCCTCTCATTGGAGATGAGGTGAACATAAGCAGGGATTAGTTTGTTAAGCTGTGACAGTTCATTAAACTTCTTGGACTTTTTCTCTGCGTTTCCTCTCCAGACACTGCTGATGGCTGAGCTGGGGAGAGAGAGACAGAGAGAGAGTGTGTGTGTGTGTGTGTTTGCACAGATACTGTGGGACACGACAGGCAGTGGAAATTTTTCGTGATTTTACTTTCCATATGCCCTTACGTGTTTGCAAAGCTTGCTGAGTGCTTGCAAGGATTGTTGCATTTCAGATGCTTCTATTTCGAAAAGCCTCTGGAAGTAAAGCTTGTTTTCTCAGCTATTTTTTGCCTTGAAGTGAACCTCTTTTTTTGTTAGAAACTGATGGCTGAGGCTTAGATGTGTAAAACTTTGTGAAATTAGTGGGAGCCATGCCCTGAATCTCCTGCACAGCAGTTAAATCCCCTGCATTGTAAACAAGGAGCCTAGTTCACAGCTAGCTTTCTAAGTCTACCAGAGGAAAAACTAGAAGGTTGAAGGCAAAATGAGAGGGACGCTCACAGGGAAAGGGAAGGGAGCAGTGCCCTGTTCCTCGGTTAAGGCTGTGTTAGTTGCTGCGCAGAGAGCGGGGCTGGAGCTTGTGGGGGTGAAGAGTGTCAGGACATGGTAGGGCTGTTCCGGTTGGTATCATCATCACACCAGTCCCTTTTGGCTTGGAAGGTTGTGAGACCCCCTTGTTCAGGCTTTGCAAGGAGACCCCAGCATGCAGGACTCCTTGGGCTCTTGCAAAGAGTTTGAGTGCCCCGTTGCATAACTGTGTGCGGGAATGTGGCAGTTGTACTTTTCCCAATGTGAAAAAGTCATCTTAGAGGGGAAGTTGTTTGCATGCAAAGCTGCGCCGCCCCACAGTGGGTTTCACCCTGCACAGAGCACAGAAGGGGCAGCTGAAGGTAGAGATATGTGAGCATCTCTGTGTAGCCACAGAAATCTCATTTGATCCTCAGTGGTGGGAAAGGAAACGAAGCAATAACCCAGGACAGTTTAATAGAGTTTGGGTGAAATACAGTTGTTTTTGTAAGCTGGTCTCTGTGCAGTGAGGGCTCTTTAGCCCGTTTGTTGTGCTTGGCTCTGCTCTGGATGTTGGCATCAGCTGCTCTGCAGGTGCACATGTCTTTGGCAGGAAGGAGCTGGGATTTGGGGATTCGCCTTTGTTGCAGGGCTGGGGAGGGCGGGGGGGAAGAGGGAAAAAGCAATGAGATGATGTTTGTGTCTTACAAGTCAGTAGGACACATTGGGGAGGGGGAAGGACACAGCCCAGAGTTCACTTCTGTCTCAGAGAGTCATCTGGAGGACAGGGTCCCCTCCCGATCCTTCTCCCTTTCCTGGGACAGAGCAGGAGCGAGTCCTACAGGCTGTGGGGCTGCAGAACCAGGATGAGGGCAGCTCCCAAGGAGAGAAGTTTGTCCCAGAGCTGAGAGCAGCTGAGACAGGGAGAATTGCCTGTGATGTCCCCAAAATCATGAAAGTTTGTTGGGGGGGAGTGTGTGCATTTCCAGAGCAGAGCCCATAGGGATGCAGAGAGATAACATTTTGGGAGGCGTTTGCCATGTACCTCCCTGTTGTTTTCACCTCCACCTTTGCTCCCTCATTCCTGCCTTGTGCTGTGGCACAAGGTGCAGGGGACCAGCAGAGGTCAAACAGGTCAAAGGCACAGCATTCAAACCCCAAATGCCCCTAAAGAAGTGATCCTGGCTGTTTTGCCCTCCCAGCACATGGTGGGGCAGCATTCCCAGGGCAACTGGTCCCCGTGGCTCTCGGATGTAGTTTGTGGTGGGGGGGGAGGGAGGGGGCATCACTGCCCTGACCACCCCTGTGCTTGCCCATCACTGCCCAGTTTTGGAGCACAGGGACTGGTGGGAACAGACTGGGAGCCCCTGCGGCCCCCTGGAGAAGGGCTATTTGGTCCAGGAGACAGAGGAGGGGAACAGGCTGATGTTTGCCCCAGTGAAACCCTGTGGTCATGCTAGAAGCAGCAGAGCTCCGCACGCTGGCACGAGCCCAAGGCATCTTTGCTTCCTGCCACCCTTTCAAATTAAGCAAACGATTCATTTTATTTCTTTAATTTTCCAAATGGAAGTGAATTGGCTGTGCTGGCAGGTGCCTGATTGACGTTCTGGAGAGGATGGGAGCTGGGGATCGGAGGGGGCTTACTGATCCCTGCCTGCCACCACCCTCCCACTGCCCCAGTGGGGACCCAGCCCTGCTGCTGGGGGCCACTTTGTCCTCTTAGAAACAAGCAAGAGATACCTGAGTTTCATGCAGTAAAATAATCGCTATGCTGAGCTCCTTCGAGGTCTTTCCAGGGTGGAGAAGAAAGCCATGGCATCCGTGGTGCCCCCTATTAACTCCTGGTGTTTGGTATTTTATGAGTGTGGCTCTTCCTCTTGCTTTTATGATACTTTGCAGAGCCTTTCTCATGCATCTGTTCAGTCCCCTGCCTGCCTCATGGGTACACTATCAATAAATGACACTGGCTTCAGCAGTGAAGAGGGCAGAATCCTCTCTTGCAAGGAGGTTTTGGGGTGGGATGCTCTCACTGGGGACCCACAGAGACCAGCACCTTCACCGTGCACCCTTATCACAGGGCTTAGCACCCATCTGGGTGCTTGTATCTGTACCCCGAAGCCTTCCTGGCTCTGCACACAGGTGCAGGGCTCTCTGCAGAGCTGGCTGCAACTCTCCCTGCAGCAAAATAAGTGTCCGGAGACGGAGAGGGGAAGATTATCCCCACTACGTGGCACCGATTATCAAATCTGTCTGCTGCAATCGTGAAAGGAACGGCAGCTGGTGGCTCACTGCCGGAGTGCATGGTGTGTAATTAGGTCTAGCTCCCCACTCTCTGTAAAGATCCCTTCCTAATCTCTGGCATCATGGTCTCGTTGTGGCTTTTTCCCCCTGCTGCTGTTTTTCTGTGCTGTCTTTCCCCTTGGCTACCCTCCAGTCTCCTCGTGAGCAGCAATGGGTTAGCAGCCCTCCTCTTGAGCTGGTCTGGGGTGCTGGAAATGCAAAACCTCAAGATTTGCAGGCACCATCAGCTGTCCCAGAACTGAATCAATCCTACTCCATGATGTTACTAAATAGCCAGGGGTTTTTCACCTTCCCTCCATCCCTCTGAGGCATCTTGCCTGCTCCACGGCATCCCTGGGAGGGTCCAGGGGAGCAGCCTTGGCTGAACCTGTACACTCCTGAGCTGTTCCACTGGGGAGCAAGAGAAATGTGGTTTTGCATGGTGATGATCCCAGACTGGGTACTAAAACAGCAGCTTAACAGGCCATATGAGGGAGGAAAAAGCAACTCTCACACTTACCTCACCTGCTCTCAGGAAGGAAATCCCCCCTGAGTTGCAAACACACCCTGTTCCTGTGCTTGGTAAAGGTGTCACCAGCACCGAGTCTGTGTGGCAGTAGGGGAACTGAGTCACGACATGCTAATGTGATGCATTTTTGGCTGCTCAGCCCATGTTCCAGGCAAGCAGAACTCCCAGCAGGGCAGGGACAGGCCATGAGGCAGGAAATCCCATGGCATCCTTGTGCCAGCCCCCTGGGGTGATGAGGTCCTACCAACTGCACCCCTTCTCTACAGCATGCTCTTCTGTCCCAGCAGCCAGGGATTAGCTCTGCAGGGCTGCAAGCCACAAAACTTGAGTTTCTGCCCTCCCTAATGCCCTGCCTGTGGAGGACAAAACCATTGGCAGTTTGGAAGAGGAAAGATAAGACACGAGTTGTTTGCAAGCTGCATGGCAGCCGGAGGGATGCAGATAAAAGCTCTGCTGTCTACCACCGAGATAAATTTCATCTCCGGCTAACTCAGGAGTAAAAAGGAGACTCGGCAGCTGGGTTTTGTAATCCTGCACACACAAGATTTTCTGGGAGACACTGGAGCTGACTCATTTTTACGTGGGCATTAAGGATGTGACAACTTAATTGTGGTGAGTTCTTTGGAAGGGGAACAGGAATCAATAGGTGTTGGGTAAGGCAGTCGTTAGAAGATAAAGTCTGTTTGTTAAATTATAGTAATTTGTCTCCTTGCAGCCTCAAAAGCGGCTAATTGTGAGCAGCCCAGAGGGTTGGCATGCTCTGCCCCAGCTTGAAGCCCAGGCCCTTTGGATGCCTGGGATGGACGTGGCTGGCAGTGCTGCCGGCTAGTGGTGCCGCTGCCGCGGTTCAGGCAGGAGGGTCCCCAGCTCCGGGGGACGCTGAAGGTTATGAATTCAAGCCCTTAAGCGTGTCCTGTAATCCCTTTTCTGGCGCGGAGAAGAGGCAGCCTCTTCAATTACCAGGGCATGGAGGGCTGCAGGGTATGCATTTCCCAAAGGCCAGCCCAGGGCTGCAGGGGTAGCAGCCAAAAATACTCAGCTTATTTGGGCACCGTGGGGACTTGCCTTACAAGGCTGGAGAGTAGTTTGTTAAACAAAAAAAAAACACAACCCACCTCGGGACCAGATTCTGAGTTTTGCATGCTGGACTGGCAGGGAGGTCTCCATGGGCTCCGTGGGACTGGCTCTGCCCCAGCTTTGCATACACAAAACTCCCTGCTCCTGTCCTGGTTCCACTAGGACACGGCTCTTCTGGAGCTGATGCTGTTAAGCCCTTTGTCTCTGGGGCTTTGAGCTGATGTGGTCTGGGCTTAAAGGCATGTTGCAAACAGGAGAAACTTCAGGGGGATACTTCTGCTCCTGGATGGGTTTGAGGAAGGGCCTTTCATAGAATCACAGAATGCTTTGGGTTAGGAAGGACCTTAAAGATCATCTAGTTCCAGCCGCCCCTGCCGTGGGCAGGGACACCTCCTACTGGATCATGGGACTTTGGTATGGCGTGGTTGGACCGATGAATTCCCCCAGCTGGTACAGGCTGAAGACCACCTCTGTGCTCATGGCAGCACCTGTGTCCACAGCTCCTTGGGCAACTTTGGTAGGAAGTGGATCTGACGGGCCACCCTGCACACCTGGAGTATGGGAGAGCTGCAGGTGATGGGTAACACCTGCAGGAACTGTGTCCACTAGCCCTGTATAAGCCACTCGCCAGAAATACCTGCATAAGTGTGTATTTTTGCAAGAGGCAGGAAGGTCTGGACCGGTGCTGTGTGTTTTCTGCTCAACTCCTTGCTTAGAGCGTGCTTTATTTTTCTGATTTTTCTCTCTGCCTTCCCCGGCTCTTCTTTCACTCCCCATCTGTGCAATCACAACCTGCTGCCACCTGGTGAGACCTGTCTAGTGCTACACATCCCCTTGGGCTGGGAGACTTCCTCAGGCTGCCTTCCTACCTGGTCAGCTTTGCCCTGCCTGGCTCCTTGCAGGTGCATTTGCACAGCTGGTACCCAAAAGCAGCAACAGGCTGGGAAGAACAGCATCCAGATCAGAAAATTAAGCAGAAGAGGATCTTAATGGAGCAATGGATAGTCTATTCTCCCATCTGACACCAGGGATATCTATTGTGTGGTGATCCAGATGATGGTGCTTGAAGTATCCTCCAGAGCTCTTGGGAAGAAGCACACAGACCTGGTTTAGTGCTTTGCTTTGCTTTGCTGTGGTGGTCCAGCTGGGGGACAGGACCAGATGGGCCCTGGGTTTCCCTCCATATCCAAAATGTGGCTCAAAACCATGGAGAAAAAAAAGCCCAGAGACAGTTCTTTCTGTATCTCAGCCTTTCAGTGCTGCACAGGTTGGGGGCCTTGTGGCCGCAGAGCCCAGGCAGGCAGTGGCCACCCAGGGAAACCTTATGGAAGGGACAGATTGTATTTCTTCTGGAGCTGGTGGGGGCAAGGGAGGAGTGCCATGGAGTCACAGCAGCATCCCTCCCTCAATACCCTGGAGACAGCTGGGAAGCTCTTCAGGGAGGGCAGAACACAGGGTGGTTGGGAGAAGAGTTGCTCAGACCTCCTCTTTGGTCAGTAGGGAGTGAATATCTCATCTCTGCAGGGAACTTGAGGTGGTTTTCTTTGCAGATCAGGTAGCCAGCAGGCTAGCACTGCTCACCCAGGGCTTTCAGCCTTCTGCACAGGCTCCACCATACTCCCCTGTCTGTCTTCATCTTCCACTTACCCACTGAAGTGTTAGCCCCTAGATGTGGTACTTGAGGGTTAATAATTCAAGTCTCTCTCTGGCAGTAACTGAGCTTTTGAAGTTAGTGCTGGAGGAAGCAGGATTAGACCTTCCTACTCCCGTGGTCTCACACTGTCTCCATAACCACCAGTGATCCTGGAAAGAAGGGTTCAGCCATTGCTCCCTGACCTGGGAGCAGCATCCAGCCCTGCCTTGGGGCAGGACGCTCCAGCACAGCCAAGCGTGGAGCAAGGTGGGCGTGCTGGGATCCAGGGCGTTTGCAGGCAGGTCCTGCCAGGGCAGCCAGGAAAGTCCTTTGTACGTGGGCTGGATGCAGCAGCGTGCACCAGGCTTTTGTGTTTGCACGTGCAAACAGACGTGTGTTCGTACATGCACATGGCTAGAGGGTGGGGAAGGTGCCCACACCGTGCACGGCTGGGGCACAGGAGCGGTTGTCTCTGCTCGCAGGCTCCCCAGCGGGACAGCGGCGCACACGTGATGGCCTTCGTGCCTGCACACCGTCCACGTTGATCTCATGTGCTGAGATTCTTGCAGGCACCCAAAGGAGTCATCGAGCTGCATGCTGATCACTGCACGCTGCCAAAATCCTCTGGAATCTGCTCCCCTGCGTCGCCCCTTCCCAGGTCAGCGTCAGGCTTCGCCGCAGCAGGTGCTGAAACCCGTCCCTCCTCGCGACCTGCCTCCCTTGCTTTTCCAGCACATTTTCTGGAGGTCAGTCATCCCCTCCCCACCGCTGGATTGCTTTCCTGCCCCTTCCCACCTGCTCCATCCACCTGGCAGATTTTTGGAGCTGGAGAGCAGCTATGGCGGAACATGAGTCCGAAGGAGAAATCAATCCTATCTTGACTGGGGCTGAAATCTTGGAAACACCATGCTCTGATCCAGCGGCTCTCGAAGAACCAGGGCTGAACATGGCACTAGCTATTTCTGGCCGCTGGCGGCTATTCCTGGCCTTGACCCCAAGGTCAGTCCTTTTTCCTCGCCTCCTTCCCCGTGCGCTCGGGTGAGCTCAGCGCAGTGTGTGTGCGCTTAGCCGGCTATAAATAATGGCAGCCATGGGCGACCTCCAGGAAAGGCACCAAGGGGAAAGCAAGCATCCCCAGCTCTGCGGGCAGCTGAGATCCCCTGGCTCAGCCCAGGGGGCAATGGGGTCCACCTTCCCCCCAGGGGGAATTGAGATGCTGCAGAGCTGCCACTGGGTGTTTTCCATGGGATTTTGAGTTCCAGAGCCCCGCTCTTCCCTGTAAGCAGCCAGCAGGGCTTTCAGGCTGAGTGATTTGCTCATGGATGAGTTTATTTTTTTTAACATTTCTCGAAAGCAACTCAAGCTGGACTTGCTGTCCTGCAAGACACCTGGGTTGGGATATCTTTTTTCCTCCAGATCTCTCTTTTCCTCTGGGGAGGATTGAGCAACCCGATGGATGTGGCAAGGGGAGTGTCCAGACAGAGACAGCTCCACTGGAGCCTGCATGTGGCCACAGCCTGCAGATTCCTGAGTGCTTTTCTCCTCACTCTCTTTCTTTCCTTCTCCACACCCTCACTTTCTTTTCTCTGCAGTCTTTCCTTCTTTCTCCCCACTCTTTCCCCCTTTCTCATGTTCTTGCCTTCCCTCTCCTTCATTTGTGCTTTTCATTGCTCCATTTTTCACTCCATAGCTACCCTGCACTCTGATATCCTCCCTTCCGTACTCGCACTATTTTTGCCCTCCTCCTACCCTATCCCCTTTCTCTCCTTGATGCTCCCTCAGCCCCTCTCTGCAGCTGGGGCTCTGCAAACACCAGCTGCCTTGTTTTTCTTGACGTGCAACAAATGTTTCTGCAGTGCTCTGGAGGTCGACAGAGCTGCTGAAGAAAAAGACCTTTTCATTTCAGCTCTGGAATGGAGAGTGACTCCACTGCTGGCCTGAGAGGTTGGCACTCAGGTGGCTCCCATGCCTACATCCAGCCACCTCGCTGACGTGAACACTGACCCCCCATCCATGGAGATGAAGGGAAACCTGGTGGTCTTGGGGTCGCTCTGGGTTTAGTTAGAAACACCAGGCTTGTTTTCACTTGTTCCCCCCTCCTGCCTCTCTGCTGCAAAACCAATGTAATTGGAGCAGGAAATTAAACACTTGAAGCGTTAACGTGATAATCTGCTGGTTTAGGCTTTGTGGGGGGCAGGGAGCTGGGAGCTGAGAATTCTGCTGCCCTGGCATGCAGAGAGGGAGAGGGGACGTGTTACCAATGGTATCTCCCCAGCACATCCCACCCTCTTGCCCCAGACGGGGAAACCACAGTAAGGGCTCTTCTGCAGTTCACTCTGGCCTCAGGTGGTCTTCGGGCTCTTAGTTAGGATGATTGAGTTTTTCCTTTGGTCCTGGTAGCTGTACCTCGTCCTTGCTGGTGGGATCAGGACCAGTGCTGGTGTGTGGCTGCACCAATCACCTGTGATGAGTTTCTCAATGTTTTCGTGATGGTGGTGGTGTACAAAGCAGTCAGGGACCTAATCATGCCCCACATTCCCAAAACTGTGGTTTGGAAGTATTCAGTCTGTAGAAGAGGAAACCCCAAAAAGCTGTAAGCTTTCAGAGGTGCAAAAATCTCCCCAGGAAACCAGACCTTGTGTCCAAAGGGCAATGAACCTTGGGGGTAAAACAAAGTGTGGAAGGTTCAAACTGAGTGCCAGGGGAGATGATCCTCATGGAAAAGGTGGATGGATGGATGGATATCCAAACTGACTGCCAGCCAAGTAGGTTGGGGTTTCCACCTCTGGAGGCATTGAATTGCTGAGCAGATCCTGATCAGGATGACTGCACCTGAATGGTCTGGGGTGCAATGGAGAGTGCATTCCTCTGGGAGAGTTTGGGCATGGGGCAGGCAATGAAGAACAGGTCTTCCAGTGCCTTCCCAGAGCTCCTCAGTGGTCCATAAATTTGGCTGGCACAACCATATTATGGTTTTTTTAATTCCTTTTTTTTGTGTCAGGCTTGGATTGTCAAATAGAAGCTTGCATTGTAATTTTTTACTTTAATAGGAATCATTTGTAGAGAGATCTGCTGAGCTCAGCATCCCGGCTAGAGCTTTTGCATTATCGAGAGTTGCTGTCTTTGCAGATGGATGAGTTTCAAGGATTTCTAAATACACAGGCCTATCTGTCTGAACAAAAGTTCAAATGCTGTGCAGTTCACTGGTTCGGAGCAAATGTCAAAGAGGCAAGAATGGGCTGTCACCACTAAACAAACCTCTGTCCCATTTTCTTTTGCACTTTCCACAAAATCCTGCATGAATTTGGTGTGATCAGCCCATTTCTATTTATGGGGGGAAAAACCAGTGTGGAGCAGAGCTGTGGGGTTTTTTGCTGTGCTTGGGGTTGTGAGAATGTTGAAGGGAGGAACAGTGCCATAATTGCTGTAAACCCCTTCCCTTTCCAAAAAACCTTTCAGGGAAGAGACTACGATCTTTCCTACGAAGCATCATTGGCATGAGATGCTGAGTTGATGCCTTTTCCCAAGGATCTTGGATGAAGATGGAGGTTGCCTGACATGCTCCCTTATACCGGAGCATGACCAACATTTTCTCCATCACTGCTGTGCATGCTTTTCTCACTTTTCCTAAGCAATACCCCAGAACAGGTGCTCTGGAGCCACTGCCTGCAGAAGCGGGATAAGCTCCTGGTGGGTCTTATTGGTTCTAACATGCTCCACTCTGTCTGAAAAAAACCAAAACAAACAACTGTTTGCCAACAAAGATGTCACCAGGAGGTGCCTTGGGGGAGTAATATTTAACTCCTGTCCTGACCTGATGCCTTTCTCCCTTTGCTGCAACTTCGAGGGCAGGGAGAGGAGACTGTGCTTTCCCCAGTGACACTTGTAGCTGAATGGTGAGATGATATTTTGATAGGGGCTCTATATGTTCAGTTCTCCATGTCAGCATGGACATATTTGAAGGCTCAAGACTAGGTATCATCTGCAGATACCCATTGGTGCCGATAGGCAAGGCTAGGAAAATCCTCGCCCTTCCCCAGTTCACCGACAAGCCAGTAGAGGGAAAGGATCCTCTTCAGCTATTAACCCCTCATGGGAAGGCTTTGTGGGATGGAGATAGCAGCCTGGCGTGGGAGACGGGAGACCTTTTTCCCTGACACCTGCATATGGTGCGACTTCGGCACGGCCTCTCACATCCGGTGTTTTTTGTGTGTTTTCCGAGGCGTTTTGTGTTTGCTCCTTGGCCGATGCTGGGAGGACTGGATTGGAAAGGAAAGGGATTTTCATACTTCATCTTTTTCTCGCCGGGGCCTGAAACGTGAGCGCCTCCGAGGCGTTGCTGAATGAGGTGGTAATGTGTTCATCAGCTGGGAAATCACCGGACCTCAGAAAACAGGGAGGGGAAAGATAGAGAGACGCACGAGGATTTGTGTCTGCCCATCTGCCCCTGGGCAACTGTGGTTTTAGGATGCAGCTGTTGGATGTGGGGAGCACAGTGTTGAGGAGCATCCCAATGGTGTTGGGAAAGGTGGGGGCTCTACCTCAGTTACCTCACCGTGAGCAGCAGCTGCCCTGAAGAGCTATGTGGACATGGCGTTCCTAATGATGTGCTGGAAGCGGTGCTCCTCATCAAGAGTTGAGTGAGACACAAGAAGAGAGAGAACCTAACTCAATAAATGCCTGAATATGCCTAAGAGGTGCCCGTGGGCCTGCTGCAGGGCATGAGTTGACCCTTGGCTCTGCCCATCCAGGAGCACCTTGCCATGGGGAACAGGTTGCATTTTCCTCTCTAAATACAGGTCTCATCCATTAGTCCTCATGCTGGCTGTGGTGGTGTTTCCCTCGACCTTGGTGCTTTTTTTCCTGCATGACCCTTCCTTCACCCACTCCCAATGCCACCACACACCCATGAGTCTTCTTAAAAATCAAAGCATTTGAGTTCTCAACTCACCCTGGTCATGGGTCTGTGGGATGCTCACATTCGGCATAGCCCAAGACCTGGCTGTGCACCAGGTGCTACGTGTGTAAATAAAGCAGTTTAAAGTCTCGTTTTTGGTTTTGTGGACTCTCCTGCCCTTGCTGTATTCAAGGAGCATTTGTCAGCTCCCTTTCATTGCTCCTGCACCTCCTTTCTCTTCCTGTTTATCTGCCTCCTTTGTAAATTAAAATCTCAAGCTCTACTCTTTCTCTACATCTCATTGCTTTTATTGCCCATCTCTGAACAGATACTCTTTTCCCCTGATTTTCTTCATGCAGGATATCCAGGATTAATCCAAACGTTACAGGTCAGGGCATACTGTTTATTTACAGCATCACATATTTTATAATCTTGAGTCTTTATATATCACCTAACATTTTGTTTGCCATTTTAGCTGTGGCCACAAACAAAGGCTGACATCACTTTGCTGTCTGTTTTCAGCTAATTTAGGCTGCAGCAATGTGTGTGATTAGTTCAAAATCTCCCTTTCAGCATGCGGTGCATTGCATTTATCATCACGCCGTGCTTCCTTACTGCCTGGCACTGCTGTTCACTTTGATGGTCTCCCCTATCCATCATATTCTTGATTAGCCTAAATAATATTATCATCTGCCAGTTTTTCCTCCTCGCTGCTCAGCCCCTCTTCAAAGCATTAATAAACAGATTATGTGCTAAGGCTCGTCCAAAACAAAGAGGCACAGAGAGTTGGCAGTGCCGCTCTTGGTCCAAGCTGCTTTGACTGCTTAATAAATTCAGGGGCTGATTCGTGAAGAAGGTGATAGCAAAAGGAGACAGAGAAGACTCCCACGGTTTTAATACAATTAAAATATTTTGTGTTTTCTGACATGCCCACAACTCTACCCCAATCACTTTATGAATGGTTAATGCCAGTCTGAATAACCAAATGTGCTCTTAGTGTTAATACTTCGTAATACAACCATTCTGCATTCAAATGTCAAAGGCCTTTTTAGGGGAATACTTAGGACTTTGGTTTCATGGGAATAGTGTAGTTTAATATGAAAAAAACTTTAAAGTATTATTGATGTGTGATATGGTAAAATTAGGGATGTGGACATACGCTTGCAGATAGATTAATAAACATTATTAATGTGTAAAGATATCATTTTTATGTTTCTTTTTTTTCCAAAGGGTTTTGTGGTTGGTTTGTATTTTGAGCTTATTGATGAAAGGATAGTATTTATTTTGAAAAGTCAATGATTCAAAGCAGGGCAATTTTTTAATGGGCCGAAACTTGTAAGCAGCGTAATAAATTTTCTTTGTCATTTACAGAAGTATTTCTCTTTTTGTTTGAGATGAATGTGGCAATCTTCAGGTCAATGGCTCTGGTTTTCCCTAAGGTAAATTCTGGAGGTGCTGAGCTGGCCTCTTCAAGGTGAAAGCAACTTGCAAATAAAATGCCTTTAAAATTTGCATTTTTTTGGGAAAGGAAGTAAGAGAAGAGTGATCACAGCCGTGTTCACAATTTTCCTACGTGTTGCCCAAATTGAAATAAATGTAATTCTTAAAGAACATAGGAAATGTGGCAGAAATATCACGTCTGCTCTGGTTTGTAGCCTCACGGCTTCTTGGAAGCAGCTGCTGCTCTGGCGGCTGCATCAGCGTTAGCAGACCTGCGCTTCACGAAGGTCCCTTCCCATCTGCAATCAGGATGGGTGTTTTGTTTGTGCAGTATGCCCTGGCAGTGACTTCTGATGTTTTTTTTTGAATGAAAACACCATGAGAGTTGTGTCTTGTGCTTGCTGTAACCAACTGTTCGATGGTTGAATTGAGCAGACCTGCAGTTGCTGTGCTGGGTGGAGGAGCAGCCTGTTGCTCCCTCCTCACTTCCCTCATTTATTTTGTTTGTTTTGCTTAGGAATTCACTATGGAGAGGTTGGGAAGTGCACTGCAGCTTGCCTGCTCCCAAAAAACTCTACATAACCTGCTTTGAAATGCTGGCTGGGAAATGGGAGGAGAGCTCTATTGGTGCTGTGCCCCCTCCGCTGGCTCCAGCTTTCTTCTTGGCTCAGGCAAACTGTGCTCTTCATAATCCTGAGCAAGAGCTGCTCAGAGATGGGAGAGGGACTTGGTTGGCTTTATTTCTTTCTTTGCCCTGGTGGACCAAATTTCTGCTCTGAGTTCAGTTTGCATCCCTGCTTGCTGCATTCCCACTGCACTCTGGAGCCGTTGGGAATACTGTTCCTCCAAAACTTCCATTTCCCCTTTTAGAGGATGGTGGTAACTCTCTTCTGCGCCTATTTTGCTCAGTAAATAGGGTGAAAATAGATGAGGTCATTGGTGTCTATACAGGCAGATTTGGCCTCCATTTTCTGTTTACTAGGACTGCATTAGTTATGAATAATGGCACGTCAAACTACTCGCTCCAAGCAATTTATTCATGGGATTTGGCCCTGCTTGCTGTCTGAGAGTTGCCTGCCAACAGGATCTGATTTTTAAAATACACTTACAAACATGCAGCCGTTTGCCCGATCTGTTTGCAAACATATCTGGGCCTCTGGGTGCTGAGCAGCTGCTCAGCCCTGCTCTCAGGGTGGCACAGCTGGGCCCCAAAAATCACATCCTGATGTTTCAGTCTGTGGAGGGGCAGTGGCCATGTCCTTTGAAGTAATTAAAAGAGATGGAAGACAGTAAGTCATGGGTGATTCTAAAAGGTCTTCCTTCTCTTTTTGCCCCAGGGAACGTCATTATGTGAAGCTGGCGGCACACACTCAATCCCAAGCCTTTGAGACAGGATTCCCTCCCTGACCCAGGAGAGACGGCAACAATTTCTAGCTCGTTTCTTGCTGTCTGGCAAATTTTACGTCTAATTTTTTGCTCTGTCACGTCCCCTCTGAATATCCCTTGATTTATGTAGTGTCCGAGTCCAAAACAAATGCTTTTGCTGGATACCTGTATTCTCTCCAAGAAAGGGTCCTGCTCCCCAAACTTGGATTAAAAAGCCAAAACCAAAAAGAAACCCCCACTTGCTGTGGTATTGGTGGAGAAGGGATACAATAGCCCACGCGTGATGAGAGGCAACCACAGGTTAGCCCTGTCCTCCTGCTGCTGGTGCGACATGCACGGTGTGCCGCTCTTTTCCCAGGTGTTGCTTGTTTGATCGATTACTTAATTTGCATGTTTGTGTGATAGAGACTGTCGTGCAATGGCTCTTTTGTCATGCTGGACTGAAGGATTTTATTCTTGGGAGACAGTTTAGGCTCCAAGATGCTTCCCGAGAATGCCTAGGCTGTTGCTCCCATGGGCCATATTTGGAAATCCCAACTGTTTCTGCTTGGCCAAAAGCACCAGTTGATTTTAAGGGACGTTTTGTTTGTGTTATTGTGCAAGTTTCTGGCCCCTGAAGGCCTTGAAAGGAAAAAAAAATCCCAGCTCACAAGATATTTGTACTAATTAAACAGTGGGGAATTAGCTTCTCTTCTCCACTGGTTTGGTTTTCAGGCTTCTCTCAGGCTTTTTGCACGTATTTCCACAAACCTCATTAACATGGATAGTGGATGTAACACAAAGTTGGGCCTTTTTTTCCTCTTGAGTTTGGGGGCATGCAGACTGAAGATTAGAGGATTAAGGATGTATTCCCTCCACCCAGTTCCATTGCCTCTAGTTCCATATCCCCTCCCTTGCCTCTCCAGGAAAAAGGGCTCCTCAGTTTATTAGGGGGTGATTTATGCCAGCAGCCTGTCCTAGGTCCTTTGTGCTGCTGCCTCTCTCCCTGGATATAGAGGGTTTTTGGGAGAACGACATCCTGGCCAAGACAGCGAGAAGGATGCACACCTCCCCCTGGGTAACACACCACAACTGAAAGTCTTATTATTTTTATTATTAAATTCTGGAGTCACTGGTGAACTCAGGAATCCCCCTTTGTCCCAGGGAAGCAGTCCCTGGAAAGCCACCAACGGATTGGTCTCTGGTAGTTACCCTGTGCTGCCAGTGGAGCAGGCTGGGTGCCTGCTACAGGAGCCCTGCTCAAGCTCTCCCCACCCTAGGGGCTTATCCTGCCTGCCCCAGGCTCTGCTCCTACAGAAACCCGGCGGCTTTGTTGAAGGGCAGCTCCAGCTTCTAACAAGGATTGCAATTCACCAAGTGTGGATGGAGAGATCAAGGGGAGCCCAACCATGCACTGTTCCCCCTGTGCCTCTGCGGTTTCACTCCATTAATCTTCTGCGGTCTCATATTTGACTGTAAGGAAATATGAAAGGGATTTTGAAGGGAGGAAGATTGCAATCCAGAACCCTCTGGATTGTAACAGATGCCGTGATGTTGCTTGCAGTGTGTGGGACCACAGGGGCAAAGCTCCTGCTCCCCAGAATTTGGAGCTAAGGGCTAAATCCCTCAGCCCACATCACGGCAAGCGCCTGCTTCTTGCTCCAGCAAGGTCTCTGATTTAGAGCACAAATTCCTCTCCTTCATCCAAGAGATTCCCCCTGAAACACCCCCCCTTTGAAGGAATCTGTAGGATTTTTTCTCTCCCCCTCCTGTACAAAATCATATAGTCAACAAAATCTTTTCCAGTGCTAATCCTTGGCTATGCAGGAGGACTCCTCCAGCCCCGCGATAGTAGGGGAGAGACAGATGTTCAGCAGATAATTAGTGCAGTTGTGCAGCGCCTTCCTGCTCGAAGCCTGGATGCCAGAGCCTCCAAGTAAGTTTCTGTGTGTGCCTGCATCGCTTTGTGCTGTGAGACCTCTTTGGAAAACTAGAGCCGATGGGACTTGCTGCTTTAGGAGACACCACACTCCCCAGAAAAGTCCTCTCTTGCGCCAGTTGCTGGAGCCATTTCTGCTCCGTTATCATTTAAGCGTTGCTGAACCTCTCCAAAGTCTTTTTCCTATGGGCTACTCCTCTGAAGGGGTGCTTTTTTTTTCCCTTTTGAAGGTTTTCTGAAGTCAAGGGTTAAATTGTGGGACAGAATCAGCTCCTTCCCCATGAGTGTAGCAGCACCGAATGCAAAGGGAAGTAATGATTTCAGCACGGGGCAGGGAAACACTAACAGTGTCTAGAGGTTTCATTTCTTAATGACATTTTTGAGTGGTTTTCAGAAGCAGCCAGAACAGCCAGAAATGGCATAGGCTGCATTTGATTGAAAACCAGGGAAGAGTAGTCCTGACTCCTGTTTGACAAAAGACATGAAGTTGGGTTGCAAATCCTTTGCAGAAACTAGGCTCTATGGGAACAGGTGGCTCGATTTCACATTTTTTCATGGTGGTCTTGAGGTCCATCATGGGCTTAATTGTTTCCTAGTAATTGTATAGGATGGATGTGATGGCATCTTTCAAAACCCAGGTCATTTGCAGGGCGTTGGAGTGCAGCTAGGGGATGTGATGCAAGTCTGTCTTCCTGGTGAGATTCCTACACCGACATCTAAGTATACCCACAAGGAGCAGCTGACAGCTACAGTAGTCAAAGGTTAGAAGTGTTAGAAGCATTGGATCCTCCTGCATTAGGACACTGAGAGGTCCTAATGGTTGGACTTGGTGATATAAGGGGTCTTTTCCAAACTTAAGGTTCTGTGATTCTAGGTTTTTGTGGCTTACTTCCCCCTGACTAGGAGAGAGTGGAGATGGGGAATTCCCAGTTTCCCAGAGCAGCAGCATGCTCATTCCCTGAGAATGAGCACCGGCATCTCTTCTGGTGTCAAGAGGCCCTGCCCAAATTTCCTCTGTGGCTTTCCCCATCTGCCTGTCCCTCCTGGTCTTCATTGGATTTCGGACTAGGATGGTTTGCAGAGCTCCTGGTTTCCCCAGTACCAACTCCCCAGGGCAAGTAAGGGCTGTGCCTGTGGCAGCTTATCACAGGACTGATGAGAACTCATTGCCCACACATGAAGGTATCCTGTGACGGGGAGACCTACACCAGGGCATGTTCCTTTAACATGCTCTCTAGCAAATTTAGTGTCTTCTTTTAAATCTTGGTTATTTATTCAGGCGCAGAAGCACTGCTTGCTTTCCGTGTGCTCATGGGATGGGGATGACCTGAGAGACGGCTGGCCGTGCTTGGCCCCGGCAGTTGGAGCAGTCTGCAGGTCAGCGAGTAGAATAGCAATGGGAGAGCCCAAAAGCGGAGTCAAATCACTTATCCTTCCTCTGTCCTCCTTTGGGCAGCTTTGTACCTTGCTCAATATTCGCTCTGCAGCACGAACTGACTCTGTACACAGCACCCAGTGCTGTAAGATTAATCTTCTGGGATTTTTCTTTGTTCCAAAAAACCACTTTTCAACAACAACAACAAAAAAGGGTAACTTTTGATGCATATCATTCTTCCCTTCTTGCATATGTTCATTTTTGATTCAAACATACTGTTGAAACCTTTCTTCCCGTGCAAAGCGAAATTCCCTGAAAAAGGGCAGAGCCTGCTTGTGTGCATTTATTTTTACCAGATCTTGAAATAATTTGTGACTTAAAAGGAGAGAGGGGGAAAAAAAGTCTGTTCCTGATTGAGACCACTGAGCATTACTGTGATAGAACCAAAAATAATAAGGTAATGAGCAGCTCTAACCTTAGCTTAATTAACACATCATTAAGATCAAATGCATGGAGAGGTAGCAGCTCTGTGCCTCTGTGCCTGGCACAATGCTCTTACAGCTGAACTGGGAGGCTTGGCAACCTGAGAAATGTAAAACAATTTATTTCTTATTTAAGTGTTTGTTCTTTAGCCCCAGTGAATAACCTAAATAATTTCTCCAGGGGAGACCTGCGACCCACTCATAGCAATTTTGAGGTACGGGTGGGAAGAAACGAGTTTTGTGAGAAAGGGCAGCGTGTGACGAAGGAAGGTTTGCTCAGAAGTGCAGGCAGGTCCAGATCTGGATCCTCGACTGCTGAGAGCAGTCAGGAAAATGGGAGATGACTGAAAGCTTTTAGTGCCAGAGCTATTTGTTGACGTCCGAGGCAGATCGCTTTCTGATCTCATCTCCCATTGCACTGGGCTTGGAACCAGAAGGAGAGGTAAATGGGTCAAGATTCCCAGGGGGGCAGTGAGAAGGGCCAAAAAGCAGGCGTCCGCAGGGGGAAAACAGTCGATTTGGCAGGTCTGGAGTTCATTGAGAAGTTATTGCTTTGGAAGGCACAGGAATATCTGTTGGGAGTCATAGAAGAGTTATTGGTGTTGGAAGTTATGATGTAGAATTATGGTGGAGGATATAGAGACCCTTATAGAAGCTCAGCAAACCTGTGAATCCATCTATCTAAGCACCCTCAATTCCCACTGAAATCCTCTTGGAACAATAATAATCATTTAACAAAGGAAATGGTTTTTGACCCAGACAACTAAATGCATTTCCGCTTAGTGCTTCCCAGCCCTCGCCTGATGCTCAGCCGTGTGTTGAGGTTGCCTGTTACTTTCCCAGACATCAAAGGCTTTGAAGGAAAAAAAAGAAATTGCAACTCGGGAAAAATTGATTGTTTGCCATGAAAATCTCTCCTGAAAAGAGCAATCTGAAGAACAATTAGCCAGAGCCATGCAAGCAGGTTGCCAAGGAAAACACGGCCATGGGCGAGGATTCCCCTGGGAGAGGTGGTGCAATGCCCTCCTGGCACAGGAGTGTTTAAGGAGGATGAGGGCATTGGAGAGACCTTAATTGTCTCCTTTAGTCAGGTTTTGTAAGGGCTGATGATGGAGGAGAATCTATTTCCAAGCGAGTGCTGAAGGAGGGAGTGGGTGAAACCTGGAGCTTTGCTCTGCTTTTGGAATGCCAGGTCCTGTCTAATATAACAAAAGCCCAAAGAACACCATGTCCTGGATGGAGGGACTGATCTGGTGTTACCCTCTCTCCTTCAGGTGGGGAACTGGGGCTCTGAAGCACCGTTTTTCCTAAAACTAAATATGATGGTTATCACACACTGCTGCTGCTGGACACAGACACTTACATGCACCAGCTATCCTTCTCTGAAGCCTGGTTTGGGTGATGAATATTTAAAGCTAAATGATAATTTTGGGTCATGAAAGCTCACTTTCTACCTGCAAGCTGCAACATCTCTTCCTTAATCCAACCTTGTACAGTTGTGTCTGCAGAAGATACTGCAAGCATCTGGGATGGACATGAGTCTGCCTCCAGTGCCAGTGGGGCCACATGCAAGCGTCGAGTTCATTCTGCCATTGCAAGCTCATTCCTTTATTTTTGGTGTATTTTGGACAAAAGAATGATCATTCTGAGAAGGGATCAATAGCTCAGCCAAGCGTTCAAGTTATTAACTCACAAACAAACAGTGTCAGGGCTGATGGGAGGAGGAAGAATGTCAATTTTCTGTGCAAATGTTATTGCAAGGAGCCTTCAAGGAGTGTTTTATTTAGCAAATCAGAGCTATGGGAGACTGCTATTCTCTTGCTGGGAGAAGGGAGAGAGTTGGGAAATCAAATCATGTATCTGGTAAAGTGTCTCATGGGGGTTGACCTTCTGGCTGAGGGTCAGCCTGAAGGGACCAGATGGGGTAGGATTCCTCTCTTTTCCTGTCCATCTGCCCATTTATCTTTGCTCCCTCCAGTGAAAAGGCTCTCTGCCGAGTCTCCTCTCTCCTCTCCCCTTGTTTCTGAGATGTTTACCTTCACAGGCAAAGAACGTGAACCTGTCCTGATTCTTCCCAGCAGGAAAAAAAGATGGGCTGTTCTGTTCAAGCCATCCTTCACTGGAGGTGGCTAGTAAAAAATGGGGAATCACTGTCTTGGCTGCGCTCATCACTCTTAGGGCTATCCACAGGTCATGTCAGAGGGCTGTGCCTCATCCTCCTTTGAATCCTCATCCTCCCCCTGCCTACTCTGGTGTGCCAGTGTTTTGCATTGCCTCAGATCATTTCGATCTTGCTGCCTTGTGCCCATAATGAAGAGTGGCAGAGAGCTAGAGGGCCGGGCTGGCAACTGGGGCTGTCCCAGTTCTTAGCAGATCCAGGCATGCATCAAAATCTTTGAAATCCCAGCCCTTTCCCCCTGTTATTTCCAGTGTCAGCAGTGACTCAATATGTAAAAAGTATTACCAAGGTTGGAGTGTATGCTTTGAAATCTCAGCTGCCACAGAGGAGGTGGTTTTGCAACACATAAAATGCGGTTGGTGTCTTCCCACATCCCAAATTTGCAATGGACTGTGCAATGTGCTCCCTTGCCCGATGTTTAGGAAGTAGATGGGGAAAATCTCTTATTTCGTTCCTCTTCACTCAGGTTTGTCCTGCTGCTAAAGCCAGAGGTGGTGAGGTAGGGTTTCTTTAATGTTTTGGTGTGGATCTCTCTTATTGAAGTTTTTGCAGCCAATGTGTGCTGAACTCTTATCCTGCAAGGGTATTGCTGTGACACCAAAGAGCACTGTGAGGGCAACAGAGAGGAAACTCCAAGGCTGCCTAGTCAGCAGGTTAATATGTTGCCTGACAAGTTTCCAAAACCTGATGGTAGTGTTAGGGAGTGCATGCCTGTGGCTGCCTGTGCCAACCCCTCTGCCCTTCTCTGCATGGGAAGTTGGGTCCTAATTTTGGGGAGGCAATACACTGCTCTAAGGACTCCTGCCCACCTAATCCTCTCACTGTGCTCTCCTTTCTGCTGGTAAAACTTTATGGGTAGCAGCTCCCCAGGGAAACAGAGCCTGACGTTTCTAGAGAGCATGCAGCCGCTTTGCCTTTACAAGCCTCTGAAAGTGGAGTGGAAAAGCACCATGCAATTAAGGCAAATTGGGGTAAGTTAATTAGCCCAGCCCTGCAAGGTCTTGCTCTTTTGATGCCTCTGTTTCTGTAATCCTGTGGGGGTCTGTGGCTGCATTGGGCAAACCCCTGCCCACAGTGGTGCAGCAGAGCCTGGGAGCTTTGTTTGCCCTCAAAAGGAGCCAACCTGGTTTTGGGATTCAAGGGTGTACATTGCTGATGTTGTTCGGCAGAGGGGCCCAGTGTTCCCAGACTCAACCATTGTTACTCTGCTGCTTGCTGAATCACATCTCTTAAGCTGGATTTTTAGGTCCTGATGTCCCAGTTGCTGGAAGCAACAGATGTCATGCCTAACCCACTTGGCTGCACCATCATTCCCTTTTATACCCCTTGCTCACACATCTGCACATCCCATGCATGCTCCCTTGAGCATTGCAGTGTCTTACCTGCTGATGAAAAGCCTTTTCCTCAATTAGAGGTGGAAAAAATAGTGAATGATGATATTGCGTTCACATCCAGTGACCTTTTCCTAGCGCCTGTTTGCTGTACAGCATCATGCTGGGCTCCTGAGGAAGCGCATGAGGTGGGTGATGCCTTCTGAACAGCAGCTCTATCCCAGAAAGCAGTTGTCTGCAGTTTTGTGTTGCATTTCTCACCCCCAAAAGCTCTTATTTTCAAGCACAAGTTGGTAGTAACTTGCTACTGTGCACATCATGCCCTGACTCATACACCAGAAGAGTTCAGGGTGTTGGGGGGGACACACGGTTTGCAGAGCAGAGAATGCAAAACAGCAAAACTTTGCCCTTGGATGAAACAAGAAAATCTGGCCATAAAATACAACACTTTATTCCACGTGCAGCAATTCCTTACAAAAAAAAAAAAAAGAACGAACCCTTCATATTTTTGCAGAGCTCTGGTCCCAATCAAATAGCTGGACTGGGAGAAGCATTAGAAAATGGGGGAAAAATCTCATGTTAGTCCATTGGGAAAGTTAATAGACATTTTCCATCCCAAATTTGTAGGATTCTGGGCTTTTTGCAATAGCTGTTTCACTTAAACCACAACTCTGTGCATTGCCTCGCTCAAACTGACGGCTCCTTCCCCTCCAGCGGCCCCACTTGTCTCATTAAAGCTCCCACCTTTCCGCTGCTCAACTGAAAATCAACAAAGGGAAATTTAGGCTGGATATCAGGAACAATTTCCTCAAGTTGACCGTGAAAGTGCCTCCAGGGAGCAGCAGCAGAGGGTTCATTGCTTGCAGTGTTTAATGGGTTTCCCATCTTAGGTGTGAGAGGGAGGGCAGCCTGGGCTTGGAGCTGTCCGGGCAACACTGGGCATCCCTGGCTGTGGGCAGTGGTCTTGCTCTTTTTTTTGATCATTTCCCTAGGGAGAAGCAGAGCAGGTGTTGCTTCTCCTCCTTCCTTACTGCTCTCACCCCAATCCTGCAAGAGGGTCAGTGCAGTGGCTTTCCCCATTAATAAAGCCTTGAGATAACTCCCTGCCTGGGACAGTGACCGAGGCGTGTTTGACTTGAAACAGCATGTTCTCACTAGCTGTCCAAAAACCTATTTCAGGTGAGAATAACTCCACACGTGTGGTGGGAAAAGCAAATGCCTTCATTCAATGACTCACTTTCTTTCAGCATCTCATTGTCGGCCCTGCATTTGCTGGAAGGGGATTTTGCTCACAGTTTTGCTGTCCCAGGTTGGATATGCTTGGCTCTTCCCTGTGTTAAGGTGAGCCTGTGTCTGTAGTTCTGGATATTGCTGCTCTGGTATTTATTGTATGGATGGGAAACTGTTTTTCCAAATAGGGTGTGTTGTCCTGCTCCATGTCCCATCATGGCAAGTGCGTAGAGCACCGTTTCTGCTGAGTCCTGGCATCAACACATTGCACCTTCTCTGCAGTCCCTAAGGGACAATCACTAGAGAGGCTCCCAAAGTATTCCTTTTCTGGGGAGGCTGGTTGTGGCTTGTCACTGAGTTGGAATTTAATTTCATACTGGATTTTAAAGTAATTATTTCAATTTGAAATGCAATGTGTCGTGTCAATTCTCCTTAACCAAAAGAAGTGGTCAGGGAGAATGGAGGAGCTGCTACTTTTCTGAGGTCAGTCAGTTTGAATGGAGCAAACCATGTTTTCCTGAGTGGAATGCTTGCTGCAAAATTATCATAGAGGATGCTTTGAGGTGGAGGAGTCCTGGGAAGCAGCAGGCATAGGCAGGGCTGACTGGTCATTTTTAGCTGGCAGTGCAGGCAGGAAGTGCTCAGGGAGGATCAGCTCTGAAGCAAACATCCTGCAGAGATAAGCCAAGGGGTCAGCTTGCAACTCAGTCAGTGTAAGATGTGGGAAGAAGAGTCAATGAGGAAGACACAAAGCCCCAAGGGAAATTAAACCCTCATCCAAGCTCCTGCAGCATGTGAGAGGACTTCTTGGAAATCAGTGGTTTTGAGGAACAGAATACCTAAGCATCTCACCAATATATTCAGTCTTACCTTGGATCACTTTTAGCCTGAAAGCCTGGTACATGGAAAAAGGCAAAGAATGACCTCATAGTTTAGCATTCCATCATATCATTGCTGTTGCAGAAGCTTCAAAGGGAGAAGAAACCGCACATTTGCGGTATGAGAGAGAGGCCAGTGCTTTCACAGTCCACATTCCTCATGCTGCCATGTAAGTATCTTATGGCTGTTCATGGGCATTCCCATTGCAGTGACCTTGAGAGGCCATACATATGATGGGGAGAGGAATCCCAGAGTTTCTGGGAACCACCATTTCAGGGTGTTGGCAGGTAGTATCCCACAGTGATTTTTCTGGGTCACACGTCCTTCCTTTCCCACCCTCCCTCCACAGCTGGTGTTGAACGAATGCAGAGGAGGACATTTAATCCTTTCTTTGAGTCATTTCATAATCTAAGGCTAAAGGCTACAGATGAGCGTGGCCTGTGGGGGACAGGGAACAGTTGAAGGTCCTGGTCAGCGTGACAGGTGGTGGTGTCAGTGCAGCAGCCGCCAGGCTGTTTTAAAGCAGAACCCTCTCTAGATAGTTTTTAAAAATGTACGTGATATCTCACAAAAACATGGTCGGGGTGTGGATTCCAGCTGTGCACTTCAGAGATTTCCGATCTTTTGTTTCCCGTGCATGAACCCAACGCACTAATCTGCAATTTGGGGTCTGACTCTGCTCTTTGCTCCAGCCGGCGGAGCTGTGCCGGGAAGTGGGACGCCACGTGTGACCCGCAAGGGCTCAGCAGAGAGCAAGCCAGGAGCAGCGAGGGGGAAGGGGAGCAGGTTGGGCTTGATTTCTATGGCTCAGTCTGCAAAATGCTGTCCTGCCGTGCAGGATGCTGCTGGGAGATGGGACATCTCCTTGGATGCTCTTCTAAAGACCAGGAATCCTTGAAGCCATCTGCTACCCTCACAGAAGAAGCACAGTGTCTGGGCTCTCCTGGGCTGCACCCACGTCCCAGCTCTCTGAGGAGGCCTTTCTTGGAGCCTTGCCCTTGGTACAAAGATGTGTGCTGAAGCTGCAGGCTTTGGGCAGCATCCCATGAGGGCATAGCTGCTGCTGGTATGAGTGCAGGCAGGCTCTGAGTAGGGGCAGAGGTGGTGCAGAGCCCATTTTCCTCATGCATCAGAGAGGACCAGCATGATGGGGGTACACTTCTGCAGGCCTTTGCTCTATCATCATTGTTCTTAGCACCTCCAAGATGGGTCCTGGGTATCTTTGCCCTCCTGGGCACAGGAGCTGCTGCTGCACTCCCATGGCATCTCTGGGGAGACTCAAGAAAAAGGATGAAGACCTGCAGCCCACCACTGGAGCCAACACTGGCAGGAGCCAGGTCAGGAAGTACAAAGCAGTCTGGAGCCAGTGTGTACCAGTCATGCAGGCAGCTGGGTACACCGGCCTGAAGAGGTTCTTTGGAAGAAGAAGCCAAGGCCATGTAACAGGGCTGCTCCTGTACCGTGCTGTGGGCTTGGAGCTATTCCCTTTGTGGAGCTCAGACCCAGCCCTGCAGCCTTTCCCTGAACTTTCTTAATTTCACCACTGACTTCAGCGAAGTGAGGGTTTCCCTTGTGCTGGCTGTCACGAATGCTTGTCTTGCGATGGAAGTGACATTTGTTTTCTGCAATGATGACATTTTGCCCTCCCAGAGCCAGTTGAATTCTTGCTAATCCTCCCTTCTCTCGATTCACACATTTTTTCTTCATTCTGCTCCTAGACCACAGCGCTTCGCTAAGCATCACAGTCAGCAGCAGGTAATTTAAGCACACATCTGCTTGCAATCTGGGAGAAAGGAGAGAGGCAGTTTGTCTTTGTTAGAAGCCTAGCAGTCATGGTTCTTTGCTTACCTGATGGCATTAAGGCTTTTTTTGTGGCTCTGTGGGGGCCAGGTGGGAACCAGGAGTTAGATAGAATGGGGACAAGGTGCCCGGCTTTGATCCCTTGCCCAAGGGTATCACTGGGGGGGACGTTCAACCAGAGTTGATGTGCTGCATGACCCAACTTGAGTGCTGGTATCTGCTGAGTTTTGCTTCCTCATCTCTCTTCCTGTAGGTCCTCTTCTTGTGGTCTGCTGGACTTCCAGCCTTCTCCATTGAAGGCTCACTATCCTGCTCGCCAATGGCACCCGGGTCTGATAGACAGGGAAAACCACTGGAGTCGGGGTGCAGGCCCATGCCCTCATTTCAGAAAAGCTCTGGGGTTTTGGTCCAGTCCCTATGGATGAGGCAAGTAACACAGGATAAGCAGGATGAGGTTGGAGCTATTGCTGGGACTGCAGGGAGATTAAATAGCACAATCCTGTAGGAAACGAAGGTTTGTCTCCTTCCAGTGCTTCAGGACAAGCTTGTTTCAGCAAATCCTCCGTCCCCTATTGCTATTCCTTCCCTTGTGTTTCCTCTTAACACAGCAAGCTGCTTGGTTTATTTTTGGAGCTGCCCACTCCCCACCAGCAGCACAGACATACCAGGGCATTCATGTATCAGAAAGGCTGAAGGTGTGGAAATCAGGAGATAGTGCTCATTTTCCTGGGAAAATAAGGACACATCCCTACGTTTTTCCAAGAATCCATAGGAGTGGAGCAGTGCTCTGATGATCCCTCTGCTGCCATGAGAGACTGGGGCTATGGAAGGATGCTGCAACCCTGACACACTCTGCACTCACCCCTTGCAGACCTCTCCTTTCCTGTTCCAGTCCCTGTGACTAGTTTTTAAATGTATCGGAGCCTTTCTTCATGTTTTCCTAAGTTTAGACTGCTTGCCTTTTCTCTCAGTGTCCCAAAACAGCTGCTGAATGGAAGGCAATCTTTTTCTGATATTCAATACCGTAAGCAGGAGTGATTTGAAAATGTGTTGATTCCTTAGACTGTGGGAAACAGACCTGTACTGCTGGCAAAACTGGGCTGAAAAGTAATGTGGGTTTTTTCAGAGTGGTTTTTTTTTCTTTTTTCAATGGGTTCATGGTAAAACAACTCATATTTCTTCATTGCTTTGAATTTTCCCTGGAGGATTCTAGGGGGCTGAAGTCTTGTATTTCTACACTTGCTTGCAGAGATGGCAAAATACAGTGGATTCACACAAAAGCCTCATATTTGGCAGCACTGGAAAAAGGGGATCTGTGTAATGCCCTGAAGTGCCATTCTTACAGCCCACAAAAGCCATACATCCCCAAGAGGAACCCAATGCCAAAATTAGCTGAGCTCACAGCCACATGAGTGGAGTGAAGTGGCTGTCCCTCAGTCGGTGCCAGAGGAGCTGTGCTCCCCAGCCCTTGCTTTGACACAGATGTTTTTTGTCACACTCGGGTCCACTGGGAGCAGTGCTGGGGCTTTCCACTCCCTGCACCTTCAGGGCATTCATGAGGGAATTGCTCCCAGCATCGGGCTAGGCCCTGCTGGCCAAGTGTGGGGTGAGGTGTCTGTACCCAGGGTTGGCCCGGATGCTGTGCTGCCGGCTCTGCGTGGGATTTCCCCTGTCCAGCCAGCAGCCTCAGGTCCTCTAAAGATTGTGTGTTTGAGATATGTGTAATATTAATCCATGTCAAGCCTATGGTTTCCAGCACTGCTGGCTTGGGCTTTTACAGACTGGCTTGCTGTCACTCACCCACGGGCCGTCTAAGTTAGCTTAATGAGGAAGCCAGACTAGGATGAAATAATTAATGCAGCTGTAGAGCAGAGATATAGGAGTCTTTGGGGAATAAGGGAGCTGGCCCAAATCCTCCTCCCCAGCCAAGGCGCTCCAGACCTTTGCGAAGATTCGGAAATACACTATTTCCACTGGGTGCTGAAGGTGGGTCTGTCGTCCTTCCAAACCAGGATGCTCCCAGGAGCTCTTGGAATCAGCTGTGTAGGCACAGGGATCTGGACTGGGTTCAGGGCAGCCGCTGGGCTGGGACTGAGAGCTAGGAGCACTGTGGGGGGCCGTGGGTGTTTTGGGAGGGTAAAACCTCCATAACAGGAGAGAGGAGAGCAGTGCTGGGCTCTGGAGGGATGGTTTGTGGTTGGTATCCTCTTCTTGGCTCTGAGAGTGGGGAGATGGGCCAGAGACCACTCACTTCAGGCTGGTCCTGCTCCACCAGTATGAACAGGCAGTGTCAAGGGGAGGCACCCACTCCCACTGTGGTCCTGCTGCTCAGCACGAGCCCAAATTAAAGAGGGTTTATTTAGTAAACCCATTTCAGGATAAAGCTTTTGATTTATAGGCACCCCGATAGTGCTCCAAGGAGGACTTGTACAACTTTAACTGCATTTTCTCAGCATCACACCAGCCCAATAAAAGAGAGTTCATATGCGCTGCACAAATTCTCACTTCCAATATAAAAAAGGTTTTATGAGACTGGAAGTCTCGCTGGCTCCGCGGGGCCGGGTGTATTGGCGGATACTCCGCATGACAGACCCTTGATTCCTCTTTGAGTTGTCAGACTTCAGTAGCATTTACAGCTATTTAGCTATCAAATTTTATGTGCGGCTCTGAGAGAAGTGTGTCTTTTAAATACTGCTCTGTCTCATAAACAGCAGTCTGTTAAACCATGTCAATGGTACAAACAGTTTGTGAAGCCGCCCGATGCAATCGCCTACAGCTCCGCTCATTACCTGAGCAGCAATGTGCTGAACAACTCAACAAGTTAATTTCTCGAGCCAGTTGCCTTGGCTGGGGATCAGCTTGCCAAGCAAAAGCTGGTAATAACCATGCTCTAGCAGCCCGGATTTGGATCATGTTTTAGCTAGCGTCTGTAAAGCCCTGCTTGCTCAGTGCTCCGTTGGACAAGGGTCTGGTGTTTGTCATCTGCACTGTGGTTATATCAAGAGGTCACCAGCAAGATCACATCCCTGATTTTCCAACTGAAAACTTCAAAGCTCAGGATCTCTTCCTTTCTGCAGAAAGACCCTTTGGTCTTCTCGTTGGTCCTCCTCTTTGGAGAAGGAGCTGGAGGCAAGACATTCCCAGGGTGCTAGCCTTGACCATGACCATAAGAAAATGGTCATGTTATTGCTGTTATTGCTCCTTCAAACTTCCCCCTAGGATATCCCTTTCCTGTCACCTTCCCCCTATGTACTTTTCCCAGCCATGGTGCAGGGGAACAGCGTGTACCACATTGCATCTCCATTCTATTTATCTGGTGACCCAAGCTGAGCCTGTTTGCGTTGGATGAGAAACAGAAGCTTGCTCGCCCTCTTTGCTGATACTGCAATCACGCCAGCTCCAATGCTTGGGATATAATTTATGGACTCTGAGCAACGGTCGGAGCTGAGCCAGACATGAGCTTGCAGACTCTTCTATTTCCTTCTTTTCTTCTTTTTCTTCTTCTTATTACTTAAGCACAAACTGGTAACTTTTTGTGTGTTTTCAAGCCTGTGCCACTTGTAAGGTGCAGGCTGTGTGAGGAGCCCAGGCTGGGGGCACCTTCACCCCGGGGCGCGGGCTAACGAGCTGCTTGCATGTCTAATTGCCGCCGTGCGCTGCAGACTGGGAGGTTTGCACTCCCATCGCTGCTGTTTTCGTGTGCAATGAGCCGGGGGACGGCGGGGAAAAATATATATGTGCGTGTGCAGCATGGTTATTTTCAAATACGAAATTGCACCTGCAAAAATAGAAGCCAGGAAGGGACTGGCGAGCGGCTCGGAGCTGGGAGGCGCCATGCGTGCGGAGCAGGGATGGAGACGGCGTCTCCGAGTTTCTTTCCCATGCTCATGCCGCCTGATAGTCTTAGCGGACATTACTTTTCCTCCCACTTGCATTTCAATTAATCATCTGCTTGTCAGCGCTCTTCCCCCCAGCTCCCCTCCCCGCCAAGTCTCGGGGAGCAGCGCGCACACATGTAGGCGCCCATGCACGCAGCCTGCGTGCTGACGGGGTTGGCTGCTCGTTAATCACTTACTGGTGTCATGCGAGTCGGTCCCCACAGAAGGAAGTCTGGAAAAGGGGAAGACAGCCATCTCCTTGGTCTCCATCGATGGGGATGAGCTGAGCACAGTATCCGGCCCTGGTACGCTGCAGTCCCATGGTCTCTGTCCGTCTCCATGGTCTGCATCCCACTCCAGGCAGAGAGCTGTTCAGATTTGTTCAGTCAGACTTTTCTTTCCAACATGTTCAAAAGGAGAACTGAGCAGAGCCATTCTCCTCAGAATTTGTGGTGGAATTCTTCATATTTAATTTTTCTTAGCAATGGCACGTTCACCCGTCCTTCCAGGTGAGAAGTGACCTTGCCAGCCTCCTGCCCTAGGCAGGGTGAATGCTGAGAGGGGACCAGTTGAGTTTGCCCATTTGGGTTTTGAAAACCTCTAGGTCCCCACAGCCTGTTTGGGTTTGTCTTCTAGCAGGTGACTGTCATAGGAAAATGTCTTCCTTACAGCAAGCCGTAATCTCTCCTGTTACAGCTCCTGCCTCTTGTCGCTCATCTTTCCACTATGGAGGAAAGAGTCTGTTTGCATCATCTCAGGAATCTCTAGCTAGGAGCTGTCAGGTTGCTGTTTGATCCCCACAAAACTATAATTTCTTCAGGCTGCACAAGCCCTTTTTCTCAATTTGTCCTCATTCCTGCGTGCCTCAGCCTCATCACCACCCTGATGGCCCTTCATGGACTTGCTGGAGGTCAGCAGTGCCCATCTTTTACCAGGGCCCAAAAACTAGGCACAGTGCTCCAGATGTGGTTTAAGGACTTTTTTTTTTCCATTTAATTTTTTTCCATAGTGGATCTTGCAGACCCTGCCTAAGCATATACTTGGCATCAAATTTCCCCTCCGATTGGGAAACGTTGCCAAAAAATATGAAAATTAATAAAGTGTGTGTGTGTGTGTGTGTGTGCGCACATTAGTGTGCACAGTTATTTAGGCATGATTCCTGTTTGGAAGATTCAATAGCGTTTTTTTATTATTAATACTTTTCAAGAGTGCGTTTAAGAATGACAGTTTGAGCCCTGCACTGAGCTGTCTTTGACTTCACTTCAGCCACAGAGATCGTGGGCTTAGATGGTTTCTTTTCCTACCCCCTCTCCTTGCCCACATTTCTCTCAAGTAGTGCTCTGAGTTTTCATCTGCCAGGAAGAAGCTTTTCAGGGGCGAGTCAGGATCTACTCCAGTCAGAATCTGCAGGGGCTGGTGCACCCTGTGCTGGGAGGTGCTGGAGCTGTAGAGAGCTGCTTGGTAGGAATGAGGGGTGCAGCCAGAGCTAGGGAAAGAGAGCACAAATGCTTTAGGAAAGGTTAAAGAAGGTGGGCAAGCTACAGGGCGGGAGGTGGTAGGGTTAGAGCACATTAGAGGTAGGGTCTCACAGAAGGAGGGAGGCTCAAGGGAAGGAAGGGAGCGTTTGCTGTAGGTGAGCATCCCAGTTGAAAGGGCGAGAAGATGCTCAGTGTGCAGTTGGCTATGTCTGAAAGAGTTCACTGCCTTGTTGCAGAAAAGCAAATGCTGCTGAGCCAAAAGCTGAGGGTGAAAGGGAGAGAGCCAGCAGCACTGGCGGGAGATGAGGGACCAAGCGAGCCATGGCAGTCATCTCCTTGCTGGTACAGGCTCTGCTCTGCAGCCATAGTGGAGTATTTTCAGTCTTCCTGAGTTCTGCAGAAGGACATTAGCTAAAGCATGTACCAGGCAGCAGGACCAGGATGAGCCACAGCCATGTCCTTGGGGTGGAAAACTGGGAATTGAACTGAAACCTCTTGCTGTGCCAGGGAGGTGGATGTCGGGCTTCCACTCTCCATGCCAGCAGCATCAGAATGGGCTCAGGCAACCAGAAAGGAGCAAAACCAGGGGCAGAAATCTGTTTCCCTGCATTTGCTGCTCATCTCTGTGTCTACCCTGTGGTGAGTGCAGCGAGCTGATGCGTATGAGCAGACCTGACTCTGGCTCAGCTTTTCCTTTGTTCTGCCGTTGACAAATATTCAGGGATTGAAAGTGAAATACTGTGCTTTCCTCTTCCAAAGTTAAAAAAAAAAAAAGGAAGGGAAGGAGCCCCTCTTGCATGCTGCACCGGCGAACCCTCGTCATCCTGTAGCAGGAGGCCAGCACACATGAATATTCCTGTGCAATATGCGCGAGTGATGAGCCCCATATGCAGGCCTTGGGAGAAATTAAATGTTTTCTACGGCATTTTCAAAAAGCCTTTCTATCAAAGTGCTCGGTCGGGAGCCAAAAACGCCCCAGCTTTCGCGGCCCCAGCTGGTTGACACTTTTTTATTATTTTATTTTTAAATGCTGATGAATATTTTCTGATTAAAAAACAAGCCGTCCCCTAAACTGAGTCTTGCCCCAGTGGATGGATTTGAGCCAGAGTTTGGGAGGGGGCTAGAGGCTGCCAGGGACTCCATGGCTGCTCTTGGCTGATGGTTTTTTCCTTCCTTCAGTGCTGGAGCTTGCAGGAAGGGTCCTGAGACAAAACATACACGTGGTCCACATCTGCCCAGCCATGCCTGGTAGAAAGCAGCCGGCTGGGCAGGGGTGGCACCCTAGTTCTTGCCTCCTGCCTGGCCCCTGAGAGGGCAGGAATGAGTACAGGTTCCAGGCAGGAGGTTTGAAGAACACCAGCCTCCCGGGTTGGAGATCACTGGGGTGTAGGTGGGCAAGGGGACTTCCAAGTCAAATTGTCCTTCATATACTGGCTGCTTTGCCTGCAAAAGTGAGAAAGAGCAAAGTCGTGGCGTGATTTTAGGGGTGGAGGGGATTGGGAGATTACTGGAGGGAGAGGGACCCTAAGGGGAGGCAGATGCACAGGATGAGACTTAGTGCTGGCTCTTGAGCTCAGGGACAAAAACTCTTGACAGTTTTTAGGCATGTGAATGTGGTGCAGAGTTGGAGAGGAGCTGACTTGTGAGGAGCGTAGGGATGGGAGATAGGCGCTGGTTCTGTGGACTGGAAGGAAAGGAGAACCTGGAGAGTCCAACGAGGGCCTGGCTGGTGGGACAGCAGGGTGATGTGCCCCAGCAGTGCAGAGAGTGTGGGACTAAGCAGGAGGAGCATCAAGCACTTTCCTGCTTAGTCCTGGAGTCTGGTAGCATGGCCACCTCCACACCCACAGGCCCTAGACTTGCCCCAGGATGAATTTAGGCCTGGATCCGTACTCCTTGGATGCGAGTCTTCATGGCAGGTCACAGAGGCTACTTGCATTTCTTTTTAGCACTTGGCTTTGAGGGTTTACTAGTGGAAAAAGTGCCTTGGAGGAGGAATACTGACAGCAGCTGCCCTTGCCTCCAGCCTCCTCTGCGGCAGCCACAGGGCTTGAGAGTGGAGCAAAGCTCAGGTGATGGAGAAAAAAAACTGTTGGAGTCTTGCAAAGTGGGACCTCTCCCAAGTGAGTTGTTTTTCTCTTATATATCCAAGCTGGCTTCAGACTGTTTCCAGTGTAGGTAGGTAGGAATGTGACAGTATGTCCATCTTGGATAGTGTATCCCATAAGCCATAGGAAAGAAAAAACAAAGAAAGGAACTGTGCGGTTTGACATCACTAAATCAGTTCTAGGGCTTGGTACCAATGTATGCATCTTTCCTCCCTTACAGGGCTGAAAACAAATTGGATTTTAATCCAATTTCTCCTGTATTGAGTATTCAATTAATTCTGCTGGCTTTACATACCAAAATCTTCCTCCAAGTGTACATCTTGGCTTTCTTTTTTGGAAGGAGGCTGAGACCCAAATACAGTCTCACACTATAGCTCACCTGCCAGTGGCAACATGCAGTGACACTGGGCTTGCCAGAGCTCATTGCTGCTCACAAGAGCCATGCTCGGAGGGAATCCTTGTTTCCAAAGGGGTGTTTTGTTTCCCCCTTCGCTGCTGAGCCTGTCACATTACCCCGGCACGTGTTTCAGTGTACAGCCACTCCGTCCTCCTCTTTGCCCCATGGGAATTGCTTCCCTGATGTCCGACAGCTAATACCCCCAAACAAACATGCTAATTTAAGAGCTGTTAAAGCCCGGGGGCAGCGGGAGGTCACAGTCAGCACAAACAGATGGTGTTTTGTCCTTGGTAATTAAACTTTCCTGTAGTTTTGGGCGAGAGACTTTCTTGACTTTTATTTCAGCACAGCTGCCTCGGGCCAGCTCTTTCTCCCTCCTCATCCTCTGCTCCCTCTCAGCAGCCGCCGCCGGCGGGGTCTGGGACAGGACCCCCGGGAGAACGAGAGTCTCCACGGGGTTTCAGAGGTGTCCTCAGTGGCCCCTGGGACTCACCCCAGATGCTCTGCTGGCTCCAGGCTCCAGCAGCTAGAGCCCCTCAAAGAGACAGCAGTTGGAGGCCAGGTGAGCAGTGGCAGACCAGGGTGCTCCCAGCCCATTTCAGAAATGCTGCTGGGGGAGAGACCTTGGATTTCTGTTTCTTGGTTGCTTTCCCTTTCCACCAGCTCCATTCCAGGCAATGCCAAGCTGAGAAGGGGCAGTGGGGCAGGGGGCAGTGAGGTCCTGCTGCGAACTGAGGCAGTAGTGATGGCGAGACAGCTGCTGACACGTGGTAAAGGTTGGCCTATGAATAGTGCCATTTAGGGGTTCAGAACGAAAAGGGGTCACTTCCTTCCCACTGCTTTACCATTTTGCAAGCAGGAGCAGGTGCCCCAGTCCTACTGCCAGTCTTAGGCTCAGTTCTGGGACAGACCCCTATGTGTGTACCAAAGAGGCTACTGGCAGCAGAAAGCCACCTTCAACATCACTGGCCCCAACATGGGCTACCCCTGCCAAAGGGCAGGATTAGTTCCTCCGTTCAGTGCCACCCTTTTCACTTGATGTCTGGGCATTACATAGACCCCACCCATGCCTCAGGTTTCCCCTTCCACTGCCCACTTCAAAAACTGGGTGCTGCTGTGGTGTCTGAGGACAGTCCCCAGCAGACTGCACAAGGCATGCTGGGTGCCTGTGGGACCTCATGGGGTGAATGGGGTGATGAAAGTGTATGGAACTGGGTGAAGCAATGAGCACCAAACCCTGTCTGTCTGCAGTGTGGGCAGTGTTTCACTCCAGCCTGCTTTTCCCTGCCCAGGTTTTGGGCAGCTTTCTTGCAGTGGGGAAAGAGGCAGGGGGAAGCCCATATGCAGGTGGAGGACAAACGTCTTCACTGTCCCACCTGTCCTGGCTGCCAGTGTTCCCATAGCAGCTTTACAGCCATTACAGGCACACAGTCCTCAGCATCCTGAGCCCCTTCCTGCCTCCAACAGTGTTTGCTGCCCTGCCTGGGCCTTGGAAGCTGCCTGGCTCCTGCCTACTCCATCCTCCTGCCAACTCGCACTGCAGGCAGGGGGAAGAGATGAAGCAAAGCAAAACAAATCACAGTCACTGTCCCTGGAGGTATTTAAAAGACATGTAAATATGGGACTTAGGGACATGGTTTAGTGGTGGACTTGGCAATGTTAGGTTTACAGTTGGACTCAATGAGGTCTTTTTCCAACCTAAATGATTGATTTTATGATTCCACGATCCTGAGGTGTCTCTGGAGAGGCAGCGTCAGAGTCATTGGAGTGGCTTCCTCTGTGCCAAGAAAAAAAGCCCAAACAAAAAAAGCAAGCTAAAATTAAAATGCCCAAGAAGCTCTGTACAACTGGATGTTCCATCACTTGCTGCCCCAGCTGCTAAGCCAGTATCTTAATTCTCTCCCTGGACAAGACAGGCTGCCAAGGTCTCTTCCAGTGCTTCTCACTCCAATCCTGCTGGTGTCCCTGAGCCCCTGCAGCACAACTTCAGACTCTCATCCCTGTCCAGTTCAGCCTTAGCATGCTGGCAAAAAGCAAACATGCCCTGCTTTCCGAGCAGCAGAGCTGTGGCCTCAGTCCTTGCCTCTGTGTGTTGATTCAGGAAGGAGATGTAGCTCTCCCTGGCTTGGGGACTTCACCACCAGAAGGTTTACGACGGCCGAACCAGCATGGACCAAGCCAGCATAGACCTGCCTGTGCTGGTGTCCAGCCCCTTACATGGGTGCTGCAGAGCACAGACCTCTAGAGGAGCATGTTTGGGCTAATAAGGGATGCAGTCTTCATGTTTCAAGCATAACCCTGTGAAACCTGTGTTTCCCGGTGCTACTGAGGAGGATACTGAAGTTCCTGCAGCCAGAGACCCTCCAAAATCTCTACTAGCAGAGACTAGGCTCCTTAGGCTTGGCAAGGCTTGGAAATGCCTTGCTGCTCTATGCCATGTCTGCTCTGCCATGGGCATCCAACTGACAGAGGAAGTCTGGACAACAAGCTCCGTCCTCCCTTTTCTCTTTGTTTTGCTCTGGATGGCACATGACTGTGCCTCAGTCTGAATTTAAATACTAGGATGCTTTTTTCTGACCTGAAGCCTTACATCTTAAGGGGTGTTGGGTATTTCATAAAGGAACCTGGCCACAGAATCTCCTCAAGACAGAAAGTGGGGTTGTGAGCAAAATCCTGGGTGGGTTGAAGGGCAAAGCAGCCCCTCAGACAAAAATAGGAGTTGTTGCCAGCATTTGCCTGGATATCACAAACTGAACCTGGAGTGAGGAAGCAAGACCTTCCTAAAGCATTTGGGGTTGTTTGCTCAGTGTATGGGAGTTTGGTTTGGGTTTTGTGTTTGTTTTTTTTTGGTTTGTTTTGTTCTGCATTGTTGATATTCTGTTTTTGTGGGTGGAGACTGGGAATTGAAGTGCTGAAATTCAGTGTGACACCAAGAGTTCCAAACCATCATAATCACAGCCTAGAGAGGCGGAACGAGCAGGATCTGCTCCCAAATAGCCTGTTTTGGGTGAGAGTGGAGCACTGGGAAGCACCAGAACCACAAACATCTCCCATCTCCAATCTCCCTTCTTTCTCTGTCTGATCTCTTCTGTCCGTCCCTGGCATGGTACCATCAACTCCATGCCATCTATGGAAAGACACTGCTCAAGTCCTCATTTTAACAGAGGCTCCAGATAAAAAGCGCTGTCTTTGGCAGTTCTTTAATAGAAGCAAAGATCCAATTGATTCTTGCAATCTCTCTCTGCAGGGAGCCGGGAAATGCTCAGTGCAGAGGAAGGTTGAGTAAAAAGAGGGGGGGAAATTGCATTTCCCATTGTTGGTCCAGGCTTTCCTCCATTTCAGAAGCTGCCCAGGTGTGGATGTGGGATCTGGAAGGTGGGCTTGGGTGTGGCAGCTCAGCTGAGCTTCCTGCCCAGGTGGCACTGGTGTCCCTGAGAAATATTCCGGGGGCAATGTTCCTCTGCAATCTCTGCCATGGGGATTCAGGCCCCCTCCTGCCCTACTGGGCTTTCTTACAGTGCCAGTTTTGAAGACCTGTGGTGCTTATTAGTATGCTGCTCTTTGTGTTGGCTTTTATCACTGCTGGAGCAGATGGCTGGTCTTGGACTGCTGCCCTCTGCTTGAAATAAAACTGGTTACGGTGGTGGGGGTTTTGAGGACAGGTACAGGCTGTGGGAAACATCCCCTTCAAGGCTCCAAGTGGGAAGAGGGGATGGGCAAAAGCAGCATGGCCCCACAGTGGATGTGGCACCGAGGGCTGTTGGTAGGCAGGGTAACTGGAGAGGTTTCCATCAGTGTACTTGTCCAGTGCTCTCCTGACATTGTGCTCCTGCCTGTCCCTAGGCTGTGGAGGAATCATAGCACCCAGCATGTGTCCCTTGTCCTACGAAGGACAGGGGTGGACTGCAGTCCTGCTGCTTTAGGGCTTGCTGGTCAGTTTGAAGAGCTGCAAGGTGTGGTTTGAGAGGAAAGGACTCCACCTTGCTCCTGGAGCAGAAATCCCCCAGCCCCTGGAGCTGCAGGGTGAAGACCTCACTGCTGGGAGTCTTGGGACCCTGCTGGCCTTTCCACAGCTCCCTGCCCTGGTGGGAGCATGTCGCTGTGATCCATGGGAGCAAGAAAATACCTGTCCTGGGTGCTGACTTGTCAGTCAGGCAGGTTCCCAAGGAGCCTCAGCCATTTCATGAGTTGCTTGTTCCTCCCCAAACCATCCCAGCTCCCCCTGGATCTCCTAAACTCTGCAGTACCCCCTGCAAAGTAGCTCTCATTTTATCTGGGCTGATGCTCCCTCCAGAGGAGCTGCTTTCTTCATTCCCATGGGTATAGGGATCAGCTTTGTTCACTGTTTTTCTCACTGAAGACACCCTACCTGTGACATGCAGGGAAGGTGGAGCAACCCCAGGTTTCAGCGGGTATGTTGGAGCCAAGAGCCCTGCAAGTCTACAGCTGCCTTCAGGGGCACATCTTCCACCAAAACAGCTGGGAAATTTTGTGAGGACCATCCTTCCACCTTTTGTCCCTCGCTTAGACCACAAGGGCAGGAGGGTCTGTGCAGCCACTCAGGGATCCAGTGGGTGCTGGGATGGCAGAGACACAGTGATGGAGGAGCTTTGCCATGGGGGGCTCTTTCCTCCAGGGCATCCTCTTGCTTGGGGTCTCCACTTCATAACCAGAAAGGGAGAAGGTGGAGGGAGGAAAGTCACAGTCCATGAGAGCCATGAGTGAATTAATTTCAGCTGGCCTCAGTCCTCCCTGTGGTGCTTGTGGACCAGGAGGGCAGCACTAATTGCTCTATTGGCAGTGGGGGTTTAAATTAGATTTAAGAAAGCTTTCCAGGCAGCAGGGATTCTGTCTCTGCAGGTAAGGCTTTCTGATAGCACGTATTAAGGAGATGATAAAGTCCCTCTCTTCTCTCTTCCTCTTAAGCACAAAGTGGAGTTTAATGCTGACAGGGCACTGTAGGGCGAGAAGGTTTCAGGGCTGTTAGCAAGTGTCTGACACTAAATGACAACTGCTTCTTCCTCTCCTTTCCATTGCCTTGCTGCCAGGGGTGATCTGAAAGGAGGAGACAGCACTCAGTGCTTTCAGGTGCTCAAGCACTGCTCCCAGGGCTGCCCTCCTTCACACAGTGCTGCCCAGGAGTGGTGCAATCCCTAGGGAACAGGGGCTGGCAGGTGTCCTGCCCACTGTGGTGCTTCACTGCTCACCCTGGAATCATGGGCTGCCCTTTGGGAAGGATGGCATCTCTCTGGAGGCACCCTGTATCCCCAGGGCCAGGGGAAGCTGTGTCAGGATCTCTGGCAAAGGCTGACATTCTCTCTAGGCTGAGGAATCAAGGGTGGCTTTGGTAAGGGTGTTTCTCCTTTGATAACGCTGGGGCCCAGGAGGTATCTGCTGCAAGTGTGTCCAGTGCAGGGGCACTGTAATGGCTACAGTCAGCATCTGCACTACAGGTGTAGCATCACACCTCTGGAAGAGGCAGATTGTGGCCTCTCCTGAAGGATAGGTGGGCTGTACTGTAATGTCCACAGTCAGCACCTGCAGTACAGGTGTACAGTACCACCTACACTCAGCATCTGTTGTACAGGGGTGCTGCAGTCACTGTGTGCAGGACGGGTGTAGCAGAGCACATGTAGTTGGTGTGTGCAGTACAGGTGTACTGTAGCAGCTACAGTCAGTGTCTGTAGTACAGGGGTACCATGGCATCCACAGCTGGTGTCTGCAGTAGAGGCTGTACCATGGTATCAACGGTTGCTGTCTGCTGTACAATCACACTGCAGTGTCTGCCCTAGGTGTCTGCAGAGTTCCAGGCTCTGGGCAAGGCTGCAGGGGAAGGAAATAGCTAAACAGAGTTTGTTTTCCCTCAGTTCACCATTTCAGAGCCAGTCCCTGTAACAGCACCTAGTGGGGAATTGCCTGACAGAAGACTTTGTCATGGAAATATTAGGTTTTGAAACTTCCACTTTTCTGTTGTGGGAGCCACCCACTTCCAGAGTGAGGTTTTATTTATTTATCATTGCTGAGAGTGAGCTGAGAGTGACAGGTGAGAATTGTGGTGGGAGGCTGCATCCCTTCCTAGCCAGGGATAGCCCTGCCCTGGAGCTGCTGTTTCCAGCTGCCACTTGGTACCCTGTTATCAGTGAGCATCCCCAAGGCTTTGGAGATATACTAAAGCAGAGCTGGAAAGGATCCGTGTCACTGTGTGCTCAGAAGAGGACACTGGGACTGTTCAGCAGATAGTGGCATCCTACTTTTTCCCTGGATAAACAATCCCCTTCGCTCCTGCTGCCACCCTTGGGACTGTCCTCGCCCCATCACACAACAGCACTTAATGTCACATCGCTGTACCCCTTCAGTTTTGATCTGGCTCAGGGAACAGGTGACTGGAAACAAGTTTGGTTTAGACTGAGAGCTGCTGGAGGGGACCATATTCATGTCTATGTTGAGTTGTCTTCTGCTAAGAGTGACCATGACTGATGTCCTCATTACCCTTGGTGTAGAGGACAAGGTAGGGAAAGATCAACTATTTGCTCCCTCCCCAGACAAGAAGCTGGGGACAGGGAAGATAGCTCCAGAGCTGCTGGTCCACCATATCATATGTGCTCCCTCACGTCCCTTCCTCCTGTCCAGGCTTCTCTTTCCTCTCCATGAACAAGAAATTATTCATTACAGGGGAAAAATCTTCCTTTTCCGCAAAAGACTGAGTTTCCCACTGCTGAGTTTGCTGTGTAATAAATGTGGTTCCCGTCCATCACCTCTCAACTGGTCCCTGCTGGTGTGGGGACACAGCCCAGGGAGCTGCACACTTGGTGAGCTGCTGCTCACTGGCCCATGCACCCACATGCTGGGGTTCTGGCCTGTGCTAGAGAAACAGTTAAATGAGCAAATACAGCAAATGGAAATTTGCATTAGAAGCATCTGCAGAAATTGTGAAGGTTTTGTTATGTGCTTGGAAAAAAAAATCAGCATGGCTTTGGGCAAAACAGTCAAACAAAGCAAATACTGCATGGAAAATTGCAATTCAAGTGAGAAAAAGTTGGTTTTCTGGATAGATTTTTCATATTAAAATAGCTCCGGCTTCTGCTTGGTCGCAGGGCTCATCCTTGAGAAGAAATGAGGTTTTACAGGGTAAAAGCAGCTGAGCAGTGAGCTCTCTGTGCCATTACTGGGAGTTTCTGCCTGTGTCCTGGCTGTGCCACAAAGTCCCCAGGGACCTCATCTGGGTCCCTCTGCTCTCTCTTTCCTACATGTATCCAAACAACATCACCCTGGAGATTATCAGTGCTTCAGGACAGGAACCATTCCTTGCCACATAACTATGGTGTCTGTCTTGGCGCTGGTCCAGCCTTAGGTGAGACTGCCAAGCACATGGGCAGGAGCAGCAGCAATTATTTTAACAGCCAGTGAGATGAGGAACAGCAGGAGAGGGCAGCAGGTGGCTTTGCTCCCTGGCAGGTCCAAGAGGTAGAGTGCGATGGCTGGTGATGGTATTTGCAGTGAGCCAAACCAAAGGCTACGTCAAGCAGATCTCACGCTCTTCAAAGAACAGGCTGGTTGCTGGGGGGTCTCTCCTACCTCCTATCATTGCCACTGTCCCCAGCTATGGGGTGGCTACACTAGCTGGAGTCACCTGGACTGTGGTGAAGGAAAGCTCTGGCCCCTGGTTTCTCGCCTGCTTTAATTTCTGGTGCCACCCACCAGCCTTCCAGGGCTGTAGGAATGGAATATTCAGTGGGAAGTGAATTTGGGAGTAAATAGGGAGTTAGATCCTAGTTTGCAGGTAGCTCCCAAGCTGCTCAGGGCCCCACATGTCAGCAGTGCCCCAGGATGTGGCACGACCACCTGCCTCAGGTTCCAGCTATCACCTGCTCCCCAGGCTGCCACTTGTGATGCATCCAGAGCAAAGACAGGGTGACAGTCAGGGAACCATGCTATGGGCATTGAGGGGACACATGGAGGAGCCAGAGTGGAGAGCAGGCACAAGAGGAGCAGGAGAGAAGAAGCAGAGGGAATGATAAGGATGTTGTAATTAGCGCTTAGTGCTCCTTGCCCAGAGCTTTCAGAAGAAGGTCACCTTTATTATCTCTGTTTTACAGGTTGGGAAACTGAGGCATGGGGGAGGCAATGAGAGTGATTTGCTCAAGGTGACTTGGGAGGGTTGGGAGCAGGGCCTGTGGCTGGCATGTCCATGCTGTGCAGCTGCAGTACACTGGGAATGACTCTCACTGCCATTCCTCCCAGCCCAAACCCAGCACTGCAAATTCAGCAGTGGGTCCCTTCTCTGCCCATCTCCAGGCTGCCCCTCTCAAACCCACCACCTCCCACAGCATCCCTGCCCCTGAGAGGCATTTGAGGTCAGGCTGGTCCAGCTGCACCCCAAAATCTGCTCATGATATCCCTCCCAGCTGCTCTTACCTTCCCCTCCAGCCCTGCAAAGGCTCACGATGTCCTGCTGCGAACTCGAGGCCATCTGGGCTCTTGCAACAGTGCTGGGTAATCGAATATGTTCTGGTGGATTTTTTTTCTCTCGCCAATACAGCTCCCCCTTTATTTAGGTTTAAATGGATGCCATCTGGCTAATGAGCCCATACTCATGTTCTAGATTAAACCGCAATCCTGTGCATGTTACCGATACGGCACTGGAGATTAGAGAGGTTTAAATGGTTTTGAAGGTGTAATTTGCTTTTCATGCATGGTGCTATTTACTTCCTGGCGGGTGGGCTGGCATCCCCACTGCTGTCCCCAGCGACTCCCTCCTGGCTCTGGTCTCCTCTACCAGCCCTGGCTTGCAAGAACAGGAGAGCTTGGGCATCTCCAAGCTTGGCAGGGCTTGTGCAGGGCATCTTGTGATTGTTGCTGCCATTTGCCCACTCCTGGGGCGACTTGCTGGTGCAAGGTCTTCATTGCCTGCTTTCCTAGCTGTCACCTCCTCCACACCTCCCTTCACCACAGCATCCCCTGGGACATGGCACAGCTCACTGGGATGGAGTAGCCTCTGCCTCTCTTCTGGCCCAGAGAGGTGGGAAATGACTGTGCCCATATTGACAGGAGGTGGCTGAGGCAGCATGCCACATCTGTTGGTCACTGTGAAGATATGGAAGAGGGTTATGCTGTCCCTGGCATGCCCAGGAGCACGGCTGCTGTTGCATCGGGCTGGTGGGCAGCACCAAAACAGGCCACACTGGAGTGGCAGCAGCTGCCTGTGCTGAGATCTGCGTCTTGCACATCCTAAGCACCAACTGCTGCTGTAAACTACTTGAGTGTGCTCTCATCTCTTCAAATACCCACTTGCAGGCAGTGTCGGCTCCTAAGATGATGCTGCAGCTGCCGAGGAGAGCCTAGCACCAGGGTTTGACTTTCTTAAGGGAAATGTTGAAAATGAGATGACGAAGGCACAGCATTTGTGCAAGGCATATCATCATCTCCAGGCACCTGCTTGTGCTGGCAGCTCCCATGGAAAGTCCACAGGCACTTTGAATGATGAAGCGCATGCCAGCAAAATGCCTCATTTTGCAGTGAGTTCCCCTGTGGCCGAGGTGAAGTCTGGATCTATGGCCATCTCCCTGCTGTCCCATCACGTCCTTTGGCTGCGCGGGAGGGACAGGCTCTCAGCACTGGAGTCTCCTGGGGGCCAACCCTGACTGCTCCTGCCTGTGTTTGCTTCCACAGATGGCTAATCCTGTCCCGTCAGCCTGCTGCGTGGTGCTCGCCGCGGTGGTGGTGGTGTACGCCCAGAGGCACAGCCAGCAGGGTGAGTCCTTCGCACCCCCATACCTTTCGGGTCCTGAAAAACGTGAATGCTTCTCCTCCAGCCTCTCCTCTGTGGGAAGCTGGATGCACCGTCCAGGTTTGCCTGATGCTACTTTTCTGCATGTTACCACTTTTCTCCTCTCCACGACACGTCTCCTCCAGCCCATCACTATGGGGTTTGGGTATCCTGCGTCTTCCCAGCACCTGCTGGTGCCTCTTTCCCTGCCCACACCCCTGTGCATCCCATGGTGACCCTACAGCCAGGGCACTGCTCTGGACTCCTTCCCCCACCCTTTTCTGCCCTGCGCAGCCCACCCATGAAGGGATGAACGGTTGGGAAGAGGCATCAGCCTGACAGCCCCAAACCCTGATGCCCTGCCCCATGACCATGATCTCATCCTGTCTCACCTCCTTGGGATGACTTGATCCCCATTGCCACTACACATCTGCACCCACCACCAGCTCACTTCTCTCCAGGTTGGCAGAGGATTCAGGGCCTACCTTAGTTGTGGCTTTAGACAGACTACATGTTGGAGTCACTGGTAGCATTGGGAGCTGGAGGACCCCACATGATCCTGAGTCTAGGCAGGAAGCAGGAAGGTTATGGGGGATGATTGGGTCCCGCTGTGGAGTCCAGCCCTACAAAAATGGGACAAAATGGGGGACCTCCAAAATGTACTGCTTTTCCTGGCAGACAGCCTGTCTGTAGTTGCCTCTAGTGGATTATAGAGGGGGATTTTGCTGATTAACTCCAGTAAAGACATCTATTTATCCGTGAGCTCTGTGAAATCGAGAAACCCAGCCAGAATGCCCCACTGACTTGCCCTAAATCCATCTGGGCAGGTTTACATTGCCAAAAGCTTCTAGCTTGGACACAAAGCAGCTGGAACTTGGCAGCACCTCTCTATTGCATGGGGACCACCACTCTTTGGACACAGCGGGAGCTTGCTGGCTGGTATTGCAGGAACATCCCCAATCCCTTCCCAGAGTTCCTGCTCAGAACATTTGGGTGCTGATTTGGTGTGTGCTGCTTGTGGTGGTGTGACGCTTCCTGTAGAGAAGTAAAGCTGCTCGGTCCTGCTGTGCCTGCAGGATGGCTGTCTGGGAAGCTTTGAAAGACCCAAGACTACCAGAGCATCCTTTGGATGCACCAGGCTGCTTCCTGCTATGCTGCAGGGAAGTCAGCCCACACCTCCACACAGGGCGATGCACAAAACACAGAAATGCCAGGTACTTTAGGGTTACACATGCTGGAAATTTTTTATCTAGACAGAAACAAATTCTGTTCTCCACCAGTGCTGAGCAGAGTCATCCATTTTGCCACTGGCAGCAATATGTTGGCACAGAGCTGCAGTGACAGTCACCTTCTACTCTGTGATCCGGCAGGATTCAGGGATTTGGCAGCATAGCCTCCCCTGACCTTATGTCCCTCCTGTTTCTCTTGCCTGGCTGTGTCTGGAAGGGAGGTGTCTGGGGCACCAGCTCAAAACTGGAGCTGCTGAAACCTTTGCACATCAACAAGTGCCTAAATGGGGTTTGCAAAGTGAGGCAGGGCTCTTCCCATCTGCAGGAGCCAGAGAGAGTGCTCTACTCTGAGGGTCATAAAAAAGAGACAGGGCTAGAGGAAGGCTAGTAGGGCACTTCCAGGTCTGTCCTCAGTCTGTTCTCCAGAGGCACTGCATGTCCGTCCTGGGCACCTCTCTGAAACACTGAGGGGATGGTCTGGGCAGGGGCTTTGGAGCAGCAGGTTTCCTGCCCATCCCACCATGGGATTGGGCTTGGAGAGGCTGCACACATGCAGGTCAAGCTAGGGAGTGTCTGCCCCCATTTGAGATCCAAGGGTTGTGCTCTGTGCCCCCTACCCAGAGCTCACCCCCTGCTGTGCTGCAGCCTCTCCTCACCACCCAACCCCAGGGCTCAACCCCCACCAGCCGGGCCCTCAGGCTGGAAAAGCACAGCAGGAATGGGGTGGGAGGATGCATTAATCCCACTGGTGGCAGGGACCGGGTGGAATAGGGGGAAGATGCTGGCATAAAGTCCATTTATCATGCACTTGAGGCACGTTCGACTTTAATAGCTCATGAAGCACTTTAAGAGATGCATTAGCACTGAATACTTGAGTGAGGAGGATGTGACAAGCTGTTAAGTGAGCACGAGCACTGCGAGCCTGGCCACCCGCTCCTGGCTCTCATGTGCACCCTGGTGATTACTGGAGCGTCCTGCAAAGTGCCACATGAATTAATAAAAGCAGCATCAGGCTTGGTGAAGGTGAGGCTGCTCGTGCATTAACCCCTCTGCTGCTCATCTTTGGTCCTTCTCCTTGGAGCTGGCAGAGCAAAGGGTGCATCTGGCTGGGATGTGGAAGCTCGGGATGATCCCCTATGTTGGCGGAAGGGAGTGGAGGGGCTCAGAGGTCAGCAGATTTGGGGTACACTTCCTCCCAGAGATCGCAGTGCTCCTTTGCTTTGCATCCATGGCAGGTTGCTAAGGTTTTGCCTTCACCACCCTACCGGGCACTGCCACTTCCAGCTACCCATGGGGGTGGGCACTGTGTGGTGGGAGACCAGAGATATCCAGCAGGGCAGCCCCAGGGGGATGCTCAGAGACTGGCAGTAATGTCCTGGCTCAAGCAAAGGGGTTTGGGTGTCTTGTTGCAGGGAAGGGCAACAGGAGGGGCAGTGAAAGAGAGTGTTCTTGAGTGGCTCTCCCATGGCGCAGTCCCTTGTGTTACCCCAACTGGGGGACACGTGGATAGGACAGAATACCTGTCTGCGGGCAGGGGTGCCGCCCCCCAGAAGAAACATCTCTGATTTCTTGGCTTGTGTCTCTATGCCCAGAACAGCTTAAGCCATTGAATCGGGATTGCTGCCATCCTGCCTCCACTGAGGGGTCTTTGATTCTGTGTTTTGGAGCAGCCGGATTGAACCGCGGGTGCCGCTGGTGCTGCCGCTGGCCAGGAGATGCACCGTGCCCTCACTGCTAATCCTACTGCCACTAAACCCCTCACCCCATGCCACTCAGCCCCTCACACAGGGTGGCTCTGGCAGGCCCCTGTGTTGTGCTCGGCATGGGTGGGATCACTGCTTGCTCCATCAAACACACGGCCTTACCAGCCCGGCCAGTGGCACCAAGTCGTTCTGAACAGCCACCTCAGTGCTCTTTGTTCAGCCGAGGAAAAGGTGATGCACTGGGTGAAGCTGGAAGCGGGATAAAAAGAGATGAGGTTTACAGGCACTAGCTGTCAGAATATGTTTGTTTGACCCTCCTGCCAGACTCGCAGAGAAAGTGGTCCAGGGGTGTCATCCCCAGTGCACGAATAAGCAGCTTTGGATGGGGCTGCCAGATTGGGCCTCCAGAGACAGGCATTGCCCTGGGCAGAGGTGTCCGCATCTGCAGAGATCCAGCCAGAATGGAGGGATGGACAGGAGCTGCAGGACGAATGGGAGAGGTCAGAGGAAGCACAACAGGCTGAAGACCATGGGGAGAGCCTGGTACTCTCCACATAGAATCACAGAATGGTTTAGGTTGGAAGGGGCCTTAAAGATCATCAACCCCCCTGCCATGGACAGCAACACCTTCTCTAGCCCAGTTTATTCAAAACCCCATTCAACCTGGCCTTGAACACTTCCAGGGATGGGGCATCCACAGCTTCTCTGAGCAAACTGTGCCAGGGCCTCACCACCTTCAAGGTGTTGAACTTCTTCCTAATATCTAATCTAAACGTACCCTCCATCACTTAAAAGCCATTACCCCTTGTGCTGTCACTACATGTCCTTGTGAAAAGTCACTTTTCCGCATCTCTTATAGCCCATTTAGGTACTGGAAGGTGCTGTAAGGTCATCCCAGAGCCTTCTCTTCTCCAGGCTAAACTATACCAATTCTCTCAGTCTTTCCTCATAGGAGAGGTGTTGTAGCTCTCTAATCATCTTCCCATTATTGTGGATAGCTCAGTTTTCCTTCCTGTGTTTTGTTCTCCAGGCAGTAGTTGCTGCCAATTTATTTCAGAATAGAGGAAGGTGATGGGGAAAGCTCAGCAGAGCACCAATGCGGTGCTGCCTGCTGTGACCCTCACACCTTTGATTGTCCAAGGTCTCCTTTGTGTGAGAGCAGAGCTAGCAGGGGTCCCTCTCACTAACAGGGCTTGGGTACCCTTAAAGGAAAGGAAGAGGTCACAGCATGAGCCCCGGAGCTTTACCAAAGCCCTTACATGGGAAGTGTGTACATGGTGGAGATGCCTAACCACACATCATGCTATAAAGTGTAGAGGCATGGGTGATTTCAGCTTTTCTACTGAATGCCATGCCTGCCTACTGTTGGAATCATCTTTTCCTATTAGACCCAAGAGCTACAGGAGTCCTGGAAAGACGGAGCTCTGCTTCCCCAGACTCCTGCCGTGACCAAGGCATCTTCCCCATCTGTCACCTCTGCCAGAGTTATGTCCACATCTGTCCCAGATTGAGATTTCTTTGCTTTTAAAAGAGGAGTAATTCTGCTTTATTGATCCTCACCTTGCTGAATTAACTCATGTTTAAACAATAATTATGTTTTCACCTAAGAGAGGAGACAAAGAGATAAAAGTCTCTGGAAATGAATGCATTTCAGATGCCACATGCCAGGGTTAATTTATTGATAGGTGCAGAAGCTCCTATCTCCTCTCTTTCTCAGCAGCAACAAGCAATTAGCCCCCATCATTCCTCAGCCGAGGAAAAGAGAGATTTTGTTTCATTACTTTCCCTTCTCTCTTGCTCTCTTAAGCCCTGACACTAATCTTTTGCAGTCAGTTCTGCTGCAAAGCCTCCTGAGAGCTCCAGTTTGCGTGTGCCTCGTTAGAAATGCTGCCCACATTTCAGCTAAGACAAAGCCTGGACCAGTAAATGGCCTTCAAAATGAACAGCAAAGCCATGCAAATTGGCTTTTTGAAGAGAAACCAGCTGTAGATATGTTCCTCTCTCCCCTGCTCACATTGTCCAGCTTTCTCTGTGTGGCAATTGTAGGCTGACAGGGATGTGACCAGCTCTTTCTGGACTCTGCCTCCTCCACATCACTCAGCCCATGCCAGGGAATGCCATCTGCCTGGCATGCTTAAACTGGTTGCTTTGCTTTTGTTGGTGGTCTCCGGATTTTCTGTGCAGGAGATGGTTTGGACATTCACACAGGACTGTGTGTTTTGTTTGTAGACATCTGTGTAGGTTTTGGTTGTTATGCAAATGCAGTTCAATTTAGATGCCTGGATTCAAGAGGTGTGATGAGGTACCTGGGTCTTGAAAATTGATCTCATGGCACACAGGGGAGATGTGCATCCAACCTAAGATGGCTCTGCAGGAGTACTGTCTACAAACATACATTCAGAAGGTTCTCTTCTCTCTTTTCTCTCTTCTCTCTCCTCTCCTCTCCTCTCTCCTCTTCTCTCCCTCATGGCAGTATCAGAGTGTCCTTCAGTCATGCATTAAGTGACATGACTAACATCTGTCATTTGTTGTTTGTTTGTCCATGCGTTCCCCAGGGCAAGATGCATGTGCAACAGAGTGATCTGGAATTTTTGTAATTGCCAGGGCACAGGCAGTTGCTGAGGAAGGCAAGGTCAAAGGGAGTGCCTTTGTGCACTGAGCGGCCGGCTGGGAGGCTGGAGATGGTGCCTGCTTTCCACAAAGCCTCCTTTCAGGCTCAGGCTGGGGCCAGTACAGGAAAAAGCTCTGTCTTCTTATTGCACAGCACCTTCCCACCTCCCGTGACACCTGCTTGTGTCTCTGGCCAAGTTTTGCTCTCAGCACAGTGCACTGGCACTTCATCTCCGGGTGGCTCCTGCCAAGGCCTTATCAGCGTTGTCCTCCCCGGGACACCATCCTGCATTCTGTGAGTCTGACCTACATTCCTCCACTGCAGATGAATGGACTTGTGTTTGGCTGCATAAAACACATGCTCTTGCCGAGGGGAGGCTCGTATTTTAACTACTCCGGGGCTCTGTGTGTGACGGACTCATCCTTTCCATTATATACATCAGCCTTTGTGTCACCGACAAAGTTTGCCAGCAACAGTTTTATGTTGCCTTCCAGATAATTGATAAGACGAGTGATTAGCAATTGGCCAAGAACAGATCCCTGCGGGGCCACACTGGGAACACCCTCCTGCAATGATGATTCCCCATTAACAATTAATTCCCCATTAGCAATTACATTTTTTAATCCTTCCTGTTATAACTCTGGATGTTCTCATTATCCAGCTGGCTGAAAATACCAGCCTCGCTCCAAACTGCAGCCCCATTCAGCAGAGCCTGCTTAAATCATTCTGAAGGCTGCCGTTCAAGGGCAGGCATCTGCTCTTTGCCTCCTTTGCCTTGCTCATTGCTGCTCACCGCTAAGCCCAGCCCAAGCTCGTGGCCATCCACTGGGGATCAGCGTTGTCCTAGTGGGATTGCTGCATCTGCTGGGGGCCAATCTGCTGGCCCATCCCCATGCTGGCCAGAGGTGCGACCTGGCTGTAGTTCAAGTTGCCCTCTGATGCCTTTCCAAGGAAGGTCCGTCATCTCCATCCCTGAGCGTTCATTACTGTGATGGTTTTCCCACTGCCTCCCCATCTTCCCTGCCAACTCACAGCTGCAGGGAAGCAGCAGAGACAGCAACCCACCCCACCTGCAGTGACACCCCTGCTGCAACCCATTAAGTTCTGTTGCATGCTGTTAGGGTGTTTAAGAGCCCATCAAGGTCGGGGGTTCCCCTTGCTGCTCTGATTTTGCCCTGCTGCTTCCCTGCCCTACATGGTGAAGGTGAGTCTGTCTAAGAAGAACAACCCCAGACCCAAACATCTGCATGCTCCCCTTTTCTTTTCTACCCCTCTGTCTGTCCCTGAGCACCTGGCTTTTTTTTTTTTTTTCCTCCCAGCACAGGATGCATCTCCCAAAAGCTTCCCTGTCTGCAAAATGAAAGAAAACAGCAAAAATAGCCCCAGGTCCTGGAACAACTTTTTCTATTACTGGACATCCCTCTGAGCTCAAGTAGATTTCCTGCCCAGACACAGAGTGAATTATGGCCAAGCTCTCGGCAGCTGACCTTGTGGTCAGCCAGAGCACAGGCTTGCTAATAAATGTGGTCAGCCCCTACCGCAAACAGCCTATTTTTAGTGCCTGTGTTTCCTTGCCCACTGCCTCATCACTCCACAGGTTCCAGAGCCCAGCATTCCCTGGGGGTCCAGTCAGCAGTGCAGGATAGCCCCATAGGAGCACATCCCAGGCTTGCTTCTCCCTCCTGAGAGGTGGGAAATCAAGAGGGTTGATTTCCAATGCAGTGTCTGTTAATTTTTCACCACAGAAATTTGCTGGTGCATGGAGCAGTGTGGCCTACCTTACTGGGACACGTTGTAGGAGCACAGCTCATGCCTCTCAGACAGGGAGTGGAGATCTCACAGCTCTCACCTGGGGTCTGGGTTTGGAAAAGAGCCACAGGTCAGCATGAGACTGATGAGTGATGTCCTGTTGTGCAAAGTGCTGTTGAATGCAGGAGGTGAGATGTTCTTGAAGTACAAGTCGGGGAGAGAGTAGAAAAAGAGAAAGAAAAATAGAGGGTGTGTCATTTAGACAAGAGGAAACACAGCTTGATGGTTCAGGGCTTTGAAGACTTGCTTTTTGCAAGTTACCAAAGTTTGGATATATGCAGAGGACATTGCAAAAGAGCCGCATGCTTTTGCTGTACAAGTCTGGCTGGAGGCATTTCAACTGAATTTGCCCCTTCCTGGAAATGGGAGAAGTTGTTTGAAATACAGCTGATGAAGTCCTGGAGGATAGTGGGGTTCTGTCCTACATGAGCCATCCAGGAGTTTGGAAGGAAACCTATTGGCAATACCTGTGAAGCTACAAAAATAGGAACCTTCCATCAGTTGCAGGTCCTGAGTATTGAAGCAGATCACAAATCTCGGGGGGAGGGGGGAAGAAAAAAGAAAATATAACTTAAAAGTGTGCATCTGTCAAGCTTTGGGCAAGCCTTTGATCCCACAAAACTGGTGAAAATAGTTCACATCTGTGGTGAGAAGAAGAAACTGCCGGGAGGAACGCAGTCTGCCAGGATTCATTAGTTCTGCCAGTGGCAAGGAAAAACATGTCTCAGTAGTCTCTTAGACTTCATTACACACCAACAGGCAGTGAAGGAAGAGGAATGGGATTTGTAGCCCATCCAGACACCTAGAGAAGCTTTGAGTGGAGAGTTACTGCTGCCATAGGGCAACGCTGCCACAACCTATGGGCAGGAGGCAGGCCCTCTCTGCCTGTGTAGGTGTGCTGAGAGGGCAGCACTCAGGGGATGGGGAGCAGCACTCAGTTCATGGAGCATCTGCATAAGCCACAGGGTCCTTGCCAACAAACCCATGTTGAAACCCACTGCCAAGCAAGCCCTGCTTATTGGGGAGAGGCTGAGAGGAAGGGTTGGGATTTCCTTCTTGGGGTGGCATCGTCCTGCTGTGTGGAGCAGGAGCTTTGCTTCCTCTGCTGACACCTGATTGTAAATCGAGGCACTGCCATAGCAGCTGGGGGCCCCCAAATGCTGAAGGAAGCCAAAGTCTCGTTTGCACTGATTTTCAGACCCTGGGAAGCTGAGGTGTAGCCCAGCACCCAGGGAATAGCCATGGGCCTTGCTCATTACGTGAGCTCTGGCTGCTGAAGAAGGGCCATGTTCTGTCCTAGCACTGAGCTCCTTTTAGTGTGGGAGGAAGCAATCCTCGTCCTGCTTTTACATTCTCAAAGGCTTCCAGAAGTGGAAGATCTCATAAAACAAGTGACAGTTGGAGTGGAAACCTTTAGTGCTTCAGGGGTTTGGCTTCAACTAGCCTCCAAAAGCTCAGAAAGGTCTCGCCTCAGAAGTCACATGTGGCCATCCCAGGGAGCCAGACATCTCACGTTTCCAGAGCAGCCTTGTCCCAGCCAACTTGTTCAGAGACACGTCTCCAACAGAACTTGGACTAAAGGTGCCACTCATTAGTTATCTGATTTGAAGGATTTCCAGTGTCTGAAGTCCTGGATCATAGGCTGCCCTGGGGCTGCAAAGGCAATCTCTTGTCAAGCTGAAAGAGCAAAGTGCTGCTGCTCTGTGGGCAGCTCTGGGCACCACTTGCAGGAGCCCACAGCCTGAGCAGAGGGTGCTGCTAATCATCCCCAGAACATGTCCCAGTAGCTATGTGTAGCAGAATCCAGGACCAAAAGGGCAAATGGGGCTAGGGTTGAGACATTCAGGTCCTGCATATCCATCTGTAGTGTTGTGCGTGGAGTCACTCACTGCTGTCCTCAGTCCACCTATGACAAATCTGGGAGCAAGCAAAGCCCTGCGTAATGGGAGCAAAGCCATGGCAAGACACTGAACACAAATACCTTCATCTCTGCTTTCTGAGGAAAGGATTTTCTATGATGGGAACAGAGCAAAGATACCATGAAGCATGTTCGAGTGTGCAGATGCTGGGACACAACATGCACAAAACTCTGTTATCAAAGCCTTTGGTGGGGTTAATTTCTCTGGGCAGCCACTGTGGAAAGGGAAATACCTAATACTCAGATTCCTAATCAGGGTGGGAGATGCTGGAGTGTAAAAAATAAACAGAACAACTTGCAAGGTGTGCAGTCTGTGCTGTGGATGAAAAGAGCATATTTCAGGATAAGTGGTCTTGGGCAGCACTAAATGAAGTGGATCCATGCAGAGAAGCCAATATAATTGTGGCATATTAAAAGGAGAAAGAGAAGAAGGATTGAGGAGGGGCTGTGGCAGACTCGTTACAGAGGGGAAAAGCGATGTGTGTCACCTTGTAATGACTGCTCCAGGAAGGCCCATCAGGTGGAGAAGTGAAGTGAAACCACGAGGCAATTGACAGTGATGGAGGCAGGAGGGGTTACAGCGATATTAGTCCTGTGTGTGGACCATTGATCTCTGGGTGTACAATTTGCTGGGAAAGACTGTTATTTAGACTCAGCTGATATCAGGTGCTAATTGAAGCTGAGGAGTCTGGAGCCTCATTGCATTGCCTTTCCTTGACTAGAGCCATACCGGGGAGGCTGGTGTTGGGGAAAGGGTTTTGTGGATGTGATTCACAGAAGAGGGTAACACAGCCTTTGTTTCCACTCAAGAGACAAGGGGAAGGGGCTAAAAGCTTCTCTTTGCACAGTTGTGTGCACCTGTGGGCAGGGAAAGTCTCTGGCAAGACATATTCACCTCTCAGTGCAAAATTCCCTGTGGATGGGGCAAAGCTTCACCTCAGGGCGCACACAGGTGACAGAGCCATGCACTGCCTTCCATCCCAGGTTCAACACACTTGACCTTCCTAGCTTTTTTAGCTTGCAAAGCCTGCAGCATTTCCCCCAGAGCAGACCTATGTTAGAAAATTTAAGTCATCTGCCAGTAGCCAAGCTTTTCTTAGTTATCTATTCTAGGGCTTTGCAAAGCAGCCAGAGGTCTGCAGAGCTGATGCTGGAAAACGTTGACCTGCAAGGCTGGGAGACTGTAGGGCTTCTGCTGGCCAAGACCTGTGTGCTTTGTAGGCAGAGCAGACCTGGCACCATCACACCAAGGAAGTGACTGGGATGCACAAGCTAAAGCAGAGCTGCAGCATATGGCACGTCTTGCTTGATTCCTGCGGCATTTTCTAAGGTGTAATGAGGTGTGCATGTGTGTGCATGAATTCCTGATGTCCAGGCCTTGGGTATGCTGCTGAATAACACAGCTACGCTGGTAGAGAGATGGTGGGGGATGGATGTTTTGCTATTCCAAAGGGTGCTTCTGCTCTCTGGACAAAGGTCTGCTGGTCTGTGCTGCTCGCAGGGGGCCACACCTGCTGCCTCCAGGATCTAAACCAAAATAAAGCCAAGGAAGTTGATGCACATCCCTCACAGAGGTAACAGAGCTGCAGAGGGGGGTCAGGGTCTCATCCTGTTGTGAGCAGCACGAAGGCAGGCTTACAACAGCAGTGCCAGCTGAAAATCTGTGTGGTGCAGACTATACACATGGGGGGCTGCTTCTGGGAGCTTGTCCTTGTAGCCCCACATCCATGCATCCATTCAAGTGAGGACCTTCTCCAACCAGGCAGGCGAGCTCTGCTCATCATCTGAATTGTTTATGCTAAAATCTGCTACCAGGGGGACAGTAAATTGAGCCTGGAGTGTACCCAAGGGGATTCTCCAGCCATAGCCATGAACTTGAGACTGTAGGATGAGTCACAGAGAGCCTCTGACTCCAGCCAAGCCACAAGCCCTGGCAGGTTGGGCTCTGCTGCGTCTGTGGCTTGCCTGTGCTATGGTGTGGTTGCTCCAGCTGACAGCATGCTGTGCAAGGGAGAAACTGAGGCTCATGGGAGTGAGAGTGCATCAAATCCAGAAGCTAATGTCTGTCTGTCTAGTCCTCTGCCTGCAATTTGCCATGGGAAACCTCCATGTCTGGCCATAACTGTGAGCCTGGGGACCTGCCGCAATCTGTGCTAGCTTCTGGGACAACTGGAGAGGCTGGATGCAAAGCGTGAAAATCCAGTGATGTTGGTGAGGAGTGGAAAGAGGCTGCTGAGCCCTGCAGGACGTCTGCTCTTGGGAGGGGATGTCACATTACCTGGGATGCAGCAAGGCATCAGTCTGGTAGTCACATATAAGTTCCTGTGCTCAGCAGACTTGAAAACTAGTTTTATCTTTGTGGTGAGAAGCACAGGGCCTTGAGTTTGTCTCTTTTTTTCCTTTGAGTGAGAGTCCCTCTGTGTGGCATAGGAAAGGGGCAGCTCAGGAGCTTGGATTCCCCACTGGTGCCTCCTCACTCTTAGAGCATCACACAAGCCCTTTGGCAGGGGTAGGAACCATGGCCACGGGCTCACTTGCCAGTGAGCTGCAGTACTGTTCCCACTGGTGCTCCAGTGAAGTCCATTCGCTCTACTGGAATATTCTCTGTCTCCTTTACCCTCAAGGGGTCTCTCCATCTTCGCCCATTAACACCCACCCTTGCCTTCCCCTCTCCCAGTGTCACAGGGCACTAAGAGAAAGGGTATTGCTCCTCCTTGGTCTTGGGGGATGCTCATGCTCTCTCCCTGGCCCCATGCAAGCATCCTCCTCTTAGCCTTGGCTAGGTGTAAAAGCTCTGCCAGCTCCGTGGTTCCTGTTGGCAGAGAGCCTTTAGGGCTGCCTGCAGGCTGCCTCATTGCTCCTCCCATCGTGTCAGTGGCCCTTTGCTGATTTACAGCTGCAGTGCACTGGGTCTGCCCTGGCACAGGTAATTCCTCCACCTCTCAGCTCGGACACAGACATGTCCGTCTGTCTGTCCCTCCTGGCTTGCAAAGAGAGTTTCTGTTGTTTTCAACACACGTTGCTAGAGACTGATCCTTGCTTTTATGGAGCGTGAGCCCTGAATATTCAGGAAGCAACACTGAACTTGGTGTGACCATGGTTGGCAGGCTCTGGCCCTTAATTAATTAGCATTGATTGTATTTCCAACAGTGGAGGAGGGAGCTGCAGCTCAGGGAAGCAGTGAAGTGTTGCAATATAATCACTGCAGCTATTTATATGCTGTTGATCAGTGCTCTTCAAAAGTTACATAGCTGCTGCATTGGCAGCATGGGAGACAGAAAGGAAAATCCCTGGGGAGGAATAGTAACCACATGGGACTTTGGAAGTTGTCATTTTAGAAGAAACATCTGTTTATATGTCTATGCAGGGTTTGGGGGTTTTTTCCTTTTTTTTTTTTAATTTATTTTCTGGTTCTTGACATTGTCCTAGCTTGACTCAGTCTTAACAAAGGTGCTGCTCACATCTCCTGCGTGGCAGCAGGGTCGATTAACCCCTGGTCCACCAAAAAGTGCCTTTAAGAAGTGGGAAGTTCCTTGTCTCCCAAGAAATTTGGAGGAGCTTGTGGGAGGGGGAAGTCAGTCACTTTAGGATGGAGGTGTCTCCCCTATGTGAGCAAGGAACCCAGTGGACAGCCTATCTCTGTGTTGGTGAACCATCTTACTCCAGAATTTGGGCAAGTCTGTTCCACTGAGCTCTCTGAGTCCATGGGCTTTTGTATCCATGATGCATGTTTTTCTCCATATTTTTGCAATTTTATTGTTGTCAGCACAGGAGAGATGGCCCCAGACATCCTTCTGTTGATCTGTGAGTAGGACTTTGGGACATAAACCCGGAAGGAAAATTTCAGGATTTAGGTAGGCAGAATTAATTCCATTACATTCTTCATCCTACCCTGAATCACAGCTCCAGAGTGGAAAACCTCAAAGCAGGAGCCACCATGAGCACATAACAGCTTTTTCTAGTGTTGTTGCCTGATGTTGCAGAATGCTGAACGTTGAATGTCTTTAGTTTGTGCCATGGCATGGGACAGCTCCCAAGGTTGTCACTGCCCAGCCCACTGCCCTTTTGGGCTGTGACAGCATGCTGGGAGCCCAGGGCTCTAGTGGATTTTCTTTCCCACATAACACGTATGCATAGACACCTTGCCAGGGTGCTGGGAAAGCAGTTCCAGGGCTGGATGAGGGGTGGGAAGTGGGTGTCAGCAGGCAGAGACTTTCAAGTCAAGCTTGGTAGCAGGAGGGATTAGTGGATACAGGCTGTTGGGTGATTTAATTGTGTTTTCCTTCCTCCAGTGAGTTTGCGCCATTTTTCTTAACTTGCTTAGCTCTGAGGAGTTTTTTAGTGTAACCCTTATTCATGGAAAGCTTTTTGTTTTGGTGCCTCAGAGGGAGCACCACAGCAGCTGTCTCATAGTCCCGCAAGCAACCCCTGCAGTGTCTGAGTGCTGACATCCCCGGGGGCATACGGCGGTCTCAGGTGGATAAAAAGGCATCAGCTCAAATTAATTCAGTGCTTTGGGTTTTTGTATTTCAGCAGGATCAAGAGAGCCCAACCAAACCCTGGTATCAATATACTAGGTGCCACAGGATCCCGAGGGAGGGGAAAAATCAGAGCCTAGCTCTGATGCAGTCAAATCCCCCGGGCCAGTCATTTCATCTGCTTTGGGGACTTCAGCTCTGCCTGCGTTAGACAGAGAGGATGATGCTCTTCTCATTTGTCTCACTCGTTTGTGTTGTCAGCTCCTTTTTCCGAGAGCTGCATCTTTCTGGGTGCCAGCACGAAGCAGTGGATGACGGGGTGGCCGTCCCTGGGGGGCTGCAGGCAGTGTGGCAGCATGAGTGCTGAGGAAGAGCTCTGTGCTGGGATCCTGCGCTTCCCATGAGGGGCATCTCTGTTGGGAAGCAAAGAGCTTTTGCCAATCTGTGCTGAGCAAAGTTGATTGGGAAAATCCTCAGGGGAGCCATTTTCTATTGGAGATGAAGTCCCATCAACATCTCAATGTTTTACAAAGTTGTATTTCTCTGTCGGGGAGAGGGGGGAGAAGAAAAGAAAAGATCTTTAAGGGAAGGAAAGGCTGTAGTTTGAATTTTTGTATTTTTCAGAAATGGTTAGGTTCATCACTTTTAATTAACATCCTTTTCCCCCTAAAATAAAAAGTTTTACAAAGGCTTTTGTACAACACAGTGTAGAGGTTTTGGAAAAAAAAGCCCTAAAAGACATGGAAACCTTTGGTTTCCTTCTGAAGGAAGGAACTTAGCGCTTCTTTTTTTATTTTTTCCCCATTAATGAAGAATTTTTGTAAGTTTGAACTTTTGCCCTCACAGGGCCAGAGCAGCATTCTCAACTTCATGGCACCCTGAGCCTTTGCTGGCTGTGGCAGAGCCGTGCAGGGCTGCAAGCACCGGAGCCTGGAGCAGCCAGGGCACCTCCTCTCTCCCGTCCCTGCACCAGTGGCTGCTCTCCCGTTGCCGTCTCCTGTGGGCCGGCAGCCATTCTCCCTGGGTGGGCTGCAGAGGATCCTCTTATTGCTGTGCTTCAGTTTTTCTATTCATGGCCTCAAGCTGGAGGTAGGGGAAGAGCCACTTGCTGCCTTTAGCTGCTTTCTGTGTGTGTGTGCATAGATTTGCAATGATTTTTCTCTCCTTAAGGACTTTCTCCTATTTCCCCGCTGGAAGGCAGTGCTTAAGGTTGTCTGCAGGCTCCTGCCTCTGGGCAATTTCCTCCTCCTCATTACTACCCTTTATTCCTTCATCCCTTATCCTCTTCCTCCCTCCGGATAGAGACAGCCTCTCACAGCCGACTCATTTCAGAGATGTTTTTTAACTGCTGAAGCCAAGATTTTTCTCTCTCCCATCACACTTAGTCTGGAAATGGGAGGGGGAAGCAGGTTTTGGGTTTGGTTTGGGATTTTTTTTCAGCAATAAATAATTTCTGGATGCTGAAGAGGCAGGAGAGTAAAGCTGGCGTTAGGCTACATTGAAATACTCCATTTGTTCTGGGAGTTTTTCCCCCCCCTTCTTCAGAAAACTTCCTCTAGTGTTTAATTCTAAAGCCAGTCACTATTAATTTCTGTTTTCTTACTTTCCAGAAGAGATTCCTATATTATTTTTGCTTGTCTGGAGATTTCAGTGTACACTAGAATTTTTTTATTTGGCTTTTATTTCTTCTCTGCTTTCTTTTTGCTGGGGTTAAAAGCCCCAGGTCAGCAAGGTACTTAAACACATGCTCAAAGTTAAGGCCTTGCCTAAGTGCTTTGCTGACTTGAAGCCAAAGATATTTTCTCAAGTCCTTTAAATGCTTCAGAACCTGAATTCAAAACGTTTTACAGAAATTCCAGAATTCAAGTGTCTCTTGTGCTAATAATAGTTGTAATTCAGTAGTGCCTTCAGATAACTGGAGGTCTGGACATGGTGAGCTTCTGTATAGTCTTACTTTCAGAAAATGTTCCTCCCTAAAATTTTCTTCAGCTTCAAACCCAAGAGCTCTCCAGAGAGCAGGGCACATTTATTTGTATTTCAGTCAATGAATATAACTGGCCTTTTACCTGTTGTTTTGCAGTAAGACACTCAAAGCTTTTACATGTTGAAATTTAGGAAATAATGGGCAATTGGTTCAAGTCATACCGAATGAATGTCTGCTCCTGAACTAACATTTGCTCATAATCCCCAACACAGGGAATAAAAGAAACACACCAAATTGAGGGCTCTCTGAAACAGCAGCATCAGTAATTGGAGGTTAGGAGATGCTCTGAAAGGCAGACTGAGCTCCCAAAAGCTGCGCTGCTTTCTGCTTTTGAGAGTTTAGTCAGAGGGATGGCAACGAAAGTGGAATGGAGAGGGAATGGCAGTTGGTAGACAAGCAGGAAAAGCTCGGAAGAGAAGGAGGAAGAGGAGGAGATGTTTCTAGAAGCAGAGAGGCCACCAACATCAAATAGAAATTACGGGGTGGGTTTTTTTCAGGCTCTGCATGATGAAGCCGGGACCTTTGCCACCAGCCAGCCAGTGGGGGCTGTTTGGGAAATGCTCAGCTGCTTAATGAAGAGCATCTGCTTCACAGGTTTTGGAAAGGGTGCTGGACATTGGTTCTTAGGGCACCAACAAGGGAGCAGGGCCAGGCGGGAACTGGCTTAGTTCACAATCCTTCAAGGAGTTGCGTGCACCCTCCTCTGAAAATACTCTGTGAAGCTGCTGGGAATGGGACCTACCCAGCTGAAAGCTCCTGGTTTACTGTGCTCATCTTAAGGCTTTCTTTTCAGAGGTGGTGTGACCTCCTGCGAGCTTCTGCACTGTGCTTTGTGGGGATATGAACAGGATGTATCCATCCTGATTCTGTGGTATGTGCACATCTGTCCGTGCTCATGGCAGGGAGGTTGGACTAATGGTCTTCAAAGGTCCCTTCCAACCCAAAGCATTCCGGGATTCCATGATCTTCATAAGAAGGCATGCAAAGCCTCTCTCTGTATGTCCCAAAGCATCATGCATTTTCAGCCCCCTGCTCTCTCATGGATGTACATTTTACTGCAGGGATCATCCATGTAGTGCACAGAAGTCCCCATCTCTCCTACCTGCCTAGAGACAACTACAAATGGTTGTGCCACCCTCAATAGCTCTCTGACTGCAGAGTAAGTTGTAAATACCCAGGCAGCCTGTGAATTTATGGGGCTTCCTAATATGGCTGAGCCCCACAAGGAGGTCAGAAACCATTTGGGGACCACAGTCTTGCAGTCATGTCATCCATTGTTCAGATACGCTTTCCAGCCCTTAACCAGAGTCCCAACCTCCTTCAGCCCTGGGCTGGATTCTGCTTCCAAGCTCAGCTTGAGACCCAGGAGCTCTCTCCTGGGGTCCTGTTATGTGGTCTGGAGTGCTCCATTAGCTACACTCAGGTATTTATCTTGTGTCTCCTCTCTTTCCAGTGTACTGTGGATCTGATATGTGCCCATCTTTCCCGACAGAGGTGCTTGCACCCAGCAGATACTCTGTGTGATGGGTGGGCTGCAGCTCTGTAGACTGTGACACAGCTCAGCATGTGCCAGTGATCCTTTCCAGGCTTGGCTTTGCTTAAGGATCCTTCAGAGTGAAAGGCATGAAATGCAAATATAGTATCTTGTTATTACCAATGCAAATCCCAGTGCCTTGTCTTACTGGTTAATACAGCCCCTACAGGGCAGAGTAGATGGGTGCCTTATTTTTAATATTGCTTTGAAATCAGCACTGGGCTCCAGATGTTCAGGAGTTACTTGGAGGAGTGATGGTGACTGAGTCAAACCCCCCCACACACAAACTTGGGAAAATGCTTCCCATTTTATCAGCATGTTTTCTTCTTCCCCCCTCTTCCTGGTACTGCTCTGGCAGCAGCTCAATTCTGCTGTCCTGTAGCTATGTACACAAAGAAAAGTCTTGATGTTGGTGCAGGGGGAAGAAATCCCTTGCTTGGGAAGAAATGAGTCCTGGAGTGTAATTTTTGGTGGATGTAGAGATGAAGGGAATAGTGATGCTTCTGTTGGGAGTTCCTGGGCACAGGGCATCAGTTGGAATATTTCAGTGCTTCCCTATCCTCCCTTGTCTTGGTACTGAAGGTTGCACCCCTGTTCTGATTTCTCAATCCAGCTTGGATAATGCTTTTGAGTGCTGTCCCTGTGCGCAGCGTACCCTGTGCTGCCTCCTCCTTGCAGGCCTGGGCTATAAGGAGGAGGATAAAGCTCCTGTACCTGTGGTTAAGAAAACAACAAGTTTTTCCATCCTCAGGCTGCAGAAGTTTATGTGTTAAGTTGTAGCGGCCCCAGCTTCAAGCCCAGCTGCTGCCGATCCACCCAGGGGTGGGAGCGTTACATGTGTAAGCGACAAGCCACTGGCCTACAGCAGGCAAAACCCAAGCCAACAGACAGACAGAAAGAGCCTAAGGGGCTGAATTTTAGAGCTATTAAATGATTAAATGCAAGGGAAAAAAAAGTTAATTTAACATCGCGGTTGTGATTTTACACACCCAAGAGCCTGGAAATTGAGAGCTCTGCTTCTCACACAGGGATCGTAACTTGGCACAGCACAGATTGTACAGTATGTAAAATTAGACTGGAGAAATAGTAAATATGCTGCAGGGACCAATACTGTCTTGGCAGAAGGAGGATGGACTGAGTGGGACCCAACAGGTCTTTTACGCCTCTGACTTCCATAATTCTGTGCTAATAAAAAAACACTGCACGATGCCTGATGCTAATCTGCAACCCTGAGTGGGGTGAAGCGGGAGCTGGGCTGTTGTGTGAACAAATAGCAGTCGCCCCCAGAGTATTTCTGTGGAGCAAGGCTGTTATTTGGGGGAGGGCGTGCGGGCATTGGCAAGCAGTGGTGAGGAAGTGTAAGCTGTGCACCGGGATGAAAAGGCAGGTTGAGATCAGCAGGGTGCGAGGAGCCCCGAAGTCTCTATCCGGCTCTGGCCCCTCCCCAAAGCTCAGTAAATACAGGTGTCTTCACGCTGTTGCTGGACCACAGTGAGCTTTTCTTGTGTTTATGGCTGTGATTTGGGCACCTAATTCCGAATCATATTGATTTCCCCTTAAACGGCATTGAAAAGCCTGATCTAAGCACTCTTTTGTGGCCTAGAGTTATTTGTCCTGTCTGCATGAAAAAGCAGGACCAGAAAGCAAGTCTCTAATTCATCCATGGTGCTAACGCCAGTCACTTGGCAGCAAAGGTTGAAGGCTCAAATGAGCCTGGCTTGAAGGATATTGGTGGGATTTTTCTGCTCTGTGCTGGTTCCCATTAGAGCCATTCATGTCCCCCTGGTCTTCCAACACCTTCCCCCCCATATCACACCCCTGCACATGCTGGGGCAGCCATGATGTGGTTGCAAGGGATTGGAGGAGTTGCTGCTTTGCCATGCAACTACTCTTCCTCAAGTCATGTCAAGTTGACTTTGCAAGGAAGCCAAGTGGGCAAGCCTTTCCTTTGCCTTAGGATGAAAATGGTGTCATAGCTCAGCCAGTTGCAGTAATGAGAGCACTTGGAGTCCCAGAACACTTGGACCAGAAGAGTTAGGACATCCAAGTGATGGTCTTACCAAGACCTTCTGGAAGACATGAGCTCAGGTTCCCTCCTGGGATAGAAGAACAAAGTCTCCTGTGGAGGTAAAAAAAAAAAAGCTAAGATCATCAGCCCAACAGAATCCAGACCTCTCTGCTGCGGAGCAACTGGGACAGAAAAGCAGAAGTAACAGCAGAGGTGCATCTTCTCCATGTCCTGGCTATGTCAACTGAGCATGATTAGTGATAGAGGTATGTGACCATTACAGATGGGTGCACACCAGCATTAGCACCCTCTGGCAGAGCTCACTCCTACCTTGAAGCCATGGGAAAGGGCGGCTTCTTCAGGGTCTGCTACCCATATATGGCTGAGGAGACTCTTGTTACTGAGTCACATGGACTTGATTGCTGTTCTCAGTTTTGCTTGGCCCCTGTGACCAGGGTCAAGTTATTGTTGGGGCAGCACATCCCTGTACAGTTCCTACTACTTCCAACAAGAGCTGGGTGTGATGGCATGAAGGAAAACAAGGCTACCTCTGACATGGAGCCCTTCTGGCTTACAACCAGGAGCACTGCCAGCTTGAGGCTCTGGGCTGATGTGGTTTGGCAGGTCTAAAGAGAGGCTTTGTCCCAACGTGGGGATGATGAAAATGCAGCAATACCAGGACAAGACACAGACATGATAGTCCTATCCGGTCACAGGGTGCCCTGGTGAGATCCCACTCAGACCAGGCCAAAGCTGTTGATTCAGTCAGTCTGATGATATGGTACAAGCAGAAAAATGACACTACGTTACCTGTCTGCTAAAGCAGCATTCCCCATCCTGCCACCATGTCTGCCAGCCAGGGCTCCCCACGGGGCCACAGCCAAAAGGCACAGGGAGCTGCTGCCTCCCATGAGGCTGAACCAATGCTGCAGCAAGGACTTGGCGCTCGCTTTTGCTGTGAGTCTGTGTAGTTTCTGCTTCCAGCAGTGGATCTCTGTTCTGTGGTTTCCTACTGGGTTTAGCACTGTGTTTTGTCCCCAGGAGGGTGCTGATGCCCTACCACTGTGTAGCCTTTTTGGCCCCTGTGCACAAGCAATGCAAGTGCCACCATCCTGACAGTGCTGCCATCCCAACTGTGTCACCTGGAGCTCCGTCTGGGGGATGGCATTGTCAAGCTCACAGCAGAGCAGGCATCACACCTCCCCACTGCTGGACCATCATGTCCAAAAGGGAGCCCACAGATTGAATTATCATTTGTGACAATGGAACATTTGATGGTAAAAGTGTCCCTTCATCCTCAGAAAGGCCCAGCAGATGTTGCATCAAGGTTGATGGTAGAAGCACCAGCCTTATGCGGTTGAGCAGCTAGAAGGGCCATGAAGCCCCTTCTCCCCTCATGATGGACATCCCTGGCTGGCTTTGGGGTGCAGCTGCAGAGGGAGGTACACTCAGCAGGGCAGTGGTAGGAGGTGAGGCTGCTGCAGAATGGGAGGAAAGCTTCTCCAGGGGGAGCAGGGCTTTGCCAACACTCACAGGAGAATGTTTTGTGGTCTCATCCAGGCTGAGAGAAGAGGCTTTCCTGCCCTGGATCTTGCCCTGAACCAAGCATGTAGGAGGGGTAAAGTGCCTCCTTCACAACACCCCTGAAGTAAACCAAGGTCTGCTTCCAGGCTATCGTGGCATGATTGAGTACAAGTCCTTTAGCACCCATCTGTTATCTCTTAATTAAAGTTTCTTGCTAATTATTTTTTCTTGTCAAGAGCAAAGCTGCTGACTCCAGGGATTTACCAAAGTAGAGCAAACAAATGCAGGCTCTGCTTTCTGCAAGTCTTCATTAATGGACAAAATTAACTTGGAACAGTCCATATCTTTGGCTACATCGATGACACTTAATTATGCCTGTTTCCTTACAAAGATGTATCCAGTTTTAAATCACTTGTGGAAGAAGTGCCTCCTTAAGCATGAAATTTCTTCTCCTTGAAGGGAAGGTTTCTGCTGGCAACAAAAGCTGCGCAAAGACCAAGTGGCACCAGGGGGAACAGATATGAGGAGATCAAGAGTGGGGTGTGCTTCAAGGACTCGGGAAACCCTCTCCAAAGCCAGAGGCTGTTTCATCTCAAGAAGGGCAGACCTTAGGGCTATGAGGCTGCACATAGGAGTGGAGCCACTGGCATCCCTTAGACACAGTTGATGCTGCTCTGGCCAGTGAACATGGGTCCTGGAGCAAGAGAGAGGCCACAGGATGTGCCACTACCCTGTCCAATGGCTGGAGAAGGCCAGAACATCCTCTCCTGGCCCCCTCTCTGTCCCTTGCCTTCTCCATCCTCTTGGGCTCCCAGCTGATCTCTTGTGGGCTGATTCATCTCAATTACCGTGGGAAGTTGAAGAATGCAAGACCTTTCTGGTTTATATGCTTGGAAAGCTCTTGGCATAGTCCTGGCACCATGTAAATATTAAACATATAATTTATTGTGTACACAGACAGCTAATTAGCCACTGAGATAATTATTTGGGGCTAGTTTCTTAGCTGTGAGAGGGAGTTATGAAGGCTAGTGGGGTGATATGAATGCCTCTATCCAAAGACATGTGTGTAATTTTCTATCCTTCTGCAGAAATGCTCCATGTTCTGTCAGGAAAAGCAGAGACATGACCTTTCTCACTGCTTCAGCTTCCTGAGGCTGTGCAACCTGCAGAGTGCTTGTGCCTCTCCCCAGAAACGCTGCTGTGCCTTCCTTTGCTCTCTCTCTGCCTGCATGAGCCACAACCCCACAGTGCATTTGGGCAGAGTGCTCCAGAGGGAATAGTTGTTCCAGTCTATCTGCAAATTGCTGTGACAGCAAGGACGGTTTTGGCCCCATGTGTGCCTGCTAGATGTTGTCTTGCCACAGGCCCTGGCTCAAAGACTCCCACTGAAGCACTGTGGTGAGTGCTGGTGCCAGGAATGCAAACCGTCTTCTCCGCTTCCTCTGCTGGCTGTTCCAATGATCCTTCAGGCATCTGGGCACAGACCCCTAGCACCTCATCCATGGCTCCATGCGTGCTGGGTAGGCCAGTGCTCAGCAGCACACCTGCCGTGGCTGGCAGCTGCCCATGCTGCCATGGTTGAAGTCCCAGCTGGAGCAGAGGGAGAGCAAACAGTGAGGCTGGAAGGTCCCAAGAGGATTTCCACTCCTTCCCAGCACAGTGTATGCCAGGTCAGTCCTCAGGTTTTTGCGGGGCTTCCCTATGTTGTTGCCGTTTCAGTCTCGCTATAGATCAAGATTCATTAGGGAGGAAAATGAGAATGATCTTCCTATTGGTTTTCCAGCTGGATGGGTTTGGGAAGCATCAAATATGCTTCCATGAACCCTGCATCTCAGCCACTTCGTCTCATCTTCCCTCCACATCTCTGCTGTACTGCTATCCTGTTGATCCCTACAGCTGCAGGACCTGTCAAGCTGTCACTCGTCATCACAAATAGGGCAGCAAACAGCTCACAGCTCATTTCCCCAAGCTGCCCCAGGTCCAATGCTGGGAGCTGTGTGTGTTCATCCCACAACTGGCTCCCATCTTCCCTCCACTGCAGTTTTGCGGGGCTGTGGGTAAAGCTGTAATTTCTGACCCCATTATGCATCACCATAGTTCCTTTACAGATCTGGGACTTCATGTTATAAGCCATGCTGTGCCTGACTGGTGTGCTGTGCCCTGACAGAAGATGTGGCCCTTGGTGGGCTTGGATGCTCAGAGGCATGTTGCTAGTTGGGGTGGCAGCATCACAGCCTCGCTAAGATGGCATCGCAGCCTTGTGATTGTCACCTGACCCAATAAGTGGCATATGTTGGAGAAGCAGGGTGGTGCAGGAGCTGGACAGCATCTCTAAGTATCAATGGTCACAAACATCTCAAAGTAGCCAATGATCACAGCAGTGTTGGTGGGAAGGGATCTTTGGAGGGTCCAATGTCCCACTTGGAAAAGGTCTGTCCTCAGCAGAAGACTAGATCAATCATGCCATTGTCAACACAGCCGTGACAACCTCCATGGCTGGAGATCCCACCTCTCTGGGGGTTCCTGTCTGAGCACTGCACCACCCTCCTGGAGAATAAATTTTCCCCCGCGTCTGGCTCAAACCATGTAAACTGCAACTCCCAGCTGCTGGCTCTGTTTCTGCCCATGTCACTCTTTGATGTCCATCCAGCAGGGCTGGCACTGCAGCACAGGCACCATTGTGGTCATTGATCCTGTATGTTACCAGTTACATGATGACCAGGAGTGTGGACAAACCTCCCTTCTCTCCCTGCTCAAGGGAACTGTGAAGCTCTGGGTGGGCTGGGAGGGGACCCTGCCCATTCCCAGCCTACAGGAAGTGGAGACTCCCAGAAAAAAATTCTGGACACTGCTGTCCATCCCCATCCTAAAGCAGAGCTTGTGTCTGCAGTGTAAAACAGGGCTGCTCCAGCATTCTGGGGGAGCTACCCCCATGGTGCCTATTCCCATAGGAGCCGCCACATGTTTGCATGGCAGTGTATTTGGGTGGGATTCCCATGCCTGGAATGGGGTGAGGAAGGACACGGGGACCTGTCTCTGCTCCAGTAAGATCCTCAGCAAACCCTGCTGGGAGAAATGCTTCCTCTGAAGCTGTGCTTTGGGTTTCTCCTTCATCAGAAACCTTAAATCATTACCTTGGAAAGGAGCGTTACTTTCAAAGACCTGTCTTCCAGGAATGGCTCCCTCAGCCCTTCTGGATGAATGCTGATGGATTTGGTCTGCATTTATGGACAAATAAGAAATAATTCAAGGTGCCTTTCGCTCCTTCCCAGCTTAGTCCTTCAGTCACTAGCTATAGACAAGCTCTCAGCCACAGTCATGAGAAGTAGAGCTGGATATCCCAGAGCTTTCCCTGGGCAGGCAGGAGCAAGGCAAGGGAGGCAGGTCTGTGGGTCCATCACTGCACTGAGCCTTTCCCCACACAAGGCTGTTGGGTGGTGCACTGTCTCCAGTGCTTCTGCTAAGTAGAATCCCAAGTGTAAAAACAGGATAGTCAAAGGCCATGTGTGAGCCAGCAGGAAAGGGAAGACAAAATTTCTTTACCTTATGCAATAGAAGAAATCAGAGGAAACCTTGAGTAAGATGCTGGAACTCTTAAGTAAACTCTGATACCTCTATTTGTCCATCCACACTTCTCCTAGTTGTGTGTCCATCCATCCATTGATTCACCCAACTATCCATCCATCCACTGCCACAGCCATTTGAACAGCCAGCCATTCACCCAACACCACTGCAATTTATTGTCCTTCCATCCCTCCTTTCCTCCATCCCATCTGTGCTCATCCAGCCTGCTCTCCATCTGTCTGTTGTCACACACATTCATCCATCCACTCATCCATCTTCATCCACTTCTGCCTATCTGTCTGTTTATCTGGTCTTGTTCCAGCTAAAGGAGTCCCTCCTCACACAGATGTGTCATCTCAGGTGTTCTTCCCTCTTTTCCACCTGTCAGTATATGCTCTCAACTTTTTTAAGACCATTGAAATACACTTTTCTGATCAGCACAGTTTACCAAAGGTCCTCCTCCTTGGCTAGTGTCTGAAATGGTCCTGAGGCATCCCACCAGCATCTTACTCACTACAACCCAGTTTTTCCCTGGCTGTTTCTAGCATGCCCTTTCCCAGCAGGGGTAACATCCCCAAAGGTGCTGTATCCCTGTCAGAAGTAGGTGTCCTGACAGACCATCTGCAGGAGGGCTGAGATCTTCCAGGCTCTCCTCCAAGGCCCAGCTTTACCCTGGGGCTCTCTCCTTTGCAGGTGGGCTTAGGCTGTGGGCTTTCACACAAGGAATGGCTGGATCATGCCCATGTGGTCCCACCTATCACGGGGACCCAGGAGCTGATGTCTGGAGAGGGAGAAAAGAGCAGGACAAGCCTGCGGGCTGCTTTTCCCATCCTGCTGCACCATCAGCTGCTTGCAGCAGCCTGTGGCTCACTGGGCAGCTTGGTGTTTTAGTGCCCTGGGTGGTATCTTCTGCTATGAATTCATTTACTTAGTGTTCCCCCTCCCAAATGTTGACATCCACAGCATCTGATGGACATGGATTTCTGTAATTTAATCACACTTCATGCAAAAATACCCACTTCCTTTTGCTTGTTTTGCTGCCCCTAATTTTATTAGGAGAAAGAGCAATCAGTCCTTCTCTATTTGTCCTCTCATGTCACCCATCATTGCTAAGATGTCTGTCACATCTCTGCCTGGTTGTCTCCTTTTATGGATAAAGGGTTTGAGTCTACTAAACCATCCTTATGTAGGATCTGTTTCCAGCTTTTGCTATTCCTGTTTCCTTCCTCTGCTCTGTTTTCAGTGTTGCTGTACTCCTAACAGCATGGGGACAGGTTTGTTCATGGCTTTTAGGTTACAGTGTTTTCCATTTTGGGTTTGGACTCTTGGTCACCAGTGAGCTGATGTTTTCAGGGAAGTGAGTGTGATGACTCCAAGGTATGTTTCCGTGAAGGCTGTGGCACATTTAGAGCCATAAGTGTGTAGGGGAAACAAGGCTTCATTTTCCCGGTGTGCATCCCACTGTGCATGTGTCGACACAGGGTGACTCTCTGGTGGGTCTGTACCATGATGTCTTTCTGCAGCACTTTGGGACCCAGCTGTGATTTGGCTGCCCTGACAGCCTCAGCAGCACACTGTCTTCTCTCACTGCCTTGACCCCCTTTTACCTGTGAGTTATGAGGGTGTTGGGCAGATCTGATCCAGCTCTGATCTCTGTCAAACTTCACCAGGTGACGTCTCCTACTGCTATATTTGACAGCTTGCTCTCACCTTTGGTCTCATGACCTTTAGCTGCTATAAATCCCTGCAAGGACTTTCCCATGTGTCAGGGCTGCTTAGTTTCCTTGGAAGGCACCTTGTCAAATGTGTTTTTGAAGCCCAGGAGTATTTTGAGAACTGAACCACCCTTGTCTGTGCACAAAGGCTTGATGAAGCCTTGAAGGAACCTCATCTCCCACTCATCTGCCTGTCCTGCTTCACCCCGTGTCATGCACACACACACACGTGGTTTTATCCTTCCCACATGCAGCTCAGCACAGCCAAGTGTAACAACATGGGAAATATTCAATTGCTAAGGATCATTAATGAATGTCAGCTCCAGCTCCTGTCCAGAAACCTGAGAAAATTCAATTAGGCAGCTGGTGCCCAATGAGCTGTGATGCCCCACTCGTGAGATGCTACATCAAACAGCTCAGCAAGGCATCATGTTATTGTGGAGAGAGTAGAAAACCCAGACAGGGAGACAAACAGCACTGCATGCACCAAGCAGCTGCCCCTTTCCAAAGCATGGCACAGTTGGGTCGCAATCCTCCTTCCTGGTTTCCTGGATAGGGAATTGCAAGGAGAGGTACCTGCTTCCCATCTCTGCTAGGAAATATGTGGGGTTTGCTGGTGACAAGTCCTGGGGCTCTGTCATCTCTCTGCTGGGAGTTTCTGATGCATGTGTTTGGTTTGTGTCCTCTAACAAGTGATGTAGATACAGGAATGGCAATGCCTTGCTGGTCTGTGTCTCTGACCGTGCCGTGGGATGTTTGGCTGGTGAGCCATACAGCTCCAATGTGTCTCCTCCATGGTAAAGGTCAGAGGACACCATCCTGCAGGTGGAGGTGGTCCATGGATACTGATCCCCTGGTATTTGTCAATCTAGTCTAAGGTTAAAATAAATAATTATTAGGTCCAGTAGGAGAACTCGGGCTTCCCTGGCCACCTACACGGTGCCAGTCCATGCCCCAGTCCTTGTCTTATTTGCCAGATGGGATGGTAAGATCCCCTTTCCAAGGCAGCTATGCCCACAGGCTCTGAGCTCACCCATTTTTCTCCCCTTTCTCCCCACAGACAGCCACACCCAATACGAGCGGGTAGGTGCAGACGTGACCATGAAGTGTGGCTCCATGGACTGGGATGCCGCTGTGACCTGGACAGTAAACGGCACCGACATCGATGAGTCCCACCTGAACGGGTCCTACCTGATCCTGAAGAACGTTGACCTGTCGCAGAGTGGCCAGTACGCCTGCTACGAGGGCTCCTCCTGGCACCTCAAATACCAGACCGCCCTGAAAGTGGGAAGTGAGTACCCCAGCATGTCACATTGAGAGGGACAGAGCCACAGTCTCTGCTCCCATATTGACTCCTCACAGCCCCCTCCTGCCATGCCAACCCCTCTACTTTCCATACATACAGTTGTCAGCTGCGCACCACCATATGAGCTCCCTATGGCAGACTGATTCTGGCTGGAATCAGTCCCTCCACCCCAAACTTTTCATCAAAGCCAATAGGTTAAATGATGCCTCGGGAATAACTTGGGAAGGGATATAGCTTCTGCATCCAGCCGTGGGCCACAGCAACGATCTCCACAGGTAGAAAGAGTTGGGGCTGAGCTGTCAGAGAGGATTGCAGTCAGGAAGGAGAAGGCCTGGCTGGGGTTACTGCAACATGATTGTTTCAGAGGAGCAGCCAAAAGGTGCTGGTGATCCCTGTGTGTTTGCAGGGTCCTGAGTGCACAGGATGTTGGACGACAGCTCCATGTTCCCCAGCATTTTGCATATCTTAAGCACAAGATCCACGGATTCACAGGTCTCGGTGGGGGGGGGGCAGAGGCAGAGAGATAAGAGTTGTGCCGTATTTCACATGATGCTGAGAGCTGATAGCAGCTGTGTGATTTAGGGGCTGCTGTGTTTGTACATCTGATAGCAACTGTGTGTTTCACAGTACAGTGTCTGGAACTGGCAGCTGTGGGTGTCTGAGAGCACCAGCCGGTGTAGCCGGCTGCGGGATGATTGCTGCGGAGGATACTGCGAGGCACCAGCTGGAAGCTCTGCCGTCTAGGGATGCATCATGTAGGTGGTTGTATGTTTCCAGGTTTGGAAGACACAGCATAGCCTTTCTCTACTTGTTGTCTCACCCTCTGCACCTTGCATCAGAGCCAGGGTGGTGTGTCCGTTCTAGACCACGGAACAGGGGCAGAGGGTCACAGGAGGGTCTGCGTAAGCCCTAAAAATCAGGCAGAAGAGGTTCACTGCACCTGTTGAAGAGATTTTGGAGATGCTGTATGGTGCCCGACTCATGGTTTAGGGTCATCTGGGAGGGATCCTGGCACGTGGGCCAAGGAGTAGGAGTGCTGGAAGAAGCTGAAAAGCACTGTGAGAAGCAGACAAGGGGAAGCAGTCAGCAGAGGGCAGGGCTCACACCAGCGAGCAGGTGTGGAGGCTGAGAGCATGGCAGACAAAAAGGGCACTGCCTAGCAAATGAGTTGGGGGCCTCTTAACTGCACTGTTGGGGTGAGGAGTGTTCACGAGCAGTTCAGAGGCAGAACAGGCAGGAACTGGGTGTAATGTGGGCAGCAGCACAAAGAGGTTTTGCAGCTCCTCTGCTTGGGCACGTGCTCATCAGATCTCACTTAGGAAAAGGTCCCAGGCTGTGACAGTGCACGGGGGGCTGCAGCCCAGGTCTGCAGGAAACGAAGGGAGCAGGAAGGGGGCTGCAGCCTCCAACCACCTCCTCTGCAGCTGTGACATCGCTGTGACTCTGCAATGGCTCCTCCATCTGCTAAGCACCTCGCTAATAGTAATCCCTGTCAATCCGCTCAGGGACCCGTGGGAATTGCTCAGCATTAGAGCCCAAATCCTGCTGTTTCCTATTACTGTGTGTTCCCATTCGCTGGAGACTTACAGCCCCCCTAAGCACTGGGCAGCTGAGGAGCCCAGTTGGACACTGGAGGGGCCCACCAGCCCCAGGAGATAGGGTGACAAATAAATAAGTGAATGTCTGGTGTTGTTAACACAATTAACTGTGCAAGGAACTAATCAGGTGAGACGCTTTTAGAAGTAATTAATTTAATTGCCTGGATTTTAATTTAATGTTCTCTGCGAGGTTTCTTTTCCCAGCGCTGCCACCCCCATCCCCTGCCTGCATCCCCCTCCCCACCTCAAGTTTTCTGGCTCTGCTGGGCATAATTGAGTCCCTGGAGGTGTGGGGGTGTGACTTCATGCAAAGGAGTGGGTTTGGGAGCATCCCAGGAGGGGATGGAGATGGAGATGGGCTTGGGTGTGGAGGTGGAGATGGGTGACTCATGGGACGTTTGCAGCATGGCCCTGTGGTAGCATCCCTGCTGCAGCTGAGTGCATTGGGAGCGCAAAACTGGGATTTGAGGGCTCTTAGACTTGTTTCATTTCAATTACATGGGAAATTAAATGAAAACAGGCCTATGCCTGCATTTTTCTCTTTTACTGGGGCAACAAGAAAGTTGACTGCAGTTGGGAGAGAGGGACTGGGGGCTGTGAGTGGAGAGTGCTGGAGATCTCATTAAATAAACGACGGTACCTGAAGCGTGCCCCACAGGCAAGCCAGGAGTGCTCCTGAGCATACAACGCCACAGGAAGGATGTGGGGAGGGAGCAGAGAAGGGTCGAGGACCGGGAAAGGGTGTCAATTAGCAAAGCAAGCTCTGTCGTGGGGGTCAGCGAGCACAGGGAGAAAGGGAGACCTGCCAGGAGTCAAGCTGAGTGAGACCTTGCAGAGGAAATGAAAAGGGGAGTTAGCCACATAAATACAGAGCAAATGAGGAGAGAAGAGCAGAGCTGGCTCTGCAGACAGGTTTCAGAGGAGATTAAAAGTAAGCTTGGCAGAGCCCGATACCAAATGAACCCTGCTGGGTCTGAGTGGCGACGCTGAGAGCACGGGCATCGCAAGCTAAGGGAGAGGAGGAAGGATAAAACCTGGAGATGAACCTCTGTCATGGAGGCACCTTCAAAGAAGACAATGCATTGAAGGCTTGGGGAACACCTCATCCCCCATGTGAGGACATCTGTTCATTAGCAAGGCTCATTAGCAGCTGAGAGGTCAGTGGTGGTACCCAGGGCTGTGGGGAGAGGCAGTGTGTCTCCACTGCTTGAGAGAAGGAAAAGTCCTGATCAGACAGCCTGACCCCACAGCACAGTGGGGCTGTGGGGCATGCTTGGAACAGGGAGCAATTAAAAACATGGAGACAAATGGAAAATGGGAGAAAAATACGAGAGGGGCTTGCCAGGGATATATCACACCAAATTAACCTGATAGCTCTCTTTGATAAGGGAAACAATTTTCTAAGCCCAGAAATGCAGTCGATGTAATCTGTCTTGACTTCAGTGAAGTATTTGCTATGATGCCACATGGGAAATTATGAGTTAAACCAGAGAAAATGTGGATTAGTATGAGAATTGGAACACAGCTTAGGAAATAGCTAAGGGGGATCAGACTTTGCTGAAAAGGAGAGCTGCTGGGAGAGATGGTGAAGCTTCAGCATCAGCATTTGGACCACTCTCAGTGGTGTTATCCATAATGGCCCTGGCCCACAGGGAATAGGGGGCTCCCATGGGATGTGTCAGTGGCTGTGGGGGTACCCAAGGATATCTGGGGTGGGGATTTCTTGCTGAAGGGGCCAGGATGCTACATAATGGCACAAGCACAAGTGTTAAGGTGTCTCATCAATGGGCTTCATCAGGCAGGGAGGGAGGACACAGGTAGTTCAACTGGTCCTTGGGGTGGGGTTTGACACCAAGGTCCACATCATGGGGGATGTGGCCAGGAGCCCACCAGCACCCTGCAGAGGCTGGAAGTAGCTGGGCTGTCTTGTCCCCTGCAGAAATGGGGACACTGGTGCTCATCCAGTGGGACAGTGTGCATCCAGGGATGATAAGAAGGAAAGGCCCACAGGCCTGCTTATCCCTAAGGGTCCCAAATGACCCATCTACAGGGCATGAATCACCTCTAGCACAAATTGGCCTGGGGGAAGCTGGCACTACTCCAGGGAAGCCTCTTCCAGGGCACTTGGAGCAGTGATTTGTTGGTCTGCCCCATTTTTCAGGCAGCTGAGCAGGAGGTAAAGCACATGGGAGCAACCAGGATGCTCTGTGTTTATCTTCAGTGATCACCTGCCCTGCAGCCTGGAGAGTAGCAGATGCCCAAGTATGGCCTGAAGCAGGAGATGAGTCCAGGTCTTTTTGCACACCTGGCCTGCATCTCTGGCCTGAGCTTGGGGCTGAGAACCAGGAGCAGGCAGGAGGGAGGGGAAGGCTCTGGGTACCAGGAGTGTGGTGCTGGGCTCCTGGCTGCCCCCACAAGCCACAGCTCTGCATTTGGAAATGCGCAGCCGGAGGGCCCGGGGGTGGATATAACAAAGACGTTGGGAAATAATGCACTCTTGAGGTTTGGCACACGGCTCCGTGCGTTACAGAATGTTATAAAAATACTGCTAATGGGCCAGAGAGGAGTGGAAACGCGCGGTGGAAAGGCTGCCAGAAGCCGGAGAGCGCACATGGGAGTGGGGAGGCCTTGTGTGAAAGAAGGGAGGGAGGGAGGCACCCTCCTTCCACTCCCATTCTTTCGTCCTGTTCTAATCTGCTTACCTCCATCCCGACCCAGCAGCTCTGTCCATTTGTCCTTCTGCCCAGCTTAGGGGATGCCCAAGCCCTGCCAGCTGGACATCTGACCCTCATCACTCTGCCCACTGCCTAGCAAGGTGCTGCCCAGTGGTTTGGAGTGCAGGCAGGGATAAGGTCTATGTGGGAGAGGAAATACAGCAGAATCTCCTCCAGCATAAGATGCACAGGTCGGGATGCAGGCAGTGGAGTCACCTACTGTGTCACAGTGGTGCTGTGGGGGTCTTGTAGCCTGGTGCCAGCCCCAGCCCTGCCCCATGGGCATCGCTGCTTCCCAGGCAATGAATGGTGGGAAAGGGACTGGGAAAGGGACTGGCAGAGGACAAGCAGTCCCAAGCTGGCCTGCTTCCTCCATGTCTGTCACTGCAGCGCCTGGCGAGAGAAAGGGGAAAAAACATGCGGTTTGACGGAAAATGACATGGAAAAAACAACCAAATTATCAGAAAAACAAACAAAGCAAAACCAGAGAGAGGGAGGGAGGAAGGGACAAACCAACAGGAACCACATGTGAGCGGGGAGGCCAGGAGAACCCAAGTGTGTTCTCTGGACTGATTAGCAAGCAATCAAGCATTGGCCACTAATAAATAATCAGAGCCTCCCTTTTCTCTGTCTTAGAAGACTTTTTCCTCCCAGCTGGGCTCCAGCTGCAACCGGAGGATTGTACTGCAAGTTTGCATCTATTTTTTATTGCTGTTGTTTTTAAACCAGTTTTTCTTTTTCACCTATCACAATAAAGAAGAAAAAAAAGAATGTAGTGACATCTCCATGTAAAAACATGCACCTCTGCATCCCAGGAGTGGAATGCAGCACCAGGGCAGACGTGAGCATCTCATGATGGGCACTAGCTAAACAGTGGAGAAAGGCAGTGCCGGAGACTGGTGTATGCTTACCTGCTTCCAAGGGTTGGTTTGGTGGGAAAAATTGCAGAAGGGCACTGTCAACATGCCAGCTTGGGAGAGCAGAGGTTTGGCTGGCTCTGGCAGCCAGTGGTGAGGATACCCTGCCTCGGAGCAGAGTGCCTCTGGTCAGGCCAGGGCTCCTGCCACTTGCACAGATGCTGACGGAGAAGGCCTGGGCTTGGGGTCAGCGTGTGCAGATATTTCCTTGCTTGTGTCCAGCGATCTGTGACACAGAGCTTGGTTTTTGGCTTTTTTTTTAAAAGAAGTCCTTCTGATGGATTTTTCCCTCATGACCTTATCCAATCCCTTCTTGCGGCGATGTAAACTGAGGCTATTTCGAGAGCAACAAGTTAAACACGACTGTAAACGTTCCCTGGCACCAGGGCCAGCTGGCAGGGAGCAGCACCCGCCCCTTTGATTCATCCCTCTCACCCTCCAAATGGGCTCCTACCTCTTGGGCATAGGCCCACTCAAGGTCAGTCCCAAGGCTGTGCCCAGGCAGTGCTTGGGGCAGGACTACGTTTATGTGGACCAAACCTATGGCAAGAACGGAGCTAATAAGTTTAAATGACTGTTGGTATTCCAGCATCAGAAGATACACCCCAGAGCTGCTGGGTTTATTGCTATGGATGGGGTTACTTTTCCCCATGTGCCTACTGGGGGCTGAGTAGGTGCAGTGGTTCTGGGGTGATTCACAGTCAGGCATCACCCCCAGTTCCTGAGAGCCACAGAAAGAAAGTGTGACAAACGAGGTCAACCAGCTTGCAGGAGTGCTTCGTTAATCAAAATTCGGCTTTATTTCACGAGGCACGCAGACTCTCCAATCACTGCCTTCCCATGCTGTGCTGTGTTTTTGTGGCTGGTAAAATTCAATGGATGGACTGTGCTGCCAGTGACCAGATTTCGGGTCTTGGCCCAGCCAGGAGTTGGAAAGGCATACCGGGTAACAGTATGCAAATCACTATCCCAGTTTTCTAAGGAGAAGGCCAAAAAAAAAAAAACCACCCAAGAAACCCCACCACACTCCCAAATGCAATTAGTCCTAATCGAATTAGGAGCCGGACTAGAAAAACAAACATGTTTGCAGGCAGCAGGCGACCTTCCTGCCCCGTCCAGCGGGATGCACGCTGCGTGCCGCAGCGGGGAGGGCTGAATGAAGCCGTGCCCCGTGGCCCGCGTGTGCACACACCCGTCCACTCGCACCCGCGCACACACACACCCGCACCCCGCTGCATTCCTCTCGCCCTTCCCCTGGCTGGGCTGGGCAGCCAGCCCAGCTGCAGCATAGCAGAGTGATGCTTCTTTGGCTCGCTGCATAAAACATGATAATCTGGGGCAGCCGGTGTCAGAAACAATAAAAATATCCCCTCTCCCTTCCTCGTGGCTCCCCCCCTTCCCGCGGGGGAGCTGGGGGCAGCGAGGAGCGCGCGGTCGTGAGGCCAGGGGAGCGTCATGTGGTGTTTGTTAGGGGCCACGGAGCCATGGGACCACAGTGCTGGCAGCTCTGCCCCGGCCTTGCCAATGCTGTGGCCTGTGGAGCCACTGCCTGAGGGAAGAGCATGCCCAGGAGATGGCCATGCAGTATCCCACGTCCCCTGGCAGGTCCCCATCCGTACCTTAAGGAACATGGAACCATGCTCAACCCCACTGACTGATGAGCTCGTGCCATGTTGGGTGCTATGGAGAGCTCACAACTCCACCTGAGTCACAGCAGGAGCATCTCATGGCCTGAGAGCACTGTGAAGGGGAGAAGGTGATCCCCCCACCTTGCCACCCTCCTCAAGTGGGAGAGTTCCAGGGTTGCCAGTAACCAGCCAGACATAGGAATGGAGTGTCTGTCAGAGGCAGGCTGCTCAAAATGCAAGAGCCCTCTTAGTGAATGTGTGATCCTGAGCTCTGGACCTACACATGAAGTGAGCCCAGAGGCCCTCTGTGCATCCTCTCTCCTGCAGCTGGGCTGGAAATAAGCTCATGGGATGGGACAGAGGGGAGCCTAGCTCCAGCTGCTGGGCTAGAGGAGAAAAGGGAAAAAGGCTTTGGAGCTTGGCAGCTTCCTGGGAAACCCTCCCTGTTCTTGCCTAGCATGAATACCGAATACGGAAGGCTTCGTGCAGCACCAGCATCCTGTGTCCTGGGTGGATGGCAGCACAGCCTCCTTCTGCTCTCCTGAGATTTGTTTATCCTGCTTAACATGACAAAACCAGCTCCGTAGTTAAAGAAGCCCAAGTCCAGTCTAAACAGCTTCCCACAGCCCTTGCTCTGCAGCGCCAGGAATTAGGGATGCCTAGGGCTGAGAAGACAAAGCCTCCTTGGCTGAGGGACGGTGGTCACAGGCTGGGACCCTGACTGCTGGGGTGAGCGGAGGGTACACACACTGGTGCTCTGTTTGCACTTGGCCTCTGTGCCAGGAAGGATTTTATCTGAGTTGCTCCTAAGTGCCCCTTGTCAAAATATTTGGTGCAAACTTCCTGCCGCCCACCAGCCATGTGTCCTCAGCTTCCAGGGTGCTGGGAGGGGAGGGACTGGCCGGGATGTGGCCACCTCCTGTCACTGCAGCAGTGGGGCAGGGAGCAAAGTGGCCGATGCTCCACATGCTGCTTTCTCTTCTTCACCCACAGCTCGATACAGCTGTGGTACTTAAAGAACATCACTGTTTGCTTCCCAGACGGTGCTGAAATAAGAAATCCCACTGATGTCACCAGCACGGGGTGTAGCTCTTGTCACCAGCCACATGTGCCCATGTTGCCAGGCACCTAGGCCAGGTAGTGTCACCAGGTATGGGAAGACTCCACAGTGGGGATCCTGTGTGGCCACATCCCTCCTACCTGAAAGGAGAAGAGATGGCAGGCAGCAACAAATCCTCATCTTTTCCAAGTTCCCAGTGCTTTTCCTTTTCTTTCTGAAACTTCTGGTGGTGGCCGGGAACCACAGCAGAGCCTGAACATGCAGTGAGGTGCCAGCCAAGGGTTCAGCAGGGTCAGGGCAAGATCCAGGGTACTTCGGTGTGAAAGACATTGTCATTAGTTGTGGTTTCCCAAGCGAGTCTGCTCTAAATAATTTAGCAGACTAAATGTGCTAACAGCGGGTCAGAACAGGGAGCAGAATTTTGGATCTGGAAAGCAAGGAAGGACACTGTGATAAAGTGAGATTATCTTCTTCCTGTTAGCAAGGCAGGGTGGTGTCTTCACCCCCGGAAAAGGAGTCAGAGGGTTCCCATGCCCGATGGATCCCTTCTTTCCCTAGTCCCTTCCTGAGCTGTCAGCATCAGTACCAGAGGCAACTACAGGACAATTTCCAGTTGCTCTTGCTCCAAGCACTTTAATGCTGTTTAAACAATTATGCAGTTGATAAATTTTGACAAGAAGAGATAGAAATAGCCTGGGAGAGCCATGCAGTAGAAATGCTCTAAACAGATGTCCCTTTTCTCCCCCTCCTGTGCTCCCTGGGGTTCTTTATTGTTTGCTGCCAACTAAACAAGGCAGCATTTGCATGAGTTGGGATGGTGGGGAGGGGGGAGCAAAATGCCTTATTAAAATGGTTTATGATACCATCCCCAGGGTGATGGCTGCTTGTTTTCTCTGCGCCAACAGGAGCTATACACAGCCTGCTGAATATGACTAACAATAAACTGGGTGTCCCTGTCTCCAGCAGCTCACAGGGTACCAGACTGGGCAGCCTGGCTGCTGGTGATGCAGGGGAGTGAGAAGGGTGCGCGGTGTTTGCCGAAAGCAAGTGAGCAATGACCACCTGGTGTTCCAAGCAGCATAGGGAAATTTAGTCTTGCTGTGGGGACATCTAGCAGAGCCCAGCAATGCATATGCAGAAGCTCATGGCAGCAGGGACCAGCAGTGGCTCCCCAGTGCTGCAGTTTGCCCCAGCTGAGAGAAGTTGAGGACAGAGCAACTATAAAGCCAGGGCTGGATCAGAGTCAGGTTCACAGAGGAAGCTTGATTTCCTGTGTAGCTGAGCTTGGATGGGTAGGAAGAGGAGCTGGATGCTGCTATCCACCTCTGGAGGGTGGAAGATCACTCAATGGGTCCATTCCAGGAAGCCTTGAGGAGGTTAGGATTCGTAGCTGAGACCTCGGTGCTCTATTTTTGCTCATGTGGGGCTGTCTTGTTCTGAGCATTCCCAACCCTGGATGTTTTTCCTCTCCGCAGTTTAACAGTGTGAGTGGCTTTGTGTTGAGCACACCCCAACTCTGCATGTTCCTTGAGGAGCAGCTTTGCACAGTGTGGCTTGTCACATGTCATGGGTGCCTCCTGTCCTCTTGGTCAGGGAAGAAAGCAGAGGGCTGCAAGCAGCTCTCTGCCTTTTGGTTGCTTAGTGGATGCTGTGGAACCTGTGTTGGTCTGAGCCAATACCTGCTCCTGGCAGGCTGGAGCTGTAAAATATGTTGTGTGTATGATGAACGAGCTGGGATTTGTTGTCTCTTGTTGTCTTTGCAGTTGACATGGTACCATTCAGTTTTTTTAGGGAATAATCGCCTTGCTGAATCCCTGCCTCTCATGGTGGGGTACATGCCGATGGTGTGGCCCACAGAGCACTTCTGCCAGAGCACTTCTGCCACAGAAGCGCCCAAGACAGTATGCGCTCCCAAAACCGTCCCTGCAATAAGGTGAGAGCCCAAAGCATCCAGTGCTGCATAGCCATCTCTCTGAGCACAGAGTGGAAGGTGCTGGGCAAAGAAGTGACTGTGCTGGTGTCTCTGAAGAGGTGGTGTTCTGGGGCACAACGACCTGCCTGTGCATACCTGTGCATCACCACCTGCGTGCTGCAGCATCCCTGTATGCACAGCAGTGTCGTGGCATGCACGATAGGTAGATCTGTTGCTTGAAAGCGTGCAGTGGATTTGAATGTGCCTTTGCAAAGACAGGATGCTGGCGGGGAGCACCTCTGGCTGTTGTGGGCGCACTTCTGGCTCCTAATTTATTTCCTAATGCTCATCCCTCCAGTGCTGAGTTCGTCCCTACTCTCTGCGTTTGGACCCAAGCTGCTACCCTTTCCCTCTGTGCCTGACTTACTTGAGTCACCAGCCAGGTGCAGCTGCCCTCTGAAAAGGCTCTTTGGCCTCACCAGCTTCTTCCTCCTCTTCCTCTCTTGCCTTCACTGAAAATCAGGAACATGGACTCCCATGTTGCACTGGTGATATAGGGCAGCCTGCGCCACCTCTCATTCCCCTACCTACCAGGGAGAAGAGCCCCAGCTCGGTGGAAAGCAGGGGAGTTAGAGTCTAAATAAAAAGGCAGAAGGGGAAATAAGGGACAGACTGAGGAGCAATTTTCCAAAGCCACACAACTGGGCTTAAAAACCAGACTAATGATTTAGTGCCATCCTCACCCTACCAGGCTTTCCAAATGGGATGTGTTGGGTTGGGCCCCCCCAGTTCCAGGAGGCCTGGCCACTGCAGCCCACCCCAGGGAAGCAGCACACTCAGATCACACAGGACTAGGTGTCTATATCACATGCACATCTCACAGGCAGGGAGAATTCCCCTATCTCCAGCTGACCTGAAACATTGGATAAAAAATTGGATGTAAGTGGCTAGATAAGGTCCAAAATCAGAACTCTTCACTCCTGGAGAAGAGAGCGTGGAGGGAGGTGCTGGTACCGTGACCACCCTTGCTATTCACATCAATGCAAAGCAGGTGGGAAAACGCTTCTGGGTTGTTCTGTGCGAGAGCACCAGGCTGTTCCTTGCTGAAAGTGTCGGTGGTGACACCTGGCTTTTGCAAACACCACTGGCTTTGCTGGAGCAGCATAAGCACACCAACAACACTCCCATCTCCTCCGAAGGCTCAGGAGGGGAAGCACCACTTGCATTTTTAGCTGTCGAGACAGCGTTCATGGATGGGATTTTTGCCATACTGGTGCAAGGACTGCTGTGTCAGCCCACGGAGGATGCTGAGGGTTTTGTTCAGAAATGGAAAAGAGTGGTGGGCTTTTTCATGGACATTAAAAGGCTCACAAAGCTTCTGTGAGACATAGTCATTGCAGGCATCACTTTGCAGCATTCCCTTCTCTTACTTCCCTGTCTCCCAGCAACTCCCAGCAAGCCTTGGGGATGATTCTCATTTGGGGTGAGCAGAATAGCTGCTTGGGACTGGTGGTGGCATGAAGTCTCTGCTGCCACACACCTCCAGGGTGTAATTATGATGAAGAAAGCAAAACTGCAGAGAGCACCGAAGATACCTCTTGTAGGGGGGTGCCAGGATGGAGATGCCCCAAACTGTGAGTTTACGCTGGGACAGGCTGGACAAAAAGAGGGCCCTTGGATCCAAGACTGAGCTAGCTCTGCCAAGTGCTGCATACATACAACAAAGACAATAGCAGCTCCTTGAAGATTGTTCCTGTGATGTTATTTAAGAAGTGATTTGAGAAGGACCCTGGAAAACCAGGAAAGTAAAGAAGGATGCGAAGAGAGCAGTGGAACTGCCAAAATGAAAAAGACTTAAAATAGTCTGTTCAGTGCCTTCAAGGAAAGCTGGAAAGATGCCCTGACTCCCGTTGGTAATTACCTCCAAGCAGGGAAGATACTGGGTACTAAACCAGCAAGCAAAGGCATAACTAGAGCCAATAACTGGAAGCTGAGCACGACCACGTTTGAATTAGAAATGAGGCTCATATTTTTAATAGAAAAAATGATTAAGCATCGGAACAAACTGCCAAAAGCCGTGGCGGCTGCTCTGTCGCTTGTTATCTGCAGAGCAAGGCTGGCTGCCTTGCTGAAAGATGATTCAGTCAAACACGAGTTATTGGGCTCAACAGAGGGGTAATGGAGGGACGTAATGGCCTGTGCAACCCAGGAGGTCAGGTGAGATGAACTAATTTTCTCCCGTGGCCTTCAAGTCTGTGAGTTAAGGAAGGTGCATTTCCCTGTCTTGCAGATTTAGCTTCGCAGTTGCTGTTTCTTTCATCAGATTATGTGACCTGGGTGTTTCCTGGTGCAGAGCAGGGATTGTGAGGTAAAACCTGCAGCTCAGGACGCTGTGGGGTGTTTGGAGGATGCTGCATGTCCCTCCTTAGGATAGTGGCCAAATGGTGGCTTGGCACTGGGGTGTCTGCAAGGCATGGGGAAGGCCATTTGCCAAAATGGGATGAGATGGTTCGGGTCTCAGAAAGCTAAGAAAGAAGAGAGATAGAATGGAGATACTCAAGTAAGCATTAGCATGAAGGAGAGAAAGCTCCTGCAGCCCTCCTCCAAAGGAGGGATTGACAGAGAGCTTTTGATGAGGAGCTGAATGGAGATAATGTGCCTTCAAACGGCATGAACCTCTGCCTCCAGTGTGCAGACAGGAGCTTGGCACAGCACGCCCAGAAGCACTTACCTTCCTTAATGGCCAGGGAGAGTCTCCCAGGCCACCCCATTAGGAGCTGCCTCCCCAGGCGAGCTGGCACAAAGTGCTTGGCCAGCTCAGGGAGCAGTTGTGCCACAGGGACAGTAATGCCGCCTCCAGCCCTGACACTCTCAGCCCATACAGCTGGGTGTAAGGCAGACACTGAGAGTACAGTGGTGCAGCACACTGTTTTGGGGTGAGACCTGATTAGTTTGTGTCTTTCTGAAGCTGTCTGACCCCTCCAGGAGCAGGAAGAGCTATGCCTCACTCAGGGGAGGCTATGCAGACTGCACATTGTGCCGTGTCCAAAGATGCTGACACTGCTCATGAGGACACAGCCCAAGGCAGGAGGAACTGGTGGCACAGGGTAGCAAACGGGCTGCAGTGGGCTTGCAGGTGATCTGGAGATGTGGAGTTTTGGGGTGGTATTGCTTGTGGGCAAAGCAGCACCCACTACCCCAGGCTCTCCACCAACACCTTGCACGGAGAGGGCACAGGTGAGTTTATACTGGGCAGGCAACCCAGCAGAGACAGAAGAGGAGGGGGATGCAGCCCCAACACAGGGCTCCTGCTGAGCAGCTTTTCCCCATGAAGGAACTAACACAGCAGCAGCTGCTGCCAAACATGATCCGGGGCGTGTACCAGTATCAGCAGGAAGGAGCTGGCTCTCCTGGTGTTAGGAGAGGGCCAAGTCCTGTTCACCTACCACGGGCAGTGCTCCCTCCTTTGCATGAAAGAGGCGCTTTGATTGCTGACATCTGTAGACAATCAGATAAGAATTAGAGTTATTCCTCTCGGCATAAATGGTATTTCTAATCTCATAATCCCTTAACATTGTTCTCACCAGGATGTGGCTGCTGCTAATCCCTGAGAGTTTGTTCATGGGCAAATTTCAGGGAAGCCGGGAAGGTGCAGGAGGAGGGCTTGCCCACCTTCCCTCCCCTCACTCCTGGAATCCCTTCCCGATGCAAAGCAGGCATGGAACAGCTGGTCAGGCCGCAGCCCCTCTTGCCAGCTGGAGGATGCTCATCCTAGGATAGAGGCATTTGTAGAGCACTTTCACCACTGCTGCAAAGGGTCCCCACGGGTCTTCTGTCCGCATTGACCCGGGTCTGTCTCTTGGCTCCTCAGCTCTGTGGAACCAACAGCAAGCTCCAGCCTGGTTTAGACACTTGGCTGCTTTTCAAAACCAGAGGCTGATACCTGAGGAACAGCCTGGACCCATTATTTCTGTGCTGAAGAGGTGCAATGACGGAAGCATCCTGCTGCTGCAGGGCTGCAAAGTCCAAGGTCTCCAGACAGATGAGGGTTGTAGGTGCTTTGTAAGAACCCTAAGCTGCCTTTTGTCCTAATTTTGCATCTTCTTTGGGATAGAATGGGAAGAACCACTTGGATTGCTCCTTACCCCTATCCTGATGTTGGTGCATTTGTTAGAGATGTGCCTCTCTACAGCAGTCCACAGTGACCTTCCATCCTGGCCACCTTGCAGGCCAGGTGGGAAAGGAGCTGCAAACCTCTCACCGTTTTCCCAGAACAGTCAGGGATTCCCAATTCCCTTGTCCCTGCTGCATCTTCCCTTCTGCAGCCCGGTCCAGCTGTGTGTGATGGCTCCAGTGGCAGGTGCCAAACCACTCCAGGGGCTTGCACCCAGCTCCCAGTGGGAGCAGGGATGAAATTCAGCCTGAGTGGTTTTGGGCTCCCCTGCTGTCTGCAGCCGTGAGCAACCCACCATGGAGCAGAGGTGGAAATCCTGCCCTGGGCACCAACCCATCCCAATGTGCAGGGGCCAAGACAGCATTTTCTCAAGAAGCTGCTTGCAGTTCAGAGGGCCTGGGTGTGCCAGTCTCTGCAGACATGGCTCTGTGCCTTTTCCTGGGTTCCTCCTCTGTTACAGCACCTGTTGCTTCTCCTGACACTTCAGTGTTTCCCCACTTCTATTCTGTAGATAGGTTAGAAAGGCAGCACAACTGCTTCAGCCGTATCTTGGTCATCTTCTTCGTCTTGGCAAGATGAACGTGTTGGAGATGGCTTGGTAGCAATAAATACCAAACAAGTCTGCCTCTCTTCATGAGGTTTAAAGAGCCCCATGCTGGTACAACATGCCCATGGCATGTGCATGCAGCGGGACAGCGGATGCAAAAGGAGGCTGTTTCCCTAGGGAAGCATGCCCATCACTGTACCCTCCGTGTTCCTGTCATAGCATCCTACTCGCCAGCATCCATCCCATCTGTCATGCTGAAACCTGTTCATCACTGCCTTGTAGCTCTGAGTGATTTGCTATTATAGCTACTTTTTCCCATGGAGGGAGACCTCAGATTGCTGCCAGTGCCAAGGCTCCCTCTTATTCTTCACGGCTGGAAGGGAAGGACAGGGTGTAGTCTTGCAAACACTGAAACTCTGAAAAGTCCCTGGCAAGAGAGGGGTGAATAGTGTAAGTTTGTAGTGAGCCAACATAATAACTGCTCTCTGAAGGGTGGCAATTGGAGAGGGAGCTAGTGGGAAACTCTGTTGCACTGGGAGATGCTAATCTTCGAATTCCTAACGGGTTTGCCCAGAAAGCAGAAATGAATAGGTTTTGCTATTCACTGGCAATTTTGGAAAAATGCCCTGGAAGTCGGAGCCAGATGAAAATTTTTGTTGAATTTTGTTAGAGAATTAAGCGCTTCTGTTCAAGATTTTGCTCATTTTATTTTTGTTTGATGAGGTTTTTAATTAAATCAGAGGGAGCTCCAAAAGGAAAAGCCCTGGAAACTCAACCTTTCATTTAAAATCACCAGAAGCAAAAAAACACTGCTGTTGTTGTCCTGTTTCTGTTGTGAACAAACAAGCTGCAAAGCACCCAAAAATGTATGAAACTCTTTGTCATGGCCAGATCCGTGGTGTTCCCCAGGACAAGGTGCTGCGAAGACAGTTTGCTTCATCCCCTATTTGTGTGGTCCCTTGGCTGTAAACAGGCATTGCCTGCAATCACTAAGGAGGGTGTGGATCCATGGCTGTGGATGGGTGAGCAAATGCAGCTCCTGGAGCTCCTGTGGGTGCAGACCTACCAGGACCAAACTCTGATATGTGAGAGGTTGGAAGTAGACAGGTAAACGTGCCCATTCGCACTGGGACTATGCACCTCTGCCCTTTCCCGTGCTAGTCTCTTCCTCTCTGGGATGTTTCACTCTCTACAGGAGTACCATCCCTCTGTCTAGAATTGGGCTTTGCCCTATACTGAATCCTGGCAGAGGACCCCTGAGGTCAAGTAGACACCCCAGCCTTGCCTGGGGGACGATTTCAGCCCCGAGATGTGCCATCATACTGAAAGATGCTGGAGGGCATCACATCTGCAGCTGGAGGGCAGTGGCAACATTCCCCAGACTCTGATGACCTCCAGAAGCTGGTTGTGCCTGTGTTATCTCCCTTCCCACGAACAGCCCAGTCCCTGTCTCTTAAAACTTATTTAAACCAGCCCTTTTTCTCCTTGGGGCTTGGATAACATTGCTGCTCACAGCCGAAGGCCCTCCTGGCTCCACGGTAATCAACCAGGGCTGCACCAGGAAAAGAAGATAATTAAATTCAGGCCCTTGCTTTTTCCCCATCAAGCAGATGCAGCGAGACGGCAGTCCTACAGAGACTTTATCTGGGGCAGGGGGCAGAAATTTCAGTCTTGATCTTCCCCATAGCAGCTGCTGGTATGTGTCCGCTGAGCCGGGGACCCGCTCCCCCTATCCGGCCATGCCTCGCTGGCTTATCATTTCCAATCCTATCAGAAACAAAACTGCTGCTGCTTAATGCTTCATTACAGGCTGTTATGTGTCTCCTGCACTGCCCAGGAGAGCAGCAAGGAGGGCTCTGACTCTATTTAATAACTGTTTCATGGTTCCTAATTGACAGATAAAAACGCTACTAACTCAGTTTCATCAAACATAAACCATGGGCAGGAGCAGCCGTGCCCTTCTGGAGCCAGGGTGGCAGCATGAGTTTTGATCCATTATTTTGACATGGGAAATCCATAATGTGTCTATCTGCCATCACGATGACAAGTTTAGGCCTCACTTTTTCCCTGTGTTGGTTTTGGCTTTTACAACCTGGGGAAGCTGCTGGGGAGGGATTTGGGGAAGGGTGGCCAGAGAAATGGTAACTGGTGCTTTATTCTGGGGGGCCATTGCCACAAGGGTCTGCAGCACCCCTGGCATAGTGCTTGGCAGAAAGGATTGCCTTTGCAGCATGTTCCCATGAGGGATCCATGTCTGCTCACCCCACGGCTGTGCCTCACACTGGCAGGTTCCCAGCCCCAGGGCTGTCACCCTGTGGCTGTCAGGCTGAGCCACACTTGTACCTGGGGAAGATTCGCCAAGACTTTCATCTCTGGTAGAAAAGGACCTCTATGTGCTCAGATGAAACAGGAAAGGATTTATTCTTGTAATTTTAAGATGATGGGAAATCAGGGTGTTTCTTTGTGCACTGTGTGGTTAGCAGGATTGCATCAGTGCCTAAAGGGGTTCCCTTACCCCTTTTTACTTGTGCAGGTGACCAAGTGACCCAGACTTCTTCCATGCATGTTGAGAAACTGCAGGGAGAGAAACCTCTGCCCTCCCCAGCAATCACATGGCCACAAACACAGGGCCGGGGTGTGCAAATAGTAATGAAGAGTGTTGCAGACATGGAATTCAAAAGCCGCGTGCAGAACCTTTGGGATTTGCTTTATCAGATCCCACATGAGGCCAGCACTTAAAAGAAAGTCTTTGGAAATGAGGTTTTACAGGGCTTTCTCCTCCCATCACAGTGTCTGGAAACTTAAATACCATCTGGGAGTCCCACAGGTACTTGTGACTGCCGGAGGGGTTGAATGGCACCCAGGGTAGAAGCAGCATTGCTCCCAGGTGGCATGAGCAGAGGTGGAGTTGCAAAGGGGAAGTATTGAGGGCCTGCAGCTCTGTGCAGAGCAAAGCAAATCTGACCACCACTGAAGGCGTGCTGGGAGAATGAGAGGTTATTAGTAACGAGCGCTTCAGGGATAACACAGAAGATACTGATTTAAATAAAAATCACCATAACAGCAGCTCTAACAGTACCCTGTGGGTCACTTGGAGGCGAATCAGAGGCTCCAGTGCTGGCACACGCGGAGCATTTCCTAGCTGCAAATATCACGCCGGAGAGAGCCAGGACTGCTGCCTGTGCTCCTGAGCAGGGACAGGGACAGGGAGGCAGGCGCTGTGCCAGGGATGCCTAAAGAGACCCACTGCAGTGAGGTTAGAGGCTGGAGCTGCTGTGAGCCACGAGGGCACACTGTGCTGTTTGCAGCGCTGCCAGGAGCCGCAGTGCCAGGAGCTGTGCTGGGCCTCAGCAGCCTGGGCTGTCTCCTGCCTCGAGCTTGCAGGGATTAACTGCACTGAGGATGTGTGGTTTGGGTGGACAACACAAAGGCTAAGGGGGCCCAGTTGGCTGGGGACAGCTTCAGCTCCTCATCCATGAGAGAGGAGCGGAGTGGTTTCCTTGCCACCCTTCATACCAAGAGTGCTTTTATCAATGGAGTGTGAAGGGGTCATAAAACACTACCAGCTATCTCCATAGACAGCTAATCCATTGCTATGGATTTCTTCTTAGGGAATCTGGCAGACCCTTGTGCAATTCCTTGTAGCTGGCTGTAACTCTGCTGCCATGGTACAGCCACCCGCAACATCAACTGCTCTCATCATGATACGGAGCCATGTCATGACATGCCATCGAAAAATGGAGATGTGATGCAACATAATAGCCAAGCTGTCAAGATAAAATGAGTCTTAGCATGTAACAGAAGGGTTTCTCCACTTCAGGGATTTTTGTACAAGGAGTTTTTAGAGTGTTTCCTCCTGATCAGTGTGCTTCTGTGAGAACTGGGCATTTTGCAGTGTAAACCTCCCATGCCTTTCAGCTTTCCCATCAAATATGGGCAGACCATCTGCTGGACCTGCTGCACAGACAGCACGGGCTGCACCAAGGTGGATCTGCATTACCAAATCTCTTGTCACTTCCCGCTCAAGGGAATTTAAACCACCTGGAACAGTTCCCTCTGGGAGGACCCAGCTTCCCCAGGATGAGCTCACGGCCTGGTTCTTGCATTGAGCAGCGTGTGTACGGCTCAATCCAGCACATTTATGCATTAGAGTGGGTGACTGGAAATACCAATCCAGCCCAGATCCTGCCCACTGGGCTGTCTTGGGAACATTACAGACCTGATCAGCATCAGCTGCTCTCTGAGGACAAGGCAAGACAGGCAAACTCACCTGCTTGGAATAGCTGCTGGGAGTGGTCAGAGGCCAGGAGCTGTGGCTGGTTGCTCTCCATTGCCTTGTGACGGGGTTTCTGTGGTACTGCAGCTTCTGTTTGCAGTCATACTCTACATAGAGACAGTCACTAGGCTTAATGTCCCTGTAAATGACATGTGTGGGTTTTTTTCCAAATCAACATAACCTTCTTATAGGTGTGGAGCTCCTGGTGCAGTGCTGCAGCCCTCCAGCAGCACCCCAGTGCTCTGTAGCCCCCTCAGGGTGCTCATTTCAACATGGAAAACCCCAAATGGGGCAAAACCAACAGAGATGCAGCACGAGCAGCCAAAATCCAGCTGTCTGGGACTGCACAAGTCCTGCTGTCAGTGAGTCCAAGCCAGTGGTAGTGTGAGCATGGTGTCATACATTCACAGCAGGCATAAGGATATTTCCAGCACTCTTAGAGGCCAGTTTACAATGCTGGGATTCTCTCCAGCCAAACCACTTGGGTTCAGATTTCCACTAACCCACCTCATTTCCTTATTTTTCTTTATCTCCCAGCAAAAATTAAACCATTGTCTGCTTTGACCAGCTCTTTACCTGGAATTAAATGACTAATTTCTGACCACTGAAGGTCCTGTGTTGGCTTGTCCTAGGGAGAGGGCAGGAGAGAGTAAAAGCAGGGTAACAGAGAGTAAAATTGCAACCAAAGAGCTTGGGCCAAACAAGCAGCTTTGTCCCCGAGTGTAACAAGGTGATTGACCTCAATATCCTTGTGCACTGGGAAAAGGCAGATGCTGCACAGCATCCCCTGCAGCATCCCTGTGATGTGGGATTTGAGGAAGACATGGGGGCCTGCTGTTGCTGCCTGCCCTGCTGTGTGGCCCCTGCCAGGGTGCTGCTCTGAATGAATCCCTCTTTGAAGGGCAGCAGAACTGTCAGGAAAGCCTCCAGCCCTGATATAAAGACTTCCAGTGTCAGAGAATCCTCTGGAGCCTTTAGTGATCTCTTACAGGTGACAAAATGATGTTCACTGCTTTTATTGGCTGAATCTGCGCAGATTTGGCTTCATCCACTTGGGTGCATGCTGGCAGGTGGAGGGTCAAGATGGTGGGGTCAAGCACACCATCCACACCACTGAGCCACAGCCAGCCTGGCTTTGCACATTGTGCCAGCACTGGGTGACAAAGGCGTTTGATGGGCACCATGTTTGCAAAGTTAAGGGTCTTTCTAGCACACGTGTATTGGCTGCCCTCCCTGTACAACCATAAAAATGCTGCGGACAGTTGTGTACCCCATATAAAGGGAAGATTTGATTTGCCTTCCCCGAGTGCCTGTCTGTCCCCGCCAAGGACAGCAAGAGCAGAGGCAGATTGCTTGGCCCAGCAAGTTCCCTCCCCAGTGGTTAAAGATAGATAAAGGCAACTGAGAGCATCAGCCCAACCCTCCAGAGAGGTGACTGTCCAGCTCTCCTTGGCATTCCTGCAGTCTCTCACCAGGCTTGGCTCCCATCGGGCTGGTGTCTCTCCTGACTCAGGGCTTGGGGAGGGCAAGATCTGCCCCACACGATTCCAGTCTATGACTCAAGTCTTCTAAATCCTGCCTTGTTTCATGCCTTGAGAGGCATCCCACGTCTTAAAGGATTCTGGCTGTACTGGGGCCAACTTACCCATCCTGGGTGTAAACCCTTAGCTCAGGCAGAGCTCAGGTGGCTTTCCTTACCGAGATCTATTGGTAGAGTTCCTTTTAATAGCATGTACGTGATGTGGAGTGGGATAGACCACTCCAACTCTGGCTGGCACGTTATAAATCTCAGGGAAAAAAATAATGCAAAGGGCCAGGAGGCTGGGGGGTGAAAAAAAGCAGAAGGAAGAGGCTGTTTTCCCAGAACCCAAAGCAGTTAGGGGTGGAGAGCAGGAAAGGAAGGGTTGTACAGCTCGCTGGGGCAGAGTGTGCAGTTGTTTATACTGGAAATGAGTTTCTGTTTATTGCAAGCTATGGTGGGGAGACCACAAAGTGAACGTAAAACAAAATGGGAAGGGTGTGGGAAAAGTCAGGGGAGGGGGAGTGGGTGCCTTTGACAAACTCCAGAAGTCACGTCCAGTAATAAATCAAGCCGGGATCTGTCCCGGGACACAGGACCCAGAACATCTGCTTGGGCTGCAGGGAAGCCGGGCAGGCAAGGAGGGATCTCCCAGCCCTGTCTGGGGCCAGGCAGGAGGCAGGAGCTTGGGCAGCTCAGCCACCCATGGGTGCTGAGCCCGGCAATGCTCATATGCCAGCAGAGGTGGATCGAGCACTTGGCTCTACCAGGACACATGGGAACTGCACTCAGGGCTGAGGGATTTAGCAGGCATCTTCAGTCAGCCTCTCCATCCTCAGTAGCCATCCTTTGACTGTTCTGCACCTCCATTTCCTTGTCTGTAAGGTGGCACAGGGTGCTTTTCTGCCATTTATCACTTTTCCCAAGCTTTGCAGCAAATACTGCATGGGATGGCAACTCCTGCAATGTCTCAGAGCTGGGGTATGGTGTAGGTGCCACTGGGAAGGGAGGTCCCTTGACCTCTTCCAGGGTAGCAGGAATTGGTGTGATAACAGGGCTGCTGGTGAAATGAGAGACAAATCTCATGATAACCCCACTGGAGCCAGCAATGCATCCTTTCTGTGTACAGACTTTGAAGGTATTAAGTGCTAAGGATTTTGATTTGACACCTGAATCCAGCTGCATTTTTGTGAGAAGCCCTTGCAGGTTACAGCTCCAGACCTAACTTTCATAAATAATCTGTTGCCTTGGGTGTAGTGCTTTGGAAGGAGTGGTGAATGTTTGTTTTGCAGATTCAAGCATTCCCCTCCTCTTCTTCCTTTTCCTCTTCCTTGGAAAATGGATCCTATTAACCGCTGCAGATGACACAACACATGCCAATACATTTGCAACCCATTTGGCTCATGGTGAGGGCTGCTTTCGAGCTACAGACTTCCCCAAGGGTCCAAGTAAAGCATCGTCATGGGAAGAGAAACAAAGATTGTGTGTCTGCCCTGTGAGTCCTGGCCCAGTCGTTGACTTTCCAGCCCATATTAGTGCAGAAAGCAGGAGAGACAGCCACTGAGATGCATGTGTGAGTTATGACCTCAAAAGTCATTTGAATTTCATTATGCTGGGCCATGGTTGAGCTGCTCTGCCATAATGCTATGGGTGCTGCTGTGGGGTCTGCTCTCCAGAATGCCACTCTCTGGGCACGGGGTTGCTGTATCACACTGATGATATGCCTCCAGCATCTTCCTGTGACAGATAAACCCCAAATCTTCCCATCAGGATCCTGGTCGGGTTCACCCTCGTGTCACCACTGGAAAGGTCCGAAACTTTGACAGCATTGCAGCATTTCCCCACTTACTCCAGGCATATTGCCTTCCTTACCATGCTGCTGGTGACTTACAAACCATGGGACAGACCTAGCTGCATTGGTATAAACCCAGCCAGAGCTGCTTTTTTTGCTCCAGGAGAGGATGGTAAACTATTTGGGTGAACCCCTAGCGCTCTGCTCTGTCTGTTTTTTGCTAGCACCTCCTTGCAGCTCTCATCCTCAGCCAAGCCCTGGCTCTCAGACCCATCCAGGCCGCTCACCTCATCTCAGAAGGATTCTGAGCCATCTGTGTGCATCGAGATGAGAGTCCTTATTGCAGGAGGCATTTGCAGTGTGTTCCTGGTCCGTGATGGGGCTCATGTGAGCCAGGACACCACACCATCCTTATGCTGCTGGCAAGGTCCAGACCATGGGGCTTGCTCTTCACCTGTAATTTTCTGTGCAACACTTCAGAGAGCACAGCAAAATCCTTCAGTGACTCTAATAACGTTTCCCTTCAAAGCTCTAGGGTATTTCCCCCCCATCCCTGTGAAGTCACGCTTCAGGTCTGCTGAAATCCTAGCAAATACCTTCTAAAATCCCCTGGAGCCCCTGCGACAGTTTATTGAGAGTCCAGGACTGCTTGACCTTGGAGGGGGTGAGAAAGGGAGGGGAAGAAAGAGCAGCCCTGTGCTTCCCTGCCAAACTACTTGATCCGGTGCTGAGCCTCTTGCAGAGACCACAACCCAGCCAGAAATCAGTCCCAGCCCATCAGTGGCATATCTGGGCACAGTGCCCTTCTCTCCCCTCTGCGCCAGGTCTCTGGAGGGTCTCCCGCTGTGCTGGGCAGTGCTGCTGCATGCACAGTGTGGTGTGTTCCCCAAAAAAGCAGCAGTGCCCCAATCACCTGTGGATGGGGCCCATCCCAGCATCCTGGCCCCTTTATCCTGCCCAAAAGAGGTATGGGGGTCTCCGGGTGACAACTTGTTCCCAGCTGTGGTGCTTGGTGTGTACAGGGGCGTTGCCCACCCTGGTGATCTATCCTTCTGCTGGGGATTCCCACCATTCCTCAGGAAATAATTAAAATATTGATAACAATATTTTGTATGAAAAAAAGTGCTTGTTATTTCTTCTTTGTTGTAAGCAAATCAGAGGATGCACGAGAAGCTGCTCTCCTCCATCAGGAGGGAGAGGCTGTGCTGAGCATCCAGGTTATCACTGTCAGAGCAGACTTGGAACGATGCTGCTCTTGCCACTGATCCGGTGCTGATGCACTCGGGGAAGGTGTGTTTGCCTCTGGGGTTTCATTGTTAAAAGATCATCGATAAATTACAGGGAGTCCAGAGAAAAATTGATTAAAGGATTAAAAGATAGCGTATGACCTAAAGGGAAGATTAAGGGAATTTAGTGAGGTGCTTGCTGTGGAGTGGAGCTGGGGGAGTAGGGAAGGAAGAAAATAAAAACAACCTCGCAAAGGTGGTGATTAGACCAGGTGAAAACAGTGGCTGTGGGTAACTAAATTGGTTTGTGCTTCACACTTTGTTTTGCAAATTTCAGGCTCTCAGGTGGGAAGTGGCTACCCAAGCCCCTCGAGCTGTTGGAGCTGCCCTGGCCACACATGCCATGAGTGTCCCCTGGGGTTTGCCCACTGCTGCTTGTGGGGATTTAAGCATGGAGCCAGGATTTGAGGAAGATGAGCATCATTTTCATAAAGCAAAAGGCCTTTTTTTAGCTCCATTTCTTTACAGATGGGCTGAATAATGGGACCTCCCTTGAAGCTGCCTGAGTTAAGGATGCAGCTATTACTTCCAAATGCAGTGAAGTCTGTAGCTGTGTGACTTACATCATCCCAAGGACCCCATTGCCTTAAAAAAAGAATGAGGCCAGGGCCTGACTCAGGCCTGAGGATAAAAAAACAGACATTCATAAAGAGAGCAGTGGCCTTGAACAGTGGTGTTAGCTGAGCTGGTATCCCAGCCCACCGCATCCAGAAATGTCACACTCCTCTGGGTTTCATCCCCTTGAACAACACACTTTGGGTGAACTGCAGAGACTGATGGTCTTCCTGCCTCCACCCCAGCACAGGGGAGGATTTAGGCTTGATGTGGGGACAGTTCCACTGTTAGTGACATGCCTGACTGGTATTTTCTCAAGGCTAGAGAGTGGGCAGCTGAGGACTGGTGTGGAGATCTCACTTCCTGTGATAAATTAGGTGTCTTCCCATATGCCTGTCATTAATGGGCTGGCATCATCCCTGAGCAGCCAGAATAGCACCACAAACCAGAGCCATCCCCTGAGGTGTCCTTCTCAGCTCCATTCCCACCATAGTCCAGTGCTTTGAGTTTCCAGGATGTATTATGCAGAGGCACATATGTGGGCTGGGTGGCTTCACTGGACATACCGAAGGAGGCTGGCTACTGCTGAGAGGACTTGAATGTATTCAGGGTGGGAACAGCATGGGAAGACTGTCATTTCTCTGCAGCCAGCTCTGGCATCTCTCTCGGGGGACCTCTGGCTCCAGGCCAGCTATTTTTGCAAGGTGCCTACAATTAAGATTCCCCAGCAGGACTGTAACAATGACCTGAAGCTGGGCAAAGTCACCAGGGCTTTTCCACACTCCCAGCATAGTCCCTGGCGCTGAGCGACAGGCACAGGCTGCAGATCAGCCCTGGAGCAGCGTAGCATCTCACCAGGAGAGTATGGGGGGCAGAAGGGCAGCCCCAAGGATGTGAGTCAGTGACCAGGGGGTGCTGAGTCTGCATGAGCAAACCCAAATGCAATCAGGATGGCCGAACACGGGATGAGCAAATGGCTCCACTGCCTGTGCAGACACCTGCTGTACCTTCATACAGATGCCCACTTTCAGGTTCCCTGTCCCAACTGAACCCAAGGCTGAGCAGTCGGTACAGGCTCGAGGGCACCAAAGGTTCTGCCTTGTAAGGGGATGGGAGAACAGCCTGCAGCATTCCATCTAGGAAAACATGTGGGAGAAAAGAGGAGAGAGTGGTTTTCAATAAATTCTGAAGGAATTCTGAAGGAAAGGAACTTTTTCTGCAAAAGCCAGTGCAAGTGCAAGGAGAAAGTGGATAGGGGGTACATCTGCTTACTAACTGCTCCCATCAACCCCTCCTCCTGACCAGACAGGAGAAGAGAAACCCAAAAATATCCTTTTCTCTACTCCAGAGAGTCAGAAATCTCTTACTTCTTCTTTTGCATTCCCCGTGGGGTGAGAAACATGTCTGCCAGGAGGTACCTCACTGGGGTATTGCACAGAACAACCTGGGGAAGAGCAGAGCAGGGAAGGGGATGCATCCAGACTGCATGTCAAGAGGGATGAAGAGAGGAGGCATTTTTGGAGAGCTGCTGGCTGTTAGAGGCAGCCCACACTCCCCCACTGGGAGTGATAGCTGGTAATGTTCGTGGTTGGCTTGTTACTCAGTACATGACAAAGTGCTTATAGCTTCCCTCCAGAGGCTCCTCATGGATAAATATACAACTTCCAGGAGTTCTGGTGGGACAGCTTTGCCGAGGATACGTGGCTGCTGATGGTCCCAGTTGTGTCTGATCACACCTGGTATTTTCCCTGTCTTCTCCATCTGGAGAGAGGATGGATTGCTTTCTTGCTGCCTTTGAATAAAGTGATGGAGTGGGCAGGGGCATTGTGTGGTGTAGGTTGTGCAGAGAATTTGTACCTGAAGCTGGGAAAAAAAGAGAAGTGGATTCTGAGTTCTCTTCTGCAGGTACTGCAGGCAGGGAGGCAGGAGACTGACATGGCACAGATCTTCAGGGTCCCCAATACCCGCCAAAGAACCCTCAAGGGCATTCCCCCTGCACAGTTGAGATGAGGAAGGCACCGCCCTCCCTCACACCAGACAGGGATGTTCCCTCTCTCTGGCTGGCAGCTTTTAGAGCTGAGCTCCTGGAGGAGATTAGATTGCCAGGGATCTGCACAAATTTGGGCTCCAGGACTGTATGTTGCTCACAGCTGGTGTGGACTGAGGTGGGGCACAGCAGAAACCAGAGCAGTGCCAGACAGCTCTGCTTTTTATCAAGGAGTACCAAGGGAGGCAGATCCTCCTCCCTGGAGATCAGGGCTGTGATGTGCTCTCATGTGCACTGACCACAAGCTGGTTGGGGTGAGGAGCAGCTGCTTGGGGAGCCCATGTGTTGCTAGGAAGCATTTTCCCCCTGCATTGCCTTGGCACAGTGCATCCAGCCCCATGTCGAAGAAAAGGGTCCCTGGAAGGAGAAATTATTTTGGCAGGGACTGGAAAATCCGATGTAATTCATGCCCTTCATACTTCCCAGCCGTTTTATAAGGGACAGGCACAGCATTTGGATGGGAGCTGCGGCGACACAAAGCTCTCCTCTCCCAACCCCAGTGAAGGAAAGCCCCATGAATGTGCAAAAGCCAAGAGCACGTCAGCCCCTTGCTGTCCAGGTGGGAGCTGCAGCCCCGTCACTGCTGTGTGAGCGTGGCAGACTGGCATCCTGGGATGCTCCGGTCCTGAACTGTGGGCATGGATGCGCTCTCCATCCCCGGGGCCTCCCAAGGCTGCGTTTGCCGGCACCCTCCCCTCGGTTGCTGCACAGTCTCTCACCCCACACCGCTCCTCAGGTCTCCGGGAGCTGGACGGGGGCCCGGCACAGTCAATCCTAGAGCAGCCGGTAACGACGTTCGGTCATTACTGCCCGGGGCTATGTGCGAACCAGTGACCTGGCTCTGAAATGGTTTATGTTACATGCAAATCCCCTCGCAGAGGTGTTGGGGGAGGAAAGCCGGCCTCGCCGTGAACTCCCCGGGCTGGAGAGCAAACCCCAGCGCTGCTGCAAAGAACCTCCCGTGCCGGGTGCGCTGCTGTGCCGCCGCATCCCGCCTTCCCGGTGCACCCATCCCGGGGGTGCCGCGCCGAGCACCGCGAACCCCGGCTCCGCTCGAGGACTGGCGGTGCTACTGTTATACACAAAACAATAATCAGCTGCCGTAACGAGGATGCAGAGTAGCTGAGCTGGCTTCCCTGCTGTTGTGCCGGCTCCAAGTAGAAACAGCTGCATTTGGTTTGGTTAAATGTTTTATTTACTCACAATTATCCCAGATAACAGATTTGCTTTCTTTTGTTCAATATTTAATATTGTTTCAGAACAAAGCTGCTCTTTGGTTTCTGGGGGAGGACAGGGGGGTTAGTGGGGACTTTCTCCTGTGATGTGGTCCCAAGTGAAGGCTGGAGGTGCCCAGCAGCCCTGCTGTACATCCGTCCCTAAGGCATCCAGCCAAGCATCCTGTTCCATGGGGGACAAAGTCAACTGCAGGAGCACAGTTAGGGTTTGGGGTGCTAGTGTGCTGGGCAGGATCTCCAAGGACTCATGTGGGCATTTTCCTTTGGACAGCAATGCTGTCCAGTACCAGCACTGCTGGACAGAGTGGGAGCAAGGGGGTCTGTCATGGGTGCAGGATGCCAGATGGCTTCTCCTTCCTAAATCTCACATCTTCGGGAGCATCTCCAGAGACAGCTACCATGTCAGCCATCCAACCCACCCCTAGCCACAGTTCTCAGAGCCCCTCTCCTCTTGCTCTTTTCTCTCACAGACTGGGGCTGTGAGGCTTGCCCACTAATTTTCTGAAGCCTGGAGAGTGGTCAAGTTGAAGAGCACCTCTGCTGTGCTGCAAACAGCATGGCCTCGTGCAGTGTGGGATGAAGCAAACTCCAGTGATCCTCTTATCACACCAGGAGCTTGCCCTGCTACATGGGCTTGAAAGTGGGACATTCCTCTCTATGAGTAATGCCCTACCCAAAAATTTACAGCGTTGCCTCTTGCCATGTTCACTGAATTTTCTGCAAGGGAAATGAGAAAATCCATAGCTTGGTTTATGAGCCCCAATCAGTGTAAAACAGGGCCTTTTAGAAATTTATCTTTTGCTGAGTCCACCTTTTTCTCCAGTACCTTCTGGGGAATAAATTCTTGCTCTTTGAGGCTGGGGAGATGTAGCTGTCCCTGGCCCCTGTTGGGAGCTACCAGGGAGGTGCTGCAGCCTGTGAGTGTCAGGGCTGGGCCAGGTGCTGCCTGAATGTGGACAATTCTAGTGTCAGCTGGGATGGCTCACACTCCAGAGGGGTATGTCTTCAATGTCTAATTTCAAGCAGGAGGAATGTCTTCCTTAAAATGTCCGCTTGCTAAGGTTGGTGTGGCTTAGACTGAAAGGGAGAGACGTAAACCCTGTCTCCATCACTTGCCCAGGTCACCCAGGAGGTCAGTGAGGAACAAACCCATCTCCCCTGTGCCCCTGCACCCCTGGGTTCTCTAATTCTCTCTCAAATGAATTTTGCCTCATTAATTAAGAAACAAACAAACAAAACCATCAAATCAAAGCCAAACCCTTGCTTTATCCTTCTTGAAGAAGCAGTGGCTATGAACGTGTTCCCTATGTTCTGGGAACATCACCTGCCTATGCACCATCCCACTGCTGTCCTTTGCACCCCTTCTCATCCTCATACTTACCCAAGAACAGCTGGACAAGGGGAATCAGAGCAAAATCAAAGCTTCACCTTCATCCCTTTCACCAGCAACAAAACACAGTTGTATCCAAACATTCGGATTGATGGAAGGCACTGTCCCCAGCCACAGCCATGCTGCACTCCAGCGCAGGTGGTGCATGGCAGAAGGATGCTCCCCTGATCCACCTGGCAGTAAAAACATGATTTATTCATCATTGTTTTCTTTGTTGTTTCCTACCAGCCTGCTGTACACAAACAATTTTAGAAAAGCAGCATTAGATAAATAATACATTGTGCTTGCAGCCAGCATGTGCATAACAAAAGCGTCTGTGTAGATGTCTGTGTAGACGTGAGGGGTCTGCTGCTCTTGTGCACATTTGCCCACGTGCTCAGTGCTGGCATCTCACTCCCAGGTGGATCCCTGTTGTGCCCTCTGGCCCCTGCAGCTTTGCTTTTGGTCACTCATCTGCCTTTTTACTCATCAATACATACTCACAGCCTGCAAGGTCATGGCTGTGGTGCCAAAAAAGTCGGTGGGTGATGATATGGAGGGTATGTTAGGCACAGACAAGAGATTGGGCAGCAGTCCTGCCATGGGCACTGGAGAGAGGCCAGGATGCAAACAGCAGGAGTCTGGCAGCAAACAGTATTGGTTCTGGGATTGTCCCCCAGCACAGGGCAGCACAGGGGTCCTGCCCATGTGCAGGCAGGTTGTGTCACAGCTGTACCTCTAGCACAAGCACATGCTGCTGCCAGGGACTCTGGAGCCTTTGCTGGTCCAAGACAGAGATGATGAGTTATGCAGGTGACCCCAAAAGCACACTATAGGCTCATTATCCCCCATCAGCTCAGCGCCTGAATGTGCCCCGAGTGCACCAGAAAAAATACCTCCTACAGAAGTGTTTGAGAGGCCTCTTAAAACTTTTATTGGCACTATTTTTTGTATCCCTCCACCTGTGGAGCAAGGCATCTTTAGTACGTTCAGCCCTCAGCAGGAGAGGAAAATTATAACTGATCCATTTCAGAAACCTCTAAAAGTGACCTAAAATAACTTTTCTATATATAAAAATGTCATGATTTTAATGTCCATTATCTCATGACCTAGCAGAGTTAGGAAAAGCTCTTGTAGATCATTTTTAGTGGTTTTTAAAATGGATTGGTCACACTTTTCCTCTGCACAGTGGGACTCAGGGTACAAGGATAACTGGGCTTTAGACATGAGGAGGGAAACAAAAATCTGTATCTGTGCTGATGCATCGAGAGCTGTTTCATCCTCACGGTCCACTTGTTGTGCTCTTACCAGCTGAGCAGGGGTGCTGGAGCTGGTCAAGCAACAGCTGTTTCCAGCAAGCCAGAGAGACAGAGGTTAAAGGGATGCAAAACACAGGGCACTGTGTGGTTGGAAAGCCAACTCCCTGCCATCAGTCTTTTGTGGGGTCTTCAGAGATGATGACCCTGGGCCCAGGTTTTGCTGCCTGTTGCAGCCCCAAATTCTGCTGGAACTGCTTGAGAGCAGCGTACCCATGTGGGATACACTTGGCTCTGGTGCAGCCTTTCATTCCCTCACCCTGAGCTTTAGCAACAAGGCTGGTTGCAGCCCAAGCCTCTGGGAAGCTGCCACAGCCAGGCATTAAACACGCCAGGTTTCCAGAGAGGACATCAGCAGAGCACGTGGGAGAAGTGGCTTCCTGCCATGCGAGAGGTTAACAGACAGATTAGAGAGGGCAGGCACTGTTTGTGGCGAAAGGAGAGGAGCTCTGCCTTTACATAGTTCAGCAGCTCCGTGAAGCGACAGGGAAGTAAATATTTGCCAGGATTAAGGAGGCTGTGTGCAGGAAAGAAGTGCCCAAGTGGCTCATTGTGTTACTTGGGCTGGTTTTGGCATGGGGCAGGTGCTGAGAGCTGGACATCATCTGGGGGAGAATGAAGGAGGTTGGAGCAGGATACCCCACACCCAGAAGCACTGCCCAAAGCCTCAGGGCAGAAAAAGCCTTTAAGGCTGCTCCCTTGATGGCTTTGTTTTGCTCCACTGCCTTTCTTGCTCTCTCTGTCGGCCTGATGGGCTGGCCCACCTCCAAAGACAGCATTACAGAGTGCCGGATCGATTGGAGCCTGCAATTTTATTTGCTGTCTTTAAGAGCCTTTGATGGGCAGCATGAGCTGTGCCAGCGAGCGCCTTTCCTGGGAGAGGAGGGGAGAGGAACGAGGTTGCAAGACACCGTCTCCCACAGGGAGATGAGGGCCCTGCCACCAGCTTGGAGAAGGCAGAGTGGGCAAAAAGAGCCCTCCCAATGCACCAAGGCAGCTGAGAAGGGGCTTGCAGCCCTCTCCTCCATGTTGCCTGGCAGTCATGATCACAGTCACCTGTGTGTTGTCGTGGTCACAGCTCCAAGTGGCACATTGCACTGGCCCTGCACTCTCCTGTGGGGTGAACTTACTCCCCATCAAGGTGGGAAATGGGGTAGTTGCATGACAACCCCCTCCCAAAGCGCCTGTGGCTCTGGGACTGATGGCTCTTTCCAGAGATGGAGGTTGCAGGAGTGTCCCTGTGAGACAGCTTGTGTCTGCCCAGAAAGAGAGGGTGATAGCTGGGGTAAGACAGCTGCTGGGGCAGCAGCATCCCTTCAGCTGCATCTGTCCTTGAACTCTGCATCAGAAGGGCAGAGATGCAAGGGTGGTTTTGCCCCCTTCCCCAACCTCTTCTTCCACCCCTGGCTTGCTAAAAGGCACTAGAGGATGAAAGGTGGAGTGTGCTGTGGACACAGAGGGTTTGGGGCTGCATTTGGGGCCCCAGTCCTGAAGCAGAGGGCAGGATTTTCAAGGCATTCAAGGCTGTGAAAATGGGGCATCTTCAAAGGCTGCTGCAGATGGGGCTGGAAGCAGGGGGCAGTTTGGTCAGCCCCCACCTTCTCCCAGCAAAGCAAACCTGGAGGCATGAGCCCGCCCCAGCCTCCTCAGTGGAGGAATTAGCACAGATCACAAAGAGCCGTATCGGGGGTAATACTGGAGACAATGGAGGTAAATTATCCTCATATGGACTACTAGTGGCACAGTAGCAGTGCAGCATCTGGGGCCATGCAGGTAGGACTGGACCCTGCGGGACTACAGAGATGCTCGACAAAGCCCCGGCTGCTTCTGCCTGGCTTCCCAGCGTCTCCCGGTTCCGAGCGGGACAGCTGAGTACAAGCAGCAAATGGGCGAGACGCCCACGGTAGCATCCCTAGTGTACCCAGCTTCTCCAGCGTCCCTAAGTAGTATTCCCAGCCCCAACCCCGTTTGCCGGGGGCCGGGCAGGTGCTGTTAGCTCACAGTGCCACCACGCGGTCACCTGGGCCCCAAAGGCTGCCCCTAAACTGCGTGCACCCCTTCAGCTCCTCCGGAACACCTCCAGAATCCCCACTGCATCCTGCAAAGGGCAATGCTGCGTTTGCTCCCTCCTTCCCCGGGGAGGCAGCGAAAGGGTTAAGGAGCCTGCGAGGAGGAAGAGGATAGAGCTGTAGCAGGGATCAGGCCCTTATCTCTGGCCTTGCGATTAGCCACTCTGTTTTGCTGCGGAGGGTCTGCTTGAATAATTTAACTGGGAGGCTCATTAACCAGACTCTGGCCTTCGTCTGTCGGCTGAAGGCTGAAATAGCCATTAGGAGGAACACGCGGAGCCGAGCAGCACAGCCTTCCCTCCTGCTGGCCCCCTCCACTCCCTCTCCCTCTCCTTCTCCTTCTCCCTGCTCCCTGACACTGCTGCCCTTGGCTCTCTTGTCATCTGCTGGCTCCCTCTCAGCCCTGCCCCGGGGGTGCTGGCAGGTGTGCAAGCCCCGTGCCTCAGTTTCCCCTCAGCAGACTGTAGTAGACTCTGTAGACTCCAGCTGCAGCTGGAGCTCATTGCATCCCCCTCCAAAACTTTTCTAGCAAAAGCCATCATTATTTCCTGAGCCCGGGCTCTGCTGTGCAATGCTGAGCCAAGATCCCGGCATCCTGCCCTGGCAGTCTGTGCTCATGGCAAACCAGCTGGATTGGCCCTCTCCAGGTGTCTGCTGCTGCCCATCAGGGTCCTGCTCTGGTCCTGGATGTGTCCTTGAGGGTGTTATGCTAGTGAGACCTGGGCTGTGCCTAAGTGGGACCAAAGAGACCTCCCAAACACCTGCAGCTCTGCAGGGCTGCACACACATTGGGGAATTGCAAGATATGACTGCCGGGATGTCCCATTTTATGGTGATGCTTCAGGTTTTGGCCTCCTTCTGGTGCAGCAAAGGCTCCGACTCCTCCATCCTTTACTCCTCTGGCCCAGTAGGCAGAGGTGTGTTAGGCTGGTGCACGGCTTCCCTAAACCAACATCATAGAATCATGGAATCACAGAATAATCTGGGTTGGAAGGGATCTTAAAGACCACCTCATTCCAAGCCCCTTGCCATGGGCAGAGACACCTGGTGCACATCCAGCCCCGGGAGTGTATTTAATGGTAAGGCACTGTGCCAGGGTGCTGCGGTTGGAGCCAAACTCTGCTCTTAGCAATGCAAGTGCCCAGGTACTGGGAGGAGTTGACCTCAGCATCAGGTCAGTTAAAATTTTTAACAAGGACAAAATGTATCAGCTGAAAGGTATCACATCTCATCCTCTGCGAGCGCTGGCCTTCGGCATTTTGCAAAGTATTCCTGCAGCTCTGGCTGTGCTGCTGCAAAGAGCAGGATGTCCAGGAAAGCCGAATACAATATGAACACTTCTCTGGGTTTAAATTCTCTTCTGACTCTGATGTCTAGGACCAGCTGATGAGGCTGGAGAAAGGCTGCTCCCACTGGGTGCTCTCATCCTGTCTCCAGTTGTCTCTTGGGAGGCAGAGCCCTGAGATGGGATGCTCTGCCCCATGCCAAAAGCATTAACACTGCTAATCTGCCAGCAGAGCTGAATTTTTTCTGCTGGTTTCACGTTGTTCCTCATCATCTTGCCAGTGGTCCTTCATCCTCCCTCTAGTCTTTTGGAGGATCATCCCTCAACAAGTTTATCGCTCCCCAGGGATGTGGCAGAGAAAGCTGAGAGCAGTGTAGCTTAATGGGGTCAAGAGAGCAGCACCTCCTCCTCATCAGCAACATCTCTGTTGCAGCCTGGAAGATAATTTCCCCTGGTACCTGCCAACCCCCTCTGTCACTCCATCTCTCATTAACGGTGAGCTGCCCAGGGAGAAGGGGAGCTGCTGTGCACAGCCCAGTCCAAAGTATGGTCTCATGGGGGACCTCAGCACCACACATGGGACAAAGACCCCCAAATAATTCCAGCAACTGATAAACACAGATCAGGCTCCTATTGCAAACTCTTCCCTCCCAGGCTGACAGCAGTAGGGTCATCCCCTTGCTCGGAACCTGGTGATAACCCCTCCTCAGGAGGTAATTACCTTTCTCTTTCCCTGGCAGCCCCGCCGAGGGAGCCAGTGCTGATGTGCCGCTCCAACAACTACCCGAAGGGTTTCTACTGCAGCTGGCACCTGCCCACGCCCACCTACATCCCCAACATATTCAACATCTCTGTCATGTAAGTGTCTGGGAAGGGAGGGTGCAATGGGGCGAGTTTTAGTCCCTGCAGCCCGGAGCAGGTCTCAAGTAGTGCCATGAAGTCTTGGGGCGGTGGGTCTGACCTGTGCTGAGCATATGGAATCAGTGTTCCAAAAATGGGCCTGGGGAAGGGTGTTTCAGGGACATACAAACCTGATGCTTGGCACTGGGGCATTGTGCCAAGAAAGTTTTGATTTCCCTAGAGGGGACAAGGAAAGCCCCCATCTCCCAGGTCCCCTTTCCATACCTCCCAAGACATCCTCTCTGCACCAGTTGTCTGGAGTGGAGGTTGTGCCTGCTGTTTTTTGAGACATTTGGCACATCCACACACTTTCCTGCTGTAATCTGGCTATGGTTGTGCAGCAGCAGTGTCTCTCAGCTAGAAAAGGCCATGGCATGCCATCATTCCCCCTCCTGTGCCTGAGTTCTGGCACAGCCCTTATACAGGCTGGTGCCATGCATTATCTTCTTCCACTCGTGGGAGAGGCAGACCCAACCCCAACCCCAGCAGGGTCCCATCCTTTTCTTGAAGCCAGCATGAAGACATTTACTGCAGTCTCTGTGTAGGCTTAGGATAAAACATCACACACAGGAGCCTACCCAATTTCCCGGCAGGAGAAAAGCAGCCCCTTTGGCTATGGCAGGGGCTGCTGCCTGGGGGCCATGGGCTTAGTGAGGACACAGAGATGCTTACTCTGCCTCCTTCCTCCAGCAGCTTGGATGCGTCCATAGGTAACAGCTATTCTCACCTCTGCTTTCCAGACACGGCACAAAAGAGATGGTCTGTGAGAAGGATGCAGTTCCCAAAAACAGGTGTCACATCAGATACCTCCAGCTCTTCTCGACGGTGAAGTACAAGGTGACTCTGACAGTCACGAATGCTCTGGGCAAAAACTACACCACCGTCACCTTTGACGAGTTCGCCATAGGTAACTTCCACGGCAATAACTGGCCTCTCCAAGGTGGTGTTGGGGTTGGCTTGCTCTGTGCTCAGCATCGCCCACTGGGGAGAAGGGATGGGGAAAAGATTGGGTCTCCAAGTGGAGCCTCTGCCTGTCCATGCATGAGATGGAGACAGGGTCTGAGCCATGCTGGCATCCTCCCCATGACCCTCTCATTCTCAAGACCCTGCTGTGACTGATACTGGCACCTGAGCATCCTGGGGGAGCCAAACAGGATGGCCACAGCAGCCTCCATGCTGGTCACATCAGTGGCCTGGTGCCCTGTGTGGTCCCATTCCCGGTGGTCCAGATCGCCCGTGGTTGCTGAGCTCCTCGCTGCTTGGGAGGCTGGGGAAGTGACTGCCACATACCAGGGCAGAGAGCTGTGACAATTGTATGGTCCAAGTGGTGTTGCCCATCTTACCCCTCAGAGTCTCCCTAAAAGACAGGTTTGGTGTTTGTGCTGGAAGCAGTCCTGGGAATTAGGATTGGAAGGGAAATTAAAATGTCCCATTCACCTCCCTCCATCCTTAGTCAGGATAAAGTTCTCCCACAGTCAGCCTCCCTCAGCCCTTGCCCAATATGCTCCTAAAAACCCTATTCCCCTTTTTGCACCCCTTCACTGCCCCATCAGGGCATCAGATGCTGTGCAGTGTGAGACAGGGAGTGGGAGGCCCTGGGAGCTGGGATGTCCATGTCTCGCGCTGTGCCACAGGGATTCTTCCCAACCATGTCCAGACCCACGGTGGAGATGATGCTCTGACCGTGAAGGGCAGGCATGAACCGAGGAACTGAGTGCCAGACGCAGCAAAACAGGCAGCTTTTGCCACCAGCCAAAGCCGGATTACAGCTGGTGCTGTGACATCCTCAAAGAACAGAAAAAATAGGAGAGAGTAGAGTTCAGGAATACGTTGAAAAACAATTTCCTGGTTACATGTGGCAATTACTGGACCAGAAAAACAAATAAATGAATCATTGAAGTGCAGCCAGCAGTTGGTCTTTGCCTTTAGTGTGCTACACATCCCAGTCCAGAGAAGCTGGAAGTACCAGAGTACAAGAAGAGGAGCTCCACTGGTATCCTAGATTTTCCTTTCTACTCCAAATCCTGGAAAATATCGAACAAGAAGCAAGGTGCCAGCTCTGAACAGAGCAGGATGCTTTGGGAACATTGCTATCGAGGCAGGGAGCTTAGCGGGAAAGTGGTTGAGTTTCAGTCACTTGAGTGCCTTTAAATGGAAATTGCTGTGTTTGTGGAAGATACACTCCTTAAAAATGAAGGTAACCTCCAGCCTGCAGGGCCCAGGACAGCAATTAAGCTGCATTTTCCAAGTTCCTTGCATTCCCTCCTGTAGGAGTTCAGGGCATCCTCTTGTAACATCTGCATCCCACCCATGCCCTGCCTGGCTTCCCAAACATCTAGTCCTCCATCCAGCATACAAGGGTAACTCCCCTGGGAAGCACACCCAGCTGCAAGCCTCGGGCATCCCAGCACCAGCACAAGCCGGATCCAGCCCAGCAGTCTGAACTCAGCCCAGGTCGGAGGAGTGGTGAGCAGAGGCCAGCGCTGCCCCAGGCCAGCCCTTAGCATGGGTGTACTATGGCTGTCTCTTGCAAGAGTGCCTGGAGAGGTGCAGGGTGCCTGGACACATCCCAGCATTTGCACTGGGAGGTGAGACCACCCAGCATTACCTGGCAGATGCTCCAGGATGGCACCTGGGGAAGGGGTGATGGGCTGATGCTGATAGGAAGGGTCGTGTCCTGCACCCTGCCACCAGCCCTCTCCCATAACCAATTTAGTATCTAATGGCCTTAGAATCCCCTCAGGACATAGTATGGACACAATGGATAAGTAGCACAGAGAAAGTGGTAACAGGGTGCTGAAGAAGGCAGTCAGGAGGCTTTGCAGAGTCTTTATAGGATGAACTTGGCTGCTTCTGAACAGCAGCCCCTACCCCGAGTGGAGCTTTGCCATCCTGGTATTTCCAGTTAAAAGAAGAGCACTGTGTTAGTGCATTTTGCCTCGCAGTTTTGCCCCAGGTTGGCTGCTGTCCTTACAGAAGGTTCAGTGCCTCTTCCAGCTCCCCTCTCTGCAGCTGCCATCCAGTACTCTGTTCCAGCATGGTGGGTGCTGGAGGTATGGTTGTAGCACCCAGTAGGTTTTCTGGGGATCTCCACTAGCATTAGCAGGGCTGATAAGATCTCATCTTGGAAATTTTTCTGGGTTTCCCTTTGCTAAGTGAAGAGGTGGAAAACTCACGGCTCCGGGCAAAGCCACTGCTCCGTCTCGTTGATAAAGTGCTGAGTGGGAACATTGCAACATCTGGACACATCCCGCTAAAAAGAAGAGACAGTGTCAACCAGCACCTGTGTGATGCTTCTTCTAAAACCCGTGGGCTGGGGTTGTCAGAGCATGCCTTCTGTTTTTCCCTTAGCTTAGAGAAAAGCATCATACCTTCTGCATGGAGGTTAAACTCCTGCCGTGAAGTCCTGATCTCATGCCCTGCTGGGCACGGAGCAATCCAGAGCAGTGCAGGGCAAGCAGCTCTCCCTCCCAGCACCATCTGAGCCGGGAGCAGACCCACTGCAGGGTTGGACCACCCACTCAGCCTGGGCAAGCACAAAAAGCCCCCTGGGAAGGAGTGACCTGCTTTGGTTTTTATTCCTCTCTCCTTGCTCCCTCCCAGGAGCCCACAGCAGAAAATCCCTTCCCCAGCTGCTCGGAAGATGGTCTCTAATTGAGTGGAAAATGATTGGTACTTTCTTTTGCTGTCCTGAGCCCGTGCCTTGCTGGCAGTCGTGCCGTGCTGGTTATTAGCAGCCAGCTGCGAAGGGTCACTCTGCTTTGTCATTTTCAATGATGACTGGAAAAGCTTTTCTGGCCCCCTGGGCCCCATCTCCCATTGGTAGGAGATCTGGGCTGCATTCCTCCTCATCTTGCTCCTGGAATTTGTTTTCATAATTACGTCTTCTGCAGAAGTACTGGTATTAGTAAAGGTGAGTGTGAGGAGGTTCTGCAAAACCCTATAGACATCAGTGCTCCAGCCTCAGGCAGGAGGAGGTGGGAAAGGGGCTTGATGAGAGAGGGCCTAGAGGCAAAGGCAGATACCAGGGAGGAGTGAGATGGTGTGTCAGGAGTGGTCACCTCCTCTGTGATGGCTGGGACAGCATGGGGACATTTGTGATGCTCCAGGACACAAGCCAACCTTCCTCGCTTGTGTTTCAGCCCAATAACCAGGTAGCTGGTTTTTACATCCCCCAGGAAAGCCAAGACACTATCACCACACAGCAACACCAGCATCTCACCTCCCCACTTTTATCCTCGTGATCCTGGGGGAAAATATCAGAAGATGCGCAGCATTAAAAGGAGGAAGGCAGCCTTGGGTGGGGCCTTGCAGGCATGGGTGCCTTCCCCAGGTCTGCTGCCCATGTCCTGTGTGACCTTGAGAAGGTCATTTGATTGCCCTAGCTCCAGCTCTGTGGCGATGAAGATGCAGAGCATCTCAGAGAGGCTGCACGAGCACAAACGTGCCCATGTCTGTATGAAATTTGGAGTCTTTGAACACGGGTATACAGTTGCCTAAGCAGAAGGTCAGTTCAATTCATACTACTTAGGGAGGCAGAATTAAATTACCTAGACTGACATTTGGCTAAGACATGGAGTTTAATATCCCTCTGCTCATGGAAAATGCCAGGGGATATTTAATGGCCGCAAGGGATCCATTTTAGTGCTTGTTGGAGAGATGGGTTGGGCGACGGGCTGCTCTCTGCCACAGGGTCTCGGCTGCCTTTCTGAACTGCCACCTTCATTTTGAGGCATGTCTGACAACAGCCAGGAGCAATGGATAGCTAAAGACTCACGGTTAAGCATCAGCGTGCAGCGCCTTAAAGAAAAGCTGCTCTCAGATGCTCTTCTTGCACTCCAAACCCTCGCTTGGACACGGCAGCCAAAAACCAAGTGGGAAGAGCTGTGAGTAGCCTCCTGGCCAAGTCCCCTTCCCAGGAATGTCTGATGATGCTCCCTCAGCTCTGCAGGATAATATTACATCTGGTTTTATAGCCGCTTAACCAGTACTCAGCCTAATGCCCATCATCCATTATTATTATTACTATTACTGCTTTTATTACGTTACTGCCTGCAGGCCCTCGGTGAGGACAGGGCTCTATTATGCTGGCTGATGTACAGCCAGACAGCCTCTGCCTCACCATGTGCAGGCTAAATGAAGGCAGACAAAGGCTGGGGAAGGAGGAGCGCTTGTCCCTGTCTGCGAAGCAGGGACCCAGGAGGCTCCGGGGGATAAAGGATTCCTTCAAGGTCACATAGGAGTCGGGGAATTGGATACACCTTGCTCCTCAACTGGCCCCTATGGGACTAGCCCAGGTGTTTCCCATGATAAGCACAGTGATGTCTGTCCTGGGAGACTTAGGTCTATCCTGTCTGGACAGGCTGCTGGAGGTGCAGTCACCTCTCCTGGCTGTTGTGTCCCCACTGCCTTGGAGGGATGTGGCAGATTTGGCTTTGTGCTTTTGGAGGGGTTGGTACTGCTGTGCTCTCTGGCCTGGGCTGGAGTCCCCTGGATGGAGGGACACGTGGAGGTAGCAGGGACTGCTGGTTTTCCCATTAACCCACAGTGCTGTTTGAAGCCTTGTCACAGCCAGGAACATGTGCTTGGAGCCAGGGCAGCCTTTTTCTGTGCACCAAGAACAATATCCAACGGGAGCTGGGCTACGGTCACATCCCTGGAAAATGGGCAGGTGACTCCCACCTCAGCATCAGGGCACCCTTTTTTCTGACTTCCTCCAACCATCACATTTCTCATTGCTGCCCAAGCGCATTTGCCTTGCCCAACACGACTGAATTTAAGCGTCCCTCCAGGCTGGCATACTAAAAACCAGGACCAGGCTCATTGCCCCAGGGAGTATCCATTACGTCCATCCATAGGCCCGCACTTTCCTTTGCGCTTCCTCACTGCAGAGCTGCAGTTCACAGTCATCTGCATTCGTTCAGCCAAACAGACTTTTGTTTGCAAACCAAGCCTGCTGAGCCAGTGCTGGATTTATACTTTTCCGTATGTGTTTGGACTCCAAGTCCCCATCGATGGAAGCTGATGTCCAGCCCGAGCCCTGGGATTCAAAGCAAACGTAGGAATTGCAGAGCCATCTGGAGTAACTCAGCATAGCACAGCCCCAGCAAGTCCTCCTGCTGAGGTTAAAGCTGTAAAAGGAAAATCATGTCCTGTCCTGCCACAGAGAGGGGTCAGTGGGTGCTGGGACCCGTGGTCAGGCACATGGGTCCTTCCTGAGCCACTCCCTGAGCCTCTGGGAGCATCCTCTGAGCACCAGGTGCCATGGGGATGGAGGAATGTCCAGCCCTCCTTGCACCCACTGTGACAGAGGGAAGGTGATAGGAGGCAGGAGAGGGTGGTGTCAGAGTGGTGATGAAAATGATGGTGAAAAAGTACTGCAGCAGGGTGAGTGCCAGGGTGCTCAACAAGAAGGCTGGGGAGGTGGTGATGGGCTATGTCTCAGGCAAAACAGGTTCCACCAAGGTAGTTGGGCTGTGGCTTAATTTCAGCAGCCCCCCATGGCCAAGAAAGTGTGTCTGAAATCATCACAGGCTGCTTTCTCATAAGAGGAGCAAGAAGTAGTGGTACAGAGAAGGTGTCTTCCTGGAGACAGTTGCTGCGATGCCACCATCATTCTGGAGCAGGATGGCAGCGAGCAGCACACACTTGACTCCACTTGATGCAGACTGGCCCCACATCAGTGTATGGTCCCATTCGAGCAAAGGGGGAGTTGCCCTTCTTGCACAGGGTGGGCCTGCAGGCAGCAGGCAGGCAGGCCAGCGAGGGAGCAGCTCACTCACCACCTCCTTCCTCTCTCAGGGCAGGCAAAGCCCCTGTGTGGACATCACCTCCCACCCATAGCAGGTGAACCCTGTGGTCAGCATGGAGAAGACCTCTGAGAGCAGAACAGGAGCTCTGCCAGGCAGAGGGGGGCTCCCCAGGGCCCCAGTGTTCCTGCTTCATGCTTGGCAGTGGAGTTTAATGCTGGCATCTTCACAGGCTGCTTCTTGAGGTGGTCAGAGCTAGGGGACAATTACTCAATCCAGAGGTTTTCAGGCCAAGAGGGATCCATTCACCTGCATGTGGTCATCAAAACGGGGTTAAGGGCCTTCCCAGGACGTGAGGACTCATGTGGATTGCTATTCTTAGAGTGCACAGAGAGCCCTCTTCCACCTCTAGCACAGCTGTGTGCCCAGCTCCCTTTGTCCAACTTTTCCCTGGCTATGAGCAAAGGAGAAGCATGGGTGTACACAAAGTTTTTTAGCTTTGCCGTTTCAGTTGGGAATTTGAGCTGTCAGGACTGATCAAACCCTTGGCAAGGAGCAAGGGTTGCTCTGCAACAGGCAGCGACATTCATCACAGCCTGTTTGTGATGTGCTTCTGGCACTCTGAAAGTAACTGCAACATCAAAGCATGTTGCATAGCTCACAGCCAATTAATATTCACTTCAAATACATGTCAGGTAGCAAGAAAATATCCCTGTATCCCAAAAGCAGAGTAGGGCAGACAGAGAGACCTGGAGTAGAAAGTGACCAGGGCAAGCCTTCCCCTTTAACAAATATGTTCTGCCATTGCTCTGAATCCCCAAAACCCCAGCCCTAAACCCAAGGGCTAAACTCTGCCACATTACTCTGAAGTAAGAGGGTTTGAATGTGGGTCACACTCCCAGAAATCAACAGGTGCAACGAAAGTGCAGGGTTTGGGCTTGGTGGGCTCCTCACCCTGACCTCATTAGCCCTGTCCAGGAGGGATGCTCTCTGCCCAGGCCAGTTTGTTTCTGCCAGCACTGGCACCTTCTTAATGGTGGTATTTTGAGCCAGGACAACCATACCACTGACCTGGACAAGAAAAGGTGATTTGCATCTAATTAGTTTGGGAAAAGGATGTTCTGCTTGTTGGCTGCTCTCCTTGGAAAGCACATGGTGCAAAGTCCAGCCAGCTGTGCCAAGGGGTATAAAGGAAGGATGCCACATCCAAAACTTTACCAACCACCTTCTTGTCTTCTCTTCCAGTAAAGCCAGACCCTCCGGAGAGTGTGGTGGCCAAACCTGTGCCCAATAACCCCCGGAGATTGGAGGTGTCATGGCAAAACCCCTCATCCTGGCCTGACCCTGAGTCTTTCCCGCTCAAGTTCTTCCTGCGATATCGGCCTCTCATCCTGGACCAGTGGCAACACGTAAGTGATGCTGCACTGTATGGGATGGGACAGAGCAGGGGGAGCTGGTGACTGGGAATAAGTTGCACTGTGAACAAGGTTCGGGGACAAAAAAACTGTAAAGTTACTGGCCAGGCAACCTCTCTTGTCCCTTTTCTCTTCCTCTCTATCTTTTTTTTTAGCTCACGCTCTGCCTACAAATGGCTCTGCAGGCTCTCCCTGCTTCACATTTTCATCCACAGCCCCTACCTAGTTTCCATACATATGTTCTATATAAAACTTGCCAACGAGATGTAAAAGGCATTTAAAGTATAAATGTCACCACATTTAAATGCGCCTCTGCCACATTTAGATTTTGAACTGGAGATAAAATACCTCTCGCTGTAACTCAGAGCACAGCCACGGAGTGATTGCTGCAATGTTATCATATTTTTTACCTTTATTTCTTGTTTCTTTAAAAAAAAATAGTCGGTGAAATCCTCGACAGCCCGGAGGACAGATTTCATTTGTTACTGCAGGAAGATAACGAACAGGCTTTTTCTTTTTTTTTTTTTTACCTCTGCATGCTGCTTGTGTGCTCGACTTGTGCAGGAAAGCAATCTGCCACTTGTGGAAAGGTGCTTCTATGCTGGCATGGCTCATCCAGCATCCCCTCTGTGCTGAGCAGGGCCAGTCAAAAGCCAATTAGGTGCTTTGCTTGGTAAAGCATTTTGCAAAAAAAAAAAAAAAAAAAAGACAAATAGGAGGCAGCACCTAGTCCCCAGCACCTGAGTGTCAGGGAGCCAAGCAAGATTTTCTTCCAGCCAGCTCTTCCTGGAGAGAGAAACGTGGGAGGGGATAGGAGGCTTTGGTCGTGTCTCTGCAAGGTGTTGGCGTCTCAGCGTCTTCTTTTTGCGTTGGTTGGGGTTTTAGATGAAGCAGCACTGCAGGTCCTGTTTCAAATTGCAGTGTTTGCTGATGGCTTTGAAAATCAGAGGGTATTCCTGATTGTTTCTCTGCCCTTTGCTTCCCTCCTGGGAGTGGGAGGGCATCTGGGGTGCATTCTGAGGGGTAAGAAGGCAGAGGTGGAGTTTGGGTGTTAGTTTTCTGTAGGTACTTTTTGTCACTCGGGGGAGAAATGCTCCAACTGTAGAAACTGTGCAAAAAGGGGAAGATTTAATGGGAATTGCCAAACTCAACATCAGTTTTTTCAAGGTGGGAAGTTGTGGAAACAGCTGATCTTTTTACCCTGCCACAACCTGATCCAGCCAACTCCCCTGGTTTGCACCCAAAAATGGTGGAATACCAGTGAGACATTCTCCCACCTCAACACCCCCAAGGTGGTCAGTCCCTCCATCACTGGGTATTGGGTACAGTATTTGTGGAGTCAAGCCATGACAGTTCCCTCTCTGCAGAGCCTTGAGGGGTGGTGTGGCCTGTCCATCAGTGCTCTTGGACAGGCAGCGGTGGTGGGAAATACATGGAGGTGTTGACAACACAGGTGGCAAGGCCACTCTAGTTAGAAAAGGCAGTTCTTGGGCAGTAAAAACTTAATTTCTCCTCTATAAAGACATCCTGAGGTTCAGAGAGAGCTTGAGGTACCAGCACTCATGGTGGGTGCAAGGACAGCTGGGAAGGGTTCATCTCCCAGTATTTTGAGAAGGTTCACCAGCCCTGGGTGCTGCTTTTAATCAGAATCACCTTGCAAGTGACATGCTCCTTATCACTGATGGATGGAGAAGAGTGTTTGGGGAATAATTTGCTCGGTGAACAAGTGCAAGCATTCAGCAAGTGAGGTACCAGCCTTGTTTTCTGACTCTCTGCCCTGCTGGCTGGGTAATGAAAAATCTGATTTGTAGATGATTTGAGGAAAACTGCCACTATTCATCAGATGAATTATTTGCGAAGCCTAATTCAATCAGTTCCCAAACACCAGGGAATGGCAGTGCTGCAGCAGCTGGAGCTGTTCTGGTCCCAGACCCCCTTGGCACATTCAGCCTGCTTAGCCCAGCCGGGCACCCTGCAAATGCAGGCATTTGCACACAAAAATGAACCCCACCAATGTCAGCATGCTGGGACCATGCCCAAGCCATGCTGCACTCTTTGCTTGACTTATTTCTTATTGTCATCTTGTGGGGTGTCCCTCTTCCTCCAAATGTGGACAGAAAAGGGAAGGACATGGTTTGGGAGGGCCAAACCTAGCTCAGCCATCCAGCTTGTCCTACGGTGGTGGTGTATGGTCTCACCTCAAAGGGACAGGTGCCCTGAGAAAGGATGAGGTGGTCACACGTGCCGTGCTTGCATGGGGGTGTCTTAATTCTTGTAGAGGTGTAGGTCTCCTGCCACAAGCTGCCCCCTGTCTTGGCTCTAGCTGTCCCCACTGGCTGTTGGATGGAAAAGCCCTTGGTTTTTATCCTCACACAACCTTCATGCTAACAGCGGGGCAGCTTGGGAGTTCAGCAGGGAGAGGAGAAGTCCCTGCCAACAGCCAGGAGGAGCTGGGTATGTTCTGGCACATCCCTGTGTGCCCAAGGTCCCCAGGCTGAGCCCTGTTCCTGCCTCCTCATGGCAACCCACCTCTGCGTCAGCTGTGGGTTTTAAGCATCTCCTTGGCAGCCCCGTGGGAAGCCCAGCTCCCCTGCAGGAGTAAACCCACAAAGAAGCATAGGAGGCTGCCCAGAGACAGGAATATCCATGCAGGCCTCGCTCACACGTGGTGTTTCTTGGCAGAAGAAGCATCTCCCCTTTCACCTCTCCACCTCCTGTTATCTTTGCAGGGTCTGATTTATGCACAGCACCTCGGCAGGCAGGACTGAATGAGCACTAATAGGATCAGATGGATGTCGAGCTGTCGAATACCATAGGGCCTGATTCAATCAGCGTCTGCTTTCTTCCAGGCTCTTCCTTTCAGGATTTTAATAATGCCAGGGCTTGGCACCAGAAGATGAAGCTGTCCGTGGCAGGAGCAGAGGATCTTATCGAGACTACCACTGTGCAAACGAGCCATAAATGCAGTTTCCCCCACCAGAGAAAGTCAGGTGATGCTTGGCCCAAGCATCCCACCCCATCAAACAATCTCTGGGGCTGACCCAGAGATTGAGGGGATACCCTCATCCCCTTCCCAGTGCTTTGCAGATTGGGCTTGAGCCACAGCATGCCATTTGCACTCTCTTTCCCCTGCTCAGCAGTGCTTTTCTGCTCAGGCCACTTAGCAACTCTCGTGTTGCAGTTTGCTCTGGGAATTATGGTGATGTCCTCTGGGAGTTATATCATGGAGAGATGATGATGATGATGATTTTTCACATGGGCATGCAGTGAAGCATGTGCCCAATTGTGCCACCTCACAGCAGCTCCCTCGAATGTGGGCACAGGCATTTTGTAGCTGTTGGAGGTGCAGCCATGTCCCATCATGTCACATCATGTCACAGCATGTGGCCAAAGACTCCCCTCCACCCCACCAGCACCGAGCTTACTCTGAAACTCAAGCAACTTTAAAGTCGCACTCTTCCCTTTCTGGAAGAGGGGCTGGTGTTTTCTCTGCTGCCAGTAGAGAGATGGATATTTGTAGCCTAAACAGGTTTTTTTATTCTCTCCTTTTGGCAGAATCTCCCCTTCTGTCTCCTAAATATAAAACATTAAATGTTTAGGGTATCCTTTATTTTTCTCCTGCTTTTAAGTTTGTAATTCAAGCCAGATTAGCGTGGTTTCCTCTTCTGTTTTATAGCCCCATCCTGGCCCCAAGCGAGCTCTCCCAATGCTTTCAGATGTTCCTCTAATGGCTTACCTAGGCTGGAACTGGATACCCTTTCCTAATGGATTGCTAATAGCCTGTTTCTGGTTTTACAGGCTCTTTCAGTTAACTTGCAACAGCAGCAATCGCCGCACTCACACTTGTGATCTCCCCACAAGCACATCTGCACATTCACCCCTAGATGCAGGCGGGTGGCCAGACACCATTCTGAGCATCTTTGGGGAGCCCAGAGCAGGTCTTGCACCCAATTTGCTCCCATCCCATAGCATTTTCCAGAGCAGGATCTCCCCTTTTCGCAGCTTTTGGAGGGCAATCACGTGTGCTGAGCACTTATCAGCTCGATGCACATCCCGGGAATGTGGCAAGGCTCAAGAAGGTATTTCTTACACAGCATCAGAGCTGGTGGCCAGACTGAGGGAGGATTTCCTCCTGTGGGCTGCCAGCAATTTGCAGATGCCGTCGCAAAGTCTAATTGAACCCATTGGCCGCGCTGACAACATGAAATGTTAACGAAGCATGAGGCGGGCTGCGCCTCAGATCTTGAGATTTGCAGTAAAAGGTCATGAGATATTTAAAGCTAATAATGTGGTTGGGTTCTCTCCTTCCTCTTCTGTTTTTGAAGCATTAGAGCAACGTTCATGAGCATTTGCAGAGGCTGGAAACATCCTTCTTTGGAAAAGCAAGCAGAGGTGCTCCCACAGTCACAGGATTTTAAGAGCTGGGGCAAAAAGAAAGAAATGTAGACATATGTGCCTGCTCTGATCTGGGCAAAGGATGGTGATTTGGGGACAGGAGTGGGATGCTTGTGGGTATTGCCAAATATTTGGTGTTGGGTTTGTTGGTGTGAGGACAGCATTGTCCACCGGACTGGCCTCCCCCACCCAGTGTCGGACATGGCTGCCAGGGTGGGCTCAGGGTCATCTCCCAGGGCAAAGCAACACTTTTTTGCCAAACAGGTGAATCTCACAGGCTGTCTGTGGAAGTTCTTGCCTTGGAGCAGCCTGAAATAACCTGAAAATGTGAGCTAATGCATATCCTGCTGGTGATGGACAAGGGAGAGGGATGAAGAGAGCTGGGGAGGGAAGCAATTTAGTACCACTGCCTGCTACAGCAGTGTCCCCACCAGCACGGTGGCAATGTCACTTTGTGGCAGGCACACTTCTTTGCACCCATTTGCATCCCCCGGTGCCTCTGCTGCTTCTCCTCTGCTCCCCCTCTTCACGAGGCAACCTTGGCAGGGAGGTCACCCTGAGCGAGCTGGGTTACAGCTTCACGCCTGGTAGCTTTTATTGCGGCATTTCTCTCCCTTCCCCTCCTGGCTGCAAAGTCAGTGATTAAAAAAGAAGAAGAAAAAGAATTGAATTAATAGGTGGGAGCAAAATGTTGAGGCTGTAATAGTGTCGCTCGCAGCTCAGTGTGGGGCAGGCAGGGCTGGAGCAGAGTGTGTCTCAGAGGAGGATGGAGGTGGGAAATGCCTAGAAATCACCTTTTCCATCCACCCTCCCCCCAGCCTCAGGGACACAGCTGAGGCTCAGGACCCGTGGCTGGTGTTGTCTGGGTGCTCTCAGACCAGCTGAAAACTACAAGTGACCTAAAAGTAACGAGCACCTGGCAGCTGTAAAGGTGCCACTGAGCAGCAGAGCACTCATGCATGCACCGTGTGCCTGTACTCACCTGTGTGCTCACACAGCCACAGGCAGGTAGGAAGGCCCTAGCAAGCCCAGCTTTCTCTGCTCACATGCAGAGCACACCAGGCAGGTGCCTGTGCCCTGCCATGCCAATGCTCAAGCTGCTTTCACCCCCAGCCCACTGTGTCAGTGTGGTGAATGCGTCTGCGGGCAGATATGTCAGTGCTAGGCGGGGTTAGGGCTGTTCTGAGCACCCTCAGCATCTCCAATCCCATCTTCCCTGCAGCCACAAGCGAAAGTGAGCTCTGCCAGTTGTCACTTGGCAGGAGGGGCCAGCACATCCGGAGACAGAGTCCTGTTATTAGCGGCATTACAGCCCCGCTTTCAAAGATGCTCTGTATTTTGAGTTTGGAGGGATCTGTTCAGCTGCATTTGGTGTGACACAACCCTGGCTGCAGAGGAGCCTTGTGATAGCTCGTTCTCCCAGATCCACAGCAGGGCTGAGCTATGTGCACCAGCACCACAGCAGACCTTTCAGGAGGGGGTGACAGCAGGGAACACAATTCAGACCCTGCTTGCATCCTCCACTACCCGGCTGGCAGAGAAAAATAGGGGGTCATTCACTTTTCCCAACCTTTTAATTAATCTGGTGTCTGTGGTTAGCCCAACTGATTCCTGTGGCACTGTGGAAGGAGGAGGTATTTGGGGGCTTCTTTGTTAGTAATGAATGTCAGACCTGTTTGTTCTCCAGACATGGCTTTGAAAGGGAAAAAGCAAAACATTTCTTTTCCACATGGAGACATCTTTTCACAGGCTGCAGTGGCCGTTTTGCAGTGACCCTCCTGCACTTCCCAGCAGTGGAGCAGCTTGCTTGGGGATTACAGTTTTGGTTTAGTTTGTTCCCCGGGGCAGGTAAGAGCCTGCTGGGATCCCCCTGCACTCACAGGGACTGAAGGCACCTGAAACAGCAGTGGCTTGTGTAACTGGGTCCCTGCAAAGCTCCTTGCAGACCAGTAGCAGGATCTAGCTGCTTGCTGTGGGGAATAGTGGCTGTGAAATCAAGCCCACTGGGGTGTCCCATCCCTATCCCACTTCCCATTTCTGCCATCATTCAGGACAACTTGAGGAGCACCCAGAGGAGGAGGAGGCTGCAAGGATGCCAGGTGCATGGCACCCCCAGCTGTGCTCTTACGAGGGGTTTCCTTCCATGTTTCTATGCATGCTGTGGGTAGCATAGGCTGTGTGAGCACATCAGCTTCACCCTAAAATAGTCAGGGTGCTCCTTTTATTCTGGGGATGGCAGACTCATCCAGGCTTGATACGCCTGAGACAGGTGCGTGGTTTCTGTCCTGGCATGCACAAAGGTGGTGCATCCTTGCCGTGGGACCAAGGGGTGCCAGCCCCCATCCCTGTACTGCCAGCAAGCACGCCCTTCCTGCACTAGGAGCTGCACTGGAAAGCGGGAGGTGTCAAGGAATGGAAAGCAGAGCCAGTGCCGCCACAGGGGAGCCAGCAAACACATTTTCATGTGGGATGCAGAGAAGGAGGCATCTGATCCCCCTCCACCTCCTTTCAACACACACCGGCCCCCATCACAGCTGCCAGGCCAGGGAGGGTTGGGGTTTTCTTCCCTTCCTGACCCATCCCTTTCCAAAGGCCATCGGGGCTTCAGAGCTGCCTGTGCATCACCCTATTCACAAATAATTGCTACCTGGTCCCACCAGACCAGGAGCAGAGCTCAGGTGGGAACAGAACACAGTGACCTTTTTTACTGCTGGGGCACTGTGGCAGGTTGGGCTGTGGCCCATGGGAGCAGGGTGGGGGGATCTTGGAAGCAGGGAAGGCTTTCTTAACTCCTGCTGTGCTGAGCGCTGAAAGGCTGCGTCACCAGTCTGCAGGCAGGGACTGGAATGAGGGCACACATATATGTTCTGTGTTGGAGTGTGAATGGCTCTTGTGGACGTCCCCAGGCCTCCAGCACATGTGCAGGGGGGACCAGCATGGATGGGGGAAAGCTGAGTGTGGGTCCGTCATCCCCCCAACCTACTCTGGATGACTGTCCCCTACTTATCAATCCCCTGGGCTCATCCTGGTGCTTGGGACTGTGGGTGGGCACTCAGCAGATCCATAATCTTTCCAAACAGGCTGGTTGGGGTATGTGACCACAGCACGGAATGGGATCCCAGCCCACGCTGTCCTCAGCAAGCTGTTGTCTGAATTACTGTGTTCAAGGGCTTTTTTTCATTTCTCTCTCCTCTATCTCCTCTCTCTCTCTTTTTCTTTCTTTTCTCTTTTTTTTTTTTTTTTTTTTTGCAATGCTAATAGCTCTGCATTGCACTGGCTACTGATCCCTCATTAATCTGGGCAGCACTTCACAGCCAGTCGGACTGACTTTTGGCAGGTGCACAAAGGCAGGCAGCGACACACAAACCCACCCCCCCGGCCAAAAAAATTACCATGCGCAGCCTTCCTCCAACTTTTGTCTCTGTGTGGCTGGGTCGGGGATTAAGGAATTTCTCTCTCTGCCTTTGATGCTGTGTGTCCATCCGTCCCCCCACAGCCTCCCCAGTGTGTCTTCCCTGCCATCTCTCCCTGTCTGTATCCAGTTGGACCCAGTCCCCATGTGCTTTCCCATCTGCTGTGGCACTTCTGTGTTGAGCCATGGCCTTTCTCACCCACTGCAGCAAATATTGGATGTGTCCCTGGCTACCCAGCTCAGAAGTTCTGCATCCAGAGGTCATATGTGTGGGGAGAGATGGATGATGTCGTCCGTGCCTTCTCTTTATATCTGTTGTGTTAGGGCAGCATCCTCCCAGGTCCTTTAAGGAAGGTCCTCCAGGTTTTCCAGCCTGGGTCCTGGGTGTACGTTCCCCCTCCACAGAAAAGGCACAGACTTGACCCAGTTATGTCTCTGACACAACATCTGCAAACACTCAGGTTTGGTTTGTAGTTCTGGGTGGGGAGAGGCAGGAATTGCTCCCAAGGGGAAGCACTGAGCTGGCAAGGCTCTTTGGGATAGAGAAAATTCTCCTGGATGGAAAGGAAGCCTGGCCAGGTCAGTGGGACCTCGGTGGGGCTAGTCTGCTTGCAGCCTGCTTGCAGCCTGCTTGCTACAGGTGTCAGGGAGGAACCATGGGGACTCAGAGGATGCTGAAAGACCTGGAGAGAGCCACACACCAGCTGCGTAACCCCAGCATCTTTCAGAGCCCTGTCTTCATTCTCTTATTCCAAGCCACACCCAGCCTAGCACAGAGCAATCCAGGTCTGCAGGGAGTTTTCATTTTATATAATTGTCATTAAGGGTTAATTTAACTTGATCACCTTAGCATTGCCATCCACATTGGTGGGTGCCACCAAACAGCTCTGGGCTGACCCCATCCAGGTGGGTCCCCACTGTGTGGTGTGCACGGTGCTCTACGGGACCCCAGCCTGCTGTGCCCAAAAGGAGTACACCTGTGAGCAGTGACTGGAGCCACTGGCAAAGGCATGAATCCCAAGGTGTGGGAGGCAGACACAGCCTCACCATGCCACAAGACTGCAGGGAGGTGCCTTGCCAACCAGACCAGGTGATTCACAACCTGGTGGGTCTCCCGTCCCACCTACTCATCCCTTGGTTCCACGGCCATGAAAGTGTGTCCCTATGAGAAGAGGGTACAGAAACTGTGTCCTCAGCTGTGGTGGGTGTGAAGAGCCCATCACGTCTGAGGATCCTGATCCAGCTTGGGCCTCGGTCCTGGGCTGAGGAGGGCGAGAGCTTGGTGGGGCTGATGGGATGTGTCTTAGCCAAGACTCCCTGCATGTTGGAGGATGCACAGCCTTGTGCTGCAGGAGGAACTGGTGTCCTCCTTATCTTTTCCCTATCCTCCCTTCTGCCCAGACCTTGCAAGATTTCAGTTTTCACCTATCCCATTAAGTTAAATGGTCTCGAACCATTTTCCAGCGGGATCGACTGTGCCTATGCCCCCAGGATGGGAGCAGCCACCCCCCTGGTATAGACTGATGGAGACCTGTGAGCTAACCCTTTTACCTGGTCAAGAGGCAGCACCTGTGACCCTAGGGTTGGCTCTCAGCCTTTTCAGTTTGCTGGAAACTCAGGGAGACCCTGCATGGAGCCCCACCAGGGTCACTGTGTTCATCTGCCCCCCATATTAGGCTCTGCCCAGCCAGGCTGTGATCTTGGATCCCTTGGCAGGCACCCTGAGTAACTGCCCCCATGCCAACAGGTCAGACCCTATGGTGAGACCCATGTCACAGTGGGAAGATGTCCCCTGGATGATAGAGGTGGACTCAGGCTTTGCTGATGGTGGTTTAGAGCTCAGGCACATGCCAGCTTGGTACAAGCCTGCAGTGAAACCAGTGGCACCCCTTTTGCATCCCACCAGCACCATGGGTGTCAGCCATGGTGTCAGACCCGAGTTAGTGGTGTGAAGAGAGGAAGGACCCCCATACAGCCCCAAAATCTGCAGCAGTGAGATGGACACGCGGCTTTCTCCATGCTGCCGAGTTTTGGTAGCACTTCATGCCTCGCTGGCAGCAGGAGGCCCTGTGCTCCCTGTCGGCTGTGGGGGAGACCACTCGGGTCTGCCTCCAGATGTGCTCCAGATGTGGGGCTCCTACGGGCCCAGGCTGGGAGGCAGGAGCAGCTGGGAGTGAAGAGCCCAAGGGCCCTGATGTGCTGGGCGGAAGGCTGGATGAAGCCCTGGAAGTGGGAATAGGGAAAAAAAGCTCTCACCTGGTGCAAGAAAGCAAAATTGCCTCTCTACCTGGTAAGGGATCCTCTACAGAGACTATAAAAGCCCGAGGTGGGGAGGGAGAGGGCTGCAGTTCACACACCAAAGGGATTAAATCCGTGCCAGGTTGTTGCATGTGCTGCAGCGTGGTTTCTGAAAAAGGGCTGGTTCTTTCTCAGGGTGGGTTCCTACTTTTCAGATACCTCTGTAAGCAGTGGGGTGATGACATTGACCACACCAGGCACTGGTGTGCACCTACGTCTCTGGTGTGCACATCATCCCTGTGTGTGTAAAGCCACAATGCCAAGACAGCCTCATCCCACAGGTGCATTGGCACCAGGGCACCCCAACGGTGCAGCTTTTCTATCTTTGGGCTTCAAGGACCTGGCAGAAGTTTTCATCTTGCTCCTGTAATTGAACTGAGTTCTTAATAAAATTCAGCTGTTGGTCCTCCCTGGGGCAGTGGGATCCTGTGCCTGACCTTCTCCTGGGTGGCTGGGGAGGTGTGGAGGTCTCTGTGTGGCTTGCACCGTGAAGTTCCCCCCGGTCATGAAGTGCTGCTTGTTCTGCTCGAGCTTGAGCCCCTGGCCGATCACTGGTGTTCGCAGATGGACTGCATCAGGCACACACCACCCCCTTATCCCTCCAGCATTTTTATTATCAGTGTGTCTGGGCAGGGTTCAGGGCAGACAAGGGGTGCTGTGTGTCCATCGTCCCCCCCACTCCAGGCACAGGCAGCATAGTAGGGTAGTGAAGCTGGCAGCATGTTGGTCCTCAGTCTGAGAGATGGGGTGGAGGGCAATCTCTCATAGTCTCTGCAGGATGCTCCTGCCCTGGTCGCCTCCATACCCTCAGGACCCCAAGGCCAAGTCTGACTTCATGCCTGAAAGGTCACTTGGGTGCTGAGCCCTCCCCTTCGGTCAGCTAGGTGTGTTTAGTCACCAGCATCTGTGCCATGAGGGACCATTTCTGCTGAGCACCTACATCCCTCTGTGCTTAAGCCAAGCTCCAAGTGGATCAGAGATCCCCCAGAAGGTGTGGACACAGTCTGGGGTTTAATAATTGGACTTTGCAGGAGGAAGGACAGGCTGGGCAGGACCGTATGTGGCCCAGGTAGCAGTGACAACAGGACACAGGGAATGTTTTCTAGGAAAGACAGCTGGACACGACTTGATCCTTGTCCGAATGCCCAGCCAGAGGGATGGAAGCCAGGTCAGTGGGATGCCACAGGCACAGGAGCAGGATGGCCAGGGGTGTTGCTGGTGGGGAAGCCTCCTCCCAGTGTTGCCCAGAAAGCTTGTTGCACACCCCATCCTGTGATATCCAACTCCTAGCTGCCCTAACTTGTCTGAGGGAGCCTCCACACACATCTGCTAGTTTCTGGTGACCTCTAGAGGAAGCTGCTCCACTCAGGCACCACGAGTCTGGGAGCAGGACCGGATCTCCAGACCTTTGGTTTTGCTGCACATGGAGCATCTCCCTTTGCATTCCCGTCCGGGGCTCATCCCTCTCCCCACAACCCCCCAGTATTTCCCAAAGTGCTGCAAATCTGTTAACGTCCTCTAGCTGAGCTAAACAAACATGCTGACCACCTTCTAACCACCCTCCCCTTCCCACTGCTGCCCTCAGGTCGAGCTGTCGGATGGGACGTCGCACACCATCACGGATGCCTACGCTGGCAAGGAATACATCATCCAGGTGGCAGCCAAAGACAACGACATCGGCACGTGGAGTGACTGGAGCGTGGCTGTTCATGCCACCCCCTGGACGGAGGAGCCCAAGCATCTCACCACAGAGGCCCAGATCACAGGTAAGAGCCCCTTCCCAGTACAAACAGGCTGTGCCTGCATCCAGGACAAAACCAGGAGTCCTGGCTGAGGGACGTCCTCTCTGTGCAAGTTTTGTCCCCAGACAAGGATATCCCCTGAGCACCTGGGGAGCTGCAGCCCTTCACCTTACACTTTCCCTGTCGGCAGGTGCAACCATGGCCTGAGGAATGCTGACTCAGCTCACTTGGGTCCAGCATCCTTCTTGCTGGCATGCTTGGGGTGGGACAACAAAGATGGGCATTGTTTTATTATTATTATTATTATTATTATTATTATTATTATTATTATTATTATTCCCTTTTAGTGTTGTCTCCCTCCAGCCCTCCCTCCTCTCTCCAGTCCTACCCCCTCCACACCTCCGACCCCTCACAATGGCTCGGAGTGATGCCGATTCAAAATAAAAGCCACAAAGTTAACAAGTCTCTGTTTCTAGGAAAGAGCTGGGACTGTGTCCAAATGGGTGTTATCAGCCCTCCGTTTCCCAGAAGGGATGGAGCAGACCCTGCACTGGTTCCCCTGACTCCTGTGCAGAGACACCCCCACTTTTAGAAACAGCACCCAGTAGAGCACCTGGAAGTTCAGGCAGCAGCACAGATTTGCAATCCCCCATTTGCAGAGGGATGAACTCCCTCAAGGAGTGCAGGCACATCTTGTAGCAGTGCTGGTGTTGGGGATTTGGTTTTGCTTTTATATCCACCTGCATTGTGCTAAATGTAAATACCACTTCCAATGGCACCTGCCTGCTCCCTGTGCCGGCACACGTGTGTCCCTCACACATGTGCCCTTTGCACACATGTCCCTGTGCATGCAGCTTGGTGCAGCCCTGCAGGGCTGGTGTGGGACACTCCAACACCAAGGCTGAGCCCCACTGTGACACCTCAATGGAGTCTGAAAGATGTCAAGACAGACCCATTTGGCCCTCAGCAATCAGCCCAGATTGTCTGGCCAGGGGTACTCTGGTACTCTGGATGTGGCCCAAGATGCCTCAGTCTGACTGCCCATACAAGTCCTCCCTGCAATCCTGCAGCTCTGTGCAGGGACAGATAACCCATCTGGTCCAGTACAAAGGAGGACAAGCCCTGTGAGCCAGCCCAGCAGCCACAGGCATGTCTGTGATGTTCTGTGGGTGAGGGATGCTCTCTACTGAGAGATGTGGCTAATCATGAATTCTTAGCTAAATTTCCCACAGAGTTGGTGCTCAGAGTAGTCCAGCTGGGCAGGATGGTGATGGGAGGGATGCCCAGCTCTGCCTGATTGCAGAAGCATCTCCAAGCAGTAGGTCCACTGTCACATCAGGGAAAGTCTCACGGATCACACCATCCCTTGAATCATCCCACCCCCCCCAGCTCGCTCAGCCCTAGTGTGGCATAACAGTGAGGGCAATTTGGGGATGGGACAGCACGCTATCCCCACCCACAGGAGAGCAGGGCTGCCCCTGTGGGATGCATCCCAGGGCATTCCAGCTGCCCTCACCATCCACTCTCCCTCCCTACAGAGACAACAAGCGCTAGCACCTCCTCTTTCATGGCGCCACCCACCACCAAGATCTGCGACAAGGGGGCTGTGGTGGGCAGCGGGGCCGTGGCAGTGTGTTGGACAGCTGGACTGGTCGTGGCTGCCTATAGTGTCCTCTTTATTTAGTGAGTATCTCCCAAATCACAGGCATAAGAGGTGGGGTGTGGGTGCATGGGGACCCTAGGGGCTCTAAGTGTGGTTGGGAAGGCGATGCTCCAGCCAGGCTGTGGCGGGCATCAAGAACAAGTAATTTGGGTTTTTCTTGCAGTTTTTTGTAAATGCACCAAGTCTGATTGCTTTTCCAAATGGATGTTCTGGTGAAGATCTCAAAAATGGCTTTTCAAACAAAGCTGGCAAAGGGGTCGGTCTTTGATGTCTCATTCTCAGCAGCCCTTCTCCCCTTCAACTGCTGATTTTTCAGGAGGCAAAGGAACCACGTGAAAATCTAAGACCTTTGCGTAGTGATGGAAGAAAAATTGTCTGAGCTCAGAAAATTCACAGATGCATCTCAAAAATGTCCTTGGTTTGGTTTAGAGTGGAGTTGGCAGCCTGGAGAGCCACAAAATTTCCTGTTCCTCTACAGACCAGGGCTGCTGTGTCATGGGTGTCCCACTCAAAAGTCTTTTCACTGTACCCAAGCTGCCCAAAAACTGGGGGATGGATCCTGGTACAGCCACCTGTGTCACTTTTGGAAGAGAAAGAACATGCCACCCATCCTTTGATGCCCCAGGAGATGTCCAAGGAAAAGTCCTCAGTGGGAATGAGGTCCTTTGCTCCCCTCTGACTCACTATGTCACCTCACACATGGCATTAGTGGTGGCATCAGGAGGGGCAGTGGCATGCAGCCAGGGGAGGATGGGGAGGGTCCAGTCCTGGGAGGAGGAGGTGGAAGGGATGTGTTTGGGCACCTGGGTTCTGGGAAGGGCTGAATTTCCCCCGTGGAAAAAGATCGAATTCTCCTTGGCATGTCCCATCCGTGAGGAGCGAGACCATGACCCTTCTCCTCCCTCCTTGCAGATCTCCATCTGTCCATCCATCGCAGCCCAGTGCAGACGCCTCCCCATCGTTCACCACCACCACCGCCCCCCGCCCCGCTGCCCCACTCCCGGGTTGAGTCTCTTATCTCTTCGATTTTGCACACATTGAGGACGTATCACGCTTCTCGCCATCGCTTCGGAGGAGGACAGAGCCGCTGCCGTCCCCTGGGGAGCCGCAAAATCCTCTCCCAGCCCAGAGCAAGGAGACCTTGCAAGGAGACATCCCTGTCCCCCTTTGCCCAGCAAAGTGAAGCAAGCCTGGGCCCCGTGCCGCAGCTGAGGGCCCCACTCATACAGCTAACCCCCCCACGCCAAAGACGTGCCTGCTGCCCCCCACAGCGGTGCACCGAGAAAAGGGGATATGAAAATGGGGGGGTGGTGAGGGGAACGATGCTCCAAGCTGTGTACCCCCTAACGGCAAAAGGGGATCCCCCAAGGACCGGACTTGCTCCCCTGAGCTCTCGACCACGTGGCGAAGCTGGAGTGGTGCACAGGTCAGGGGGTCTTGGTCCCCTCCGAGGGGATGATGGATGGGACAACTGGTGGCTTTCACAAGTGTGATGGGGAGCAGGGAGCTGGCAGGGTTTTAGTGGAAAAAAAGGAAATGAAACACCGATAAAACCCTCCTGCCCCTTGCTGAGCACCTGGAGAGCTGTCCCTCCACCTCCTTCTCCGCAGCACCCTGCGGGAGCCTTTGCCACCCCCAACCCCACCCCAACATCACCCCCAAACTTTTAACCATATTGGATACAGGGAATCACCCCCATTGATGTCTTTGTCTCATTCTCCAACAAAAGCAGAATAGCTCTGCTGTTGCCTTTAGAGCTGGAGCCCTGCAGACCTGTCCCCTGCTGTCCCCCGCTGTCCTCAGATGTCCCTGTGCCTGCTCTGCTCTCCTCCCCATCCTGCCCGAAGTCCTGTTTTGTAAAGACACCTCCTCTTGCCCCTGCCTGGACCCAAGCGCAGTATTTAATACCGTACGTCCTAGTATTCCCACTGTTGACATGCTGTATTTGAATTTTTTATAGATGTATATATATAAAAAAAAAAAAGAATCAAAAAAAAAGTAATAGAGGGGATAAAACTAAGCTCACACAGAGACAACGCACACATGCACACACACACACACACACACACACACACGCACCAGGAGAGACTGTCTTCATTAAATGTTCATTTCATGATGACTGGAGGGTCTGGGTGTTATTTCCCCTCTGTCTGGAGTGGGTATTTTTGTCTGTCTGCTTCTGTGTGTTGTGCTGGCTGAGATGGGGAGGACGTGGGGACAGCAGTGATGGGGACACAGACACCCTGGAGCCTACCCTGGGGCTTGAGACCATAGCGTCATCTTTCCAGGGGGATGGGAAACACAGAAACTGGCCTTTAGGACATCCTGAGAAGGTGCAATGGGGACACCCACTCTGGAAACCCCCTGTGATGGAAAGGGGATGGTTGTCACCACCCTGTGTGACACCCGTGCTGTGATGGGGAGGTGCCACATCTCCCTGTTCATGGGCCCTTGATGATGAACCCCTGTGTTCCTGACCTCTGGCTGCATCCTGACACCTCTTGGACTGGCAGGAGGATAAAGGCCTGCCTGTGCCCCACTGCAGCCTAGAGGCTGAAGGTGGCACGTAGTCGCAATTAATGCACTTTCCTTGTCTGATTAATAATTGCGCGTTAGGAAAATGTCACTGCCCCAGATGCTCTGAATTAAACTTCCATCAGGCAGGGCTCACAGGGACCCAGTGTGGGGGCAATGGATGTAGTAAAGCACTTAGCTGGAGTCTGTCCTCTCCCCATGTGCCTTGCTTGTGAGCACCACCTGGAGCAGAGATGCTATCGAGCTGCAGTTCATCCTGGGGGAAAAAAGCTCAGTTTTTTAGCAAATTACCTGTCCAGTGCCCCACAGAGTCTCTCCAGCAGGGACATGGGTGCGTGGAAGGATGGGTGCATGCATGCATGGTGGTGAATTGATGGGTGAATGGGTGGAAGGAAGGAAGGAAGGATGGAGGTGAAGAAGGCACAGCCTTGGCTCTGCAAAGCCTGAAGGCAGTACAGAGCTGGTCACTAGGTCCCACCAGGCACTTACTGTGATTGTAACTGTGCTGGGACTCTCTCAGAGAGCTCAGTCCGATGCAGCCCTGTCTCTAGCTCGGCCATGCTGGCGGCAGCGCTGCCCCACATGCTGGCTTGGTTCACTGGTTAATGTTCCATTACCAGACAACATGCCTCCGTCATTTATTAATGTTTCATTAGTGTTAAAAACATCTGGTAATTAATTATGCACTAATTATGGATTCACAGTGCTAAAAGCTGGGGTAATCTACCATAGCAGATGGCTCTTTGGGGCAGGGGGAAGGGACAGCTCTTAGCAGAGATGAAAATGTCAGGCCCAGCCCTTGCCTGGGGGAAGCAACCCAGACAGACAGATTGCCTTCATCTCCACCCCGGATCTCCATGCCTGGTCTGGAGGCATGCTGTCTCAGGTTATTAAGGAGAGGAAACCTGTCCCTCTCAAGCTGTTTCAGGGACCAAGGGAGGAATGCTCCCACTGCCCAGGGGAAGGGGAGCTGTATGGGAAGCCATCCGAGAATGGTGGCTTTCACATACAGCCCCGGGCACCCTCCAGCACCTGGAATTGGTGCACAGCTTGCTGCTGGCTCTGGGATGAGGTTCGTCAGCCCCTCCGTGGTGCCTGGTCGCGTTAAGCATCAGTCCATAAAGCAAGGGGTGTCATAAAAGCCCACTCGTTAAGTGCCCCAGGAATATTACGTACAGATGTGCAGAGATGTTTCAAACTGGGGAAGGTCCCAGGAGAGTGTCCCTGCCAAGCAGAAAATCCATCCACTTAATGGTATAAATCCATACAGGAAGAAAGAGGGAATTACAGTGCTCAGAGAGACCTGTGCACCACATAACCTGAAATCCAATACATCACCCGGGCGCAACGGGTCCCTGCATCTTCCCAGCACATATGTGGCAGTAAATCCCACCTTAGGTGTTGTTTTGGGCTGTTGCTGATGCGAGAGCAGCCTTGCACGGAGCTCCCCAAGCTCTGCAGGAGGGATCAGAAGTGCAGGTGGAAAGCAGGAGCTATTTCCTGGACGTGAGGCCTCGTAGGAAGCAGAGAGCCTCCTTGCTTGAGCAGGGGGAATAGGACTGAATCACTGCACCTCCTGCATCCTTCCCAGAGGCGGGTGACAACAGAGACTTCATCCTCTCTGACCCAATAGTCAGAGAATCTACCTGCTCCCACACCAGCCTTCCAGGAGCCTGGAGCCCCCAGAGGATAAAAAGCAGTTTGTTTGTCACAAATTAGGCTGACAGGGTGGAGTTGTGTAGCCTTTGATGGGTTAGCATGCTTTGGTGAATAAAGGAGGAACAGTGGGCACTGTGCTGTGTGTTTCCTCTCTGGCAGAGCATTACAGTCACAGGTGAGAGCAGGGAATGAAGGCAGGCTCAGCTGTTGAAAAAGCACACTGCTAGCTGCACAGCCAGACCCAAGTGTGAGAGCTTGCTGAGCCAGGTGGAAATGCCAGGTGGGATCTGTTGAGCCAGCTGGCAGAGGAGAGCTGCTGCTTGTTTGCACAGGCATAGAAGTGGTCCTCAAGGGGCAAACATCCTCCTTCATCACAACAAATAGGAAAGGTGGGAGGTGGAAGTGAAAGCAGTAGGATCTAGTGGAAACGTGGTCCCCAGGATGAAAGCATGCAGAGCAGCATCTACGAGGGGTGAGGATATAGAGTCGGCTTGACTTGGAGGAGCCCATACTCCCCCAGTCCTCAACCAGTAATGGTGTCAAGTCCAGCAAAATACAAGAGCCCGCCCCAAACCACAGGATATTAATACAGAAAAAACCTATATCTCTTGTACCCAGTTGTAGCACTGGATACCCTTGGCAGGTTATAGCCATCCTTCCAGGGCTCTCTTTCCCAGTTGCAGGAGGGATGGCTCAGGCACCAAGGTTACCCCTTGAGGAAAGGCTCCTGTCTGCTATCCTGTAGCTTTTAGTGATTCAGCCACCACCTCACAGAGAAGCAGGCAGAGAGAGCTTCAGCTGGGAACCCTGGGGGTAGAAACAGCTTTGGGCATCCCTGTAATGCTGTAGGGCAGAGGTTTTAGCAACAAGAGGTGACAGATGGCCACAGCAGACCACAAATGACAGTCCTGGACCATCTTATTCCTTGGTGCCTCCAGATAAGGACTTGATGCATCTCCAGAAGAAACTGTCTGTTATTTGAAGAGCCTCCAAGTAGTGATTCTCTTCTTCCTCATGTCTGTCCTGACTGGTTCAGCATCCATCCTGGCACTGTGTCCCTGGTCCCCAGACACCTCCACCTGCAAACTCACGCCCTCCCTCCCCACAAAGCCAGCCCTGAAAACTCCTCAACCCCCGGCTGGGCAGCTCCCACCATTGCCTTCTCAGCACCCCATTACTGTCCCAGTGCTGCGACCTCCCTGTTCACCTCCAGTCTGCCCCAGTGCCCTGCCTGCTCTGGCCAGGGTGACCCACATGGATTATCTGCTCACAGCATCCCAAACCTCCCTGCATGCAGACAAGCAGCTAAGCACAGCCCACCCGGCTCAGCTGCAGCAGGGAGACCAGACCACACCAGGGTCCTCTAATAAGCAATTGACTCTTTTTTTCCTCCCTTTCAAGAAAAAGCCAAGCATTAATTTGGCTTCTGCCACTCTGTTTATCTAATAGCATTGCTGATTGATTGTCTTATTTATAACCCAGATCCGGTGTCTGGGCTGCTCACAGAGACGGGGTGATTGATGGAAAGAAGACAGCCAGAAGGGGACTTAATGGAGCCATGTGGTGGAGCAGGAGAGTAGTGGCTTAGGCATGAAATGAGTGTCTCCCACAAGTCTGGGCTCCTCTCCTTTCCTGCTTGGTTCCCGGGGAAGCTGCTAAGTGCTGGGAGAGAGCAGCATGCTCCCTACCCCCCTGCCAAAACCAATCAGGGCCCGTACTCAGGTCTCCTCCAGCAGCCTGGAGGAGGACAGGCCAACGGGACACAGCCAACAGGGACTTGGACTGCTTCCCAAGAAGGCGTCATATAGTCTCTGGGAAGGCCTTCCCCTTCCATTGTGGAAGGGGTAGTTGAAAGGTGTGAGACAGCCTGTTCCCTGCCTGGCCACCAGCCTGCTGTCAGGACGCCTGGCCTGCCGGCTGGAAGTCAGGTCCTTGCACAAGCAGATGGTGCAGAGAGAAGCTTTTCCCATGCAAGACAAAGTGGCAGCATCTTCTAGAGGTCTCAGTTTTGTCCAAAGCTGAACTAAGATGTTTGTAAATCCTAGGGAAAGTATCTCTGTTCCTCACACCCAGTGGGCACTAATCCCAGCAGAGTCACCAACCCACGTGGGAAGCACCCCACGGAGACAACCGCTGCCATAAAGCAGCAGCAAATGGGGAAGGAGATGCAGTCCCAGGAGGTGACATGCCATTATTTAGGGTCATGCTGGGGATGTGTGACAGCCTGAGTATGTCCTAAACCTCCAGCCTGTGGTCTCACCCCAGAGCAGCCCATCCCACAGCTGCAGGACTGGGTCATAGTCAGGAGGTGGCTCACAACTCCCCAAGAAGGCATTCGGCTTTGATCTGAACCAGAACTAAACCCTCATCTTGTCCATAAAGATCAGTTTGGGAAGAAAAAAACAACATATTGGTTCAGTCAAAATATTTCATTGCCGTTTAATAGTCTTTATTTCATGTCTGATTGTAACAGATAATCTAATACAAGCCTCAAGCAAAGCCAAGCACAGTTGTTTCATTATGAAGGACCCTATCAGCCAGCTTTGACATGGCCAAACCCCGCTCCTTTCCTTTTTTGTTTTTCTTACTTTATTTTTTTTTCCACATCTGAAATTTGAGCAAAACCAAAGCAGCTTCATGAGCATTGCTGTTCCAGTGGACTGAATGAAACCAGCCTGGGGACAGGACTCCAGCACTGGGCACATTGGTGTTTCCATCACCAGTGTTCAGTAAACACTTTTCACCGTCTCATAGTAGAGTTTCATTGCTTCCAGGAGAAACCCCCTTGGAAAGTCCCCCTGGACCACCAGACATGAGCAGGTTGATGCACGGTCCCTTTGGCTGGGGTGTCCCCAGCCGTGGTGGTCCCTCTGTGGGTGATGCCACTTATCACCTCACCATGTGCCCGGAGCTGTGGGGAGAAGGGACCAGGACAGGGCAATCCTTGCAGGATGCTGGAAGATGGAGGGGCCCCTGAGCAGTGGGAGCAGAAACAGCCTTTGATGTGGAAGCTGTCCTTTCGCAAACACAATGAGTTGCAGAGAAGTTTTATAAACATGGCTATTGTTGCTCCATCCCTTTGGTGGGAACAGATGGTCGGAGTGCTCTGTTTGGCCCCCCTTCCCTCCCCTCACTCCCTACCCCCATTAATAAAGCCCCGGCAAGTCCAGCGCTGCTAAGGTTTTCCCAAGGGGGATCAATAAATAAATGTAATAACAACAAAGGGGCCCATGCAGACGAGATTGGGTTACAAAGAGGCCTCGGCCCCCCTCCTCCTTTCCGTGTGAGAGTCACTGCGTACAGGCACTCTGGCCAGTTTGAGGAGAGGTTCCTCCATCCTCACTGGCTGTGGGAAGCAGAGACAGGATCTTCCCACTAAAAGAGTCAGGCACCACCTGGAAGTCCCCACCCTGCAGTCAAGGACGGCAGTGTGTGACCTTCATGGTCACCTTGCAGCCTTGGCCATGGGATGTTGTTGGCATATAGCTCCCAGCTCCCCACCTTTGGAAGTCACCTGAGGTAGCTCTGGGAACAGGCTCACCCACTGATCCTGGATGTGCAGCTGGCAGGTACCTTCTTCTTCCATGATTTTCTGGTTGCTCCAGGTCCTTTCCCAGCAGGATCCCATGCAACATAGGTGCACTTGGGAACAGGCGTCAAGGCTTCACCTTGGCTCACTTTTTGCCTGACAACAGACCAGGCAGTTTTCTGGCCAGCTGCAAAGCACTGGTGACTCTGACCAGCTCCTCAATGGTGGGGTTTTATGCAGGGCTAGGAGCTAAGGTTTGCTAGGATTAAACCAGGGCAGAGCAATCTGCAGGCAGGGTATCCTTGTGGAAACCACCAGCATGCAGCAAATGCTGCCCATGAGGCTGCAGGGCAGGATAGCAGCTTGTCCAAGAGTATTAGTAGGGTTTGAAAGCTGGCACAGCATCCCACCAGACTCTGGATGTTGGAGAAGCCATGCTGAGGTGCTTCATCGAGTGGCCTCTCCTTTGGGGAAGGAGGACACCAGCTCAACAAAGTTTTCCAGAGACTCATCTACCAAGGAAGAGCCTGAGCCTGGAGTAACCCTGAGGGGAGGGACTGGAGGGGACTTTGGTGATGTGCAGGAGAGACTGAGCAGAGAGTGTGATCCAGAGAGCCAACTGTGAGCCTTCATGCCACATTCCTGTTCCAGAGAGGCTGCTAGCTGCCATTGTCCAATCTCCTCCCCAGCTGGTCCCTGACGCTCCGAGATGATGGGATGCTGGTTTTATCTGTGCAGGACTCCTGCAGCTGGGGGTCAGTGGGACAAAATGTGTCTCACACACGCACATGCACGCACCACCGCCTCCCCTCCGAGCCGCCCTGGGAATCCCCTCCTCCCCCTGACCCCTCGCTCATAAAAAAATTAAAACTCTCGATATCATCTCACATAAACGCGGATTTGAGGCCCCGTCAGTCACCAGACACGTCCCACAATCTGCACTGCCTCCAGACAGCTGGAGGGGTTTGCTGGAGGACCAGAATGACTTCATGCCGCCTCCCACGTTCCGGGGGGTTACCCAAAGTGCTTGGTGTGGGGAGGGGAGGCTGGGGCTGGGAGCGCGCAGCCCCATCCCCACCATGTCGCCACCATACCATGCTCTGGACCCAACAGGATGGGTGCTGGTCTGGGGAACAGCAATAGGCACATGTAGGAAAACACACCCGGGGTGCGGGGGCTCTCCCTGTGGGCGCGAGCGAGGCAGCTGGCCCGGGCTCCGGTGCCGGTGAGGTTTATGAGGGCTGACCCCTTACACCGAGCGCCTGGGGCAGGATAAATCCCACTCCGCCTCGGAGTGCAGGTGCAAGGGGGCTGCCGGAAAGGGGAAGGGACTACAGATGCATGGGGGATCCGGCAAGGGGGAGCTGGGGCCGGCCTCAAGCTGTGTGCTGCTTTGGGTCCATCCCAGCGGTGGGAATGGGCCCCTGTTTGCTCCAGAGCCTGACACATTGCCCTGAGGGTGCTCTTGGGGCAGGGCAAGCACATAGCCTACCATGGGGATGCTCAGGGGTGCGAGAAGACCTGCACCATGCCAGTAGATGTGCCACGGGATGCTCAGAGGAGACTCATGGCATTGTGGGGGTACCCATAGCATCCACTGTGTGCCCCAAGTGTTTGAGTACCTGCATCCAGAGCTTTGTGACCCACACTCACCCCTGGTTTAAGTCCTATCAAGGATAGCGAAAGAAACAGAGATCACCTAGTCTCTATTCCTCCTGGTGTCTCAGCCAGGAGGTAGGAAAGATGCTGTGCCAAATGCCTCAAGGCAGGGTTCTGGTGATGTCCCCAGCCATGTGGTTCCTCCAACACTGGGAGATGCTTGAGACCTACACTGGGAAAGACACCTAGAATGGTCATAGCCCCCTGTCCTACAAGCACCACCCTGAGCAGTGCGTCCTGCTGGGTCTGGGACATGGGGAACATCATGTGCAGGGTTGACAGAGAGTTTTGCAAAAGCAACAGGGATTTCAGCCCATAACCCACCTCCTCCTATTTCATGTAGCACTGATCTGAATCCTTGTCTCAAGAGCCAAGCAGGGGGCTGGGAACCTTTCTCTGAGTGAATTATAATCATCTTTTGGAAAAAAAAATAACACAAAGCAGGTGGCTTAGCTCGAAGGTGGATAAATGCCCGTCACAGAGCACCTGACTGAAGCCAAGTGCAAACCTGTCTTTGGACTCTTTGAAGTCAGTGCATCTTCATGCTGTCCACGGTTTTGGGGCTCAAACCCTCAGTGTCGGTGCTTGGGTAATTTATAGGCTTGTGAGGATATCCAGAAAGCTCTTTCTGTGAACCTCCTGCATCAACCCAGTCCAGCTGGCCAGGTTGTGCTTGCTTCCCATGAACAGCTTGGTAAAAACACTGTACGACATGAATCATCCCCAAAAGTAAATGCTAGCATTTGGTGTCTCAATCACAGACCCAGGCAGCCATCCCCTTGATGCATGGCTACCTTTTCCTACCTGACAGGCAGCCCATTGACTAACAAATGTGAGCACCCTTTAATTACAGCACAGTGAATCCACTTAGTGCTGTTTCGTTAGATATCTTATCTATTCAAGGAGCTGGAGTACTACTTAGTGAGCTTAGCAGCCAAAGTCTCTGGATTTTCAGGCCTTTAATATTCACTCTGATCTGTTCATAAGTTATTCATGGGGAGTGGGAAATGCCTTACAAGAGAACTCTCTCCAAACTGCGAGCGCTTCTGAGGCACTTCGCAATCTGCTTGCACAGGGAAAGGAGGGGAAACTAATGAATAAATGATTGTTTACAAATTATTTACTTGTCTCCACTAATTTCCACGCTGTTTACCTGGCAGCATGCTGAAGTCAGGAACAGTTAGAGAAGACTTTATCCTGGCATATGAGTGGCTGGAAGTTGTGCAGCATGAGGGGAAGAAGCCAGTGCAGCAGAAGAGCAAGGAGCTGGCTTTGGCTGCCAAAATTGGCCATCGAGTGCAGTCTTGCTTTGCCTTCACACTCCAGAAGAAATTGTTGTGCAGGGCTGTCTTTTCTGTCCTAGCTCAGTAGGACGCATGGAGTCAAGTCCAGAACCATCAAGGCTGCTGAGGGTTGTAAAGTCCTTGGAAGGACTATGCTCTGCAGAAGATGACCAGGCATTGCTAGGAGTTCCCTTTTTGTTCCCAAGGAGCCAGGGCTTTGTGGGGAAAACCAGAAGGCGGCCCTTGCTGTGACCCATGCAGCAGAGTGAGACCTGATGGGAAGGCTGAGCTGTTTTGGCATCAACAGTGTAGGGTCTGTAAATGTGGGAACGATGATGCTTACAGTCCATGGCGTGACACCCCAAAAAGAAAATGAGCACTCTGCCCTGGGGCAAAATCACCCCTTCAGATCATGGCTACCTGAGGCACGCAGCAGAATGAGCCTGTCCTCTCACTTAAGGCAATTTTAGACTTCTCACTCCTACATCAATTTAATTTCCCACAACAAACTAGAGACAGAAAATCATGGTGAAGAGGGATAGAACAGGAAAATTACAAGTGTGTAGGTGTCCCTTGGGTAAGGAAAGGACAATCTGGTTGTGTCAGCAGAGCAGGACAGGCTGGGAACTGGTCAGTCTCAGCTGACCGGGCCGATATATCTTTCAGACTTCCCCATGATTCATTACCCTCCTGTTGCTCAAGGGTTTTTGAATTCCCTTCAGCTGAGCATTCAGATATTGCATCCTTCCAGACTAGGTGCTGGAGCATCCTGGGAAATGTGGGTCTGGAAGGAGGCACGGGATGCTTGCAGGGTGGAGAGGGAAATGCCTCCTGAAGCTTGAAACTGGACTGCCATCAACTACTGGCAAAGCTTATGTGAGGGCTTAGGGCTTGGATAACGTAGATGCAGAGTGTGTGATGAACCCACCTTGCAGGCCAGTGACCCGCAGGAGGCAAAGTGGTGTTGTGTATAAGGGACTGACTATGTGCACAGAAAGGACAGTTGGAAGTCAGATTGCCCAGCCACAGCCTCTTTTCACTAGCCAACATAAAAAGAATATGTTCAAGACGGGACAGACTCATGCCACCAAGACCCATGAGCAGCCTGTCCACAGCACTCACAGCCACCTCTGCCATGTCCTAGGGACAGGCAACAGTGTCCAAGCTCCCAGGCTGCAGGAGATTGAGCAAGACTGCAGGTACACCAGGAATGAGGGGGAATTTGAGATGCTCTCACCTGCAACATGGAGAGAGAAAGCTGTCAGCAGATTGCAAGTCTCCTTTGGGACCTTGTCTCTTCTGCTCCCCTCCCTGGTCTCACTATCCCTCCCTAATTCCAACCACCCCTCACTCCTCCATGCCCCAACCTGCTTGGCACTGACCCTGGTCCCTGCAGCCTCCTAGCTCTTCACTCCCTATGAGCAGCCTGTAAATCATCCCTGTACACGCATCTCTCTTGGCCTTGGCGAGAGGGAATTTATCCCCCTGTCTCAGCTGTCACGCAGACCTCCAGCCGTCAGGAGCGATCAGCAAGCTCTTAATTCATTGCAAAGGGTGCAAGGCCTCTGGTTAAGGCTCCCATGCCTGCTTTCCTGACAAACCTTTGGTGCATACCTGCACTCAGGCCATGGAAACTGTCTAGGAAAGTTCTCCACATGACTTGATTGCTGTGGTTCTTAGTGAGTGCACATGAACCTGGGTGCTCTGGTCAGGAAGCAGAGAGGCAGGAGGGAACTGCAGGCAGGAGATGCAGCCTGGGAGACCCAAGCATGCTCCAAGTGGTAGGTGTCTACATGATGGAGACTCTTCCAGTTCCCTGTAGAGTTCTGAATCATCCAAACCAACAGACAGATGGCAGATGATTCAGGATTGCCCTAACACTTGCCAGTCCCTTGTCAAGTCCATCATAGAAACATGAGCAACACATCCACATGCAAACATCTGGATGTCCAGCCCCTCTTGTCATTGGCTTGAGGAAATGGTGCAGCTGAGGAGGCAAGAGGGAGAAATGCATGGAATTGCCTGTAGGTCCCTTGCCCAGTGCGTGGATCCAGTGGGGAAGGATTTGCAGCTGGGTGAGCTGGCTGGGAGCTGGCAGCAGCTCACTCGCTTACACCAGCCTGCTGATCTCCCTCCAAAGCCCCCCCAGAGCCTGGATCTCTGGTGTGAGATGAACACTGAGCAAATACCCCCTTTTTCCTGCCACAATTACCCTCTTTAACTTTTCAACTTATCACCTGCACAGAGGTTTATAAAATTTTAAAGCTAATGGTGTCTCCAGTAATGATACTGCAGATGTACAAGCTGCATCCTGGGATGAATAAATTATAGGAGGCCGAGTAAATTGCAATGGGAAGGACAGCAGCTGCAGGATGGAAACAGATGGCTTCACCGCACACCACAGCTTGGTCTCAGTGCGGGGTATGTTCCCATGGCTGGTCCTTTTGTGGTGGCCCTGAAGACCACCTGGGCACACCTGAGGCTGCAGATCCCCAGAGCAGTAGCAAATGCCGGGGGTCCAGGCAGCTGGTTGAGTGCTGGTGTGGGGCTGGGGGCTACAGTGGCAGTCTCTGGGCCACTGTAGGAGACCTGTCTTCCTTCTGTTGCTCTAGGGTTTTCATGCAGGAGGAGCTCACAGCCTCCAGGAGCTGACAGGACTTGGCAGCTTTCTTGAGGGGATGCGGCTGTGGTTTCATTTGCTGCTGAATTTCTCCCAGCAAACCTTTTCCTGCCTTTCTCCATCCCTGCACACACATGCACAGATGGTTTCCAGAGCAGGGTGGCTTATCTTATTCCTCTGCCCTATGGCATGAGGTATTCAGATGTATGATGAGGATGCACATAGGGTTGTATGTTAGGTGCATGCTTGTATCCTGATGTGACTAAGAGGGTCACCACAGATCAGTGCTTCAGTCCCTTCATACTGAGGGCCAGCATAGCCCCAGCTGAAGTCCAACAGTGCCACATTTCTTGAGCTCTGGTTCCAGCAAAGCTGGCAACACACGTCACACAGCAGAGTGACAGGACAGATCTGTCTCTGTCCCAGAAAAGGGACGGGTTAGCAGGGAAGCTGTGATTCCCAGTTCAGTCAAGCCACATATCCCCTGGCTGTTTCAGTGTTTGCCTTCCCCCATGTCCTTGTTCATATCCCAGAGAAAGTGATTCTGAGACAGGTAACTCCTGTAAGGGCATGTTCAAGGCTCCTCAAAAGCCGCTGCAGTCACAGCCCCAGACATTAACTAGCCCGGCCCTTACTACCAAACTGGGGTCCCAGCCACGTCCCCAGGCCCTACTGTCCCCTCTGAGGTTGTTGAAGTGCAAAGTCCTGCATGCTGGAAGGAACAACCCCATGCACCAATAGATGCTGGGGGCCACTCAGATGGAAAGCAGTTTGGCAGACAAGGCCCTGGATATCCCCGTAGACACCTAGATGAACATGAGCCAGGAGTGTGCCCGTGTTGCAAAGGAGTTATTTCAAGTTGCATTGTAGAAAGTGCTGCCAGAAGGTGAAGGGAGAAGTTCCTTGTCCTCTATTCAGCACTGGTGAGGACACACCTGGAATCCTGTGTCCAGTCCTGGAATCCCAGTACAAGACAGACATAGATATACTGGAAAGAGTCCAACAAAGGGCCACAAGGATGATGAAGGGATCAGGTCATGTCTTCTGTGAGGAAAGGCTGGGAGAACTAGGATTGTTCAGCCTGGAGAAGAGGAGGATCAGGGGAGATTTTGTCGATGTATTTATTGATTTATTTATTTCATAAATACCTGAGCGAAGGGTGCAAAGAGTCCAGTTACAGCACAACAGGCAATGGCCACAAACTGGAACACAGGAAACACTCTTTTATTTTGCAGGGGACCAACTACAGGAGCAGGTTTACCAATTCGATTGTGGATTCACCATCTCTGGAGTTATTCAAAAGCCTCCTGGATGTGGTCCTGGTCAAACAGCTCTAGTTGGCCCTACTTGAGCAAAGATGAGCTCCTGAGGTCCCTGTGAACCTCAGCCACCCTGTGATGCTGTGACTAATTTTGCATACATTACCATTCTTGCATTGCATTACAAATTTTGCATCTATTAAAATTTTTGAACTATTTTTTTTAATGTGCCTGCAGGACAGAAACTGGCAGGGTTACACTCAGTCACCCAGCCAGAAGAAAGATGGGCACCATTGGATGTACAGCCAAGCCTTAGCAGGAGAGAAATACTTTCTCCAAGCATGTTCACATCCATGGGCTAAGGCAGCCCAACCCAAGCACGGTGGACACATGTCTGTGGACAGATGGGAGCAATCCCAGTCCAGACCGAGGCTGGACTCAACAGCTCCTGAGTCCATTCCCAACCAGGGAAGGGATCTTCTGTCCATGGGCCCTTGGATGGGCTCAGACACCAAACCCAGGCTAGGACTGTGCACGAGGGCCCCGTGGGATGACAAGAATCCTGCAAGAGCAACCTGGCACCAGCAGTGGTGGGGCACACTTCTTTATCAGCACCCCCAAACACTGCCTAAGTTTGGGGTCCTTGGACCACCAGGGATGCCATCCTCAGGGCCATGGTAAGAGCAGAGCTGGGAGGGGATAGGGCAGCCGTTCTCTCTTGTGTGGAGAAAGTTTTACTGCGCTGGGTAACACCGCCTAACTCCACTTTCTTTCACGGATTCATTGCCTCGTTCCAGAGTGATTGCGCAGGCGAATATGTCCAAAAGCAGATGGATCCGCTAAGCGGTTCTTTCTTGCACATTATCTCATACAGTTTGGGTGCAATAAAACTTCCAGGCAGAACAAATCTTCAAGCTTGTGCCGTGCCTTATTTTTAGCTGCGAAGTACGTCTGTTTTAGTGCTCCTAATCCCTAGCTTGGTAGTAATTTATGGAGCAAGCTCTTGGCTCACTTGGGCCAGAAGATTTGTAGTAAAACTTTTTATAAGTTGCAGAGATGAATCCCATGGACTCTTGCAGTCTCGGGGGACTCTCCTCCAGAAGTGTGTTTTGCTGAGCACTCCCCAGTCGTGGGAGCATGTTCAGGCGAGAAAGCATCAGATGGCCGAGAATAAACTATCCTGGGTGTCATCATGATCTGCAAACTGCCTGGAAGGGGAGATCAGGGGAGGCCATGGATTCCCCAGCCTCGGACATGTCAGAGTTATGAGAGTACCTGCTCAGCAGGAACTGTTTTCATCGGGTTGAGGTCCTTTGAAAGGTGCCTGGCAAACCCTAGGGAAGAGCCACATAATCACGTTGTGCCAGGCAGCAAGATGCCTGAGAGAAGAGTGGTGGGCCTGGCTTTTCTGGGGTTATTCTGGTGACCAACCACTTGCTCATGCAGGGAAACCTGCATGTATGTCACCTTGGAGCTTTTAGCATGGACAGGACTGTGGCTTAAGAACATGAGCAGTAGCAAATATCTATTTCTCCACTGTCTTGGACTCCCTCAGGGAAGAAGTTTGCAGGATGGAGCACTGCTTTACCCTTCAGTGGAGCAGGGCGCTGAGAAAAGTCAAGGAGCAGAGGAGGGGAAGGGAGTCGAGACATGGGACCCCACGGCAGCCCCTTCCAGATCCAGGTGAAAACATGGGTCTGTTGTTGGGCCCAGCTCACCCATCCAAAGGCCGTTTGTAGGAGCAGACCTGGCTTTCTGGAGCTGGCAGCTCTCAGATTTATACTGTGCCCTGTCCCCAGCCTCATCCCTGAGCCCAAGTGGGAGGTGCTTGGGTTTGGTCCAACAGCTGGGGCAGGACCAGCTGTGTAATTACCGTGGCGCATCCCAGCAGGGAGGCCTGTGACTCTCCATCTGCACTCTGTGTTCCATGGGCTGGCATTTGCTTTGCAGAAGTGTTTAGATTCACGGAGGCTCGTTTCTTCAGGTACCTCGTATTCCCAAGAGCACTTTTTCTGAAGAGAGGGAATGATTCCAGAAGCCATAAAGGAAGGAAGGTCGAATCCAGGGAGGAGATGCTGCAATTCTACACAACTTTATAACCCAAGCAGGTATCAAGGTTAGCTGTGACTGATGGGTAGATGATCTCCAGATGCGCTAGCTCCTCCAAAAATGGAACAACCTTCTCTGTACTTGGCATAGAATCATGGAATCATAGAATCATTTGGGTTGGGAGGGGCCTTGAAGTTCTTCTTATTCCAACCCACTGCCGTGGGTGGGGGCATCTTCCATGGGTGGGGACACCTTCCACTGGACCAGGTTACTCAAAGCCCTGTCCAAACTGGCATTGGACACTTACAGGGATGGAACATCCACAATTTTCCGCGGGCTCTTGAATAGGACAGCCCTCCAGTGCTGCTGCCTACTGTTACAGTGGGGAGGATGGGTGTTTCTCAAATGTTTTGAGGTAATTGAGTCAAGGATAAAGTCATCAATGCTCAAATTTAGTGCCTTAGTGTCTGTTTGGTGTTCCTTGGCAAATGTAGATATTAGAGTCAGTCCCTTTTGGGTGCTGATTGAGCTGGACTGAGCAGGGGGATAGTCCTGAGAGGTATTCTCAGACAGTCCTGGCTCACTTCCCAAAAATACAGTTAGTCCAGTTCCAGTGTCCACCAGAGATCTTTTTCCTGTGAGGAAAGTCCTTCAGACACTGTCTGGAGCTTGGAAATATAGGAAAATCCCCTGTGCCTTCCCGTCTCTAATGAACAGTGTCTTCAAGGAGTTATACCTGCCAGATCAGCAACAGGATCCTGCACAAATCCCTACCTGCTCACCCTCCTGAATGTCTGCTGCTCCCTCTGACAGCTCACAGCCCACACACCCTCTGCTCTGTCACCTTTGCCAGCCTTGTCAGAGCAATGCTGGTCTCCTGTCACACTGGAGAAGCTTCTGGCATCCTGGGCATCCTCTCCTCTGCTTCACAGGGCTCTCTGGGGGCACTGTGCCTGGACAGATCCCAACTCCCAACACCCACAAGATTTTTGCCAACATGGAAACGCTTCTAGCATGGACACAGTTCCAGTCCCTGTCCCCAGTGTCATGCAGAGAGTTGGCCTGCTGATGCACAGGGCAAATTCTGGGTGAGCAGGGCTCCCCCCACAGCTCCCAAAAAGTTGACTTTCTTTTCAACTTTTCTCATCTCTTTTCGCCATTTTCAACCTGGTTTTCTCAGTGAACGAGCACAATTCACACAGCCTGAGGAAAGTGACATACATCTGAAGCCATGTGCACCCACCCAGGATGGTCACTGAATCTCTTCCACCATGGGGAAAGGAGATAATATGTTTCCTGAGCCAGCAGCAGGAATTGCAGCAGCTCCACTCAACCCGAGCAAGGTGGAGAGGGAGCACCGGGCAAGGGTCCCCAGAGGGACCTGTGCAGTGATTTGTCAGCAGGGGTCTGTTCCTGCTCCTGCTCCTGCTGCCGCTGCCGCTGATGCTGCTGCTGTGTGTCAGCGGTCTGTGCTGCCCTCGCACGGCTGTGCGGGGCGCGCTGCAAGGCTCCTCCAAATCAACCAAATGCACCCATGGATCCAGGCTTTGCTCTTCGGATACCACAAAGCCTGCAGGACAGACAGCCACGGATTTACTAACACGTGCCGCCCCGCTGGTGAGAGAAACGTCTGCGGGGACCACCGCGTTGGTGACGCTGCCTGGGAGCTGCAGCAGCTGCTCTGCACTGGGTCAGCTCACGCTGCCCCTCAGTGAGGGACAGAGGCATCCCACGGGGGGGAATGTTTCCCCCTGTCTCACACCACCCTCTCACACTGGTTCCAAGAAAGAGGCCCAGATTAGCTTCCAGCAATAAACCCATATAACCTATCCAGACAACGAATTCCGGGGACTTAATTGAGATAGTGGTTTTATTACACAAAGCATAAATCCCTCTTTTCTGGCCACAGACCTCTTCACCTTCCCTACTGCTCCCCTTGTCCCCGTGTACACCCCTGCTGTACCGCTCCTGCCACTGCAAATTGCACCCCCTGCTCCACAGGTGTCATTTCTCAGAGGGAGCAGGTACAAATCCAGTGATGCACAGGGAAACATCAGATTTCCCTGATGTCTCACACAAATCCCCAGCCCACAGCATCTCTTCCTGGTGCAGGGGTGGCTGTTGCTCCCTCCCTTTCTGTGTGCTTGACCTGTTCTCCATCTAGACCTGTCCTTGCTCAAGGGATCCTTGCCATTAAACATTAAGATCCTCATTTTTCATGGTGCCTCTAACCTCAAGGTCTGTCTTCTCGTGACCCTTGCCATAGAGACAGATGACCTGGATTGTGCTACTCCTTCTCTCACATGTGCCCTACTTTGCTTAGAGCCAAATGGAGCAGCAGCAGCTCAGGAAAAAATTGTCAAACTGGATGCTTTTGCCTTTTTCCATATTGGAAAGCTGCTGCCTGGGGGGATCATCCTTGGAGGATGCAAAGTTCAAAACCGTGGTAGAATATTGAATGGGGATGGGGCATGGCTTGGCCCCTCTCAGGAAACATCTGTCTCACAGACATCCGCTGTGCTCCCTGCCTGTCCCTGAACCCAAGCATGTTCCTGTTCTGTCTGGGACAAGGGCTTCACGCCTGACAGCCCACACAGCACCACTGCCCTTCCCACTGCAGTTCTCCTGACTTTTTTCCTTCCAAAGCTTTGACTGTTTCAGGGTCCCTCTGCAATGGGTAAAGGCCCTGAGCACCAGGGACCCAGGGGATGTGGAGCATGGAGGAGAGATGTACCTGTCACCTGCTGTAGAACAAGCCCCCATGACACCACTACTTAAAGGGGACTCGGCTTATAAAAAGAGGGACTTTTCACAGAGGGAGATAGTGATAGGACAAGGGCAAATGATTTTTTAAAAGAGTAGAGATTTATATTAGATGTTACAAAGAATATTTTTGCTGTGAGGATGGTAAGGCACTAGAATAGGTGGCCCAGGGAAGAAGTAAATGCCCCTCCCTGGACATGTTTTACCCTTTGGTCTAGTGAAAAGTGTACCTGCCCAGGTACATGTTGGAGAACCATTCAGGGGTTCTATGACACCCCTGGGTCTATGTTCTATGCTCTATGTTCTATGTTCTATGTTCTATGTTCTGTGACACCTCAGTGTTGTTTGTCATCAAAGGAAAAGGAGCAACGATTTGAAGCCTGATGTGTCAACTCCCGCCGTGATTTTCTCGGCGGTGAAAGTGGGTACATGGAAGTTCCAGTTCGATGGGTCAGAGTTGCTGGGTGCTGTGGAGCAGGGAAAGGGTCAGAGGGATGCAAGCATCAGGTCTGCAGTAGTCCAGGAGCCCGGAGGAGGCGGATGCCGGCGGGAAGAGAAGCTCAGTCCTGGTCGGCAGCCGAGAGAGGGCAGTAGCAGCCCGAGCAGCGGAGCCGGGAAGGCTGCCTGCATCCCGGGCCTCGGCGGACGCTGTTCCCGCTCCCCTCGCAGCCGCCGAGCCCTAGATGAGCACGTCGTGGTCCAGCCTGGGAGCTGCTGCCCCCGGGATGTGCACACATCAGGCCCATGCCCATCCCCAGGGTAAAGCCCCTCCTTCAGCACAACCACTATGTGATGGAGCGGGGAATCCAACAGGATGGAGGGCTTTGAGCACTGGGCTCTGAGTTTCCCCATCTTGCCCCTGTTTCTCAGCTCTGCTCCATGCTGCAGCATCACCCAGAGTGCCAAGGTATGGATGGACCTGGGCTTATGGGGGCAGGAGCAGTGGGACTTTTCACATCAGCATAAAGATTTTTCCTATCCCATGTGGGTCACAAATGAGGAGCAGCCTCCAGGAGCAGGTGCTCAGGAAGAGACCTCATCCTGCCCTGATTCACAGCCAGTAGCAGGTCCCAGGATTGGCTCCCCTACAATTATACGCCAGCCTACGCGGGGGTCAAGATCCCAATGGACAGAAGCAGGGCCAGGGCAATTAGTGGAGCTGGTCCAATAGGCACAGCAGAAATATCTCCAGCCAAAAAGTTGGGAGTCCCAGGAACAGCAGCATCTCAGCTCTGCTAAGATTTACTGGGTACAAGAACAGTTATTCTGCTGTGAGATTGAGGAGCAAGAATATGAGTGTTATATCTCTGGGTCTGAACAACCAAAAGCCAGTCTGTAGTCAGTCACTAATAGCTTCAGAAAGCAGCCAAGCCTTGTCAGTGGGCAGAGTCTCCTTGTGCAGTGCCCAGGAGGCGGCTCCATGGGCAGCATCCAGATGCTGAGGGCTGGCACCAAGGAGATGCTACCCAGAGCCAGAAGAGAAATCCACCACCCAGAACATTCCTGTTTTTCCTTTGTAAATAAAATCTCATGTTCCACATCCTTGGGTTGGTTTTCATTGGTTGGTTGGTTTTTGCTTGCTCTCTCACTCTATAAATTTAATGTCTTCAGAAAGTGAGACTCAAATATTGCTATGGTGCTTCAGTGAATCTCTGCCTGGACTTTCTTTTGGTGAAAACCACACAAACTTAAGATGCCTAAATACAACAAAACTGATATCAAGCTCTTAAAATCCACCTTAAGAAGCAGCTCTCTTTCCCCTTCACACTCTGTGACTCAAGCCAACCATTTCAGACCAAGTGCTTTGTCCTGTTCAATAGGCTCCAGCACTTGGCTGCCTGTTGTGGTAGGAGGGCTGCCAAACTGCCCAAGGTTTCATGAGCTGGCTCACCTTCTCCTGTTTATCAGCTCACTAGCATTTTCTCCCTTTAATAGCAATGCAACCAAGCAAGCCATGTGACTCTGTGGGGACCAGGAGCCCTCTGAGCACTGGGAGGTTTTGTTTCATGTTCCCAGGTTGCTGGTTGGTGATTTTGGACTGAGCTCCCTAAGTGCCAGCCCAGCCCTTGCTGCTGCCAGTCAGGTTCTGGCAGAAGGGCAGTTCCTATAAATAGCCAGGTGTATAATGTTGCCTCTCTCTGCTTCACCCTTCAGCTGTGAGTTTGCCCATGCCTCGCAGCATGCAGTGTTTCACATGGTGCCTCCCGGGTCCTTGCAGCGCACAGTGGTGGGAGCACCTGGGATGGCTCAAGTCCCCATTCAGGCACCTGTTCCCAGCCCCACACAGAGAGATTCCCAGTCATCAACAGCCTCCCAACCTTAAACACCACCCTTCAAGCAACAACAGCCACCACCGTGGTGTCCACTCTAGGAGGAGGGCCATCCAGCAGGGATGGAGCAGGCTGTGTGGAGCTGCTGGCCACAGGCAACAAACATCTTTGGTCCTGAAAGCCCAAAGAGTGAGTGAGTCCAGTCTCTGCATATTGCAGTGGCAGCTGGGCAGTGTTCCCAGGTGGGAGCTGGGTCAGTGTTCCTTTGGGGGTGACAGGGGTGACAGATGGATGAAAATCCCTGGAGCAGAGATGCAGCTATGGACTAGATGCACTACTGTTTTGCAGAACAGGAGGGAAGAGCCAGGGAAGAGGTAACCAGATTGGGACATCCAGGTGTTAGTGCAGGTAGTGACTGTGGCATGCCATTGGGCTGGGCATCCATCAGCAATTTATTCTGGCATGGTGTGCCTGGACACCTCTGGGACAAGCCACCCTGCTCTCAGACACTATGATCACTGCATGGCACCAAGCATCCTGCCATCTCGCTCCGGGACAGGACTGCTCCCAGCCCCAGGATAGCAGTATGAATTAGAGCAGAGCAGGGCTGGCAGGGCGGGAACTGCGCTGCAGCACTTGGGGTTTTTGCTACCTTCATTTCACAGTGTGGGCAGCCTGAGCTGTGACCATAATAAATAAAGTGACAGCCAGGGAGCAGAGCTCTCTGGTTTCCTGTACACCTCAGGCTGGCCAGGGTAAACACACAACAAGCCTGCACTTCAGACGGGGCCATGCCCACAGCATGTCAGCCAGAGCCCGGACACACGCCAAGCCAGCCAGAGCAAAGCCACTGAGCAGGAGACTTCACAGGACAAGTCCCACACAAGGCAAATAGGCTGGTGCTGAACAGCCCCATTGCCCCACAATGCCCTGCACCCAGCAGACACCTGCACCTCTAGAATGGTCACTTGCGTCTCTAGGATGTCAGGGACAGTCACTGGAGCTGGCTTCCAGGGCAAATGTGTGCCCCATCCATGCCCAGGCTGCACGGTCATGGAGCATCTTCAGACAGGCAGCACTGAAATGGGCACTGGGGCAGGAGAGGCTTCACGCCATCAGCCAGCCCTGCACACTCTGTGGCAGTTCCCTCACACAGAAACCATGAGAGGACACCATACATTGCAGATGCACTCATCTCCAGTCCCCACAGTCCTTTACCATCCATCCATCTGCTCCCCTCGCATTATCCAGGCAGAAATACAGCAAGTGCTAACTCATCCAGCACGGTTGAGAACCAGTGTCCCCATTCCTCAGCACATCATCATGAGGTGGCACCTGCATATCAACATGACACATCTCGCTTCAAGCTTGGCTCAATTCCAGCTCTCAAGCCTATGAGTCCAAACCTTCCAGTTTCTTCACCCAATCTAGCACATGGGAGCCCAGTTCATGGATGTGCCTGCTTCTTCCTGGCAGAGCTCAGGACATCTCTGAGCACATACCAGCAGGTAGTCAGGCAAAGCTGTGGACTGGGAGGAAGGGCAGTACACAGTTCATATGGCCCCAGTTCAGCTGTTCCTGCATGGGTTTGTGGTGGTGTAATATAACCCCCAGCCATTTGCTCACATGTCCAAGTCTTGCTCTGTCTGGGCAAGAGCTGGCAGCTTCCTCTCTGGCCTCTTCACTCAGAGAAGAGGGAGAGAGAAGAAAGACCCTAGGGTCCCCAGATTTTGTCCTTATCGAGTGCTGAAAGGAGGACCAACTGCTGGATGGGATGCTGCAGACAGCCTGGAACGTGTCTTTTAGGAAGTTCTTGTGCCACGGCAGAAAGGAGGAGCTCGAGGTGTGCGAAGCTCAAGATCCTCGTCTGAGCCTGAGGATGGGGCAGGGGAATGGCTGCAATGTCAGAGCTTCCTCATGAGGGAGATGCAGAGGAGTCCTGCCCCAAGGACTCCAGGGTGCATGCAGCTCCCCTCAGTGCACTGCTCACCCAGCAGACCCCGCACCACTGACAAATCTCCTTCTTCACCCAGTGCTGCAGCTCTCTAGCTCTGCTCAGAGATGGAGTCACAATACACGCCAGATCCTCAGTACACCCCTCCTCCCAGCACACCACTGGGGTGTCTGCCAGCTCCAACTCCCAACACAGAGACCCCTACAAATCGAGCTCTGCTCTTAACTTCCTACCCCCAAAGGCGGCCCCAGCCCTGCGGAGCCAGGGGATTCCCCGGATCCTCAGCTCGGCTCAGCTCTCCAGCACTGCAACAGCGGAGAAAGCAGTGCGTGGCTCCCCGCCAGCGCTGGCGCCAAGCAGCCCAGCTCCCGGCGCCCTGCGAGCACCACGAAGTGTTGAGAAAAGCTCAGGGTCTGCTCCCGGGGGAGGACCCACGGCCAAACGCACGCTTGCAGCCCGCCCAACTCCGCTCCTTCCCGAGGAGCTGGCTGATCCTGGAAGATGCTCAGTGTCCCTCAGCTCGCATGGACTGTGGAGTGCAGAGCAGCGTTAGGAGGCGGGAAGGGGAAAGTGAGAAGCCGGATGGAGGAAACCTCTCTCTGCTTGGGACCAGCCTCTACCCCGGATCCCAAAATCCTCAAGAGCCGCTAGCTGAGGGTAGATGCGAGGAGGCTGGTGGGACCAGACCCCTTCTGCAAAGCACATGAGAGGCCACCTGAGCTGACTCAGGGAGGGACATCCCCAGCCCTGGCACTGCCCCAGCTCTTGTAGTGCAGGCGGGATGGATCTGGCCACATGTGGCTGGCGAGGCAGTAGCCCAGGCCACGAGCAGATGTGCTGCACTGGGCCATTCCTCGGTGCTGTGGGCACCAAGCCTCAACCACAGCTGAGCACAACACCTGCAGTGCAGCCCGGAGCCAGTGTGGGTGCTGGCATGGGCATGCTTACCCCACATGGCCTCCACCTCTCCCAAAGTCTGTTATGGGATTTTGATGGGAGGGCTGGGACAAAGGAAAACACCAGTTTATTACCACAGGGATAAGAGGAGGTGGGATAACTCATGGGCGTGTTTTTGTGGGATTGCAGAGATATGAAAGGACAGCAGCAGGCAGTCGTTTGTTACTGTGGGTTTCAGAGATGTGCCAGGACATGGGCAAGGATCAGTTTGTTACCGTAGGGTTCCAATGGGAATTTGTGACCCTGTTCATTCCTGCCAGGCTAGAGAGCCTTCTGTTGTTGCAGGGGAAGTAGACCTGTGTGGGACATGCATACACATGGGACACGTGGCCGTTATCTCTGCACAGGCACCATGCCCAGTGGAGAAGGAAACTCTGGGCCTGTCCCAGGGCTCCAGCAGGGCCAGCCCCGATGGCATCACCTGGGGGAACCCCTAACCAGACTTGGCCTCACGTGCCATGGAAGGGGAGAGTTCCACTATGGGTCTTCACCAGCCGGTTTCCCATTGCAGACTTTCAACAAGTATTTTTCCTCCTGAAAATTTTCACCATGATAAAATGGCAAATCAAACCCACTTCCAAGGGAAAGCAGGTCGGGTGGCGGACGGGTCCTTCACAAGAGGGACACAAATATGCATCACATGATGTGAGGAGAAACGAGCCTTTTCTTCAGTTCAGGGACACAGACCCTGCAGCCAAATTTCACCCTGCACGTTACCCATCAAACAAACCACCACAAAAATAAACCCCAAAGAAATGCCCCGCCCAGGGGCAAGGGAAACTGAGTCACAGGCAGGACCTGCCTGACTCCGCTCCTCCGGGATGGTGGGTGGGGGCAGGCACGGTTGGTGAATGAGGGAGGTGCTGCCCCCCGAGAGCATCGAGGAGGGCTGTGCACCCTCGGGGGGAAGAGGGGGTTCCTGAACCTCGCGGGGACCCCCAAGCTCCGCAGAGCACCGCACATCAGCGCGCCGCAGTGGGATCCCCATCCCGGCGCCCCGGCCGGAGCGGGACGGGGAGCCCCGCGGGGGACCACGCACCCCGGGGAGGCGTCGGGCGGCGGGCTCAGAGCCCTCCGGGTCCCGGGGGGCGGCTCACAGGCAGGAAGCGTCCCGGGGCGGCGGCGGCGGCAGATTGGCAGAGCCCTGCTCCAATGGAGCGGAGGCGGCGGCCCCGCCGGCTTCGCACCGCCTGCGCTACCGGCCGCAGCCAGCCCGGTGCGGGCGCCCCGCTCCCGGCCCCGCTCCCGCTCCGTCTAGCGCCATGGACACATAGCCGCGGCGCCACGCAGGAAGGTAGGAAACAGTGCCCCCCGTCCCCACCCCGGGAGGGGAAGGGGTCGCCGCCGCCCCGACGCCGCGGTGAGGGGCGCGGGGCTGCGGGCAGGCGGCTCCCCGGGGCCGTTCTGCTGCCCGGGCGGAGAAAGTTGGGGAGGGAGGGGGGCGTGTGGAATGTGCCTGTCTGTGTCCGTGTCCCCTCAAAAAGTCGCTGGCAGGGATTTGCCCTCCCGGTCCCTGCCGGCTACCTATGGGTACCCGGTGCTGCTCCCCCTTCTCCGCCCTCCGCGCCTCCGCCTTGCCCGGAGATGCTCGGGGAGTAGACGGCGTTCCCGGGGTGGGGTCTTTGAGCTCCTTCCCCAGCCTCCACAGACACCCCCCCCTTCCCAATTTAGACAACCCCACTAACTCTAAAGGGAGTTTTCTGGAGAAAGGCTGGAATGCCAGGCAAAGCGCCCCCCTGGCAGGGCCCCCTCTTCTCCTGGGGGGTCCAAGTAGGGAAAAGCTGCTCCCAATTAGGAGAGGCGCTGAGAGAGGCGCTTTCCCATGCGCGGGCGCTGGCAGGGCTCTCTGCCTTCCTTGTCCCTCCTTGCCCCAGGATGCTGTCTCAATCCCAACTTCTCTGTCCTCTGCCAGCCTCCACGAGTGCCCAGCTCTGAGCTGTGCCCACTGTCAGCCTCACAGGCTGGCTGTGTCACCCACCAGGTCCCTTCCAAGCTCTACCTTTGGGCTGGTGAAGGGTGTCAAAGGGGTCAGACGGGCTGTCCTCGGCTCAGACATCGCTGTCAGCAAACTGAGACTCCACTGTGACAGGACCTCTGGGTGCCTTGTGCCTGGTCCCCGTGGATGGGGAGAAACCCAGAGCTACAGCAACTCGTAGATGTGTTGCTGTGCCCAAAATGGTGTTGGACTGACTGGCATTGGTGGCACAGCCAGAGCTGGGATGTCCAGGGCTGGCTGAGCGCCTTGGGTGCCAGGAGGTGACCACTCCACGTCTGGCTGTCTCGTTTGCAGAAGGAGGTGGGGTGTTTGCACTCTCCCTGTTTATAGGAGGGCAGGTCGCAGCAAGGTTACACGTGGAGCTACATGGAGCACACAACATCCTAGCCTGGCACAGGGCAGGGGAGTTTCAGAGGGAGCTGCGAGCTGGTGGAGGTCCTCCTGTGGCAGCGACAAGGATGAGATGTGGCTACAATGTTCCCTCAGCACCCATGCACTGACTGCTCCACCAACCTGGCCCTTTTCTGGGGAAGTGAAAAGGGCAATATGTCCTCTCCAGAGAGCTATGAACTGAACTTGGCAGCCAAAGTGGGACTGGGGGTGGGGGACAGGGTCTAACGCGGAGTGTCACCAACAGTGGGTGAACAGGGAATGTGAGTTTCAGTAGGGTGGTAGGGGGGGCTCCCTGGAGGGTGCAGCTAAAGGCAGAGGCTGCCTGCGGGAACTTGGGAGAAAAGCAGCTCTGATTTTGCCCTTCCTACTCCAGGAAGAGGAACTTCTCAGGGAGGGGAAAACTTGACTTGATTATATCTAATAAGCCACTTTTTCCCTGTCCCAGCGGTGGGGGGAGGAGGATGCTTGGCCAAGTGCAGGCCCTGTTTGTGAACGATGAATGAATGACTCACGGCACAACAAGTCTCCCCGCCGTTCTCATGTGGCAGCAGCAGCAGTTCCCCTTTGCAGCTGCTGGGTTCATCATGCAGAAGCTGTCATGCTGGGTGGGCACCCAGGCAGCCCACATCCTACACATGGAGGTATCCTGCCCTTCTCACATGCCTCACCTGGTCTATCCTGAGCTGGGAAACCCCCACAGAGGGTGACAATGCGTGGCATCCTCACCTGCCATGAACTAGCTGAACACTCAGTTCAAACGCTCTCTTTCTACTCTGCTCTTATTCAAAGGCAACTCCAGACCCTTCCTGCTCACACAGGCCTCAACCTCCCTCCGGTTTCCTGCTGAATGCGTTCCTGGAGAGCTTATTCCCCTGTGGGTTTGTGCCAACATTGTGCTTTTAGTTCAAGACCTCTTCTCCCTCTCCGGTGTTTACCCTGCTGTATTTATAGCTTCCTTGTTAGGTTAAACAAGCCAAGGGATTCTTGCCTCCTCTTCTCCCGCAGGTTTGGCTCTGGAGGAAAACCCCTCGTGAGATGCTACCCGCAGGAGGGGGCAGGTTCTGGCTTGTGTTTCTGCTCTTCTCCCTTTGGAAATTTTCGGCATCTCTCACAGCCTTTTTTCCCCTCTTCTTGTTCAGGCATGGGAAAGGGTGGCTCTGCTCCTGCCCAAAATATAGCCAAGGACAGAGCTTGGGTGGTATGGGAGCTCTTCCCTATGGGCAATACACTGGGGCTTCACCAGCATTTGAAATGTTGATACAATGCCAGCATCAGGAATTAGCCCTGGGATGTCTGAGGTGACTTGCTGGAATGTTTAGAGAGTTTTGGATTTTTCCTAAGTGTTTCTGTGGTTACAACAGCATCACATGTATGAAAATCACCAAATCTCTCTGACTGGGTGGGTCATGACCTTATGACCCAAGTTCCTACCAGCAAAAATCTCCGTGCATCTCCTGGTGATGGTTTTCTCCTACCATCCAGGTTGTGAATGTGGGGAAGGGCACAGATGCCTTTCAGTTGTAGTTGTCTTCCCCAACAGCCAGACTCCCATGGACCATTTCCATGGAAAAATGGAAAATTCCTCTGAAGATTAGAAGCAGATTTGCAGTGTCAGAGATCAGCATGTTAATGGGAATTATCTCTCAAGTCTGGCTGCTTCCCCCAGGTCTCTGAGTCACCTTGGCATGGGAGCAGAATGAGGTGAACTTTGGACTCTTTTGAAAGGTCACAGCACCTGCAGCCCCTGGAGCATCTACTAAGCTCTCCAGTACAGGTGGGCAGCTGAGCTGAAAGATGCAATTCTTCCTTCTCTCCAGTGGTACAAGTCTGGGACATGGAAAAAGCCCCTGACAAATATCTCCTCCTCTGGTGTTTTGGGGTGTTTGGGGTGGGAGAGATCCAGGGGAAGAGGAATAAGAAGTCTATCAAGTCCTGATTTGCCTCCATCCTACCAGGACTGTGTGCGCACTGTGGTCACACTGGTCACATCTGATCAGAGAGCTTGGACTCACTCCAGCGGGGATTGATCTTTTCTGAAAAAGCTTACGAGGAATTCTGGAAGTGTCTAGCCAGGGGACAGCGACATCCACCAGTACCCTGCTTGTACATATTTCCTAAAGGTGCTTTTGGAGAGGACTAGCAGGCTGGAGGGACCTCAGGAGACCTGACATTGTCGGGCTGGCTTGTGCAGGTGGCAATGGCCTGCATGCAGGTAAGACTGTGCATCGACCAGGAGAGGGGAGGATGCTGAGAGCATTTTGGAAATTAGCTGCTTGGCTCTGGTCCCTCCCTCCTCAATATGGAGACGGCTGAAATAGAAGCTGCCTAATGAAAACTGTTTCAGACCCGCAGAGATTGCCATATAGGGAGAGGTGGAGACGTTTAGGGCTCCTTCATCTAATGAAATCCTGATAGTGGAAAGAAGGTCATTTGGGCACCTTCTTGTTTACTGTATCTCCTAAAGAGAAATCAAGCAGTGCCAAGCCTTGTTGAGAAGCCAGTGCTGAAGATGCACCGAGGGAAGAAGGGATGGGAGAAGCTTCCAGCTTTGGGAGACCATCATCTCTGCAGCAGCTTGGGAAGAGTCTTCTGACCCACTGATTTTGGTGGGTGTTGTGCTCAGCTGTGGTTAAGTCTCGTCCCACCTTGGGGAGCCCCAGACAGGGCTCGAGGCAGCTTCCTGCCATCCTGCTGGTGACCTAAGGGGTGTGGATGTCCTCACAGAAGAGCACATGGGAGGCAGTGGGGCTGGCACAGCATCCCTGGAGCACGGCTCCCTAGGCTGGCGTGGCTATGCCCGTCCAGCTGTTTCCTTTGCCTTCCTGTGCTTTCACCACCCCCTTCCTTTGGGACAGAAAGCTTTCATCTTGGCCAGACCGATAGTCAGAGCTGGAGCCAGGACCTCACAAGCCTGACTTTGATGAAGGTCAACACGAGCATCAGTGCCTTTTGAATTCAATAACATGGTGAAAGGCAGCGTTCAGCCCTTGCCTTCCTGCAGAAGTAGATAGGGAAAACCAGAAAGTGCCGTCATGCCGGGTCTCCATCGTGGTCCGGCCCGGTGCTGTGCTGGTGTTGCAACAGAGCTCCAGCAGCTGTGCTGAATGGCCCTGCAAAGGTCTCCAGGGATGGCCAGGCTGCAGTGGCCCAGCTTGGTTTTGCGAAAGCCGCTGTCACGCAGGGTGCCCAGGCCAGCTGGCATCTCCCCAGACTTCCTTGCAGGGACAGGGCCAGCCCCCAGCTGCTGGGGAGGTCTGCAGGAGTCTTTGCTTTCCATGAGTTTTGCCTGAGGCCTCAAGGCTCAGGAGGAGCTGGTGGACCCGACCAGCTATTGCTCCATCCTCGTCTTGCAAGGGCCAACACGCAACCCCAGCGGGTTCTTCAGAGCTTTGGCTGCTTTTGATTTTTTTAGCTCCTGCAAGGCTCCTGGGGGCTGTTTTGTAGCTCCCTCGAGGCTGCTCCACCCCATCCTGGCTTTGAGTTTTGTAGCTTCATGGCTGGAGCATGGTTGTGCCAGGGGAAGCATGCTTTTTCCCTGGCCTCTCTGGTCCTGTGCCTGGCTCCATGTTCCTTCTCCAGCTGCGACTGTGCCCGAGGTCCTGGCACCCCAGCATCCAAAAAAACAGCTGAGTGCCTCCAGTTCTCTCGCTGCTGTGTTCCCTCTCCTTGCAGCACTAGGGCAGGGGCTGCACACAGTGAGGAGGATGAGGGCCCTTGGATGGATGAAAGACTTAAGAAAGGCATGGTCTGTGGGGAAGGTCATCTTGGTTTTCACCCCTGGGGCACAGCTGGAGGAATTAGTTGGGGCTGGGGCAGAGTGTCCTGCTGCATCCCCAGGCAACATCCCCATGAGACATGTCCCCAGAAGGGTGAGGGTGCGTAATGGTGAGCAGGTCCAGCCGTGCATTGAGAATTTTCTTCCTCCAGTGCCTGGAAAAGTCCGTGAGAGCTTTTTTTAACTTATTTTCTCCATCTACCAAGGGCAGAGGCATCCTGCAGTAGCATTTAACCCTCCTGGGGTATGCAGGGGACCTCACAGTGCTGCTGACAACGTGGCCACTGCATCTCCATCAGCAGCGGCGTTTCAGGGACAGCAGCAAACACCTCCCCACCATCCCTCACCACAACCAGAGGAGGGTGGAGCAGAGCCAGAGGCAGCATTTGCGGCCAGCTCTATGACTTTCCAATTACCAGCTCGCCTTGCCACCGCGTGAGAGGTTCCTGCACCTAATTTTTGGTGAAACGATCCATTTTTCTCAGTAATTTAATAGCGTGGGCAGGCTGCTTGCTGACGGGGAGCCAGCAGCCAGCACCGAGGAGCCTGTGTGCCGGGCTGCTGGCCGTAACCACCTTCCCTGGGCAACGCGGGAATGCTGACCTAATAGAAAAGACATTTAAAGAGGAGTTTTGGAGAGCAGCTCAGCTCAGATTCGGCTCACACGCATGGCTGCTGATTGTAGCAGAGTCTTTCCATGCTCCCGCAGGTCCTGGGGACTGGCATGGGCGGAGGGGACATCCCTGATGGGAGCTGGACACCAGGGCATGAGCCATCCCAGCCGTCAATAGGCACAGCAGTTGCCTTGTTTTCCGGGAAAAAAAGTTGCTTCAGGGAGTCCAAGTTGTGAGCTGAGGCTGGGTTCAGTGCCCGGCTGTGGCTCTCCCAGGCTGGAAAAGCCGTGGTGTTTCACTCTTGACATTTTCCAAACGAGATGTTTTGATTTATTCTTCTTTTTTTTAATTTATTTTATTCCCCACCCCAAGGTAATGTTTGGAAGACAAATTTAGCTCGATTTAACTCAAACCAGTTTAAAAAAGTAAAACCACTGAAAACTAAACAAGGCCTATCATTTAGAACAAAATGTTTTGGTTTTCATTTTCCTTTTGGCAGGAAAAACACAAACTTTTTTTTTTCCATTTTCCTCTTGACCTACAAACAATTTTACTGTGTTTTTTTTTCCTCCTCCTGGTTCATTCCCAAGACTGCATTGTGCACTGTGGCCAGGGGACAGGCAAGCCCTGGTGCTGTTCCCAGTGGGACGGGGGTCCCAGGATAGGTGCTTCCCCATGGAGACCAGAGGAATCTTGCAAAGACAAGCAGAAGCCATTCTCCTCATTGCCAGCACTGACTCAGCTGGGAGCTCCCTGTGGAAAAGGGAGGCCTCTGGGTGTGGGTCTGTTCTGGCTCTCCTAGGGGGATGTGAACCCCTGGGCAGGGCAGAGCTGTGCTGCGAGTGCTGTACTCTGCTGTTGGGCATCCCCACTGGGAAGGGCGAGCTCTGGCATTGCCTTCTCTCCTTGTTTATTCAGGTTTAAAATTAATCTGACCTTCCCCCGCTCAGACTTGTGCAAACATGGCACATCCCTGAGTGGGGAGCTCCCACCTACCTGAGGGGAACCTTGTCTGTCCATGACTTGTGGCATCACTGTCCCCTCTGGGTGAGGTCCCCACCAGGATCTGGGTGCGGGGCATGCTGGGGCATGGTGGGGTGCCCACTGTCACTGTCAGTGTGTCAGCTTCCTCCTGGCAGAGGCACCTCTGGCCATAAGTCAGCACACGGTTAGTCCTCCGGTATAAGCTGCCAGAAGACTGAGTGCCCGGATCTGGCGTCTCTGGGCTGGGCAAGGGGTGGCTGCGATGCTTCCATTCCGGGCAGGAGCCAGTGTACCAGAGCCAGCGATTGTTCCCCCAGCCTTGATCCACTCCATCGCCTGCCGACCCACCCTCAACTGCCATACCTGCATCCTCCATCCTTTGCCAAATCCCAGCTCTCCTCTTTGCCCCAGCCTCACCGGGCTGTTAGCCGGGCAGGAAGCAGGGAAGGGACGATGGGAAGCAGCACTGGGGCTAGACCCAGTGCAGAAGCATGCGCCCGACTCATCCACCACCTGATTTTATTTTATTCCCCTCTCAGTGCCTCGCTGCATACCACAGCCGTGCTTTTTATAGCCCCCAGCTGCAGCCTCGGCGTGCTCCCAGCCAGCTCCCCGCCGCAGCCCTGCTCGCTCCGTGCCAGCAGCCCCGGCCGAGGGGGGATGGACGACATTCCCGGGGTCCCCGTGGCGGTTCAGCGAGAGGAGAAGCACGGGCTGCGGAGGAAGGCAGATAATTAAACCCTAACCCGGAGCCACGCTCCCGTGCCGGCGGAGGCGTTTAAGGAGCCGCATTAGTCACCCCCGTCGTAGCCGGCGCGTGCCGCGTGCCAGGTCGAAGGCGAGCGCTGGTGGCCCGTCCCTCGCCGTCCCCTCTGGTGCTGCCCAGGGCTCTTTCCAGCCAGCCCAAGCCACCAGCTCCTTCCATGATTCAGCCTGCTCTGACATGGGGAGTGCCAGCAGAGGGGGTACCCCTTCCACCCCCAATCTCCCCCCAGCCTCTTGGCGGGTTTACAGAGGCTAAAGTGAGATTAAAGGTTCCTGCCCGCTCCCCGGGAGCACTTTCATGAGCACCTGGGGCTTGCTGCTGTGTTTCCGCATCCCGCAGCCATTTCCACGGCTGGGATGTTGCTATGGGATCTGGCGCGAGGAGGAGGAGATGAGATACGGGGTTCTGTTGCAGTCTGCATGCCTGGAGCACCCCCCTCCATTAGGACGTGGGGTTTTCAGAGCGGGGGCGGCCGGCCGGCCAGCAGGCATGGAGTGATGAGCATCCTCGCTTGGAAGCAGCGGGGGGGCCCGTCGTCTCACTCCCCGGGCTTTCTCCAGACGTGATTTCACCACTGCGGGGAGGGAGCGCGGCCAAGGGACAGGCCCTGCTCGCCCCGACGGCACCCGGTTCTCTTGCCGGGGCGTTAGTCATTTGGGCCGTGGCTGGGGATGGGATGTGGCTGTGGTCCCCACGAGACAAGGGTCGGGGGATTGGAGAGCCTGCACTTCTGGAATGCTGTCAGGGGAAAGGGGAAGGGATGGGGGCAGGGATTGATGAGGGGGATTTCTGGGCTCCCAGCCCACTGTCCCCTCCTTGCTGAGCTGGGGAGGGAGGCAGAAGGCACTGGTGAAGCCAGATGTGCACTGGGCATCTGCAACCAAGCAGGTGGGCCAGGATGGGGCCATCTTTGCCAGGCTGATGCCTGTGGCTGTTTCCCAACCTCCTGGTTTGACTTTTCACAGCTGGACATGGCAGCATGGAGGCAGAGGCAATGCTGTGGAGAGGCACCATCCTGCTTCAGGGATGGATTTGGGGAGATGTCCCAAGAAGAGGATTTCTGCAGAGTTTTTTGGGTCCCTAGAGATGGGGGGAGCCCCATGCGATCCTGCCATGTCCCCTTATTCAGTGGGGAAACAGGGGTGTTGGGTGCCCAGGGCTAATTTTGAGCCTTAACCAAAACACCATCCAGCTTGTTCCACTTCCAGCAGAGATGCAGGGAGAGGCCAAACGATGGAATACTGGTGGTGCTGCCATGTGGCTGCTGCCAAGCAGCAGGATTTGGCAGCCTTGGCTCCGTGCAGGCAGGGCAGTGAACGGGGGAATGCAGGGAGCTGTAAGGGTGTTGAGGAAGGGATGTGCAGGAGTGGGTTTTACAAAAGCATAGCTATAATTTTGACCCACTATGGATAGCTGTAGAGGGGTGGCCTCCCAAATCTGCTCCCTCCTGAAGATGATGAGTTTCAATCCTGAGGACTGGGGGTCTCTCTGACAGCAGCTCAGTCCTTGGACGAGCTAGGGTGGCTGAGAGGCTGCGGGAAGGGGGAGCTGCTCATGTTGCCGGCCAGGTGCCGAGCATGACGGGAGAGGGGAAAGCCTCAGAGACTCGTTCCGAAACAAGGCTGCCCTTTTATTCTACTTTACGACTGCATTTTAATATCCACAAACATCCCTCCCTCCCAGGGCTGCTGCCAGCAGAGCCTGCATTGCCTGTGCTTGGCCTGCCCAGAAACCCCGGCCAAACCCTGGGCCCCAGCTCAGGGGAGAGGATTATTTTTCCCCCCTCGTTTTTTTGTAAGATGTGTTTTCTATAGCTCTAATTGGACGGGCTTGAGCCCCAGCCAAGGCAAACACACCTGGGGGAGCCTCACTTTACAGACCCCATCTGCTGTGTCAGGGGCTCTGCTCCCTGCACAGCCGCTGCCTGGCCCCTTTATAGGGGAGGGGGCTGCTGGGGGTCGGGAGGTAGGACCGCTCCCACGCCAAACCACTGAGCAGCCTCCGCGGAGGAGGAGAGCCCAGCGAGGCGGCGCAGGGAGATGGTGCAGAGGCATTGGGGGCACCCAGCAGAGCCCCATCCCACAGCAAGATTCCAGCCCGGCGTGGAGCTGAGGTATCTCCCCCCTGCCAGTGCTGCTGTGGTGGCACAGGGCTCTGTGCCCACCGGGGTGTGATGCTGCGGGTGGGAGATGCAGCGGGTACCAGCAATGTTTTGCCTTCCCGGGGTGACTGCATGTATATCGAGGGGTTGCAGCGCCCCAAATGTGCATGTGCCTGTGGAGGGGGGATGTGGGGGCTCCTCGGCATGTTGGGGTGTGTTTTGGGCTGCAGGACCACCTACCCAGTGAAACTCATCCGGGGACTGTTTGGGAAAGCAAGCAAGGGACATCAGCATGCCAGGCCACTACAATGGCTTGCATTGACAGCCAAATCCATGCTGGACTGAGCTTCGGGTGCTTCTTCCTGCAACTGCTGACTTTTTTTGTGGGTCTACTCGGCTGGGCTCTTCTCCCTGAAGTTGTTTCAGGGTCTACCTCCAGTGCTCCACTTACCAGTCTACTGTGCAGTGCTGGCACCCCCATGCCAAGGTCTCATGGGTATCACAGCACATCTGTGCTCAGCCAGAGCCAAAAGAGCTCTTGGGGGGTCTCTGCTTGACCATGTTGGGGTTCCACCTCTTCTGGCACTGGGGTGCCTGCTCTGACAGTGTGATGTGGGCCAGAGAGGATCAGCATCCTTGGGTGGCACCCAGCACTTGGCTCATCCTGGAGTACGTTTTGTCCCCCCTTCCATGTGCCATCTCCTAGGGATGTGCAAGGCACAGTGCTGTCCCCCACTCCATCCTCAGGGATATATTTAGCACATCATCCCCTCCTTCTCCGCCTGCCCATGCGGTGAGCCAGCAGCACCGAGCAGGCATCACCACTGCAAACTGCCCTCCTGGTGCTCAAGGTGCCACTGACCGCTCCAAGGAGGAACTCTGGCACTCCCTTCACCCTCGTCCCTCTGACTGGTGCTATGGAGATGCTGCCTGCCAGGGGAAATACTATGGGGTTTTGGGTGCATTGCCACCCCGGTGCTCCCAAGCACTTTGCATCAGCATCACTGACTTGGAGCAATAAGAACTGAAGTGGCAGCTTAAAATCCAAAAGGTAGGAACCAGCCTCACCAGGACCTGCTGTCTCCCTTCAGGTGATGGGCTGGGCTGGGGGGTTGTACAGGATGGGATATGCTTCTATCCCCCTCTGGCAAGTGTGCCAGGCCAGAGGATTTCTTTGTGCATGGTGGGGCTTTGGGACATAGCCGGAGCTGGGGCTGTGCAGAGGACAACTCGAGCATTTCGTGAAGGATTTTGGAGCTATCTTGGCCTCCAGTCAGAGCAGGCTGCAACGGGAACATTTCGAAATTCTTTTGGATGAGGAAAATTCCACGGGCAGCCCCCCTCCAGAGAAAGTTTGGGATGGCTGAAATGTTTGGAGTGAGAGGCTGCTTGCTTTTGTTTACTCTGAACTATAACATTGGAAGGGGGGAATCCAAAGGAGAAAAAAAGACAATAGGATCGTGTAAACAGAGCTGGCCCTGAGTGGGGCCGAGGCAGCTCTCCAGCACTGGGGAAGGAGATGTGTCAGCACACTCACTGGATTGCCCTGCTTTCCCCCACTCGGATACGATCACACTTAATCTTTCAGGAGAACTTGGCTGGGTTTTTTTCCCCTAGCAGAAAACGAGCTGGACAGTGTTTTTCCAACCTTCTCAACTCAGACAGGGCTCAGCCCCATCCCCTGGCTCTGTGCTGCAGCCCCCAGCTTTTCCCCACTTTTTACTGCTTTTCCACCTCTCCTTTTGGCTTGGGGACTGCCATCTGATTAACTTGCAAGAGGTTTGGGGCATGGGTGCTGCCTCAGTGGGGTGTTTCCCCAGCATCTGTCCCTGCCTTGTGCCTCCCCTGAGCTGCCTCTGCTCAAACTTGGTGATCTGAAGTGTCTTTTCCAACCTTAATTATTCAATGATTCTATGAAAGCAGGTAGGGTTGACTCCAAGGTTGGAGAAGACAGATCACGGCTGTCCCACTAGGTGCCAGAAACTGGCACCGGTATCCCCACATCACACACTGTCAGGGGTCTGCAACTTCCATCCCTTCCCTTCACCCATAGTGGTGTACAACAGGTTAACAGGCCACCCTTTGGTGGTGGCTTTATTTGGCTGCCCAGGTGGTCCTTAATGACTCCTGAAATCCATCTCCAGCCCAAAAGGGATTTTGTTTTGCAAAAGGAGTGACAGCAAATTGCTAGCTGGGGGAGCGTTTGTGTAAGGTGAGCTGTTTATTTTGGCCCTGCAGCGTTTTGGCTGACCCGCGCGCCTTGGTGCCTCAGGGATGGAGCTGAGCCCGATGGCTTCTGGGCTCTGGCCAGCTTTGGAGCAGGGGGAGGGATGAGGGAGCACCAGGCATGGGGATGCTGTGGGGCCCCTCTCCGGGTCAGGGTTCCCAGCTCCAGGCTGCAGTTCATCAGGAGCATCGGAAGAAGCTGGATGTGCCTGGGCATTCACATGTATGTACAGACATGCCTGTCCCCTGCATTTATGCATGTGTATGCTCTTGTGTCAGCTCCAGGGCCAGCTTATGGGGGAACTTTGTTCTGGGAGATGCAGATGATACTGGGGGGGCAACATGCTGGGTTGCAGGGTGGTACCCAGCTGCTCTGTCCTGCTGGAAGCTGCGAGTTCACTGAATTCTCTGCCAGCCTGGGCTGAGCCCAGGAGCAGAAAAATATCCCAAATCCTAAAATGTTCCTGGGACAGGAAAAGCCTTTCCCACCCTGTTCTAATCACAGGGTGGCCCGGCTCTCTGCTGGCAGGTCCCACCCGTGTCCCAAGATCCGGCACTGTGCCCAGCCCTGTCCTGCAACCATGTGCCAAGGACAGTGGGGATGCAGCACACTCCCCCCCCCCAACTTTCATACCTCCACCCTAAAAATAATCTCCAAGCTGTAAAGAAACTCACCAACACTACAGCTACAGCACTCGTAGGTTTCTTTACAGCTGAGAAATTATTTTTAGGAATTTCTCTGGCACGTGGCTTTGGAGAGGAGAATGTGGGGATGGGGATGGAGAGGGGGGCGCCCCTTCTCTCCCCCCTCGGAATGCAGCGCTGCCAGCTGGCACGGTGTTAGGGCTGCTGGCTGCTAACAGAGCCCTCGCTGTTTTGGCCCTTGCCAATGCCTCCGGTTACAACCGGGAGCCAGAGACTTTTTCCCGCAGGATGGAGCAGAGGAGGGCGGAAATCAGGGCGTTGGGGTGGGAGTTTCCCGGCTGGGGTAGGAGCAGAGCCTGACCTCCACGATGCTGCTGGCATGCTGAGGTGTGTGGTGGCCCCCCAGCCCCAGGAACCGATAGCAGCTGCTGGCTCCACAGAGGAGAGAGGTGACCCTTGGGTTACTGGGGGGTCTGGGCTTGGCTTTGGACACCAGTGGGGCTGTGGTCAACTGGGCATCATCAGAGGGTGTTGGAGGGGGTTGGTCTGGATGGAGACTTGCATTGTACCTGACTGTGGACATAACTGGTTCCATGGGCAGTGCTGAGGTTATCCCTGAGTTTGGGCTGAGCTGGAGTTAACCCCACTCTTGGGTTGCGTTTGGTTTAGCCCCACATTTGAACTGTGTAACCCCATGATTGGGCTATGCTGAGGTTAACCCTGTGTTTGAGCTGAGCTGGGGTTAACCCCACTCCTGAACTGCACTGAGTTTAACTCCACATTTGGATGGCATAACCCCACGTTTCAGCTGTGCTGGGTCTAACCTCACATTTTGGCTGAGCTTGGTTTAACCCCACTTCTGGGCTGAGCTGGGTTTAACCATGTATTTGGACTGCACTGGATTTAACCCCAAGTTTGGATTGCACTGGAATTAATTCCTCTCCTGAGTGTGGCTTAGTGGAATTTAATTTTGCTCCTGGATTGCATGGGGTATAATCTCATGTTTGGGCTGCCCTGAGTTAAATCTCACACTGGGACTTACTGGGTTTAGTCCCACATTCAGCCCTTGTGTACAGGGCTTATTGGACTGCAGTGTCCTCACAAGGAAAGACTCCAACTGGTTTTACTGGTTTAACTGGGGTAATTCCAGTGTGCTGGGGTTGCACTGGCTGCAGCTGTGCATGTGTGTGTGCTGGCCCGGCCCAGCATGGCATGGTACCCACAGCATGTATGGGGGTCCATGCACCCCACCAAAGTGGCACAGAGGAAAACAGCCCTTTTTGAGCTCCCCAAGGCACTGGAGGGGCTGGGGTCAGTGCACAGAGTATCACCCAAGGTGGGCAAGGTGTTGCCTCAAGTGTGACTGTGTGGCCCCAGTGGCCCGGGGGGTGGGGAGGAACATGCTTCCCTCCCTCCCAGCACCCTGCTGGGCTTTCCCCATGCAGCCAGTGGCTGGGAGGGTGCCAGTGGTTGTTGCAGGGGGTTGTTGCTACCCCCACCCCAAAGGTGCATGTTCCTGCAATGATGATGAAAATCACCAGAGATGCAGGGGTGGAGTGCTTACAGGTGTCTGGGTGGATCAGTGGGCACAGGGAGGTACTCAGACCATGCCATGGGTCCTCAGAGCGGGACATGGTGCTTCTGCAGAGCTTCCAGGAGGAGAGGGATTAGTGGGGCACTGCTCCCAACCCCACAGGAAAACTGCTGCTTTGAAATGCCGCCTGTAGGATGGCATTCCAACATAGGACATGTTTCCTACAGCAGGCCCTGGCCGAAAGAGGGTTTGGAGTGCAGGGCTGGGGAAGCACCCCCAGCTCAGGAGCAAGAGTACAGAGTGATGCCACCTCTGGGGCTTTAGAGCCGGCTTTGGGCCTTTGCCCATTGCACACTGGCTTTTTGCAGGTGGGTGACTCTGTCAGGTCCTGGCATATGGCAGGCAGAACTGCCAAGTGCTCTTGGGTCATTTGCAATATCTCTGTTACAGCAATGCTGCCTCTGACCAACCTGAGGAGAGGTTAGGAGGCATCTCAGTTTTCTGTACTCAGTGGGGAGCATCTCACGTGTTCCCATTGCCATCTGCAGCCCTGAGGCACAGTCTCATCTGTTTCTGTCCCCATCCCCACCATCCCAGCTCTGTGTGCGGCCCATTCTCTTTGAAGAGCGACTTCAAATGAAGCAAAACAAAAAAAATGAAAAAAACAAAACCCACTGTCTTTTAAAGCACTGAGCGCAATGGAAAGTTGGCTTCCCCCAGGAATCTGTGCTGGGCTTTGCCAGGCCACGGGAGGGCACAGCACAGAGCAGCTGTGCCGAGGGGACTGTCCCACCCCACATGGACATCAGTGCTGGTGCACATAGCTGTGATTTTGGGGGAAGTTTTGGCTCACAGCATCTAATTTTGGATGCAGGAAGGGGCCTATGGCAGGATTTCTCCCCGCTACTCCCCAAAAGCTTTTGGATGAGCTCAAATGGTGCCCAGAGGAAGAGCAGGGTCGGTGCGGGGTGGAGCATGGCACCTTGTGTGTCTGGCTCACATTCATGGGTACCACAGGCAGCCTGGCCACCCTGGCCATGCCAGTGACAAGAGCATCCCATGCTAGGGGAGCAGAGCCTGGTACCACTGCCCTTCCTGCCAGGACCAAACCACTCCCCCAGGCTGAGCTGGACCCCTCTGCCCTGGCCATGGCACTGGGAAATCACACACCCCTGGGCGGGCGACAGGATTAGCATGTGGGCAGGAAGAAAAGCTCCGATTGTTCCCTGTGTCCCAGCTCGGCTCCAGGACCACTGCGCTGGGACTCTGCGTCCCCAGAACGTGTCACCACTGGTTCAAGCATGAAGGGATGTTTTCTCTGCCTGTGTGACCATTTGTGGGGGTGCAGAGCCACTAAGGAAGGTGGCCTGGCCATGCACACCCGTGTGTTCATCTGCACGCTTGTTTTTCCCTTGGCCAGGGAGTTCAGTGGCAGAAAATATGGGAATCCTTCCTGGGCGGGCTGTCTTGCAGCACCAGGCCCCCTGCCATGCCACTGCACCCAGGGATGAGGGCTCCAGGTCTTCCCTGGCTCTCTGGCTCCTTCCGCTTTTGTTCGTAGCCTTTGGGCAGGGGAGGAAGGGCTTGCCCTGCTGCTTCTCTCTGCAGTGGTGCTCAGTCGGAGATAGGGTTTTTGGCAATGCTCGTGGAGGTCATTTACTAAGACAATGTGTGACTGCAGGGGCTTGGAGCTGTCCTCCCCCACACTGTGCTGGAGGGGTGCCCCTGTGAGGCAAGTCATGGGGTGGTGGGGTGAGGATGGGGTTTGCTTGGCGGGGGCCTTGGGACAAAGGGTGTTGAAGGGTGGAGGATGCAGAGTGGGCCTCAGGATGAGTGGTGTTAGAGTTAGGGTTAGGATTAGGGTTAGTTCACTGAGTTTAGGGTCTAGGTTAGTGGTCCCTAACTAGACTTAACCACTGGGGTCATTATGGGGATGTGTTGGGATGCAGCTGGGGGCAAGGTCTGCAGGGATATCCTCTGCCACCAAGTGAGGGTCTGAGGTGCCCCTGAGTCCTCTGGTGTTACCAGCCCCAGCCAGGCCAGGCCAGGAGAGCTTCTTATGCTGTTCCCTGGGGACATTAGCAGTGTCTGGCTGCAAATTGTGATATGCCCCCAAGCTCTTCTTCCCTTGTCCATACAGGGAAAGAGGCCTTTCAGTGTTGCGGCTGCAGGGTCACTTTTCCAGACTGGCCTTGAACCAATCAGCGGCCCTAAGACCAGGAAACCTCATGTCAGCAGTGAGCCAGTGCCCAGAGCATGTTCTCCTGCCACAGAGCAGCATGGTGAGGGTGAGCGAAGGGTGCAGCAGCTCTGTCTTCACCCTCTGCAGCGTTTGAAAAAACAGGGTGGTTGGGAAAAGAAATTATTTTATTTTAAAACTATTTTTCTCTCTCTATACTAACGCACTCTCCCTTCTCCCTGACATCCTCCTTTCCCCCCCCACAGAACCTTCTCTTCACTCTGGCCCACGTGGTATATGGAGTTATTTTAGTCACTGCTTTTAAGACAAAATACACTCATTTCTGTCTTCTTTTTTTTCTTTTTTTTCCATCACCAAAATATTTTACTTTCAGGCCAAATGTTCCCAGTTACTTACCAGCATAGTTTTGGCAGAGACCTTTTAACTGATGTTTCTTGGGAACATTTTCTACTGGTGGTTTGGTAGGAAAAGCTTATGACAGTCTCATGAAATTATTTACATTTTGGGCTTGTGTTTGAGGCTGCCTGGCATGTTCAGGACGGGGTTAATGGGGGGTGCCACACGCCTTCCCCCCTGCAGGAGATTGCCTTGTAGCTCTTGTTTCCTTCACCAGGCGGTTTGGTCTGTGGCCATGGGCACCCGACCGCAGGAGGGGAACCAGCAGCTGCTCTGGGGTGCCTTTGCTGGGCTGGAGCATCCATCCCTCCAGTCTCTCAGCTGTTGAACCCTGGGGGACACAGGGTACAGACAGTGTGATGGTGCTGATAGGGACAGTGTGATGCTGGCCGAGATGGATGCCCTGGCGTAATGCTGGCTGGCACAGACAGGGTAATGTGGCTTGTGTGGGATGGACAGGGTGATGCTGTCTGGGATGGACAGGGTGACACTGGCTGCGATGTGCAGTACTATGTAGGTGAGACCAGATGCAGGGTAATGCTGGCTGGCACAGATAGGGTGATGCTGGCTGGGGTGGATGACTTAAAGCAATGCTGGCTGAGGTGGGCAGGGTAATGCTGGTAGAGTAGGACAGGGCAATGCTGACTGTGTTGGCCAGGATGATGCTGACTGATATGTGCAGGTTGGGATGTGTATGTTGATATGTGTAGGTTGGGATGGAAAGGGTGATGCTGGTATGGAGACTCCAATCTGTGGCAGGGGTTGACCCGTGAAGAGCTGGGTACACATCCCTGACTCAACGTCCCCTGCCCTTCTCCCCCCAGAGCCAATGGTGATCTCTGAGTGTGAGGAAGGGATTTCAGGACCATTCAGCCACAAATGGCCCAAAGGGCCATAGATCTACATGGACCAGCCTCACAGTGGGTGCAGGCATGGGCAGTGATGTGGGACTTGGTACAGCCTGAGTTTTCACAGTCCTGCTCTCCATAGCTGTGTGAGCCTGTTAGATCTAACTGCTGTGTCCTTCCATGTAAATACAGGCCAGAATTTCTCTTTGGTCCCTTCCCACTCCAGCTGCACATGCACAGGTCTCTGGACCACCCTGGGACTGGGAGCCAGCCAAGGCTTCCAACACAGGATTGCAATGGCAAAGAACCCTTAATCCCGCCAACCCACACATCCCCAGGCTCCTGGTCAATGTTTGCCCTTTGCATCCCCCCTCCAGGCACAGGGACTACCATCAGCCAGGAACCAGCTGTGACTGTGGCACAGACCCTGCCAGATGTCACAGCTGGTGTCCTGGGATTTGGTCCTTGTGCTGTCCTCAGCAGGATGGAATGAGACAAGAAGGAGATGCAGGGTCCATGGTCCTTCAGGAATTCTCTGTGATGTGGATGCTGCCAGCTGCCCTACTGCAGGGGATAACACCCCCTTTCTTTCTGCTCTGCCTCCCCAGATGCGCAGTTCCATCCCAGGCCTGGGCAGGGTGATGGTGTTCCTTGCAGCAGCCCTGGCATCAGCCTCCCTTGCCGTCCCCGAGGGCTGGGGAGAGGAAGGTGAGTCCCCCACATAGCCCCCCCCCCATATCCCAGGCATGAGGACCCTGAGGGCACCCCATTCCCCCCAGACCGGAACAGACCTACCAGAACTAGGGCACTCATGGAACACAGCCCTGTGGTGATGGGCATCCTCTGGCCAGTGCCCCCCTGCATCTGCTCGTTACCCAACCCCAGCTGGGACCAGTCCCTACTAGTCCTCCACTGAGGTACCTGTGTGAAGCAAGACCCCACAGCCAGTACCCGCTGTGGGATACAGCCCCAACCTGTCCACCTCCACTCCCAGCCCTGGCATGGGGTGTCATGGAGTGCTAACACTCATGTGGGAATATGTGTCCCTCCAGGTGTGCAGTATGGACAGCTGGGCTCAGATGTGACCCTGTCGTGTGCTGGTGCCCCTGCTGGGTAGGTCTTTTTCATGTACACTGGGGTATTTATCCAATGGAATGATTTACAAGGTGGGCCTGGGATGACCTGCCATTCCTGTCCTCTAATGCAGCCTGCCCGGTCTCTCCTCTCCAGCTCGCCAGTGCAATGGAGACGGGCAGGTGCTGCAGCACTGCCAGAGGGCTCAACCATCCAGCAGGGAGCCCTGGTGCTGCCAAGTGCCAGCTTGGCCTCCATGGGAACATACAGCTGCCATGGCGAGGACGGTGGCCTCCTGCACACCGTGTCCCTGCGTCTGGGGTGTGAGTAGCGTGTCTACGGGCTGGGCTATTGCGTGGGTGTCACCCCACTGGGATGGGTCAGTGATGCCTGCACCCCTGCCAAGGGGCTTGCCAAAAGAGATCTGTGTGCTGGGTGTGCTGTGGGATGGGGCACCCTCACTGACTATCACTTTCCCCTGGACCTCAGACCTGCCGGGAGTCCCATTTGTGTCCTGCAGAGCATCTGACTATGAGAATTTCTCTTGCTCCTGGACCTCCAGTGTGGAGACCTTCCTCCCCACCAGATACATCACCACGTACAGGTGATGTATCCCCACAGGGCATGGACTGGGGGGGTTATGGGGTGAGCTCTGGGTCCCAGCCAAGGTTGAACACCAAATCCAGCTGGCCATCCCACCCACACCCTGGTTCACCTCCTGCCTCAAGGACCATGCTGCACCCCTGAGCAGGTCATGTTTTGGGGTGAGCTAAGCTCCAAGCATTTAATTGCTACCTGGGGGGACCTCAGCATCACTGTGGGGCTGGCACAGGCAGGCTCCCGCCCTACTGACAGCTCTGCCAGCACCAGAGGGACTAAAAAAGAGAAGCAGGTCATCTGCAAGCCGCTATGCTCCGGCATGCTTTGGAATGAAAGGAGCCCTGACAGCATCACTGCTTCTAATTATCCCTGCGAGCCAAATTAGTGGGTGGCTTTGAAGTCCAACAGAGCTCATAAAGTACAGCCCTGCTGAAAGCTGCAAGAGCCAGGGGCTGGTGAGGAGAGGGCTGCGTGGAGCATCAGGGGCTCTGCAGGGAGGGGGTAGTGAGAAGCAAGGGATTTGGGGGGCTCTAGGGGGAGGGTGAAGCTGCTTTTAGCAGCATCTCTGTATCTTTGCTACTGTGTGATGAAACTCCAGGCAAGGAGGGGGGTCCTCTGGGGAAGACCCTCTTGGACCCCACAATCTCTTTTCGCGGGGACCCCCACCTCCTGCTGCCAGGCTGCTCACTAACAGAGCTGGGTATGGTTTTAGTTCTGTCTCCCTTGCTGTTCACATCTGTATAGATGTGGGAGTGAGGGGCTATCCTGCAGTGTGGAGACCCCTGTCTCTCCTCTGGGTCACAGTGGGGTTGGCTTCATGCTGCCCTCTCATCCTCATCACCCGCTTTTTCATCTGTCTCCATGGCAGGAAGAAATCGCTGACAGGTGAAGAGAAGCGGAGGTAGGACTGACTCCCACCCTGCTCCTGCTCCCTTGGGACTGGGCCCCATCCCAAAGGCTCTGCTACAGCCTTCAGCAGAGACTCCAAAGTGAGGGCTGGGGGTCCCCATTGGGGGAGCCATCTACCTAAGGCTGGGGGTTTGGGAGAAGGGCTTGCCCCATGGAGGGACCTTCCCAGGGGGACTGGAGCTGGGATGGGGGTCCCTTCTGTTGTGCTCAGAGGGACATGGTGGACTCTGGAAGAGTGAGTGCAACTGAGCTGGAGGGGCTGCCTCCTCCACTAGGGTCTTGACGTGGAGGTCTCCCGTGGCACTTCCTTGGCAGCGTTGGGAAACTATGCGTGGTGGCAGGTAGGACATGTCACCACCCTGCCTCCCCACCTACAGGAACAAGAACGGGCACGTGGGGCTGTGCCTGCAGGATCCATCCCGCCCTGGCACCTGCACCGTCCACAGGTCAGAGTTCTGGAGCTCCTACCGGATGAACATCACTGAGGTGAACCCCCTGGGCTTCAGCTACCGCCTCCTTGATGTCACCATGCAGGCCATCAGTGAGTCCCCATCCATCCATCTGTCTGTCCCAGTGTTCATCCATCCCCCAGGCCGTTACATTTGGGTGACAGAGGGGAACCCAACCTCTCTCTGCATGGCAGTGCAGTGTGACAGGGGCCTTCTGTCCTCTCTGTCACAGTCAAGCCGGACCCTCCAGAGGGCTTGGTGGTGGAGCCCATTCCCCTGGCCCCGCGGCGGCTCCACGTGAGCTGGAAGTACCCCTCCTCCTGGCCCAAGGAACCCCACTTCCAGCTAAGGTTTCGGCTCCAGTACCGACCCGTCATTCACCGTTCCTGGTCTGTGGTAAGGGCTGTGCAAGGAAAGGCAAAGCCAGCATAGGAGCGGGGTGTGCACGGGGCTGGAGAGGGCAGTGGGGGATGCCCCTGCATGCCTCACACCTCCCCTCTGCCGGCACAGGTAGAGACAGTGAACCTGTCAGAGGTTATCACGGATGCCTTTGCCGGGCTGGAACACGTGGTCCAAGTCAGTGCCAAGGATTTCCTGGATGCGGGGAATTGGAGCGAGTGGAGTGCAGAGGCCCGGGCAACACCAGTCAGAGGTGAATGGGGGACAGGCTGCATCCCCCAGCAGCCCTACCATGTTGTACCATCCCTCCCTGAAATCCCTCCAGTACCCTGAGCTGCCCCTTTCCAGTCGCTTCTCCATGTCACCCGTTCCTCCAAATACCAACCAGAGCAAGTTTCAGCTCCTGGGCCACTTAGAGTTGGGAGGCAGAGCTGCAGGAGGACAAAACATCTCCCAGCCCGTAGCAGATGTGCTGCTGTGCATAGCAGATGTACTGCTGCCGTTTGGGGATTGTCCCCTGCAGACTTGGGGCAGAGTGGGGCTCCCAGAGCACCACTAGCACCCTGAGGGCACCCTGGGGCTCATGGGATCTCTGGGGCATAAGAGTACCTTCTTTGCTTCTCTCTGTGGGTCCCTGCAGTTCTGTGCATACTTTTGGGTGAATGTTTCCATCCCCTCTGTCCTTCCAGACCTGGCCACCACAGCGAGTGAAGAAACCACTACAGAGGCCAGACTGGAGAGCCTGGCTGAGGAGCCCTCCCAGGCTCCCAACCCTGAGCCCATCAGTGAGTAGAGATGGGTGGCAGTCAGGAGTGCCAGGGTGGGCACATGTGTGGCTAAGGGCAATGGAAGGGTCTCTTGCTCCATGCCCTTGTGTGGCTGGGCTGGTGGGGTGTCCAGGATCTTGCAATAAGGTCCCCCAGATGCTGGGGACTGTGGCATCCCTTGGCTGTGACAGTCTCTCTGTTCCAGACCGCAGTGACCCCCTGGAGAAGATGGCTGTCCTGGTGTCCCTTGGGATCTTTGCCTTCTTCGTCCTGGCTGCTGTTCTCGTCATCACCATCCTCATCTGGTAGGCTGGGTTTTGAGAGTGAGGGGTCTGTATGATTGCTGTCTCCATCCTATTCTTGCACTTGAACCCTCAGCACGGAGTGTCCTGTGTCCCCTGAGCCCTACTCTGGGGTCTCTGCCAAGACAGGGTGGTTTATGCTCCATAGGGTGGTTTATGCTCCCCTTGCACCCCCCTGTCACATCCAAGCCTATTCCCAGCACACTCAGTGCTGCCCAGCCTGCTTGGGGTCTTTCCAATGAGCCCAGATCCATGAGACTTTTCTCTGTATTCCCCAAAGATGCTGATGCTACTAACACCCCACCAAAGGCTCCTGCCTTGCTGGAGACTCTCATGCTTCAGAGTCAGCGCAGACACCCCTTCGTCTGTCTTTGCTTCTTGAGAGTTCTACTCTGGGCATTGCCCACTCTCCTTGCCATGCTGTCACTCTGCTGTCAGTCCCTGTTCCCAGCTCAGTCCTCCTCTATCTCATGACCAGCTTCTGCTGTAGCCCTGGAGATGACCCGACAGAGAGGTTAAGCTGAGCTGGGCACAGTTGGGCACAGCTGGATGGGAACACAGAGCAGGATCACTGGGGTTGTGGGCAATCCCAATGCTCCGGGGATCTGCTTGGGGTCTTCAGCTACTACTGCTCTTTTCCCCAGGCTCCGGATGAGGAAACATGGCAAGGACAAGACCAAACCCAACTTCTTGGTTGCTGCCACCCACTTGAAGGCACTACCAAGTGAGTCATGGTGCAGGGCGGGTAATGGGGGGAATGAGAGGCAGGGAGTGGGAAGTGGGGAGCAGGTCAGTGCCCCCTTGATGCCCTGTTCTCTCTCTTGGCAGAAGCCCAGATCCTGTAGTGAGCCCTGGCCGATCCCTGCTCCCTGCACCTGCTTGCCCACGCGTGGGACTTGATGCCACTGCTGGCCCCCAAGGATCCCACACCTCCTGGGTCACCCCACAGCTGTGGACACTGCCAGAGCCTCCAACACCCTTGGGCTGCAGGATGGATCCTAAGGAGAGAGGCTTTGCTCCCAGGAGCGTTGGACTGCCCAAGCCCACCAGGAGCCGGCTGGAGTCACTTCAGGCTCAGGGTGACAGGCCAGCTCCACCTCTGAGCGCTGCTAAACAAATGGGGATAAGACACTGAGCCAGCCCCACTTCACTGCCTAGTGTTGAGGGGGACCATGGATGTAGGCTCCTGGGGGTGCCGGGCATCAGTGAGCAGGGGGTGCTGAGCCTTGCCCACCACCGCCCACCAGCCGCCAGCAGGCAGAAGAGAACTACCCCCACCCCTTCCCTCTGCCCCTCTCCCCCGTGCTGTGGCTGGATGGAGCAGTGATGCCAATAAAGGAGATACGCCAATGTCCCCAGTAAAGGGGATATGCCATTGGCACTGCCTAGACAAGACCTTGCAGATGATGCTGGGCCTGGGGAGAGGTGAGTGGCACTAGATGAGATGCCAGCTCGGGACAGTCCTTGCAGGAGCTGCACAGCCAGCAGAGCCGGTCCCCAAAACAGTCAGCACCCTCCCAAGGTGCCTGGGAGGGGCTGAGAGAGACCCTTGCCCAGGCCAGCCCTTGCTAAGTGCCAGAAGACAATGCAGGCAGCTGTGTGGGATGTCTCCCTTGTCCTTGCCAGCCCGGCAGCAGGGATAGGACCATCTGCACAACCCCCCTCGCTCTGCATGTGGCCCCCTTGCTGCACATCGACACAGCCCCTCTAATGGCTTCCATGTGTTGGCACCGCCCGACCCCTGTGCTCAGTGCCAGCAGCCCAACGAGATCCAGATGGAGCTGGGTGGAAATTCAGACAGCAGCGACACAGGGAGCAAAGCCAGTGCAGGGTGGGTCCCTCCCAGTTGGATCCTGGGGTCCTGCCTGTGAACCAGGGATGCAGAGAGAGCCTGGAATGGGGGCACCCCCCAAAACGGTACTCATGAGGACTGGGTTGGAAGGCCCTGGGGCAGGATGTGCCTTTTGCAATGTCTTGTGTGCCCACATTGGGTGCCTGGGGTGTGGGGTCATGAGGGCTATCCATGCTTGGCTTTGTGGGGTCCCAGGCCCTCACTGTCCCTTGTGAGCACAGTTACTCAAGCTGGTAGAGATGGGGGTCAGCCCTCTATCTACCATGTGCTAGCTGGGGTGGCACTATCCTTGGACCAGAGCAGGTCTCTCCACAGAGTAAGTATGGCAGGTCACCAAGCTGGGGAGGTATAAGGAGCCAGATCCTGCCTGGACTTCTGGGCTCAGCAGCCACATCCCCTCTCCCAGGTGAGCTGTGTCACACTGCCATCATCTGCTAGATTCAGCTCCCCATCATCCAACCCTGGCACCACACATTCTGATGTGTCACTGTCACCCTTGTCTCGTCACAGTCACCCTTGTCAGTTCTCAGTCCCCAGTGTGGCATGGGAGGCCTTTACCACCTGAAATCCTGTCACCACGAGATCCCACTCCTCTGCCACTGTGGAGGGCTGTGGTTGTCCAGAGATGCTGTGGAACACAGGTGATGTACACCCCATAGCTGTGGCTCCAGTGTTTGCAGGCAGTTCAGTAGTTTCCCGGCATCTGGTGCTGGTTTAGAGACCGACGCCTGCTAAAGATGTAGCAGCACAGGAGCCAGAAAATGGAAGAGGGTGTGAGATGGCAGCTCTGGCCTCTGTATCCTGCCTACTTATTAGCTCCAGGAAGTTGCTGCTGGCAAGGGGAAGCAGGGACCACCAGAGCCTCACATGTCTGCAAGGAAACGTGTACTTGCACTGTGCAGACAAGCTCAGGTGGGTAGATGAGAAATGACAGGCAGAGGGGATTCAAAGATCTGCTCTCCCCATGTGCCAAGCCCTCTGTGCCCTTGGCTTGCCTGGCCAGGTGGTGGTGACACCCATTTCTGGTGACTGCGGCAGCTTGAGGGCAGGAGATGCACATCTGGTCCTTAACACTGCATCCTGCTGCCCATGATCCTGGAGGGTGACCACTTTCCTCTCTGATAGAAGCTTTAGAGTCAGGACCTGCCATCCATCTGGCAACTGGAGATACCAAGAGCAGGCACGAGGTCTGCATGCCACTGCAGACTCCTGTCTGCCTGCACTGCGACTGTCTTTGGGATGTCTCATGGCTCAGGTCCCTGCCCCAGCAGCCTGTGAATGTGACACACAGGCCTTGGGGACCTGAAGGAAGCAGCATATTCTGTGCTTCAGGGAATAAAGTTGCCCAAGGGAAGGATGCACTGGCTCTGGACATGGGCGAACAGGGCTTTCCACTGAACCGGGGAACAGGCAAGGGGAAGACTGGGGTGAACAGCAATCTGGAATAAAGGAGAGGGATCCAGATGCCAAAATCAACTTTGCCTTCCAGCCGTGGAAGAAAAACAGGAAGGGACCATGAGAGCAGTCCCAATGCCGGCACCTCCCTGTCCCACTGTGGGCCAGGACACTTCCTCCAAGGCTTAGGCTCTCTGGTGGCTCACGCAGCCACTGAGTGAGCAGAAGGCTTCCTGCTGCAGGCTGGAGCCCTGCCTGGATGCACTCTGCCCCAAGTAGGCAGAGCACATCCAAACTTGCCTTGCTGCTGTATCCCATCCTCCCCAGGCCGAATGCTGTGCCAAGATCGCTGGGGGAGCTGGTACAAGCCAGGCCTGGGGATGCTGAGGCTTTGCCAGGTCAAAGCAGCCTATGATCTGCATCCACAGGGAGCAGGGGTGGATCCAGCTCCCTGGCATGGGAACCAGGACCAGCCCAAGACCAGCAGGAGCAGAGTGCAGGAGAACACGGCCTGGAAACTGCTGCTTGTAAAAAAATTCCATCAGGCAATGCCACAGGGGAATGTCCCCAGCACTGAGATGCAGACAGGTCTGTCTCTGTGTCTCTATCCTGCACAGGGTGGCCCCATCCAGATCATGTCTCAGGCAGGGGCTCATTTGGGAAATCTATATAACCTTGGAAGAGCCTTTGCAGCAGGGCACTGTTGTGGGTGGTTGTGCACTGGTGCCTGGGCTGTTTGACTGCCACCAACTCTGCCAAATTTCTGAGCTGGCCCTCAGGACTAGCCTCCTCCTCTCCCTGCCTTCCTGCCAGGATCAGCCCGCTCTGTGCAGGGGAGGAGGTGAGTTGCACAGGACTGTGAAGCAAAACAGTCTCAACTTACCTCTCATGGCTGCTTCTGCTTCCTTCTCTGCCAAATGCTAAGCCACGGAAAGAAGTAAAAGCAGCTTCGGCAGATTGTGGCAGACATAGGGCCATGAAACATATATATATGTATGTATACATATATATATATATACACACATGTATATGTGTATGTATATGTATATGTGTATGTGTATGTATAGACATATAGATATATGTCACGAGGTGACACAGAAAGCACACAGTACATACACAGTGGTTCAACAGGGAGGGAAGGATGCATGTATAGAGGGAAGGAGACGTGCAGATGTATAGACGGATGTATGGATAAGCAGTTTGGACACCCAATTATCCTAACCATCAAAGATGCTCCCCATGCAGGGCCTGATCTGTGAAGATGGGTGAGAGGCCTACGGGTAGAGCAAGGATGGTGTTTCGGAACAAGCCTTGGGTGTGACCTGTGCATCCAGTCCCTGTGGAAGTGGCATCACAGCCGACATGAGGAGACAGAGCCTAAATTCTAACCAGTGTAGGTCCTGAGAGTGTTGGGGAGAGCACGGGGCATCTCCAGAGGGATTGCATCCCCCTCAGGAGCCACTCCCATCTTATATTGCCCAGACACCGGGAGAGTGGGAACAGCAGGGACCCTGCCCAGGGATACAGTGAATCCAAACACAAATGCTTTAAGAATGCAGTGAGGAACATTCACCCTGACCACGGCTTTCATCTCACCTGCATGTGGGATACTGGGAACTTGTTAGAGGGTCCAAATGCACTAGAGATCACTGAGATGCCCCATACTCCCTCTTCTTCATCTGCCTTCCTATATAGCTGCCACAGACCTAAAAATTTCTTGCCCATTGTCAACTGTGTCCTGAAAGAGAGAAGGGGGAGACATCACCTGCTGGGCCAAATGTGCTGTCGCCCAAACACATGTGGAAAGGTGAGAGGCCTGAGACATCTCTTGCTGCTATATTTTTGGTTTCTCCCTGCAGGAGTGGGTTGTTTCTTTGCTTGCTGGGCCTGGCCCCTTCCTTACCTCTAGGATGATTTTGGTCTTTCACAGACAACAAATGCCAAGCACGTGCCCACAGAGATGCTGGGAGGCTAAAGACAACAGCTCAGCTCTGCCCAAGCACTACTGCTTGTGTTGCTCTCAGGAAGTAGCTGCTCCCTTGCTCAAGGAGCCCATGACTTTTCTGCCAGCTTTTTTTTTCTCCCTCTTTTTCTTTGCATGGGAAACAGTCCTGTTGTCCAAGCAAGAGTTCCCAGTGTTTTGTGTGCCTGCCATAAAGTGTGGTGGCACAAGGGGACACATGCAGTCACACTCCTTTTTGCAGCAGTGCCCTCTGCATGTTCCTCGTGCACACATTTCTGCTGTGCAACATGAGGGTCGTACATCTGTGGCTTTTCTGTGTCACTTGCTCTGAGGAGATATCTCCTCCCTTCCCCAAAGCAGAAACTGCCTTCTCCTCCAGCTGCCTCCAGAGCCTGAGGGTCTAAAACAGAGCAGGACATGCTTTGGGAGCTTCCCTTGGGAGGAACAGGGAGCCTCTTTCTCTGCTCTCCTCCCACCAGCCTCACTCTGTGGTCCCCTTCATCCACTGCCACATCAGCTGCTTTGTCTGCATGGGCAGAACAAGCAAATAGAGGTTATGGACTGCATGGCCCAGTCCTACACAGGAGCTTCTCAATCAGCTGGGGCACTCAGGTGCTCCCCAGATTTCCAGGATTGCATGGAGCAGGCACTGGGCAGACATAGCACTATACAGCTGGGCCTTTCTCTGCATCCTGAAAATGATGGACCAGAGTTAAATGTGCCTCTGGGAGTATTACGTGGCTTTGCAGGTTTACAACACACAAGCCTTCCCAGCATATAGGCAACTCCCAGCCTCTTTTCCACGCTGGAAGATCCACTAGATGTGGCAGCAGCTGAGCTCCACATGCATACTGGGCACAGGCATAGACACCTCTGTGCTGATAGATCTGGAAGTGGTAAGATGCCAAAAGTACCAGGTCTGTGTCTACCTCTGGGATCCCTTCCTGGGATGATGACTGATCTCCAGAAGGATCTGCAGACCTTGAAGGCACTGATTCCCAGGAAAAGTATGCCGACCTGGAAGGCACAAGTACTCAGGGAGATGCTGATCTGGAAGGCACTGATGCCAGAAAGGATGCTGACCTGGAAGGTGCTGATTGCCAGTGCCAACGTGGAAGGCACTGATTCCTGGGAGGATGCTAACCTGGAAGATAGTGATGCCTGGGAGGATGCCATGGGCAATCCCCAGGGCTTGCTAATCTGAATGGCACCATTTATCCAGAACATGGTGCTTTTGCCCCTACTCCAGAACACTCCCCACTTATGCTGGGCACCAGTTCAGCCAAGGACCACTCCAAGGGCTTGGGCTGGGGATCCGCTCTCAGGAAGGCATCTGTGGCTGGTGGCAAAGAGCCTGGTGATCTGCCTGCAGGAAGCTAAGCCAGCACCAATTCTCACAGTTTCCCTCCTCCCCGCAGCTCCCCACTGGGGCTGGGAGCCGCTGCCCAGCTATTGGTGAGAGGGAGTGTGGCCCCCAGCTACTGCCAAAACAACCCCAAGCCCCATCCTTCTCCAGGCAAATAAGATACGCAGACCCTATTTTCCCACTAGATGGCAAACATTGCCTTCGGAACAGCCTTTGGAAGAATTACGTCCATCCCTGTGCAAGGAGGCTGAGAAAACCCTCAGGGCAAAGCCCTGGGAGTGAAGGGTCTGAGGCTACTTCGGAGTAGGTCTGGGGGTGGTAGGGACCCTGGCATGCTCTTCATCTTGCCTTTTCTGTCGTTTTGTATTGTTTTCCTTTCCTACCTGCCTGATTTCTCCCTGGTCCTGGAAGACCATTCCCTTTTCCTGTGCTGGTGGGACAGAGCACCCTGAGCGTTCAGGAGAGGCATCTGGTTAACCTTGGGTAGCACCTTGAGCTTCAGAGTGAAGCCCAGAAGCTTTTCTGGGAATTAATTATGCTGCGGTTTGCAAACCAAATGCGTGCTCATTCCTCCTTGCGAGCCCCCAGGTCCACAGGCAAGACATTATGCTGGGTGTAAATAAAGGAGGCAGGGATGAAGGCTGTGCATATGGATGTGTACACTTGTCTAAGATCTTCTGCCAGCTCAGATGTACTTCCAGGCTTGTTTGTGTTTGTTTGAATTCAGACCCAGATTTTCCCATGGTCTCTGTATTAACCTCGTGCAGAAGTTTCCTGAGCGTTTGCTGCTGGCCCTGGCAGTGCTGCAATATTGCTGTGCGGTTAAACATCATGTGTCATAGCTAATGAAGGAGTCAACTGTGGATGGTAAATGTTTAATATGGACAAATCAAGCCAATTAGACAATGTCAAGAGAAAAGTGTGTCATCTCAGCTATGTCTGTCCTGTGTGGAGGAGGGAATCTCTGGAAGGGTAGAACACCAGCCACTGCAGGATCAGCAGCTCCTAACACCAGCCAAGGGTAAAGGCACTGGATGCAGGTCTTCCTGCAGACCCCCAGTCCACCATGGAGGTGCCTTCACCTGGGGGATGAACATAACCTCTTAAGAGGAGGATTTGTTTCTGAAATTAAGATCTCTGGGTGGCCAGAAGTGATGGCAGCTGTCTCCAGCACAGAGCTGCAGAATGAGAAGTAGTAAATCATCCCACTCAAAGCACTCCCTGGGGACCCCCAACAGGACTCCTGGCCGTTCACAGCATGCTGCATGCTTTTGTGGCAAGTTTGCAGCCCCAGAGCTCGGCAGTGCTCAGACAGGAGCACCAGGGAGCCCCACTGGTGGGGTTCCCAATGGCAGCTCCCAGCCAAACACTAATTAACTAATGGCAGCAGCTGCATTCCATCCACAAAGCACTCCAGAGCCCTGCTCCTGGCAGCAGGAAACTGCCTCAGTTTCCTGCCCAGTGACGTAGTTTGCTATCATTTAGATTTTGGTGAGAAGGGTTCTTCAGGTGTCCTGGCCACTTCCTTCAGGTGGAGATTATTACCTCTTCTTCTATGAGGGCTGGAGAGTCCCTCACAGGGCTGTTTATAGTCAGAGAGAAAAATCTAGAAATTTAAAGGAAAAGAGTGACTGGGGAACAGAAACTGAGGGAGTTGTCAGGAGCCAGTCTGCAGCTTGTGGCTCAGGGCTGCAAGCCAGTGACTCATCGTGACAGCCACTAATCCACGACCCAAGCAGGTAGAAAGCCCTTCTGGCCCTTTCCAGCTGGGGTCCCTGTGTTGGTATGAGCTGAAGCCTGGGGGCATGGGATCAGGGCAGAAGCAGTGACAACATGGATGGTGTGGGCTCTGGTGCACCCCTGTGGCTTGAGGCTTCTCATCCCTTTGCCAAATTCAGAGCCTCTGAAGGCAACCAAGCAGAAGTTAAGCACAGACATGGATGCTTCACTCCTGAAGTTGAGATTTACCAATCCAGGGGGGTTTGACCCCCAGTTTTGTCCTGAGGACACTGAGGGATGGACAAGTCTCCTTGCCTGAGGATGTCAGATCCTTGCTTTGCTGTGTGCAGTTTTGGCCCTTCTCTGTAAGCTCAAGGTTCTGGGGGTGGTTTTCACCAAACATTTCCTGCCTCTGCGTGGCATCTCCAGTCGATGACAGGCTGCCACGGGCAGCAGCCACCCTCCCACCCTCCAGCCTTATTTTAGTCCCTGTCTCAGATCCCTGGAGGCTGGACTCTGTCAGTGCTGAGCACTCCCAAGATAACCAGCAAACCAGGGACTCCGGAGCAAACTAGGAACTGTGTCCTCTCCTGCCTGCAGCAGAGTGACACCATCCCCATCCGTCAGCTAGTGCTGCCAGGTGAAAACATCCTCTAAGCCTGAAGCTGCCAATGCTTCTGAAATTCTGGTAGAGATGCACTGGGCTACTCTGGGTAAGGACTTGCACCTCTCTCTCAGTGGCCTTTCTCGGAGTCTTGGCCACATGCATGGTGGCAGAGTCAAAGGGGCTTTACTGGGGCTGCTGGGGACTGTGGGGCTGGGCATTCCCTTTGTGCTGGTTCAGATCCCCCAATAGGTGATAGAGGAGAGGCCTGAGCAAGCGAGGTTGCTGAAGGAGCCGGGGAAATGCTTTTGCTGTCTGCAGAGTCAAAGGATGAGCCTCTCCAGGCCCATCTGGCCTTGCTCTTCACAGGAGTAAAGGCAACAACCCACCATGGCACACCGAGAGCCCCAGCAGAAGCATCGTGCAGAAACCAACACCCAGGTCTGTAAAGAAAGGAGTAGGCACCCTCCAGCTACATCCACCCTTGGAAATCAGCTCTGCCAAGGACTGCTTTCTGATTGGGTATGATGTCTGCCCATGGGATCAGGCCACCTGATCTGGGCCAAAACCTGCCAGAAACGACGCTCAGAGTATTCCAGCACAAGGAGGCATTTGCTTCAGTTGCTGTCACCTCTGCAGCTCTGACGCCCTGCAGTGGGCACCGCTATGTCTCCAGGGCACTGGGACAGTTGAGAAGTTCAGACTCCTGCCTGTGGCCTGGCTAAAGAGAACTACTGAGTTCAGGGGCCTATTGGGAGGATAAATTGAAGGAAACACGGTAGCATTTCTGTGACACCATTGCCAGGGTGGCAGCCTGCTGCAGTCTGACAGGAGGGGAACCTAGTAGAAACCAAAGCCTCAGAGAGGGGTGGGGAAAGAGGAAGAAGTCAGTGTTGATGGCTTGGATCCTGCAGTGGGTTAGCGGCCTCCACTTCCTGCGGGATTTTGGGTGGTTACTTATTCTTGCTGCATGAGCATAGGAACTTGGCTCTGCTCCAGGGCCTATTTTTGCGCACAGTAACCTCTTTCTCTGCCTTTTTGCATCTCAATCCTTTAAAAGCGGCAGTTCCTAAAGCTGTGGCCTGAGGATCCACAGCGAAGGCTTGACAGGTGATCTACAGACCTTCTTCACCTCTGTAGTGCTACCTGCTCTGCAGGGCTGGAAACCTATAAAAGAGTCAGAACTGGGATCTGGAGCCCAGAGGAAGTGTACTAATGCCTGAAAAGTCATGCTTTCATTTCTTCCAGAAAGCAAGTTCTTTTGTTTTTATCTTTCTTCGAAGAAAAAAACCAGAAAGGATCTGACACCTTTGCTGGGACATCAGATGCGAAGGGAAGTGCAAGTTCCCTTTCCACAGGCTCCAGCACAGCCCATGGTGACCGCTACTGTGATTCCCCTGTTATAATAACCCCCATACTCTTCCTCAAAGCACAGCTAGGATCCAGAAAGTAAGCAATGCAAAAAAAAAAAAAGACAAGGGGCTGATTGTCAGGCTGATGGGCAGTAGAAACCCCACAAGGTGCAAGAAGGGAGTACTGCCCTCCTGGGTGTTGAGTCTTGCTCCTGACACACCAAGGGAAGCCCAGCTTCTTGTTGTCTCTAGGATCTGGATCTGGGATGTCTCGCATCTCCGCAGTGTTCCTCAGCTTTGCCAAAAGTAGCAAGGAGACAATGTAACCCCGTTGCCCCCCTTTGCTCAAGACTGGTGCCAGGAGTGACCAAGTACCTCTCCATCCACACAATCCATCAGCAGGAAAGGAGAAATTAGTGTTGCCAATGCAAGAAGAAAGAGGGCAAGACTAAGACATGAGGGTTGCAAGTGTCCCTGCAAGGATATGAACCTGCATCCTACCACTGTGAGCATTTACACAAATGTACCCAGGACTGTGTAACCTCTAAACCTGAGCAGGCTGTAAAAAGGGGAACAAGGCACCAAGTTCTTTCTTGATCATTTAGATTTATCTTCATTTCTTTTTCCTTGAAGACAGTTACCAGGCTAAGTTTCTGTATCTTGTACCCAATAAAGATACTGAAAGCCCTTTAATCTACTGCTGCATAATCAGAAGCTTATTTTGCTACAGAGGTAAATGACACTGGAGTGAGACATTAGCTGTGCATGGCTTGGAGCTCGCTGGAAAATATCCTTAAATAGCTGGGAAATATTCACTGGCGTGCACTTGGGGCAGGCTGTGCAGGCCAGCCTTGCCCCATCTCTGGCCGCAAACCAGGTGGCTTTCAGTGTCCTCAGACAGTACAATGGGCCGTGCACAGCCTTGTGACAAGCACCAAGTGTGCCAGGAGGGTGGGGTGTATTTTTGTTGTGCCATGAGGGGTGAACCCAGTGAATATCTCTAGAGCACTGATGAGATATCAGCTCTGAACTGGCACTGCCTTACATGTACCAGCATGCGACCTTGAAAGAGAGTAGCAGAAACCCACCAGGATGGCGATTTTGGCTTCCTCCCATGCTTGCTGTGTTCTGTGCAAGCTCTTCCACCATAAGCAGCGGGGCACATGTGGATGTCGCCTGTGCTTAGCTCCCACTGCCTACCTGCAACGACTGCTGGTGTTGAGGGAAGTTTGGGAGATAGTTCTCTTTGTTCTGTGTTTGTGAGAGAAAGGGAGTTAAGGGGAACAAGGCTTATGGACCCATCCCAGCACATCACAGTTCCTTGAGGTGGTGTTTCCAGCAAAGACAAATATTACAAGACCAAAGCATGGCTCTCCTGTCCTGGAGGATTGTAGCAGTGTCTTTGTGAGATTTTAGGACAGTAGAGAAGGAAAGAGAGCACTGAAGCATTTGTCATGGCCAGTGTAGGCACTCAGCACCATGGCTTCAGTTTCTGCACAGCAAAAGGAGCATCAGCTCCCAGACTGCAGGGACATGCCAGCCATGTGTGCCTGTCCAAGCCACACAGGAACTGTTACTCCTACAGGTGCTGTCCAGAGACTCAGACCTACACTAGATCCTGAAGCCCTTACAGTCTCATCTAAACACACCAGGTAGGCAATGACTGGAAGAGCTGATCTGTCCCTCCATTATACGGGATGATGGAGCGGGACAGTGAGTGACACACACAGAAGACCCTGGCAGGGCCACAGTAGAAGGATGAACCTATTGCCACTGCAGAGCAGAGCTCTACAGTGTCATTCCTCCATAACCAAGGTGCTGCTGTGCTCAGAGCAGCAACCACATCTGCCTGATAAACTCTCTAATATAGGCGGTAGCAATCTCCTCTGCTGGCTCGGCTCCTCCGCCCTGGGACATGCTGGTGACTAGGGGTATCTTCCAACAAACCCCCTTGCCCCTCCAGAAATAGTTTTTGAGTTGCAGCAGCAGCAGCTGCAAGAAATTTAGATGGAGGACAGGCATCTCTCAGAGCAGCCTCTTACTTTGCGCCAACCTCTGAGGCTTATCATGTTCACCCCAAGCACCCCTGTCCACAGAAATCACTCTCTTTTTAAATATAAAAAAACCCCAAACCCAAAACAAACAAAAAAAAACCCAACCAAAACCCACTAACAACAACCAAACCACAAAATACTTAAAATGTGTTGGAGTGGCCCATTAGCATTTTTCAGTCCACAGTCAGCACCAGATGTGGTCCAGGACTAAAGACAGCCCTACCTCATGCATTGTGACCTGATCCCTGCCTGCCCTGGATACCTTCAGGCAAAGTCCTCTCCAGCTCTTTTATCTTTGCTGCCTGTTTCTGTGGGTATCCAGGATGTACTGGCACACACCCACAGCCCGGAATGACTCCGTGTGACAGCTAGCCTTGGACTTTGCTTGCCTGAACAAAAACAAGAAGAGGCTCGGCGGTGCCTTCCTTCTTCCCAGTGGGTGGCTGTCTTTTTCTGCTGGCCGGGATTTTTCAAGGAGTCAGGGACATTGGGTTAAGCATTGCTAGGGCAGGGCAAGATGCCAGGAGAGCTCTTGTTCCTGTAGGACAGGAGGTCAAAGGACCAGCACACTCCCTCCCGGACAGCGCTCACGACTCCTCCATCTGAAGCCACTTCCTCAGGATGTAAGAAATGCTGGGTAGGTGAAGCCCTCTTGGGGGTGAGAGGCAGGGAAGAGCCTCTGCTGGTACCCCTCATCCCAGCCTCCTCGGGGGTGACTCATCAAGAAGGGTGTTTGGAAAAGGCAGCAACTAAGGGGCATCCACCCCAGGACCCTGTGAGGCGGGTCATGGGACACCAAAAAGAAAGATGAGAGCAGGTTAGTTACACTCTCTGATGATTCAGAAGAGTGGCAATATACATTTTTTACAAGAAAAAATGGATGTAAAAGGTATTGGGTGAAATTTTGCAGTGCAAAGCATGGAGGAAACAGTCCAAGAGCAGCACTGCTGGGTCAGGACAGAGGCTTTATCACTCTCTCTCTCTATCTAGCTGAGACCACAACTAGGTACATAAGAGAAAGCAGAAGACACAGTGGAAACCAGAGCCATCCTTCCCTGCCACTCCTCCCAGCACAGTGTAATCACCAGTGCAGGAGCTGCCCTAGGTGTGGTTTATGTCAGAACCAGGTGCACCCACCTGTGGTGGGTTTTTCCACTGCTGTGCCTCACCAGCACCCTGTGCTGAGAGTTCAGTGGATTGTCTACAGAGAGTGTGGAAAGAACACTGCTATGGGCTTTAAACTTCAACCTGAGCATTTCAGGGATGGATATGGAACAAAAGCCTCTGGGTTGGCCCCAGCAGTGCTGCAGTGGGCTTTGAGGAGGAGATTTCTAGCCAAATTTGACGGGGGTCCCGGGTCAGCTTCCCTGAAGAAGAAGGAGGCTTTAAAAGACCTTCAGGGATTCCAGGGGGTCACTACACTTCTGAGGGGACTGTGGTAGCACTGTGAGAAGAGAGGGGAGCTCAGAGCCTTATTAGGCTTCAATGCTGCCAGTTCCTGACAGTTCCTTTGCAACAGTTTAGGGATCTGGCTAACACTAGGACTGTGCTTGGAGTTGGATGTCTTTTCTGTTCCCGTCCTGCTGACTGCTATCCTGATGACTCTCCCCTCTGTTTCCAGTAAGAAAGGATGCACAAGCAAGTCCTTCCTTGGCAGGGCATGGAGCCAGCCTGCCTTATCACAGAAGAGCCAGCCAGGGACTTTCCACTCCTTGCTGATGTGCCCTGTTAGGAATACCAGCCTGGTACATCTTACATGTTTCAGACACTTCCCCAGCTTCTCCTGTGCAATTTTGGCAGATTTGCCACAGTAGACTTCAGCTTGACCCTCTTTGACATCTTTTTCCTGTCCCTGATCATTCTCTGCCTGGAAATCTTTGGACAGGGGTATCCCACAGGAAAATTGGGAAGGATGATGCTGCTCTGGGGCAGTGCAACCCCTGTGCTCCAGAGGGAAAGCCCTCAAAAACACAGCCACTGTGTTTTCCTCCAGCTCCTTTTGTAAGCGGTTGAGAAAAAGGCTCACTTTGGAATTTTGATGTTCAACTCTTCGCCCGTGCTGTCCCCATGGAAGTGTGGCAAGGAGCTGCAGACTCTTCTCACCGGGGCTGTTCCAAGATTCAGTCTCCTGGCTCTGAAAAAAAGCCCATTGTAGCAGATCCATAACAAATCCCTGCAGAACTACTTGCCCTCCACACTCAGACATGCTGCCCAGAACAGGAGAGCAGCTTTGAGGAGTGAAGAAGAAATGTTGAGCAGATTGGGGCTGTTCAGACTGCAAAGTACTGACCCAGAAGGTTTTTGTGTGAACGCAACCAGACACCGCGAATGAGGGGCAAGATCCGGACCAGAGTGCACTGAAGGAGTTCTGTAAAAAGAGAGAGCAATGACTCTCCTGAAGCCCAGCCAGAGCCCTCATAGAAAAGCACCTCAGGGTCATATTTGCAGAGGTTAATGCCCTTCTGAAAGAATTTGTTCTCTCCCTACCTTTGCCTGCATGCAGCAAGGGAAAGGCTGAAGCCTCAAAACTAGTGGTGCAAGGGAGGCAGAGCCCCTCTGGATAGCTGGAAGCTTCTGCTCATCACAGACTTGTCCCAGCTGCCAGAACAGCCCGTGATGAATGGCCTCAGCATGTTATGGCACACCACAGGCCCCCACCATTTACTTTAGACTGTTGCAGCATAAGGAAGACAAATGAGATCCAGAGAAACCTAACCTTTTGCTGGGCCACTCCATCTCCATTTACATGTCTGTTTTCTTCTCCCAGGCCGTGTATCTCCCTTGTTTAGGAGAGTGTCTGGCTTCTGGTCTTGTTCCAGACGTTTTCTGCCTGAGCCCTTCCTCATTCTGTTACAGCACTGAGCACAGATGCTTGAGGGCCTGCTTTGGTTAGAACTCCCTTGACTCCAATGCTTCAGACTTGGCACCAACCTGAAACCATAGCCTCTGTTTGGCACTGCCCAGGGGACCAGGCAGTGCACATCTCTTGCTTGCCAAACTCTCACAGCTGCCTACCACTCAAAAGTCCTCAAAATCTCACAAGGGGTGAGGATAAACTACCAAGTGGAATGGTGTCCATGTCTGTGAGATCTCCAGAGACAGAAAAGACCCCTCAAGTGTTTCCCCCTCCCCATCACACCCTGACCCTTACCCTTGCTCCAAGCCTCGTCTTGAGCATCAGGATGAGATACACCCATCCTCTCCACTGGAGCTTGCAGCACCATGACAGTTCTTGGGGTGGAGCCCAGCACTGCAAGGACAGGTGCCCAGGAAGCATTTGTCAGGATGGGAACAGCATGTCCCGCCAGCCAGCTCTCCAGCTTCAAACCAGCTTTTATTTATCTCGGAGCAAGGCTCCACAGCTGCTTTCAAAAGGCTTTTGATGCTAAACTCCTTGGCTTCATGTTTGCCCTGAAGAGCTCTTTTCTTTTATCTCCTTGAGTTGCTTTCTTTTTTTCCTCAAGCCCAAAATCAAGTTATGCTGGTGAAACAGAGCCAAGGCTGCCAAGGCCCTTGCCAGGAGCACCCTAGCATGTGGCTGAGATGGTGACAGCAAGAATGTTGATTTTTGCTGCTGATGGTTCACACTCTACTATTGACACTGCCTGCTCCACTTCAAAGGGAGCCCATGGATGGCACACAAGATCTGTTTCTTTCAGTCCGGCTTGGCAAGCTCTCCCCGTGCTCCCAAGGCACCTTCATCGCATGGGCACTAGGTCAGACCCTGGGTTTGCATCAAGGAACAAGGGTTTCTTGTGGCCACAGGCAGCCTCACATCAAGCATCCAACAAATAAATGGGGGTTTCAGAGTGTAACTCCATCCACCCATCTCCACCTTTTAGAGGGGTTCCCAAGGTCATGGGAAGTGAAGGACTTCATGTAGCCCACAGAAGGACAGCATAAGGCGGACAAAGTCCACCTCACCCACCAGGAACCTGGTAGGCTAGTGTAACAGGAAAAAACGGGTCATCTAACCCATCCTGTGCTGAGCCAGAGCCAGCACTACTTCCAGCTTTCTGACAAGCCCTGGTCTAATGGTAAAAGTTTCCGGCAGTGGAGATGCAGCATTTCTTCAGCTGCCTCTTCCTGCTAAATGGAATTTCCCCCTAAAATGTGACCCCAGGGACTCCTGTGGTTTCTTGACCTATCAGAAGTAAACTCAGAGAGTACTTCTTTTCACTTTCTCTCTGCTATGCCCCTCTGTGCACTTGGAGACCATGTAATCCGTTCCTGGGAGCAAGATTAACCCAAGTTTCTTCATCCTGTTCTTGGAGACCAGGTCATCTAGACCTCTGACCAAACTTACTGCTGTTCTCCCCAGTCCTCCCAAGTGGGTGCACGCCTTTCCAGAGTCCAACTGTCCCATCTAGGTCCACGTCTCCCAGTGAGACTGACTTGTGTAACTTGTGCATTACAGGACCACACGCATGGGTGATGTCCAAAATCCTCACTAAAAGAAATCTCAGAGATAAATTAAGCAGCTGTCCCTGCTGGGAGGGAAGGGAACAGCATCGTGATGCAGTGACAGCAAGTTGCAGAATATGTACCCCCTTGTCCTCATCCCAACAGCTGCAACAGAACTCCCATTTCTTTCATTACCACTGCACCAGATGCCAACCTGGGCTGGAGACCTGGAGACTTGGGCTGGAGGCCTGAGCTCCGGTTGGTAGAAGGCTGACTCACAAATGGCTCTTTGTGGTGATTTTTTGCTTCAGTCTACAGTAACACAGTTTTTAACACCAGTTCTACAGCACACGGGCATGCCAGGAGATGCTATTTTTTGCAACAGGCCACCTGTGTTAGATTTGCTAGCAGCAGGGCTCGTGAGCAGTTTAGTTTGAAACCAGGCCAAGGTAGAGAGAGCATCCCTCCTACCATCCCCTGTTAAGCCTGCAAAATGTCTGCTGCTCCAAGTGTCTGTACAGGGATGTGGAGCAAAGCAGTACAAACAGGGAAGAGCCTCCCTCCCTACCCACAGTGAGAAGTGCCGAGTTGACTGGCAGCATCTCCAGGACCTGCTGCCCTCCTGAAGCCAGCCGAATCTCACAGGCTCAGCAAAGAGCACGGACACAGCCTTCAGAAGCAGCACGGATCAACACAGCGGGCTTCAACCCTGCCTGCACCCCAGGCAGGCAATGAAACACACAGCCCTGTCAGCTCTGACACTGGGAATTCCCTGGAGTAGCTGGCCTTGGTTGGGTCAGAGGACAATGCTGGAGCATTGCGCAGTAGCTGGGAAATGAAACCAAGTGCTGTGAGAAGAGGCTGAATTTGTAGCTGTAACATATCCGGGACACTTCTGCTTTTGTTCTTTCAGGCACAGTAGCTGCCATCCATCACCATTAATGCTGACTGGTGCCTTTCCAAAAGCTGCGTCAGCTAAATAAAAGGTGGGAAAACGCAAGCTGCAGGTACTTTCAAGGAAAGCAGTTGATTTATTCACCAAAGACCACCTCCGCATCTCACGTTTCTGGAGCATCATCCCTCCCACGGGCAGCAGAAAGTCACGGCTTGATAATTTAAACAGGATTAAGGAGTCTGCATGTAAACACAGTTGTGTGCTTGCAGTGAGGGGACAGTCAGTACCCATCCCAGCAGAGGAGGGGCTTTCCCAGGCAAAACATCTGCAAGAAAGAAAACGTTGCTTTCTGTGGGAAAGTAGAGAAGAATGAGATGTGTTTGGAGAAGGGACTGACTAAAGGCTGCAGCAGATGAACATCCCAAGTCAAGAAGCCATACCTGACAAATCTGCAGTGACACAACACAGCTGCCAAATTGTCTGGACAGGCACACAATAGTCACCATGCCAGTAAAATCTAGGGCAGAAGGACCAAAGGAAACTGGGCAGAAACTGAGCAGCACAAGGTCAAACAGAGAGAGGGAGACACCAGGATTAGAGGTTTGCACTTGTTAGATCTAAACAAAGATCAAGGGAAAATCTTCTGAGTCCGCCTTACTACCAGCAGTCTTCTGGCTCTCCCTTTCTAGCATGGACAAAGAAAGGTTTCTCATGTGGGTATAACGCCTCAGGCTGCACACCAGTTTTCTGAATTCATGAGAAGCTCAAAAATCTTCTCTTCTTTGCTTGCCTTGTTCTTGCTCCATGGCTATCCCTCCTATCCACTTCCTAGCAGAGCTAACCAGATCTTCACTAGCCCCCTCAAAGCCCCATCCCTGCAGTCTGAGCTGGTGGTGACCCCTTGCCTCATTCTCTTACAGAGCCAGCTCTTTTTTTTTTATGCATCCAGACAATTTTGCTGTGGTTGCGGAGTAATTGAGAAAAGAAGGGACGATAGGTCCCCCAGCCTTCTGTCCAGAGGACACACCATGGGGAGCAGGAAAAAAACTTACCTGGAGGCACAGCTAAGCAGGGAAACAGGAGGGAGAAGTGGGTAGGGCCACAGAAACAGCACTAAGCCTCCAACCACTACCTACTGCTTCATCAAGAGGGACAGGTAAACAGGTACTTTCCAGAGTCTTCTGTCAGCAGGATAAGTGTTCTATTTGCTTGTCCTCCTGGTTTTGTCTTTATCTCCAGTTTTTACTGCTACTGTGCATAAAGAGAAGATGGGTGCATCTGAGGGCAGAAGAGGATGGGTCCCCTCTCCCTTTCCAAAGGGTGGGCTGAGCCCTGGGACCCGGGCAAAGGTGCACCTGGCTCGTGGCTGAGCTCACACTGCAATGAGCTGCAGTACCTGCCACTTTTAAAAACACGAAGCTGAGCCCTGCCTGGGCCCAAGGGTCTCCATATCAGACAAATTCTGGGCTCAATTTGACTCCAGGGGCTAGGGCCAGGAAAAGCACACTGGTCCCATGCTCCAGTTCTGGGAATCAGACCACGGAGGTGCAGGCTGGACAATACCACCAGGGACAGTTCAGCTGCAGGAAGGATGGCACCAGCTGCTTCTCAGAACCCCACCACCTGACTAAGAGTTCCGGCATCTTCCCACAGGACAAATCTCAGCAGAAAGTGTCCAGAAAAGCAGCAAGCAGCACTGATGATGATATGCTGGGAATGAGGTGGGAGCAAGCAGGGGCCTGAGGATGAGAGATGCCAGGTCTGGATTCTCTCCATCATCCACACCCGTTGTTTAGGCAAGAGCAAACAGCAAAACAAAACAAAACTTCCCACCCCTCCCAACTACCCACATGTCCCATCTCCTCACAAGAACCCAGACAGGTCCCTGAGCCCATGCCAGCTGGATCTGCACTGGTGCCAAGGACTCTGTGCCCATGGAGAGCAGCCCCTTGCCTTGGCACCAAGGAGAGGAGACCACCAGCATGGGGAACAACTAGCCCTTACACTAACAAATGTGCCCAGGACACAATCACAACTCCTGTGGACTCTTCTGCACCAAGGAGTGATGTGAAGAAGGTGATTGAAGGTTGTGAGAGCAGGAACAACTTTTAGCCCCCACAGTGCTGCTCACCTTGCCTTGCCAGTGCTTGTGAGGAGGATGCAGCTGGTTCCTCCCCAGTCACTTCAGGAGCAGCATATGCAACACATGAGGGATGCTGGTGAGAGAAGAAGCCCCTGTACACTGTCTCTTTGGAGGCAAGGGACAAAACCAGTTCAGTAAAGCCCCCGGAAAGGGTATTATGGCACCAAGCGAGACCAGCATAGCAGTTCCCACTGGTGCCTTGCTTTTGTTGCAGAGAACCAGATGGGTGTTTTTGTTATGGACCTTCAATCCTATCCTGTGCCAGGTCAGGCCTTGAGATAGCAGCAGACTGTGCCTGTTGTGCCTGGTTCCCCTTGAACACAGCCTGGGAAGCATCCCAGACCACTTTCACCATGCCAGTGAGAGACAGGAGTGCTCTCGTGATCCCAGCTGTGAGTCCTGGCAGCCAGGGAACAACCCAAAGCCTGCTCAATTTCCTTGCATAGATGCAGCCTTGTCTTTCTTTCCTGGCCTTGTGTCCAGTCACCAAGAGAGTGGCTGTTTTGTCAGCTCCATATGAAGGCTTTTCAATTATCATACCTTGTTATATCACAAGATGGGAAATGCAGGTCCCAGGTTTGGATAAAGGACTACTACAGGTGTTTCAGCCAATGCTCCAGAACACCTCACACCAAAGTGATCCCTGCACATAGCCTCAGAGCTACTGGGGGTATGTCTGCATTGTACTGCAATGGATTCTGCTCCTGCTCCACTAACTCCTGAGGATACAGTAAGGGTAGGAAAAGAGCAGGAAAAACATGTCCGGGAAGAGAGAAACAGAAGGACTTTTTAACTGAAACTAGCTTTTGGCTGGGAATCGAGGTCTTTGACATGACAGTGACTAGCTGCTTTCCCTTAAAGGAAAGTGGCTGCTTCCCTCTGAAGAGATCGTTGACATTTTGTATCAGAAAAACTCACTCCCTAGTTTACTAAGCACTGAGCCTGGCTTGTTTTAGACAGATTTCCAAGAGTCGGGCTCTGAAGTGGGGACAGCTGCAGGGCTGCAGGACAGGAGCCAAGACCATGTACCTAGTCCAGAAGAGCATCTACTCTCATCCTTCCCTGGGAGTAAGAGCAGCTTGCTGCCAGAGCTGGGGCAGGGATCAACACCCATTTGAGAAGGTAGAAAAAGCAGAAAAGGACCTGGCAGGGATCTGTGGTGAACAGTTGCATTGCTTTGAGGAGGGCAGGTTTACAGCTCCCAGGAAAGATGGGAGCCATGGGCTTTGCAACCATGCTCTTACAGGCAGGTAGGCCAAGCCATCCCTCAAGCTCTGATGGAAGTAGATAAATCTGCTTCCAACATCTAAGAGGTCAGTGTAAGACCCTTCTCCCTCAGCTTCTCTGGTCCAGGACACCATTGTCCTTGTCAGGGTAGCCTGCAGCCAAGGATGAATCTGATCTGTCCCAATCTAAGCCCCTCTGGCAGTCCCTGCCCTTCACTGGGATCCTCTCCCTGTGAGCTGTAGCAGCTCAGTCTCAGTGCAGACCCATGCCAAGCATGCTCCCTCTCCCCAGCCACGGTCCCCTCACGGGTCAGTGAGCAAGCAGCGGGAAGGCTTCTGTCCAAGCAAGGTCCAGGTATACTCATTTCCCACTCATGCTGTTTGTCTTGGCCTCTCTTCCCACACCAACCTTCCCTCTCTTCCTTCTTCTCCCTGGGATTGAATTGCTAGGGCTGTCACTATAGTTAATGAGCTGGGACAGAGCTGATGCTATGGGAAACTCAGGCTCGGAATCATCCTAGCTTGGGGCATTGCATGTGCACACATACCGGGAGTGCCCCAGAGGGGAGAACAACTGAAAAAGAGACAAGCCCCCAGCAAGCGAGCCAGATGACCAGGGGAGGAGAAGGGATGGGGCTAAGCTTGCATTCAGGAGATCTCAGCAAAAGCGATGAGGTGTCTGGACACTCCCTGGCTTGAACAGCCCCAGTCACTGCACCACCATGGATGCCATAACAAGGAGGCCTGGTGGCCATGTCCCCCCTGCCTTCAAAACCAGTCCCTGGGCCATCTCAGTCCCAATCTGTGCCCAGGCATGCTGGCTGACACCAAACCTGACTAATTTAATGGCGAGGACAGTCACATTTGACACTGTGGTGCTTGGGAGGAGACGATGGTGCCTGGCTGATGGCCATGCAAATCCTACTTATGTGTGTTCAGCCCGTGCTTCAGCTGGATAGAACAGCTTTGTTCAAACATCACATGGCCTGGGCAAAAGGGGGTATAAGGACATTTTTAGACAGCAAGACAATAGTCACAGAAGACCCACGGCTCAGAAGGAAAATGGCCATGGACTCTCATCCCACTGTTGATGACAGGCAGGAGCTGGTGGGCTGCCATCTGTGCCTTATCCATTGATGCTCCCAGGATGTCTTCAGCAGCCTCCATTTCCCCAAAAGCCCTTTCTTCTCATCTGCACTCCAGCTGCTAGCAAGCACCAACCTGCTACACTGTGCCTCACTTTCTGTTTACTGCAAGGACAAAGCTCCTGTTCCTGCAGCTGTTCTTCCATGTCCTGTGCTTCTGTGGGAGCTGAGAGCTGGGAAGCTCCAGCCCAGGAGCTGCACTGGCAGGACTGAAGAGGTTTGGGCTGGATGGTGCAATACTGGCATGCTCCCTCCCACCCCATCTCTGCACACATACCCCCCAGGATGTGCTCCAGCAGCCTGGCTGAGCAGTGCAGAGCAGAGCACCTGCTTCAACCATGGTGCTGAGAGACTCTCAAGGGAGAGCTGCAGCCCAGTTGCTATAGAACATCCTTCACCCCTGTGAAACGCCTTTCCCATCCCCGACATCCCCAGCACAGCCCTCCTGCCACTGTAGCATGGCAGGCAGTGCTGGTTGCACACCCCACACTCCACGCTGGCTTTCAGACTCAGACACGGGGCACATCAACTCCCTACTGTCTTTTCTTTTTATTTAACAAAATCTCAGTACAATAAAAAAGAGAGAAAAGAAGCAGCATACACACAGAATAGTTGCAATGAACAGATCTAGCAGCAAATAACCCGAGAGCTCCAGGCATGGGCACGGGGCAGGGTTTGAAGGTGGTGTCAGGCTGGGAGACTGAGAAGGGGATCAATGTCCCTGAGGAGAGAAGGGGCTAAGAGAGACATCACTGCCTGCTCTGCAGCTGCCATGTTACTGGCTCTATTTCTACCCTTGCAAGGAAGAGCAGCAAATGGTGCCAGGAAGTCAGGAGTGAGAGAGGAACCACATTGGCCATACATTGTCCAAGTACATCTAAGTTGTGCATGGCCATTGAGGAACATTTCCAGCATTCCCTCCATCCCAACACTGTCCCATCCCAGCAGCCTTTCCCAGGGATGTAGAAGGAGTCATGCTTGGGGCTGACAATGGAAACCAAAAAGATCAAACTAGAGCTGGAGGTCACAGCTGCTGTGCTGAAGGGAAGTCTGAGACTGCCCAAACTCGCCTTCCAGATCAGTCCATCAACCAGCTTCCAGGCTACAAAGCCAAAGGAATCCCACAGCCTTTGGCTCAGCCTGACACAGGTATTTGGGTCACATCAGAGACAGAAGGAAAAGGAGAGAGCAGACAGGGCGCTGCCCAGCCCCACACACTGGCACAAGTCCTGAGGGGGGTCAGCCCTGAGGCTGGAAGTGGAAGCAGGTTGGCTCCATTAGCATCAGATTCACAGCTGGGAGCTGGTCCCATTCGAGGTGTTGGTACCAGCCATGGGCTTCTTCGGAGACTATTTGCCCTGGGGTTTGGCCTGGGGAAGTGAAAAACCCAACTGTTATTAGTGTGCAGCTCGGGGCAGGAGCCTCTCCAGAGTCCCTTCCTCCACTTTGGACCTGGCAGGGATTGCAAAGTGCCCACTAAACTCATCCCAAGCCCTCCCCATGAAGGTGCATAAACAGCAGACTCCAAGCTTCCAGGGTGGAAGCGGGGAAGGGTTTGCTCCCAGTGGTGTTTGCCATGGCACCCATCAGGTTCAGCCAAGAGTGGCACTGGGTGGACAACAGCCCCAGGGCTTCATTTGTTTGGGGTGGAAGAGGGCCTACAGAGGAGACAGAGAGGCCCCAGTTGGAGGGAGGACAGATGGGGACCAAGACAAAGTATCCATGCCTCAGCAGAGCATGTCCCTGGGCTGCTCTTCCCAGCAGCTCAGTCACACTGGGAAAACCCTGTTTGGCAGTGGATAAATCAACCCCCAGGCTGCCCTCATGCCTGTCTGAGAACAGGGATGGTTCTTACCTTCCTGGCAAAGCTCGCATCCAGTTTCTCTTGCAGACGAATCACCCATGGGGACTGGAGCGGGGCACAGAGGCGCTTGCCCCTTGTGGTGATGAATCTGCCAAACCCATGAGGGAAAAACAAAATGTAGTGAGCAGGACACCCTGGGGGTTCTCAAGAACAGCTCAAGGACTCACCCACTGCCTCCCTCACCACCCTTCTCCATCTCTACCTTTAGATGACTTTCTTCACTGACTTTTGTCCCATAGTTTCCCGTCTCAGCTGGTCCTCCTCTGACTGAGACTCTTGATCCCCAGGATCACTTTCACAATCCTTTCCCCATTCCTTTGTCTCTCAAACCCAGCTCAGTATCCCTCCTCCACCCTGTTTCACCCCCATCCCTGCGTCCCTGCAAGGTCCATCCCTCGGCCATCACAAGCTCTTGTCCCTCAGCCATCAGCTCTCAGGCTCTTACACTGTAGCAGGGATGTCACAGCCATCCTGCACCAGCTGGAGCCGGTAATCCTGCACTATCCGCCATGGGATGGGCGTCTCCTTTGTCCGCAGGCAGCAGTCTAGGACGTTGTTCCCGCCGTGCACTGGAGGAGGAGGAACACACACACAGGCTGAGGTCAGCGGCACCGCTCCCGGCCTCCCCGGAGGGTGAAGGGGCCGCGGTGGAGCCGACCGCCCCGGCTGGGCACACGGGCACCAGCTTTATTGCTGTCACACCCCCGTGCCAGGAGCCCTTTGCCTCCTTCCAGCAGAAAGCAAAGGAGATGAGGGACAGCAGACAGGCAGAAGGCAACCCTTCTGCATGACTGGGTCCCTCCTGCACCCCTTTGCTGCACCCCGGCAAGCAAAGCAGGATGGGGATTTTTACTCCGCATCAGGATGCTGCAGTACAGGCACCCATTCCCGAGGGACTGGGGATGACTTCAGCTTTTTACTGAGGCAGTCATAGGTTTGGCAGTCACCCCATCACCAGCCCACCCCGCACCGATCATTCCTGTGACAGCTGAGGGACACAACTGCCTGCACTTCTCTGCAGGGAAGGGGAACTCAGTCACGCTAACAGCAAATGCTGTACTCACTGCTAATGCCCAAGAAGGCCGGCAGTGCCCAGGGATGTCTGTAACCCCCTGCAGCGAGATGTAGCACACCACCACAAGGTGCCCGGACTCCCCACCTCCGCACTGCAGAGCAGAGGTTCTGGTGTCATTCACCCAGACAGCTGTGACCAGTACAAACCCCATGTCCAGTACCAGCAGCCCCTCAAACATAGGCCCTGCCCTATGTCATGCCTTGCCTCCCACTCCCAGTCCTGCCACTTACCCTGAGGCTGCCTCAAGCCAGAGGGTGACACGGATGCTCCTGAGGTGTACTAGGGAGAACTGGACCAAAGTTATCCCAGCCCAACTTGTGCAAGCTGGGCTAAGGCACCAGGAGGCAGGATTGCTCCACAGCCTTGCCCAAACACACCTTCCCAGTCCCAGAGCCCTGCAGGCCCCTGCCTGGACTTTGGGCAAGACAAAGTCCCTCTAGGACAGGCTGCAAGCAGAGGATAAAGGAAGGTTGTGACAGAGCCCCAGCCATGATTCCCTCTAAAGCTCTGATGGAAATGCAAAAGAGGCAGAAACTGAATTCTCTCCCTTCTGCAGGAAAGGCAGCATGAGAGGTTCCCTCTTACCATCCAGGATACATCCCAGCACCAGGAGACTGAGGCAGAGAAGATGCAGCTGCTGCATTTTGCAGAGGATGGGCTGGAGGCAAAGGAGCTCCAGGCAGGAGAGGCGAACTCTGCACAGCTTCCCTGCACTCTGCTGCACTCCCTGCTGCCTATATACCCTTCCAGCCCGTGGCTTTCACTTTCTTTTGGAGAAGAGGGTTGGGAAGTTGCAACAGTTCCCAGATATTCCACTGCATTCTCTGCAGCCAGCTGCTCTGTGGTCCCAGAGCCAAATCCTCTCTTTTCCTCTCGTCTGCCCGCACTCAGGCCACAGGGGTTTCTGATCAGGACCAGGCAGCTCTAGGGTTCCTTTACCTTACGAAAGCATCCCAGGGCCCTGGGATGTCACATGAGTGGTCCCACACCATACATTTCCCAGTCCCTTTTCCAAGATATCTCTGGGATATTCACATTAGGTATCACACAGGCTCAACACTTTGATGCTATGTGGGTAGAACTTTTCTCAACCCCGTTTTTGGGGTATATGTAGGTACTGGAGTGATGTCTGTATCCCCTTTAGCCCCTCCCCATCTGGTTGCAGAAGCCTGTCTGTGTCCCCTGTCCTCCCAAGTGCCTGTGTGGGGGGCACATCCAAAGCTGGCAGATAGAGGAAAGGCCAGTCAGCCTGCTCCACTCCAGGGCCAGGACCTCACATGCCAAAAGACAACCAGGTGTCCCAGCAAATGGGCTCACGGCCAAAGGCAGCTACAAAGCTTCCTGTAAACAGGTTTTCCTCGTGGAGGAGCAGAAATCCCCCAGGGAGGCTGTGTGCATGGCACAGGGTGCCAGCAGCTCACTCGCTGCGTGGGCACTGCCGAGGGCGAAGAGCAGCGCTCCCGCTTCAGATCTCCACAGGAGAGCAGGGATAGGAGCTGTTCCTCCTTGGGATGGTGACTCACCACTGGGCCAGTGCCAGTGCCACCTGAAGTGATGCCCCTTAAACCAGGCTGCTTCAGCCCTGGCCCCTGCGATGTGGGAATCTGAGAGCACTGGGGTTGTGCAGCCCAGGGAAGGAAGGATGAAGGGGTCTCACTGCTGCCAGCAGCTGCCTTGTAGGGGTTTGGAGAGATGCCAGAGCCAGGGTCATCTTTGAGGGGCCCAGGGACATGACAAAATGTAAAGGCAGCAGTTGCACTCAGAAAAATCCCCACTGACAGTAAGAAAAATATTTCCCAACAGGGGTGAACAAATCCTGGAGCAGAGCCTCCATGCCACCACCTTCTCCCTTGCTCGAGCTCTGGCCTGTCCTTGCACTTCAGTGGACAGTGCTGTACAGCTCCTTTCTATGTGGACAAATTTCTACCTGGGTACAAGAAAAAAGCTGTGACCCAGCGACCTCAGTGGGTCCCTCTGCTCCTCTCAACAGTAGGAGATATCTGCTTCTGCTCCTTCCTCCCTCCATGGTAAGAAGCAAGAGGAGACTCCAGTCACGCCACCAGACAAGGTGCTGCATCCCTGCACTGGCACTGGCACCAGCCTCACATATGGGGTCATCTCCTCCATCAGGAGAGCATTGGCTCTGACTGATACTGTGGCCTGGCAAACCAGTGCTGTGGTGAAGGGGCTGGTGGGCAGGATGAGTACCACAAACAGGATGTGTCAACTTAACTTCAGTCAGCACCTGCCTTCTCCTAACACTCACAAATCAGCAAAAGGCAAATTCATGGGGTGGAAGATTAGTGTCAGTCATCAGTCCCAGGCTCCCTGCAGGTTTGGGGATGCAGGCTGACTCTGGGACCTGGTCTCCACTTGATCTCCTGCGGGCTGCCAAAGAGATGCCACAGCAGGGAGGATGACAGCTCCTAGCTGCTAGTGGCCAGACCTTTCAGGAGCAACTGCTTCTAACCCAGAGCTGGCTCTTCACTGGGGGTTGGTCTGACAAAGAGCACCCTGCAAAGAGGAGGTCTCGAGAGCTGAGCCTTGACCCACTGGCACAGCCCGCACTAATGCTTTAGTTTGGTTTTCCTTTGGCAACAGAATAGCAATGTGACCCCCTCCCTTGCCAGTCAATCTGCACTTTTTAAGGTGATGCCTAGACAGGGGTCAAGGCAGGGAAGGCTCGACACAATAAATGCATTTGAACTGCCCTCAGCCTTTCAGCTGTGTGAATTTTTTGCCCTGTTAAATTCTGATAGAGGCATCAAGAGAGATCTGCTCAATTCAGATTCAGAGATGTGCTCTTAAAAGCATGAGTTTACAGAGGAGGAAGAGCAGTGACAAATTTCTCTTTGCCTTGGTGCATGAAGGCTGCAGTCTGATCTGGCTCAATCAAGTTCAGCTAATTTGGAAATGATGAGTAAGGTGGAGCAAGGTGCAAGACAATGTTAGCAGGTCCTAAAGTGGGGAGTCCTGACCCACTGGCAAGGGGTGCTGGGGGTGCTGCCCAACAGCAAACCCTCACTTCCTTGAGTGTTGGGTGGGTTTGGCAAATCCTGGAGCACGACCAACAGCTGGCAAGGAGTGCTGGGGATCCTGTGCTGTTGGACTCCCCTCCAGGCACTGCTGCGTCCTGGTGCCCAGAGCAAGCAGGAGGGTCTTCAGACACTTTCCTGGCACAAGGGGCTGCTGCCTGCTGCTGGCTCACAATTGGCTGTACACCAAAAGGACCATGCTGTGTTGGGAATATATCCTCCTGGAAGTAGAACTCTTTGGCTGCAGGGGTCTCCCTGCCCCTCGAGTTGCCCACAGACCCTACCAACACACAGCAGGAAAGGCAGCCTCTACCTTCTCCTGGCAGCTGCCTGGGAACCAAGTGGGTGAAAGCACATCTGCTTCACATGCCTCTGCTCCCCAGGAGGAGCACCAGAGAGTGAGGAAAGGGGCTTTCCGCTCTCACTGTGAAAGGGGAATGTGACATGTTCCCCCCCTTTACTGAGGTCAGTGAGATTTCTAAGAAAAGAGTGGTCATCTCTGAAGTGCATCCTCGTGGCATGCAGGGAGGTCATCCCCTCCCCCTTGCAGTGCTGAGCCTCAAGAACCAGGAGAGATGGTGCAGATGGGAAAGAGGGGATGTTTCAGGGTCCGTGGTCGCCAGAGACACACAGAGGCAGGGGATTTGGGATGAGGGAAGAGCACTGTGTGCACTGACCCACTGAAGCCTCTTCCACAGCAATTAGAGAGCGTTGGAGCTCCAGCCCTGAGGACACCACAGGCAGCATGAAGCATCCATGAGCGCTGACCCTGCAGAAACCTCAAAAATACAGTTGTTAATTATTAAGTGGAAATCAAAAGGAATGAATGATGCTTGTTGGAAATCCAACCCATCAAAATGTAAATGGACCAGGTGAGTTATCACCTTCATCCCTGGGCTTTTCTCAGGGAGCATCTGCCGTGCTGCTACCCTCCTGGAGATGTGAGAGCATCTGGAGCCCCCAGGACAGCTGCTCCCCAGCATGTCTGGTGGTAGTCTGCTTTCCACCTCCAAGCTACAGAGCTGGAAAGAGGGAAGGGGGAATTTCAGCGAATTTCAGCCAGTCCCTGGGGTAGGATCTGGCCTGGCTACATTCACCTGATTGGGAAATACTGGGCAGACATTGCAGCTGCTTCCACTTCCCTTGCAAAGCCTGGCTCAAGGCAGTCTCACACATGGCTCCCTTCACATTCCCAGTCCCAGTGGACCACTGGGATTAGGGCCACAGCCAGCCTGTAGGGCTCCAGGACCCAGTAGATCTCCTCTAGCTGAGCGAACCCAGTCAACCTGATTTAAATAGAGTTAAGGGGGAAAAAAGAGCATGTCATACCTTTGCCCAGAGGGAGCAAAGATGAACCTGAGGATCTGGCTCTGAAGGAATCAGATGGTGCCAATTCCTGCTCTATCCTTAACACTCATTGTTTTCAGTGTCATAGATGCTGAGGTCACCAGGAGTGATGAGCAGCAGATCCAAGACCCTTCAGCTGTGTCTTCCTTGATACTCCCAGGCAAACAACCTTCTCCCAGGACCCCTGCAACACACACGTCCCTCAGCTGCAGAGTTTCTCAGCCTCGTGCTTCCTGCAAATGTCCCCAGGGATGCTGTGAACACACCAAGATGGCAGTGACCATGTGGTATGCCCCCAGCCCTGACTCCCTGCCATTATGCTGCCTGATTTGCAACCTCTCCAGGGATTTCAAGAGGGGATGGCTGGGGAACAGCTTGAAGACCTGTAGAGAAAGCTGTAGTTCAGCAATTTCCTTGCCATCTCCTGTGTGGCTTGGCAGGAAGGATGCCTAGTGGGGCTGCACACCGAATTCACTTGTGGAAAGATCTACAAGTACACAGGATAGAACAAAACTTGCTCTCACTGCTCCGTTGGCTCTTAGACTGACATTGGGCAGGGGAGGCTGTGGGGTTCTTGTTTTGTTGCAGCCCTGGGTCACGGCTCACACTGGCCCCAGCACAGCACATCCTCAGATGCTCTTGCGCAGCACCTTGGAGAGCTGCAGCCAAGGAGCAGGTCTGCAATGACCAACAGGATGGGAGGAAGGCAGAGGGACTTTGGGGTCTGGGGAAGTGGAAGGAGGACTGGCAGTATGAGACAACCCAAAGCCAAGGTTCCTCAGACAGCAACACAGAGGATGGGGGAAGGAAGGCACTTGGGAGTTACGTGTCAGTGATGAAAGGGTTGAGAGGAAGCTCTGGGCTGTTCCCTCTAGGACAGGATGTGTGCCAAGGGATGGCCAGGACTAGGAAATACCTTGGGGCAGGCAGGGTGAGAGTCCCACTTTCCCACCTCCTCTCTTCTCTCAAGACCATGGCAGGCCCTAGGAGGTAAATGTTGGTGGAGAGGACACCAAAAAACACCTTGAAACTTCTCTTGGAAACTAGAGCCCTTCTAGCACCATGCAGTCCCAAAACCAGCCCTTGGCCCCCAGAGGGGGCTGCAGCATAGCCTGCTCCTGCTTCTGGGAAAGGGCATGGGACAGAGGGACAGAGCTAATGTGCCTGTCTTCAGATGAGCCTTGCTGGAGCTCAGCCCGGCGTCCCAGCCCAGCACGCATCACTGTCGGCACAACCCCCGAGCATCGTCTGCACCAGCTAATGACTTGACTTAATCATTTGGCCTGGGGTCAAGACTTTCTTGGCTGCACTCTGTTTTCTGTCTTATCTGGCTACTCTCTGCTGTCACTGAAACCTTTCTGCTCCAGGGTGGCCAAACTTTCCCAACTTTTTGCTCTACTTGTCATCGTTGCAACTTTCTTTCCTTCCCTGCTGGCTGGTTTATTTCTAGGTGGGTTTTTACAGCCCTTGCCCACCCACTGCCCCAGGACACACTGCATCCGCTCTGCCTTGTCTTTGCACATGAGGCAAAGCAGCAGGTTTGCCCTGCCCAGGGATATGACTGTGTGAATCCTTTTCTGCTGCTTCACTGCAGCATCATCTTAGACCACCTTCTTCACATCTTTTGTCCCAGCTAGGGTCCGCGAATTCAGCTCCTTCAGGGAGAAGGAATTTTGGCCCCATTTGAATGCTCCAGATCTGAGCTGATTGCCTCTCACAGGGAATCTCCTCAGAGGTGTTTCCCTGATGCCATGTCCCCGTGGCAGCACTGTGACTATCTGCCTCACGAGCAAGAGGCTCCCAATAACCCTGCCACTTATTTTCCTTGAAAGCAGCATTTGGCAGTAAAGCCGGAAGGAATGTGCAAACACTGGTGAGTGTACAGGCAAAGGCACACAGGGGTTTGTTTGCATTTGTGCATCTGTGTCCATGCTCACACGTGCCTTCCTGAGCAGATATTTGTGCCTGAGCGTGGGACAAACTCTGGCGCTCTTCCACAAACCCTACTCTTAGGGTAAATTTTAGGGTAAATTAAAGCATCACCACAGGCATGTCTTTTTAACCTGTTTTAGCCTAGTGCCCACCTAGCATTTAAAGGGCAAAAAACCACACGTACTCTGTACATATGCACAGTCGCCAAACACCAGGACACATTTCACACACTGGCTCACTCCTGCCGTCTGCTCATGCTTATCTGTTTGTGATTGCAGACGTATTCAGCTGGACCTCTTTCTAGGGGGTTTTTGCAAGCATTTCACAATCCCCTGACACCAGAACCAGCACAAGGAGTCTGTCAGGAGGCAGGGCCAGCCTCACAGGGCTGGATGCAGCGTGTCCCCGGCACACACAGAGCTGCCTCCAGTGCGCAAACCCCGGGCCAGAGCATAGCCTCATTAATTACCTGATTTATTGCTGTTTTCCCAAAGCAGAAGGGAGCACAGAGCACCTACTTTGAACAAGCAGTGCAAGTCGGGGATGGGTTGGAGTTGGAGGGACAGGCCATGAGCAAAGATGCTGTGTAAGAAACTGTGTTTTGCCCCATGTTTTCTGGCACCTCAGAACTCCTCTATGAGAACAGATGAGCAACCAGGATGTCTTCAGCTTGCTGGGCAACACAGCTGCAAGAGAAGGGACTTGCATAGCTCCTCTCCACTGTGCCAGCAGCTCCCAGCCCCTGCACCCCAGAGATACATTGCACAGGGGGGCTGCAAAAGCCCAGACCTGGGGATGAGGGTGTGTGGGGCAGGAGAGCACCCCACCATGCAGCCCTGCCCACCCACCAAAGCCCATCATGACAGCTGGAACGAGTGAGTTTGGTTATAAAGAATATATTTTATTGCCACGCATCCTGTCCAAAATCCGGTCTGGCAGACGGCTGCATGCTCCCACATGGGGGAGAGGGCAGCATGGAGACAGCTCGGCACCCGTCCCGTACTCAGGGCTGGTGTCTTGGACTTCACAGTTACTTTACACAGCCTTAAAACAATAGACCTAAATGCCTGCTTAATAAAGCAATCAAGCCAGATAAACATGCTTGATAGAAACACTCAGCTACAAGCTTCACTCCAGCGAACACACAGCCCTTGCTGATACTGTTAAGCTCTACAAATCCTATTATTGCATTTATATGACTTAATAGACCTTTACTGACCAAAGTCCACGTCTGAAGTCTCTGCAAGCAAATAGCACTGCTATGGTACAGCCGTTCAACTTGCTCCTTCTTGGCATGCTGGGGGCAGATTTCTTAAGCAGAGGGAGATGCCATTTCCCCCCTCTACTTTCAGTCTCACCTAATACTGTCCTCTGGGTAGTGACTTCTCTCACTAAAGGTTTGGGTTAGCCACTCTCAAACGGTTGCAGGGTGTCTACAATAAATTTTATGAAGTTGTCTATTCCCCCACCTTCACAGCCTCACGTGCAGCTTTCATCACGTGGGCTTTTCAGATTTGGTAAGAAAGTATTTGAGAGTTTCTGGCTTTTCTCCCCTCAGAAAACTAAGCATTTGGCTTAATAGTGTCTGAATCCCTGACACACGCAATGGCAGGGGAGATAAAAGGGTAAAGTTCCACTAAAATGAACAATTTGTTCTGATTCCGTTGCAATTTTGTAACCAGGGGAGCTAAAAGGGTATAATTCCACTAAAACGAACAATTTGTTCTGATTTCATGGAAATTTTGCACATAAAAAAAGAAAATAAAAAACCAAAGGGACAAAATGTTGCTATCATTATCCAAACTACACTGCAACTAAGCATCATAAAAACTGAAGGGAAAGACTAGAACAGCCCAGACATAGAGTCACACTGTCACCCCCAAACTTTCCATCTCGGGCCCTGTTAATTGCCCTGTAAGGAAGCACCCAGCAAGCAGCTCAAGAAGGACGATGGGACTTGGGACCTGCCTGGCACCCCACAGCCCTGCAAGCCAAAAAGAAGCAAACAAGTGAGAGGGAAATAAAAATCACCTATCGTTTTTTTGGTAGAAAAATAAGAGCAATCTTCCAGAAAAGCCAGCCTGAAGCTTAAAGGATACTCTGTGAAGCACAAGGAGCCAGAAGGAAAGCCTTCCAGGAAGACTGAATGAAAGCACAGTTTTCAAATATAAATAAAAATGTCTAAAATCCCCCAAAAAAGTCATAGGAAAAGCTGCCATCCTGCCAGGCTAAAGAAATGCCCTCCAGTGGGAATGCTGTCCACTTTCCCCTCGAGGCCATGGCTCAGCTCTCACAGGAGTCCAGGTCCCCACCTGTGTGGCCGTGGGGCAAGCAAGGACCTGGGTGCCCCCTTTGCAGAGAGCACCCAGCTGGTGCAGAGGGTCCCACTGGGGAATCTCTGTGTCGGGCACAGCAGCACAAAGGAGGCTGTGGGGCAGAGGGCAGCCCCCTCAGCCAGCCCTGTTCTCGCCCTGAGGCCAGCAGGTGGGTGGGTGGTCTGTGGATGTCCATTGCCGGGCTGTGGGTCAGTCATCAGTGGGAAGGCATCTGTCCTAAGGAAGGCAAGCAGGAGGTAGTGAGATGGTGGGGGTCTCAAAGAGAGCACCCACCCCAGCTGGGGCCATTCCCTTGTGTGGCATCCTTGCCCGTCCCCAAGCAGTGCCTTGTCCCAGCTGCTCCAGAAACAAAGTTGATTTCAAGGTAAGCACAGACCAGGAGAGAGCCGTGCCTTAACTGCCTCCACACTCCAGCCATGGCTCTGGCAGCTCTCAGGTTTGGCATAAGGAGCTGAACACCCACCCTCTCATGCAGAAGGATCTGGGATGGCATGCAGTGCCCTCAACCCATCACCCTTCTGTTCTCCTCTCACCTACCTCTTCAGGCCTGACTTAGACCTGCTGCCGCCTCCGCCGCTTGGGTTTGCCCCCAGAACGCTGGGACTGTTCCTTCTTCTTGTCCTTGTCATTCTTCTTGTCCAAGTTCTTCATCGTCTTCTGGACAGCAGGGTCGGTGGGAGAGGAGCAGATTTTCTTTCCTCTCCTGGTGGTGAACCTGCGGTGCAGTAGAAAGGTTTGCTTGGGGGTGAGCAGTGGGAGGACATGGAGGGGGAGGGTTTGTCTGGAGCCAAACTGCTTTGGGTGGTCCTGAGCGCCACAGGGTACTTACACAACAGCACGCAGCAAACATCCTGACTCGGGTCCCTGGAGTGTGTAGGATGTCACCACGCGAATGGGAACAGCTCTCTGGCTGTACTTCAGGCAGCAGTCTGAAGCCGAGGTTCCAATTCCTATGAGCAAGGGAGGGCATGTGGGTTTTTTGACAATGAACAAGACAAGGTACCTTCAGCACAGCACGGATGGCTTACAACAAAGGGCTTGCTTGGTGGGAGAGATGCTGGGCAGCAGGTAGAGAGGTCTCACTTGGGCTGAGGCCACCCTGGGATGTCTCAACCCCAGTGTTTAGTTGCAAGTTAAACCCTGCCCCAGGAATATGAGACACCATATCAGAGGGTGGTGGAGGGGAAACTGAGGCAGAGATGATCTCCTTGAAAATAAACTGAACCTCATTCTCCTGCATGTACTTTTCAGCTTGAGGTGCTGCTGCCCCACCAGCCACATGCACACACACACACACACACACACACACACACACACACACATCCCTACACACAACTGGAAGCCCCACACCAAAACACACTGCAAATACCCCCCTGCACCACCCAGCACCCTGTGCAGACCCCACTGAGCACCCACACTCCCTGCCCCACCCCATGGGAGCAGGCAGGAGGTCTCTGTGCCCCTCACCTTGAGCCTGGGCAAAGAGGAGGGTGGCAGCCAGCATCAGCAGCGGCAGGAGGAGGCGGAGAGCCATGGTGGTGCCACGGGTGCTGAGCAGAGCAAGGTTGGGGAGCAGGACACACACTGCTGCCTCGTGCAGAGGCTGCTCCTATTTATCTCTGGAGCTTTGCTTTCATTTTCGGCCAGCCTGGCAGGCAGCCCACCAGCCGGCCAAGGGCTGGGTGATGGAGAAGTAGGGGGTGGGGGATTCCTGTAAGCTGCAAGCCCCCCTTTACAGACACGTCCTGTCTTGTTCCCAGCTGCCCATCACAGCATGAGGTGCCAGGTGGGGGACACACTGGAGATACAGCTTCCCTCACAGTCAGATGAGTTTGTGGACTCCAGTTTCCTACACAATCTTGCAACCTGCCACTACCTGCTCTCAGAGGGTCGCATGTTGCTGCTTGCCTGTTTCTTCCAGGACAGGAATCCTGGCAGGTGGCCAAGCCATTAAAGAAACCAAGGAATCAACCTGTTTTCCTCCCCCGCTTTGTGCTTTGCACCCCAGCCAAACCACTGCCGCAAAGAGGTGAGAAGTGGCTCAGGGTGACCACACATCGCAGACCCCTGAGCCCCCACCCCTGTCCGGCTGCCTCAGAGACTTCCCCAAACATCGAAACACAGCTGCAGGGCTGGGGTGTGCAAGGATCAGACTGCAAGGGGGCTGTGGAAAACAGCACAGCCCACCTTACTTTGGTGCTGATATCAAATTGTGGGGACCTCGACCAGCTTGAGGAATGAGCTGGCAAGAACTTTCTGAGGTGTAATGCAGACAGGATACGAAGTCCCATGGGCAGAATGGCATGACCCTGTGCAGCTGAACAGGTTGGGTATAGCTGGATAGATGGGGGCTATGCAGAAGTGGACCCAGAGAGCTGAAGAGGACCCTGCAGGGAACACCTGTGGTGGCAAAGGCCACCCAAAGAGACAGCCATGTGACTGGAGCAAGTCCTGAGCAACCCAGTGGGACAGCAGTCCTGCTCTGGGGAACGGATGGAGGATGGTTAGACACCTCCACATTGTCACAATGGAGGTTTCACAACTTCTTGGGGAAACCTGTTCCACGTCTTGAAATTTTCTCAAGTTGAAAACATCTTCCCTGCTATTTAATTGGATTTTCCTTTGATGCATCAGGTGTCACTGCCTCTCACCCTGCTCCAGAGCCCCTCTGAGAAGAGCTAGGACCCAACATAACACCCCACTGGGCAACCCCTGCCAGCAAGAAGTCCCCTTTACAATCCCCTCCCCAGCTTCACCACCCACTGCTAACAGTCCCTCTTTGCCCACCTTGGCCACCAGGTCCTCAGCAACTCAGGTCCCATCACTCGTTTCAGGTGTGTCCTGGGAGCCCCAGTGGGATGTGCAGCCCTAACAGGGTCTACCCAATAATGGTGGGAGCCATTCCCCTTCCCGGGCCCCACTGCCTGTGAGCTGGGTTGCAGACCCAGGACTTTCCACCAGTTCCTGATAATGACCCTCAGAAACAGTCATCAAGGGCAATAAGTAACCCAGGAGGAGACCGGAGTCCTGGATGCTGTAGAAAGCAGAGATGTGACAAGGTGCCCACACTCCTGCCCCCCTCATCAGGGAGGGGGCAGTGATGGAGTCGTGGCAGGGGGGCTCACCAACAAGTGTCCTGCAGCGCTCTCTTGGGCAAGGAGACCAGCAGGCTGCTTTCCTTCAGAACCAGCTGGGAGCCTGGGGCAGTGTGGGATCCAGGGCTGCACTCCTGGGACTTCCCCCATCACTCATGCAGAAAAGAAAGGGAGCTCCCATTCTGGGGGGTACCCATGTGCACAGCACCCAGATAGGGGAAGGCAGCTCCCCACACACTTGTGCAACACAAGGGTTGGTGTGGACTCCGGCAGCAGACCCTGGAGCATGCAGCAGGAGTGGGACATGGGCAGAAGCAGATTGCTTGTTGGTGCATCTCCCCAGGGCATCTGGAAGCACAGGGAATGGGTCCCTGGAAGCATTCTGTATGTTGTCACCCATCACCCCAACCCCAAAGCATTGGGGACATCAGGACAGGACAGGAAAAGGAGAGCCATGCTGGTACGTAGTGCCTTTCCAGCTCTTACTTGTGCAAACTCTCCAGAGAGCAGCACCCAGGTGCTGAGCACCTGGATGATCCCCACCCTCAGCACAGCTGGAGCACTGTCTTTTTGCTGGAGAGCTGGGGGAGCTCTGATCCCATAGCCATCCACCCTGGTCAAGTCTCTCCCAGAGCCTATGTGGTATCAAGACAGATGATGTGGATGGAAGGAGGGATAACATGTCACAGGTTGTCCCCAACTCAGAGCAGTCTACCCCAGGACTCCCTTCACTCCCAATGGAGCCCAGGAGAGCTCTTTGGTCCCAGCAGAGAATCCCAGATCCCCTCCTTGCCCAATCCATGTCCTAGCCACAGTAGCAGGCTCCTGGAAAGCCCCTGGCTCTCTGAGTGTGTTCAAGATACCGCAACAGCAGTATCCTCTGGGCAGAGGCCAGCCCCAAACACAGTCTGAGCTGCTAAGCAGGGTCAGGGCACGCGTTTCCCTTCACAGGCATCAGTCTTTGGCAATTCCCTGGTTGCCGTGACTTGTACCTCAAAGAAAGTATCTGGATGAGAGAACCCTCACTCCAGTTCTTCCAAGGAAGGTGGTTGAAGAGGTCCGAAGAGGGGAAGGGGTATTTGGCCACTGCAGATGCATGTCTGAGCAGCAGGGCCCCATGGACATCAGCCTGGGGGTCAATGCCCCATCTCCCCTCCTGCCTCCCTTCCCTCAGAGCATCCCCCTTCACTCTTTCCTTTCCTTGTGCCTTTCTCTGTCACCTGTTCCCCCGGCCCAGGGAGAAAACAGGGATCCTCTGGCAATGAGAGAGGGGTGAGCATCCTTGTTTGCAGAGGAGTTACAAAATACACCAAACTTTTGGGATAAGGAGGAGGTACCAGGGTGAGGGTAGAGGCAAGGCTTTTTAGGGTTCTCAAACACCAGCAACCCCCAGCAGCTGCTCTGGCCAGGCACAACTTCTTGCACACACCGACACAAGCCCATTTCTCACCAGCTTGGGCTCCTGCAGCCACCAGTCTTTTCCCGTAGCTCAGAGGTGCAGGATGGAGATGGACACAGGGAGGGGTGTAAACAGGGAGGTACAGACATATAAAGAGGTAGGGTGCCCCTTTGAATTGTCTCAGCTACACAGAACCCCTTTCTGACCACAAGGTCTGTGTCTGGCACTGTACAGAGCCATCGCAACAGGGCTTTGTACAGTGATGCCTCCAGCTCCCCCCCTAACTCAGACAGCCCAGCTCCAGCCCTTTGCATCTCCGTGGTGGAGGCACCTCCACACCGCAGGTACAGGGGAGGGTATCCTAGGCAGAAACTGTGGTGTCCCCTCACATAGAGTGCACATAAATACTGGGACTATGGCAGAGGTCACTGAACTGCCTTGTTTGTGGTCCTTTCTCAGGCAGTGAATACACTGTGGCAGCTTGTAGGCGCTCGCTCAAGCCTCCATCCCAAATGCTTCCCATGTTTCCACCCTGCACCTGAGCACCAGAGCTCCACAGCCCTGAGTTCATCCATGGATTACTTCCCTGGTTTCTAGGTTTTCACCCTTTCCTAGGATCCCACCCCATAATGCCAGGAGATCCTCTCCCCTGAGCACTCAGTCCTCTGCTCATCCAGATCTGGGCTGCCCATCAGACCTGCAGAAGCCCCCAGCTCTGTTCCACTTAACCAGACAGCAGGATCTGCTCCCCAGGGGGCTGGGAGCAGAGGTTCCTTGAACTGAAGGCATCAAGGGGAGCCAACCAGGGGGACTGGGAATTTCCGAATTCTTCTGGATGCTGCCTCCAAGTTAAAGTCAGTGCTAACAGGAATAGGGTCGCACAGCTCAGCTCAACCCGCTGACCAGCAAATTCCTTCCTGCAGATTCCCAGGACCTAGAGGTACTCACATGGAAAATCCCCATGGTTGGGAAGGGGAGCAGGCTGGGAAGGGGAGCAGGCTGCCTGCCAGGCACACTGTATAGAAATGTCGTATAGCGACACAGTCCTTGGGACGCGGGAAAGAATTGCTGGAAGCTGGCGGCACACGAGCCGGGCAGGCTGCCTGCTGGCTGCTACGCTGTCCTCAGTGTCCAGTGAGGCCAATAGGAAGAGCAGGATGAGCTCAACATGCTGGGAAGGACAAGGAAGCAGCCTCTCAGGAGTGCATGGGTGCTGAATCTAGCTGGGCTTGGAGAGGGTCTTCAGGTGGAAGAAGTTTGTCCCACACCCACTTCATTGCCCCAGATGGAAATTTGATTTCCCAGCTGAGTGTGGGTGCAAGGAGTTAACCCTTTGATTGCTAGCATGCTTGCAGAGTGGCTCAGGTTTGGGGCAGGATGCTGCCAGAAAATATTCAGGGGCTTAGTGACCGGGCTGAGAGGGACCTGAGCAGATCCTGCACCCTGGAACGATGCCCTGTTCCTACAGCAGCCTCTGCATGATGCGCAGTGCTGCCCACAGTGCTTGCTCAGACCCAAAATCAAGGTGCTGTGTGTAGTCCCCCATGGAAAGTATATGGTCAGCATCACGCAACTCTCAGCTGCCCTGGTCCAGGCATTACCCAACACACACGATCCTTTGGACTCGGGCTGTTGTGAGTGTGAAGACTTGTCACTGTGTCACCAGAAAACATAGGGGTGATGGCTCAGAGCCTCTCGCTCCATGGAAACCTCCTTGAGGTGGCCAAGGATCGTGGTGGAAAGGGGGTATGGCAAGATGGTCCTGCTCTTGGCAGACAGCAGGAAACCCTGCAAGGAAGTGCAGTTCAGCTTTGTTTGCACAACCCTCCAAATACTGTGCCCCTCTCAGTACTCCTCAGCCCTTCCACCAACCACAGGTTCAATCCTCCATCTTCCAATGAGAAGCACATCAACACTCCATCCAGAAATCTCCTGGGTCCTCATATGGCAATATAAAACTCAGTGGAAGCTGTTGTCACCAACCAAGCTTTCACTGAAAGTGGAGATGTAGCACGTGCCCCAAAGGCTGCTGTGATGTGTGTGCCAGCCGAGCTGGAGCTCTGGGCGGTGGGAGATGGGTGGGCTGGGCAGGCGCTGTCCAGGATGGGATAAGCACATGCCTGCGCTTCATGCAAAGGCACCGTTCTGGTGTGTGGATTCAGAGAGACTTGAGAAGCTGCTGGGGAAAAAGCTGGCTGAGTGTTCTTGGGGAGGAAACTGCTCCTTCTCTATCTTGGGATGTCGGGCTTTGTGCTTGTCACCAGGCAGAGCCCCACTGCAGATGCCCGGCAGCCCTCCCTGCCTCGCGCTTCTGACATGACCTCAGCTCCACAGGATGGACAGCCCAATCCAGCCTCTAGAGCAAAGAGCAGATGACACATTCAGAGAGTTCATCGGGGGGGTAGGAGGGTGTGTGTGCGTGTGTGGAGACCGAGAAATTAAAGACGGCCAAAGGGAAATGAAGCAAAACATCCAGAAGACTCTGGAGAGTTTGCAGAAGACGTTACAGCAAGACGTAAACTAGAAACTGGATACGCTTCAGACAAGACTGGAAAACACCAGAGAAGGTCTCTGCTCCTCGTGGTAGCTCAGCCAGCCACCCCGGCCAGGAAAGCAGCTGCCAAATGCCCAGGCAGCAGCAGAAAAGGTAAAAGCCAGAGAGAAAGCAAAGAGAAAGGAGATGAAGTCCCACAGGGGTAGGAGGTGCTGGGCATCAATGCAAAGCAGAGGTCCACTGTGTTGCCTTGCCAGCTTAATGGGCCACGAGCATCTGGACTTGGCATCAGGGAGCACTGGTGCCAGCAGGGCACCTGAATAGAGGTTGGCCAAGCTGTTCCCAGCAGCCTGCATGGAAAGGAAACAGCTGCTGGAAGAGAGAGGCAGACGTGAGGGGCTCTGGGAGCTCAGCTATGCAGTGGACAGTTCTCATCCTGCCCAGATATGGTTAAAAGATAAGAAAAAGTTACATACCCCAAACCTAATTGTAGCTGTCCATGAACAGCAGCAGAGCAGAGCAACAGAGCTGCAGATGCCATAGCCAGCCGGCCAGTGTATGAGCTCTGTGGTTCAGGGGGTAGCTGCAGGCGATGGATGATGGGCTGGGAGCAGTGCAAGGGGCTGGAAATTCCCTTGGGGAATGGGGAACAGGCTATTTACAGCAAGGGAACAGCTACAGGGCCAGAAGCTGGGACACCTCCCGGCAGCATCCACCTGCCAAGGCCTCACAGACCCTGCAATGGCAGCTTTGGAAAAGTCACCCAGACAGTTTGAAAGACTGTCCTTGAGGGTGCCTGGCTCAGGTGTCAAGAGGAAGGGGAGGCATACCATCGCACCCACTGATGGATTGCATCCCAGTGCCTTGGCAGCAGAGCAGACCATGCACGCTGCAGAGATCTAGAAGAGCTCAGGGCTGCCAAAAAGAGACTGAGCACAAGCCCAGTTCCCTGTCCTCCAGAAGTGACTGACTGTGGTCACAGTCACAAAGGGGAAATTCCCTACCAAGAATACTACGAGGGCTGAAGCCCAAAATTCCACCTGTGCAGGACTCTGCCCCGAGTCTGAAGGTCTCTATGACAGCTGCAAACCCTACGTGGTGCTCCAAGGCAAGGTTACAGAGGCAAGAAAGAGGTTTGTGAGACCAGCTGGTACTGTTGGCATTACTCAATAGGCAGAGAGAGCATCCTCTGAATAGGTTGACCAGAAGAGGCTGTGGATGCCCCATCTCTGGAAGTGTTCATCCAGCCGGGATGGATGGGGCTTTGAGCAACCTGGTCTAATGAAAGGTGTCCCTGCCCCTGGAATCAGGGTTGGAATGAGATGATCCTTAAGGTCCCTTCCAACCCAAATCCTTCTGTGATTGGATAATTCTATGCTGCTGTCTCCATTGCATATAGCTACCTCCCCCTGGGCAGCAGGTCCCTTAGGCAAACACCACAGCCACCGAAGCCCCTCAGGGCACAGCTCTGGCAGATGTGGTCTATCCCGTGTCCTTTGGCTTTCTCTCTCCACTCAGTAGGGACATGAAGTCAGTTCCAAATCTTCACGTGGGTTTCCAGATACTCTTCTGCCTACTCCCATCTCTTCTCACTCTTAGACTCAGGCTCAGTGCTGAGTTGGGCAGGACACATCTCAGCAACAACTGGGGAAAAGGGGGAATGGTTTAAAATGGAAAGAGATCAGGTTTAGATTAGTTATTAGGTTAGATATTAGGAAAAACATCTTTACTATGAGGGTGGTGAGGCACTGGAACAGGTTGTCCAGGGAAGCTGTGGGTGCCCCATTCCTGGAAGTGTTCAAGGCCAAGTTGGATGGGACTCTGAGCCCCATCTAGTGGAAGGTATCTCTGCCCTCGGCAGGGGGCTTGGAATGAGATGGTCTTCAAGGTCCCCTTCCAACCCAAACCAGTCTATGATTCTATGAACTCACAGAAGTGGCCTCACCCACCCATCACAGCCCTGGGGTAGCACAGCCTTAATTTAAAAATAGGCTGATATGTTGGTCTGGGTTAACCCCAGTAAGCAGCTAAACCTGCAGGTCACTCAATCCCCACCAGGTGGAATGGGGGAGAGAATCAGAAAGATAAAAGTCAGAAAACTCGTGCCTTGAGACAAAAGACAATTTAATAGGTAAAGCAAAAGCTGCGTGCAGAAGAAAAGCAACATAAGGAATTAAATCACTACTTCCCATCAGGAGGTAGGTGTTTACTATTCCAGGAAAGCCTTCGTCGTGCTGATGAAGTAAATACCTCCATCACATCTAGTGGCTACTTGGAAAGATAAACACGTTAACTCCAAATGTACTTCCTTCCTCCTTCTTTCTCTCAGCTTTTATTGCTGAGCTCACCAATGGTATGGGATATTCCTTTGGTCTGTTGGAATCAGCTGTCCCCAACAGCTGTGTCCTCTCCCAACTTCTCACGCACCCCCAGCTTACAAGAAAGGCACTGACACTGTGCAAACACTGTTCAGCAATAACAAAAACATCCCTATTTTATTCAACACTGGTTTGGTCACAAATGTACAACGCAGCACCATACAAGCTACTATGAAGAAAATTCACTCTTTCCCAGAGGAAACCAATACTATCTCTACCCCCTATTTAATACCATTTTTGTCATGCTCCAGTCCCACAGCACCCGATATCTCCTTGTTAACTATTCCCTTCCTCCCATTCCCATTCTGTGATTTATAAAGAGGCGTTAGTCCCTTTACAGGGGACGGTAAAATGTCCACAAAAATGTCCATTGAGTTCGTTTAGTCCATGACTTTAGCTCCATCTCTTATGGTGGTCACTGGGACAGGATAGGTGGTGTATTAAGTGGAGTTACGGAGCACCAAAGCCAGCTCGGGTTGAGTCACTGTTGCACTTGCGCTGCTTCTTATGAGGGTCATCCTCCACTGGGTCAGGTGGTTCCTGCTACAGTAACTTCTATAACATGCAACTCAAATCCCAGATTATCACAGTGTAAAGGTTTATGCACAGCAATTTCCAACCCTGATCTCTCAGGGTTTAACGCTGCTATGAACTCCTCCCCTTGACCATGGTCTGCTGCAGACTTACCCATGAGCCATAACCCCTTCAGGGAGAGCTTATTATCGTGTGGGCTTATTCATGGCCCCAGACACTTTGATTTGTTCAATCATGGCCTTTTCCGTGGCCACAGGTGCTTCACTGAGCACCTGCTGTGACATGGACATACCCACAGCTACAGACACCTTGCGGGGCAGCACGTCCACCCTCCAGGGACTCATCCACAAGTCACAGTCCCCTTGACTGGAGTTCACACTGGAGTTCCAGCCTGGCCAGTACAGCCATGCAGGAACAGCAGCAATGCCCTGGTCATCTGCCAGCCCGGGCTTATCACTGTGGATGTTATCAGAATGTTCCCAGGCACAGCAGAGGAAGGTGATAAGCAGCACAGCGCTGCAGCAAGTAAAGAAAGCAAAAAGCAGCCACTAATAAGCACTGGACTCTAATACACAGGCAGGGAATTGACCCCCATGGCAAGCACAGGAGCCTGTCCCTTGGCAGGTGAACAGCAATAACAAATATAAATTCAGTCCAGCATGCTCCAGTCAAATCTGTCATTATTTCAAACCCTTTGAGCATCACACTGGGTGCCAAAAAGGACTCTATCCCAGCCAAAACCAGTATATCTGCTGTATCATGCATGAACACCTTTCTATTCCCTGGTTAGAGCCAGCTCCCTCTAACTCTGCCTATGATGCTATAGAAGCCTCAGGTGGGATCAGAGAAAGCACAGACTGCAAGACCCAACCTTCTTCTGCCACTGAGGCCAAGATACAATAGGCTGGGAGATTTAATTTGATAGACATGAAGGATGGGAACAAAGGTTGTATTCAACTCGTCCAACCGCAGGCCAGGATCTGTAATCAACATGATTGATCGGGTCCATTCCTCTTCTGTAAGCACAACCCAGAGAGCCCTGCTGTCCATCAGTATGTTCAGTATCAATAATTTCATCATCCAAAATAACCTGTACTTACAAAATATGTCTGCCACGAGAGCCAGGGAATCACAAAGAGGGCATTGGAGCTGATGTACCCTTGTGCACACAAACATCAGTGGGCCACCGCTGACATCCTCCGGCTTTGGAGGCAGCCTTCCAGGGAAAGAAAGGGCTAAGACTTTGAAAAAAGGATGAGGAGGGACACACCTGAAGGATGGGATGCCATCCAGAGGGACCTGGACAAGCTCAAGGAGTGGGTCTGTGGGAATCTCATGAGGTTTAGCAAGATCAAGTGCAAGGTGTTGTGCTTCAGTCAGTGCCACCCCTGGTATCAGTTCAGGCTGGGGGATGAACAGATCAAGAGCAGCCCTGCTGAGAAGGACTTGGGGGTGCTGGTGGGTGAGAGGCTGGACATGACCCGGCCATGTGCACTCACAGCCCAGAAACCAATCCTGTCCTGGGCTTCATCCAAAGCAGGGTGGGCAGCAGGTGAGGGAGGGGATTCTGCCCCTCAGCTCTGCTCTGGTGAGACCCACTTGGAGCACTGCATCCAGCTCTGGGGTTCCCAGCACAGGAAGGACATTGACCTGTTGGAGCAAGTCCAGAGTAGGCCACCAAAATGATCAGAGGGAAGGAGCACCTCTCTTATGAGAAAAGGCTGAGTGAATTTGGATTGTTCAGCCTGAAAAAGAGAAGACTCCAAAGAATTGCAGCCTTTCAGTACCTGAAAGGAGCCTACAAGGAAGATGGAGAGAGACAATTTTACAAGAGCATGTAGTGACAGGACAAGGGGGAATGGCTTCAAATTGAAAGAGAATAGGTTTAAATTAGATGTTAGGAAGAGGGTGGTGAGGCACTGGAATAGAACTACACAGAGAAATTGTGGATGCCCCATCCCTGGAAGTGTTCAAGGCCAAGCTGGATGGAGCTTTGACCAACCTGGTCTAGTGGATGGTGTCCCTGCCCATGGCAAGGGGGTTGGAACAAGGTGATGTTTAAGGTCCCGTCCCCTTCCAACCCCAACCATCCTATGATTCTATGACATAATTCATATCCAAGGTAGAACTTCTCTTTAGGGCGCTGAGAAAGTTTTAATAGATGTCTCTAATGGGGTAGGAGACTGGTGTGCAGCCTTCACAGGCACGCAAACACATAGTGTCCCACCAGATTTGTCCCCTGACAATAGTCATCAGGCACATTTACCAAGGCAAAGCTGCAGGGCCAGGCCAGAGAGCAGTAAGCAGTTCACTATCACTCTGGTTGGCCATGGCCAACAGTTTGCTCCCCGAAGGAACTGTGATGATGAGCTCTCCCACAGGTACAACATCCAGTTACCATGAGGAACTCACCACAGAAAAAGAAGTCTCAGGTAGAACCTTCACCCAATATATCACAAGGAAATCCTACAGTGAGCAGGAGGGATCCCAGGCCTTCCCAAGGGTGGAGAACTGGTGGCATTTGTGGAGACTGCAGAGCATTTCCAAAGACCTAGACAGCCCCAGCCCCTCAGGGGGTGCCATTAGGCCAGAGAACAGGATAAACCTGACACAAATGTCCATGGTCCCCTTGTGCTCCCAAATCATGAGCTACTTCTCACTCCAAAAGACCAAACTGCCCTGGAAAAAGGATCTTAGCTGAAAAACAGTGAGGAGAGGAGTCCAAATCTTTCCTCTCTGAACTGGAAAGGTGAAAGAGAAATCTGCCTTGGCCTATTCCTACAGCCCAGAGTTGCTCTGTTCTGATGGACTGGTGAGTCCTGTCTCCATTCTTGTGATGCGTCTCCAGAGCCTTGGCAGGCGGACACTGTCAGGAGGTCTCTCAGTCTCTGCAGTTCTTCTCTTGGTGTAAACAGCTGCTTGCCTGATCTCCATCCCCAAAGGGAATTTTCAGCCCCTCACACTGCTCCAGGCCCATCACACACTGCCTGCAGCCACCCACCAAAACCCAGAGCTCAGATGTTGGTCAGCCAGCTGTGGAATCTCAAGCAGAGTCCTGGCTTCAGACATTGTTTTCCCTGTGCACTGGTGGGTGCCTCTCTCTTCTGACTCCTCTCAGAGATCAGTTCTATGTGACACATGGGGCCCTTTCCACTTTGCAGAGGGAGATGGAGACGGTGAGGTGGTCTTAACACAGCCAGAGCTCTTGTGGCATGTCCCTGTTGGACAGAGGGACATCTCTGTGCATTCCAAGCAGATCTATCTCTGGTGGCCCAGCTGATGGATGTCTCTGCACACAGCTATTTTGTCCCACACTGTGTGCACTTTGAAGGCCCAGCTCCTCATCTTAGGAACAGGAGTCCCTTTCCTGACTCCTCTAATGGGTCCTGTCCCAACGCCTTGGACACAGAGAAGACCCTACATGTTGCAGAAGTCTAGAGGAGCTCAAGGCTGTCCAGATGAGATTCAGACTAGATCATGTCCCATGTATCCCGGCGGTAACTGACTGTGGTTGTAATCTGGGAATTTTGCACTCCCAAGAAGGATCGCAAGGGCCATGGCCTTAATTCCCATCTGTGTAGGGCTCTGCTCCAGTGCCGAAGGTCTGTGTGAGAGTTGCCAGCATTGCAAAACAACAGCCTTGCTGGAGGGAGAGTGGGAAGATGTACAAACTATCGGCAGAGAATTGTGTGCCATTTCAGTCCCAAAAGCTCCGTAGGTATTCCTTCCTGCCTTCTCTGAATTGACCTTGTGATCCCACCTCTGGGAGCAGGACCACTGGGGGGCTGCAAGGTCAGAGCCCAGCTGCCCTCCGAGCTACATGCCAGATGCCCAGGGAAAGGACCTTTGCATTAATATCTTGGAAAATCAAAGTGTCTTCCCTCCTCCCCACAGAGTGTAGCATCCCTTCATGATCTGGCAGCCAAAACTTTGTAGCCAGAGATGGAAACTCAATGTTGGAGGTAAAATCCAGAGCAGGAGAGGCAAGGAGAAGAGTTCAGAGCATTTCCTTCTGCTTTCTGGGTGGACATGGACACAGGGCATGGTTATCCATGATGCTGGCAGCGCTGTTCAGAGCTGCAGATGAGGGGCTTCAAAACCCACACAGATGCCCACTCTATTTGTCTCATGCCTCCAGCACCCTGGAAGGGGCACCACATGCTTTTTTGATAAAGCAGGATTTCCTCTGGAGCACCATCTGTATTTTCTCTTCAAAATAGTAAGAACCCTGCCAGCCCCTCATCTGCCCTGGCCAGAGGGGTGACAGCACTCAGGAGCAGGGAATGAAGGTACAAGCCTCAGCAGAGTCCCACCGGAGTCTGGCAGGATATCCTGAAACCACCTGGGGTGCAAGACCCCCCATTTGTGATGGCCCTGCTGATGCAGGGAGGTTGTGAGACCCCATCAGCTGGCTCACGCTGTGCCAGGGCAGCGCCAGCACACACAAAGATTGGTCTAAACAGTTTTGGGGGGAGGGTTTGGAGCCCAAACGCAAAGGCAGGGTCACACAGTGACAGCTGAAAGTGCACAAAACACTTTGCTCTCCAAAGAGGGGAGGTTGGAACAGAGGGATGGCCAACCTTGCACCTCTGGGTGTCTCTAGCTTCTCATGCAAGTAAACTCTGTTCAGGGGACGCCGTGTCCTGCCGTCATCCCCATCACACTGAGCCTGTCTCCTCACAGCTTCTTAAGTGCCTTTTCACCTCCCATCCTCAAGATGTTGGCCTCTCTGCCCAGGATAATATATCTTCCTGGAACCTGTTGAAATTTGCAATTGCTCAGGGAATTAAAAGATTAAGCATCTATCTGGGCTAACGAGCCTGAGTGTAGGGAATGTCCAGCTGAGATCACACACATCCACTTTGGCTAGAGCACTTCAAAGATAAGGGTAGTGCTCCAAACATCCAAGCCGCTATTGGAGGTCAAGTCGTTCTCCCTTCCCACTTGATGTTATCTGCCTTGGGATCTCCTGGGTCGCATACAGACTTCCAGAAAAAACTCCATCTTATTTAAAAACTTCTGATTTCCAGAGACATCCTCCAGCTTGGGGAGGTGCTAGGGACTAAGAACCTCTGCAGACACACGCACCATCATTCTAGTCACCCCTGTACCCCTGTCAAATACTGGCATAACATTTTCTTCTAAATCTTCTGGAAATCCCCGCTGTCCTGAGACTTGGCCAGTGCCTGTGCTCATCGTGGTTTGCTGGAATAGGCATTTTATACACACTAAAGGTTGTGACACAGGACATTAGAAGAGCTTTCCTGGGGTGGGTACAGCCTGTCTGACACTCTACCCCCAAATCTCCCTTTAATGACCTCCCTGAAACACTGTGCCGAGTTCATCCACCCTCACCTCAGGCCCTGGACTACAAGACACCACAGTCTGCTGGCCCCAGGCTGCCCAAAAAGAGGTGGGTGAAGAAAGATACAGCTGACAGACCCGCAGCCCAGGCCCACACTAAGTCCAGTGGGGAATCAGCAGCATCCCTTGTAGGTCTCCATGCAGGCAGCAACTCCTCCTGCCCCAGAGCAATCGCACAGTTGTCTGAGGTCTGCACTCTACAGGGCTAAGATTGGGCAATCCAGTGGTCTCCTCCAGCTTTAAACACCAATCCATTCAAGCAGAAGCCCAGACAAACAAGAAACAAGGGCAAAATGTGGCACCCACACCTTCTTCAGACCTCACTGCTCAGCCAGGGCTCTCCTGCACATCCATATCTGCCAGAGCATCTGCTGGGCAAACATACTACCTGCTCCCATCTCCCACTCTGAGGATGCCCCATAAAGAGCTGTCCTTACAGTCCCTCGGCTCTAAATTCAACACCGCAATTTCTGGGAAGCTTTGGATCTCACATATGTTTGTCCCATTTCCCTAGCTTGCCAGCTGCCCAGCTGTTCCTTTCCATTTGAGCTAATCACAGAGATTAAGGCAAAGACCCAGCCTGGAAGGTTTGCAAACAGCTCTAGCCTGTTTCTGCAAGCAGCTTTTGCAGTCATACTCTGGCACAAAAGCACATGGGCTAATAAACCCCACAGCATCTGTGAAGGGAATTCCCAAGAAGGGCTTGGTGCTAACCAGGCAGATTAGCCAGCCACCAGCTCAGGGACATTGCAAACTACAGGGTTGTCAGGTACATCTCCTTGAAAAGGAAAGTGAAGGGAGACAGCAAGGCTGGAGAAAAGGTGCCCAGAGTTATCAGAAAGCAGTTGTGTCCAAAACATATGTCACCAGAAATCCTGGGCCCTAGTACCCTGTGTCCCCCCAGGGACACTGTGCAGCTGCCCCCTCCATCCTCCTGAGCACACTAACACTCTCTCCCCTCAGGGGGGAGGCAGCCCACCATCCTGGCAGGGCACAGGGGCGATGAGCAGGTAGCTCAGGGCAGAGTGGAGCCTCCATCCCATTCCTTCCAGCCAGATTCCCCTGTCCTTGTGCTGTCCCACGCCTGCAGGCAGTAGCTGCTGCCTGGAGCTGTTCATTACTCGATCGACTCCAGATTTTGCAGCCTTCAAACCCTTGTGGCCCAGAGACTCCAAGCCAACACAACAGAGAAGACACCCTGCATCTGTCCAGATGCCTGCTGAGGTTTCTGCAGCCTCCCACCGAGTAAGCCACTGTCCCTGTCAAAGTAAAACAGGTTGTCTTCTCTACTAACAAGCCAGAGGGATCACTTTGGACCCCCAGCCCATCTGTAGCTTCGTGTTTGTCATTGCATGAAGCAAGCAGTTTGCAGCTGGCCTGGCTGTGATTGCACAGGGAAAGAAGGGAGTGCAGGCATCTGGGGGTCCTGGTGGACTGAAGTACATGATTAACAGTTGACAAATGTGACTTTTGCAGCTGTTCAGCACTGAGTCCTGAAAGATGGACATGAGGGGGAACTGCAAAGGGAATATAGATGCTCCCATAAGTGAGGCTTGTGGTTAAAGTGTTTTCCCCCACCATGGTGGAGAAGGTTCCCTGGTACTTCTGCTTTTGAGGTGAGAAAGGCACTTCCTTGAGTAGTTCACCTGTAAGAGTATGGGAGTGGGATAAAATGCCCAAGTGCTTCAGGACAGAGAGTGGCTGACGTGATGACACCAGGGCAGGAGCAGAGCACGCAACCCATTTCCTATCAATGACCCAAACAAGCCTGCCCAGCTCCAGTCATGTCAAATAGGGACGTCTGTCCTCCTCTTCTTCCCCTCCCCACCACCAGCCCCCTTACCCTCCCCAGAGCCAGGACAACACAAGGCTGGGGGGGTTTACATTCAGCATTTGGCCTTGCTCGCAGCCACACCAGGACCTCCTCTGCCTGCCCGCGAGTGGTTCTGAAGGCAGGCAGTGCTCCCACTGCTGCCAAGCACAAAGCTCAGGTTAAGCAGAGCTGGATTTTAAGAGGGCACAAGGTCACCAGGCATCCGGAAGACCCAGATGAAGGGAGCCCAGTGAGTGTCCCATCTGTAGCGTCTCGGCTACAGAACATCCCATCCCCTTCTCAACACGCCCGGCTGTTCACAGTGTGATGTCTTCCAGGCATAAGAGCCCAAAGCTTTTGCCGGTAATACAAACAGAACAACTTGGACCCAAGTTCTGGTCAGTTCAACCAGAAAAAACATCTCAGATTTAGAGGGGAGATTTTGAGACAAACTGCTTATCTAATTAAACCAAGGACCACAATCAGAGGAAGAAACTGAAAAAGTACTTTCAATTTTTTTTTTCCCTTTTTCTTGTTTGTTTGTTTTTAAGTAAGCATGTTCCTGAAAGCCATGTGGGTGAAAGTTGAAAGGCATGGATTTTCCAGCCAGGAAAGCTGCCAGAGGAGCACTGAGGACCCCATGCTGACCAGGGCACACTGGGAACCAGCAGCACTAATGAATGCCCTCTCCTTGAACCATGGGGAGATAGGCAACTGTTTCCCATTAGTCATGAGGACTAAAGCATTCCCAGAGAATCACAGGACATGACAAGATAGAGTAGTTTTTTGGGTTATTAACTGTCCATGGATGAGGGGCAAGGGAGGATAAATGGAGCCAGAGGAGGGCACACAAACGCAACTTCTCAACTTTGTGCCCTGGTGGGAGCGGCTCTTGGGCAGAGAGAAGCTATGGTGGCCATTTTATTTGTCTCTTTCCCCACTGCTTTCTCAGTAGCTTCAGCCCCCAGTCTCAGCACCTCAACCATGAAACCAGGGATCACCTGTAGCTTCGGAAGAGCCTCCTGCTTTGGTTCCTCCTGATTTATTACTGCAGAGTGACAGTGTTGTTCTGAAGCAGTGTTCAGGCTGCAGCAGCACCACTGTCACACCGTGACATCCCCATGTGTGCTGATAAATTGTCTGCACAGTCCACCCACAGGCTTTCAAGCCAGGCCAGCTAACACCAAGCTAAGTGTATGGGGGTGAGCAAGGTCAGGGACCATCCTCAAGAGACAGGGATGAGAGAGCTCAGCCCCAGGCTCTCCCTGTCAGCTAGCCGTGGTACCTGGTGGTCTTGCTGGGCACACTTAATCACCTCATCCAGACCCGGTAGTTCCCTCATTTATCACCAATGGACATGGGTCCCACAAGAGGCTGAGACAGTCCAGACAGCTTCCTTGCCCAGTGCACCTTACCATTCCCTGATTTATATCCTCCTTCCTCTGAAATGTAGGCGTAACCTCATGTGCTACTCCATTCCCAATGCAGACGACAGCATCACATTGCTTTTTCCCCTAGAAGGCAGCTCTGGCCCCCATCACCAGAGCAGCTCAGTCCCTGGCCCTAGGACGTGCCCTGAGTGGGACCCCCCCTGCCCCACACCACTCTCAGACCCTTGCCCCACAGCCCTGTGTGTCAAGCCAAAGCATTTACAAACACTTTCCAAGAAGCTCCATTAAATTCCTTTCTCCTATCTCCTTTGGAGCTGGCAGAAGAGCATGTTGGGATGAATCCGAATCCAGAAGGAAATGATAGAAATTGGCTTTATTTCTTATCCAAGCTTGCCTTAATCCTTATGCTGTTTGTTCTTGCTTTTCTCCACTAGTTCCAAGAGTCGTGTGCTCCAAGCCAAGATCAGTTCTCCTCCAGGCTCAGACAGCCTGGGGTAGAGCAGGCTGTCCTCCCACCAAGTATCCAGCCTTCCCCTATCCCTCCTTCAGGCTCCCTCTGCCCAAGACCATTTTCAGCTGCTTATCTCCCCAGTCTCTTCCCTACATCTTCATGGACTAACAACCATCTCATGAATTCACAAACCAAACAAGGTCTCAGCCTTCCAGGGGCAGAGTGGGTTCAGGGGATCAGAGAATCAGAGAATCACTTAGGTTGGACCAAGTTCCACAGGACTATGCCCATCTCGAAATCCTCCAAGGGTGGAGATTCTACCAGCTCTCCAGGCCCCCATGACTGTCCCCATGGGGATAATTTTCCTATCCTACAAGTTAAATCACTCTATCTCATGCCCCCCCATTGTGCACCTCCATTAACAGCTTGGCTCTGTCTTCTCAAGAATCTCCTGACAGACACTGGGGGGCATTATACCACCCAGATGTGGTATAATGAGTGCTCAGCAAAGGAGGGCAATCACTTTCTGAGATCAGCAGGAAAGAGTTGAACCCTTCTGCCTTTTAGCAGCTCAAGAGTATTGCCAAAACTATTACTCTGGCTACCTTGAAATTATGATTGGCTCCTTTGTGCCCACAGAACCTGTGAGTGATGCCCAGCACAATACCAGCACCGTGTTTCTGCGTTGCCCAAAACTTCATGGGGGAAGGCAGTGGCAGAGGTCTTTTGCAGATGACAGATCCAGAAAAGAAATGGGTTTTCCATATCTTTGGATGTCTGTGGGAATGGAGCAGCTGCAGGATGCATTTTCCACAGTCTCAGAAAGACTGCTGCCAGAGGGAGCCATCAGATCAGCTTCTCACAGCCCTGAGTATCTCTGGTGGCTGTGTAGCTGCCCAGTCCTTGCAAAGTTTTAGCTCCTTGTACCTGCAGATTTCATCTGCAAGCCTTTAATATTCATTTCTCATTATGCTGAATGTCATCAGGTCCAGAACCGGTCCCGGAGGAATAGCCCGGCAGGTGCCACTTCCCCCAGATGGCTACTGGTGCTTGCTGTCCTGAATAACCCCCTGCCTCTCGTCACCTCAGGGCAACCTGGAGTGTCCAAACTGTCAGGGACTCCTACCTCCACCACACTTCCTAGGGTACCTGGAATACCCTTCGCAGCACAGGAAATGACCATAAATGACAGCACAGCTTGCAAACAAGGTTACAGGAGGTCTGCAAGTTAATTGTGCAAAGGTCACAGAACCTGCAAAAGGCTGCAGAATGGCCAAAGTGAGTTGGAAGTTATTCTGGAGGCTTTATTTACTGAGACAGGTGGGCAAGAAGCAGTGACAAAGCAATGTTAGGATGTTTTCTTTGCGGGGGACAATTCTGAAGAAGGGTGATAAAAACTCTGAAGGACTACAGAAAAAAGAAGCACTGTTAACATCAAGTTCATGTACACCACAAAGAGGTGCTGTCTCCCACCAGCAAGCCACAGGGTGTCCCAGTGTCCAGGGAGCAGTGATGTCTCTCCACAAGCTTCTCATCACTGGGGTGGAGGAAGCAGAGGTGGAGAGCTGGCCATAAGGAGCTCCTTCCCCTGGGGTGTGCTCCCATTCCCCTTTAAAACCTCATATGGGAGTTGCATTGGCTCTGCTTTACTTTGCTCAAGTTTTTCTCATGAAGAGCAAGCAGTCAGTCTTTTTTTCTAGATGTTTGTAGAATGAGCCATGTCATCCCTGTGTGCCTGACTCACACAAAGGATGTTCTGTGATCCTTGAAACATGGATGCCTGAGCAGAGAGATACCCAGCAGAGGTCTGTCATCCCCAGAACCTCCTGGGAATGCCAGGGAAATTCCAGTTGTATAAGAAATAAAGACCATTACAGTTAAGATCCCTCAGCCCATTTTTAAAGGGCTCTTGAGTACAATTTGTCTGGGCAGCTATTTTTGAAATATTTGCCCTTGGTGTACATTTTCTAGCATCCCCTCTAGTGCCTGATAAACTGGAAAATATTTCATAGCCTTGCTTTTCTTCTTCCCAAACACTGAATACAGACATTGCCTCCCTTTCTGCATCTTGAATAACAGCATTTTCATTCTTTTGGGAAACAGACATAAAACATGAGGATGTTTTGGTAGTACCTCCTCCTCCTCATCATCGTTATGGTCATTCAGGCATATCTCCCAGGAGAGTTCACAGTTTTATACACTTCCCAACTTCCCACTTACATCTGCTCATGCCGACCCGCTCATTTCGGACAGCTGCTCCCGCTCTTCTGCTGAGCCCACCAATGAAATCCCCTTCCCCACTGCACAGTTCAGGCTTCAGCCTCTAATAATGCCTCTCTAAAGCACTTTTGTTTTTCAGCCCCCACTTCTACGCTTGTTGCAAAACTTGATCAGGGTACACTCAACCCCACTCTCTATGTCTTTAATGAAAACATTGAATAGTACCAGTCCCAGTACAGACTCCTTAGAAACACTACTTGTTACTGGTTTCCATATGGATATTTTGTTGCTGACTTTAACTTTTTGGATGCAGCCATCCAGCTGATTCCTTACCCGTTGCTTTTCCCAGACCAATGTCCAGCACTGCTGCAGTACCCTCACAGCTGTTACCTTGGCACAAGTAGCATGAACATACACATGTGCCCGGTGACAGGGGCACTGCAGTTTGCTCCTACAGTATGCCTAATTGCTCCTGCAAAGGTGAGCTGTACTGGATGCGGTCTCTTCCAGGCTGGAGGGTGTTAATGTGGGAGGTGGCACAGCTGTCTGATGTGGCATTCCCTGTGGGAGGCTACCACATGCCCACCTCCCTTGCAAGCCTCTGTTTCTGGGGTTGGTCCTCCAAAGCATCCATGGTGCACCCATCACATGAGCTCTGTGACATGGCTCCAGCCTCAGATTCATACCAAGGATCCCACAGATGAGGGACAAGGAGACCATGGTGGATGAAACAACAGGCACAGACTGCCAATGCCCAGGGCTGGGTGTTCCCTGCCAGGATGAGTTCTGGCAGCATGGGACCCATAGAAGCCACGGCTGAGATTGTGCCAGCACAGGCGTGGCCCCCAGCCACAATCCCAGTCCCTCCAGTCCAGTGCCACCTACATTGTCCAGGCTCAGTGGGCTTTGCAACCTTGCAGAGATTGAAGGGAGCAGGCAGACCAAAGCTCTGCAGGGGCTTCTCTTCCTGGATCAGGTCCATGGTGCTCAGGCTCTCCAGGGACTGCCCCACAGGGGTGCCCAGGCTGGGAGAAGGAAGGGGACAAAGTTTGGGGCAGTTGGGGCAGAGGTGCCTGGTGCCCCCGGCTGAGGCAGCAGCCCCACTGCATCTGGAGGAAGCTCTGTCATGATAGTGAATGGGCAATGGCTGAGCACAGGATGAAGTGCAGGGCAGGGTATGTGTCAGCCCCTCAGGGATGCTGATGTGTGACCTGCTCTGGCTTAGCAAGGCACTTGGGCTTTGGCAAGAGGACACGGGCACAGCATGGACACAGCGGGCCAGTCACCACCTGCAGGAATATGGGCAGCAGCCAGTGCAACCTTTCCATGGATCATTGCACTGCCCCAGGAAGGTTCACAGTTTTATCTCCAGCCTTTTCGTTGCTGTGTGCAGCCAGAGCTTGCTCACCTCCTGCCTCAACTCCAAATTTGAGAGGCCAGCATGAGGCTGGCCCCTGTCCTCAACCATGCATAGGCTTGAAATCAGTCTGATGGTCATCTTCGTTTGGCAGGATCAAAGCTGGTCCTGCTGCAGGTCCTGCTGCCTTGCAGGCCGCATTAGGAAGGGTTGGGGACACCATGGACAAACCAGGAGGCCCTAAGCAACTCCTTCTCAGTTCAGGAGTATCTCACACCAACATTCCCCAGTGATGGTGGCAGCCCTTCAAGCTCCACTGTCTCGATTGCAGCCCCAGGCATGGGGCAATCAGGTCCTACAGGCACTGTCTATGCTTGTCTATTGCCCCAGGATCAGGGGCAATCAGGTCCTACAGGCACTATCTGTGCTTGGAGAGCCAAGCCAGCGTCCCTGTGTCACTGCCAGCAGGCTGGGAGAGAAGAGTCCAGGCAGTGGTCACTCACAGAGAGGCCATCAGCTTCCTTTGGCAGGATCAAAGCTCATCCCCTTGCCAGTTCTGCTACTAGTCCTGCTGCCCTGTTGGCCAGGCAGGAAAAGACTAGGAGGGGTCCATGGACAAAATGAGAGTGCACAGGGACTTTTCCTGCTGCCAAGGCAGCCACCCCTCTGGGCAAAGGAAGCTCTTGCACACAATCCTGCCCCACACTGGCTCCTGCCTGTCACAGACAAAGCAGTACAGACCCTCCTATCCACTGGTCTTGTCTCCCCACATCCCCGCAGAAGCAGTAGCCCCCCTCCACAATTAGTGGCAGGGAACCTGCCAGCCGTAGCAGATGGCACTTCTTCCCTTGCTAATGAGCCGGCAGGATTTAATTCCTACCTCCCATTAACACTCATTAGAGTGTCACTTGGCCATTCTTCTGTGTCTATCACATCTCCGCTGCTTCAGCTTCTAGATATTAATTCAGGGCCACTTTCGGGGCAGCCAGCATCCTCCCAGCCACCCTCAGAAAGCTGCTGCCTCACTGTGCCCCAGACCCTGTCTGAAGTGGGTCTTGAGAGGAGGCAAGCACAGAGCATCCATGGCACAGATGGATGGATACGGCCTTAACCCCCAGAACGGGTCTGGACTTGGGGTTTTCCTGGGGTGCCTCCATCTTCCCCAAAATCCCACAGCCCCACTGTGGGCACAGAGTCTCAGGCATATGCAGCCAGACCTACCACAGCTTTCTAGGGGACAGAAGTAGGTTACTTTCTGCCACGCATAGAAATGATGTGATGCATATTCATCAGTTATGGTTGCGCACAGATTACAGCAGTCGCATAAATTGCAGGTTTAGGGATCATCAGCTGCACTCCATGACTTTTTCAGGGCTTCCTCCCTTGAAAAAGAGATGGTAATTGGAGTCATCTCATGAAAAATAAAGGTCAGCACTTTAAATGATGTCTTAGAAAAATACTGTTTATTGTACATTTTTACATCTCTCAGGTGAACATTTCAGTGATCATAAGCCTCATCTTATTATTTAAAATTGTATTTATCAGCTATAATCACTGTCAATACATTTTTATTCTCAAAAATCAATTCACTGAAATATTCACAGATATGATGGAAACAAATTGAATTTGAAGCCCTGCCTCACAGGATCGATGCTAAGCAGGTCGCTGTGTCTGTTTACAAAGGGAGAATATTCTTTCATGCAGCTGTCTTTGAGCATAGTAAAGCCCAGAGAGCTTAAAAGCTTTGAGAAGTGAAGCGGATTTGGGGATTGATGCTCTGCAATCACCCATGAAGGCAGGAGCTGGGGGAAAAGCTGTCCCAGGGCATGCAGTCCTGCCCTCAATTTGCTGTTGAATGAGGTTTTCCCCTGCCACTTGTCACCTGGCCACCATCTCTCCTGTGTGTGCTGCCTTGCCAACTTTTCCACGTGATGCTGGATCCCTCTGAAGTGTTGACAGCGTGGTCATGGTTTCACCCGGCAGTGTGACCACTCCAAGGTGTCACTTGCCCTTGGAGACCTCACAAAACGCAACAACCAGTGCAGAGATGGCTGTGATAGCCCCCAAAATTGTTTTAGTTCCTCTCAACCACAGGATACCAAGTTAACCCCAGGGGAGGAATGTTTTGCAGTGGTTCTACCTATCCACGAGAGATGAGTCTCATCTGAAACTCGGTGGCCATAGTTGGAAAGAAAAAAGGACTGAGAAAACAGTAATGTGAGCAGTCTCTGTGCAGCACAGAATCTGGGCAGTCAGCCCCTGGCAAATACTGATTTCTGCTGCCTGGTCCTTCACAGAGCCCCAGCACTGTCAGCTGCACGTAGCAATGCTCAGCCAAGCTGCTGACCACTCACTTTTTCACACTTTCAACTACTGCTGAAGCAGTTTTCTATCCTGAAAACAGTCCAGCAGATGAAGTATTACTGCCTTTCAGTTGAGAAGTGACTGCACAGCAGCTCAGAGCAACTGGAAGCATTTCAATATTCTGATGTTTTGGGGTATCTGTTACCACAGAAAAAAAAATAGGCTTTCTACAGACAAGTCTTTCATTAATTTTTCATCCAAAAGAGAAGTTAATATCCAAGTTAAAGCTCCTTGTTTTCCCAAATGTGTCACCTGAACTATATGGGACACAGGAAAGACCATCTATTTCCCCAGCAGGTGTTCCAAGTGCCTTGGGATAACATTACAATTCCTTTTATTGCTCCTGCAGTAACCCCTGTATCATCATCTGTATTTTCATGTCTCACTATCGACAGAGGAAGCTGGGGGAGAGCCGCTGTTAGGAGCAATTCAAGAATAGCTTCTGCAATCTGCACATCCCCCCCCAGTGCCAAGGAGCAGGGATAATAACTTTCCTCAATCTGCTGGACACTCTCCTCCTAATGTAGTCCAGGATGTGGTTTTCCCTTTTTCATGAGTGCTCTCTTGGCTCATATTCAGCCTGGTGTCCGTGATAACACAGGGGTCCTTTCCATCACCGGGTGCTCAGCTCCCTGCCTGGGCTTACTGCACCTCAGTGATGCACTTCAAATCCCTCTTGATGAATTTCAGGGGGTTGATGCTCACATTTATCTAATCCCTCTGGACTGAGGCTGTGTCAGGTATCATCCACCCTCGTTTATTGGCACCTGAGGCTTTGCTGAAGATTCCTCCTGTGTGGGGGCCCCTGTTGCTGATGGCAAGTCCTGTGTCAGCCCCCAGTTGCTTCAGTCATTACTGGCCACCTGCCAGCTGCTGAGCTGTTGGTGGTGACCCTCAGAGTCCAGCACAGTTTTCCCTTGGGAAATCCCTGCTTGTCCTTCACATGCTCAGAAATGGCTTCTGGGATCCTGTGCTCCATAATGGGTCTTATAGCAATTGCTGCTCCCTTTACTGATCCTCACTAAGTCACATCTCCCCTTTCCCCAGAGAGCGCAGAGCCCTTTGACTCCTGCATGGATAATCCCCACCACCAGCCAGTCTTCCTCCTGCAACCATTTTGAGACAGAAACCACAGAAAGTGGGGGTCGGAGACCACGAGATATCTCTGTGCACCCTTTGCTCTGGCTGAGCCCAAGCAGTGCATCCCAGAGAGACAGCAACCCCCTAAAATCTCCTGCAGAATGATCCATCTCCAGCACAGAATAAAGATTTGTGTGATCCAGCTGCGATATTTCCGCACAGGCTGGAGCTTTGCATCCCAACAGCAGCCTCAGCTAGTTTTATACAAAGACGTTAACGAAATTCAGGATATCTTGGTTTTGAAAGCACTGCATAATTGCAAGCTGTTATTGTCTGAAACTGCATTTGCAAGATGCAGTCTCAACAGCCAGGCAGCTTGGGGAAAAGAAACACTTGCTCAGTGTGGGAGAAGCTCCTGAAGAGGATACAGCCTCACAATACCCTTGCCAAGTATTCACAGGTCTTCAGCTGCCCAAGCACCATAGTTTTCAAGCAGAAACCTGTGGGCAACATCCTACACAAACTGCCCCCAGATCTCGCTCTAAGTACAGGGGGTTTTCTGTCCCATTCCTCTGTATGCCATGTGGTATCCTTCATCACACCATCAGCATCACAACAAAGCCAATGCTTTCTTGCAAAGGGGCAGGTCTACAAGCCCCTCACTCTGAATTGCAACACCCAGAAAGGTCTGGCAAAATCTCCATGTACACGTTTTGACCCCACTCACTGCTGAGACACTGCAGATGGTGTCCTTCCATGCAAACACTTGTGACCCCTTCCAAACTCCTTCTCCTCATCTGCCTTGAAAAGCAGAGAACTGGGAAATGCTGGGGTTGATCAGGTATTGGCAAATTTCAGGCATGTAATTCAGTGAGGGACTAGAGCGTTCCTGGAGGAGAACTGCTGGATTTTTTCTTTAGCTTTGTTGTTACATTTCATCCAAAAAGCTCAGCTGCTTTGGGCAGAATGATGCATCTGTTCAATCTCTGATCAATGGCTCAGCAAGGGTTCAAGTGACAAGATCAGTCTTTCCCTGCAGGACATCCCTCAGTCAGGAGAGGTGGCCACATGCACTTCCCCTCACTGTCCTGACACAGATAGAAAATCCGTGCATATCCCATCCCTTGGTCATGTCTTCACTCATCTAAACTTTAAAGACCTTGTCCAAAGCTTAGACAGTGCTTTCTAGATATCACTTGTCCCTGGGAGCCAGATTTTGCAGTGCACTGTTTTTTGTGATGCCACAGACAGTCCTGTATGAAGTCTGGGCACAGACAGGCAACCCGGTCTTTAGGGAAAAAGAGCAGGGAGCACCCAGGGACTGACTTCAATTTGGGGCATACCTCCTATGGTTTGTACATGAGGGCAGGCAGGACTTTCTGAACTGGATGTCCCAGGTCCTTCAGGATGCCTGAGGGATGATGACAGCTCAGAGACGGACCCCTCCCAAATGATGGAGTGGATGCTGCAAGTCTGCTTGTGTTCAACAGGAGATCATCCCGTGGGAGGGAGATTCTCTGCTAAATACAGACAGCTAAATACTCACAGGGTGGCCAGCATCCCCTGCCCTGGGCCACCACTAACCCCAGGGGAGGGTGGCAGGGCTGGTGGCCATGCACAGTTCTGCATGGCCTGGCAGCACCAGTGTTAACTGGGCTCTGCCCTGGCCTGCAGGGAGTGCACACTTGCCTGCAGAGCTGTGCTTCCAGAACGCTCCTTGCAATTACATGCCCTGCCACAGTTATTAATATTTATTAGGTTCAATTATTCATGGCCTCTTTAGGATCCTGTTGTTTAAGTCCAGCTTGAGATCTCTAGGCTAGCAATCACAAAAGTTGCTTTCCAGAGGAGTTACAGTAAATCAAGCCTGTGGAGATGTTGCAGGCAGATGTGAAACTCACAGACAGAGCTGCCTGAAAAGGAGCCTCATGCCCAGCACTCAGAGGTCCCAAGGGGCTACACAGGAGCTCAGGCCCTCCTGGGGTGAGATGCACAGTCCTGGGACACCACATTCCTTCTCACCGCCACCTGCATGGAGGCCACACTGGCCATCTCCTTCCAAATCTGCTGGGAAGAACAGCCCAGGGATAACAGCTTGGAGGCTTCTCCCTGTCAAAAAAACACCTGGTAATGGAGAACAAAGTGTAATGTTTGTGGCAAAGCAGTCAACAACTAGGAAGATGCAGCCTGTCCTGGTGGCTGTGGACTGGGGAAGTCCTTGTCCTAGCTCCTGGGTGGTGCTTGGTCCATAGTGGGAAAGCCACAGGGACAGGGCAGGATCCAGGAGGGATACCCCAGGGTATCCTGCCCAGCAGGCACATCCGATGGCACAGGGCATCCCACTGAGGCCTGCCAAATTGTTCTGCCAAAGCAGGGCTAGCAGCACACACACAGCCTAGAGAGGGAGGATTCGCTTTCCTGCCCTGCTGGTGCCTTGATTTGCACTGTGGCAAAGTCCAGGTAAGCCCCAGTGCCCGACACTGAGCACACCAGCCCCCGAGGGTGTACAGGAGGAGGCAGGGGGTCTGCCCACGCACCATCTCCAGCAGATGTGAGCTGCCCAGGCTGTGCTCTGCCAGCAGAAAGCCATCTGGCACTCAGAGGTGCTCAGAAGGCTGATAAACTAACTGTGCTGGCCAAGCTGTCTCACGGCTGCTTGCAAAGCTCCAGGCAGTGGAGGTGACCACAGAGCTTCCCCTGTAAAGCCTAGTCTACACTCTTGCTGCTGACCAGCCTGCTCCCAGACTGAGGATCAGAGTAGCTACCCCACAGCCCACAGCCTTTCCAGCAGCTCTTGGCACCATAGCAATAATGGGTGGGACAAGGGACTCCCAGGGGGACCCACTGGAAGGAGTTGTGGTGTGGGCAGGGTCCCCCAGGCAATTGGGCATGACAAGGGCCCGTGCAACCCCTGTGGTGAGGGTGAGCAGAGAGTCTCTTTGGTGGTGCTGGCTGATGCTCACTGACTACACCTGGGAACGGGGCATGTGGAGGTGGTGTAGACGCCTGGGAGAGGAAGGAGAGAACTCATGCAAGAGAAACAGACTTCCTCCAGCCCCTTGCCTCATCAAGTGCTGGTCTCTGGAGAGCTGGGGGCTCTGAGGAACAAAGCATGGCCAGGGAGGACGTGCATTTCCAGGAGGGAGAATGGTGCATGGCGTCTTTTCCAGAGACCAAGAAACTCCTGGGGAGCAGCCTTGCCCAGGGTGATTTAAGGCTGAGCCACTTCACCAGCCACTTCACCAGTGAGCAAGGGATGGAACAATTTGCTCAGATCAGAGGAGGAGGAACAGAGGGGCTTGGAGGGACACAGTGCTAAATGATGAAGCCTTAGCAATATGCAGGCAGAAGGGACTGGCTACCTCTCCTCCAAAGCCAGGGCAATGGCTCACGTGCCACTCAGGTAGATGCCTGAGACCAGCCATTTGAGAGAGAGGAACTGGGTAGAGGCACTCAGATGCCAGAGCAATGGCCATCCCACGAGACAGGATGCCAGAAAAGGCCACATCACTCTCAAAAACTGGGTTTCCTTGTATGTCATCCTTCTTCTGACCTGCTCTCCCTTTGCACCACCTCCCCTGTATACCTGCAGCAGCCAATGTCTCCTGCCTGTGCCATGGTCTTCCTCAGACCAAAATCTGCAAATAACTAAAATCTGCTGTGCTCTGGGCTCCAGCATGGCTCAGCATATAAAATTTTGATCTGTTAAATGGGTTTGCAGAGGAAGCTGGATGAACTGGAGAAGGCACACACATCCGCCTCCATTCCCCCTCCTGGGGCAGCTCCCTTGCCTGCATCAGGAAGGCCAGTGCCGAGAAGATGAAGGGGGGCTGACAGACAAAGAAGGGCTCATGCCATGCCAGTGCTGGCACAGAAAAGCAGCACAGAACCTGCTCAGCTGGGCTGGAGGGACTGGAGGGGCTGATCGTGCTCACAGAAAGGCAAAGCGGGGCAAAGAGGTGGATTTGGAAGGCAGAGGGAGGAGGGACAGAGGCACAGCCAGGGAGCAGGGGAGACAGGCACCCCAGTTCCAGAAAGCAGGGCAGGCACATGCCAGTGGGGCCAGTGTTTCTGGCCAGGGGTCCTGCTCTGCAGCCTAGGATGACAGCAGGTTGGGGACAAAGAGGGGCTAGACCCTCTGAGCTGTAAGCTCTGCCTCACATCACCCCCCACCCACCTTCTCTCCCTCCTCCACTGAGCCACCACACCAGCTGGCAGCCCAGTCAGCTTTAGGGGTGGTGAGTCCCCAGAGCTAGCATCCACCACCCTTCCCCACACTACCAGCTCAAGGACCTGGGCACCCTCATCTCACAGCTCCCTCCTCACCCTGCTGAAGAAACCAAGACAATCCTCCCCAAAACAGTGCCTCAGACAGTCTCCAGCAGGCAGGGGCATTTTCTTTTTCCCCAAAAAGCCTCTGAATCCCAGCAAGAGCTGTTTTAATCAGAGCTTTCTGCCCTGCGGGACTCAGCGTGGGGTAGTGAAAGAGGCACAGACAGCCCTTTTACTCTCCCCTCCCATCAACCTTCTGTTTGGCCTCCTATCCTTTTTTAATTCCCCCCCCTCCGCATTTCAAGCCTGCTTGGTAAATGTTTGAAAGTGAAGCTGATGTGGTTGGTATGGCAACACCAGGCTGGGGCCCTTGCATGAAACCCCAAACACACAATTAGCTGATTAAGAGGAGAGGTACTGGCGTGCTGGGGCCCTGACGCTCCGTGGGGCTGTTCCCACTCACCCCATCAGAGGTGCTCGGAAGTTCCCAAGAGGGACAACAGGGAGCGTGCACAGCCCCTCACGTGGGTAAAGGCTTTTCAGGCTTGGAGAGGCTGGGGATGAGGCTTTGCAGGAAGCCAGCCTGTGGGATGCTGCAGTATGGGAACAAGATTGATGGAGGCATGAAGAGCAACACGGAGGCTACTGGACTGCTAGCAAGCACCATATCCCTGTCCAAACTGCAGCATCCAGCAGCCTGGTGCCACACTGTAAGTCACACCACGTCCCATCTGCATGTTGGGGCAGCACCCAGCTGTGACCCAGGAGGATGCAGCAGTCAGATCCAGCACTCCCAGCTCTCAGCTCCGCTGAGCCACTCTCCCCTGGAAACAGACAGGCTCTGCTTGCAGCCCTGGGGGCTGTCTGCTTGTCCCTATTCCCCTAAACAGGCCATGGCAGTGTCCTTGCCAGCAGGGCAGAGGTGTTTGGGTTGGTGGGTTGGTTCTGCCCCCTCCCCTCTCCTCCCCTCCCTCTCCTCCCCTCCCCTTCCCTCCTTTTCCCTCCCCTCGCCTCCTCTCCCCTCCCTCATTATTCTTTTCCCTCTCATTATTCCTTTCTCTCTTCTCTCCCTCTTCTCTCCCTCTTCTCTCCCTCTTTTCTCCCTCTCCTCTCCTCTCTCACACAGCTTCATTGCTCATAAAGTGGCTCAGGAAGGCAGCAATCATCCTGGTGACAGCCCCGGTTAATGAAGTCGGCCTTCATTAGGCGTTTCCGTTCCACTTGAAAAGCTCCTCTGTGAGGATGCTCCACTGGCCTCGGCAGAGATGGAGGATGTGGGGATGGGTGACGCTGCAGTGTGGGCAGCAGGGAGGGCTGGTGTCCCTAAGGGGCTGAGTGCATCTCCTGGAAAGTGCTGCGGGGTTACGAACCCAAACCCAGCATCCATCCACGGTCTGAACCCAACACTCCCCCTCTCAACCCAGCCTTGACCCTTCTCCTCATTCCCAGGGCTCATCCTGCTCTCCAGAGCCCTGCAGTGTCCTGAGGGACAAGGCCTTGCACTGGTCTCCACTATTTGGGTACACCCATGTCCTTGCTTAGGAAAAGGAGGTACAAGTCCCCAGAGAGTTGTGGGATCCGGCATTAAACTTTTCTGGGGACTTGCAGGTGGACCACAGAGGACAGGCTGGGGGGAATGCCCACTCTCTGGAAGCTGACTGGAGTAGTCCCATGAAGAGGGTCATTAAGCTGATGCCTGCAAGAGTGCTCCTAGATTAGAGGGCTCTAAATTGCTCAGCTATTATCTGTCCAGAGGGAGCATCCTCCTCTCACCAGGGCCAGGCTTGGCAAGCCGCCAGCTGCAGGAACAGGATCAAAAGACCCACAGCTCCCTGCCCCAGCTGGTCTGCAGGGACCTGCCACTGCCAGGAAGGACATCCCAGGATAAGCATAGGCAGTCCTTGGGGAACACCTTTCTGCAGATCCCAGTCCTGGAGTAGATCCCCTGGGCAAGACGGATTGTTTCCTTCCTCCCATCTGCTTCATCTCTTCTGCTTCCCTCACCCCTGAACCTTCCCCCCAGCTCCCCATGGGGAACTCTGGCACTCACCCACTCTGTCAGACCACATCCTTTCTCTGTACCCCCAGGTCCAAATACTGGTACCCACCGACTATTCCCCCTTCTCACAGAGATGAAAGCAGCTCACAGAGGAGCAATGTGGATAAATGATCGCACAAGGTAACACGGTACTGAGTACCTCACACTCTCTGCAAGGCTTCCCAGAGCCCAGTCACCTACGGGGATAAGGGAACAGACAAGCTGCGGCTGCAGGACTGTACAGGGAGCAGAGAGTAGCACACAGCTCTGGAGATGGGCAAGTGAGAGCATGGATGCCCTGGATGTCGACTGGATCTCCTCTTTCCAGCACCTGGAGAAGCTGGTGGGATGCATCGACCTCTCAAGGATGCATGTCCAGCAGATCTGGGCTGCTATGGATCAGCCCAGCAGATATGGGGATGAGGCAGTGAGGCAGGGATGCATCAAACACAGAAGAGGATGAGGAAGAAGCAGTGCTCAGTTCTGTGCCAGGCCCGGGCCCTGGATGGAGCTAAAACCACCCTGGGAAACACAATGTGCTCATGCTCCAGAATGTTGGATCAGGCTGGAGTGAGATCTCAGACCAAATTTGCAGCTGAGCAAAGAAGAGATACCTCCTATCCACACAAAGAGGTGACTGGCCATGCTGCAGCTGGAATTACAGTTACCATGTCAATCCAGACAGACCTCTATCGCAAACTCCCCAGTCCTGCAGAGCTGCAGGGCTGAAGATAGATTTGTCACACAAATTCTACTCCAGGCTCTTGTATTGGAGGATTTTCTGAGTACCACAAAAGCTGTTAGTGAGGGGACAAAACCAGCCCTCACACCCTGCACAAGGAGCTGCTCAGTAATTATATCCGGCAAGAGCTCTCCACTCCAGCTCTGAGACGTGAGGGAAAAACTCCGAGCACAAAAGCTCTGGGATAGGAGGAGAAAACTCCGAGCACAAAAGCACAGCAGCACAGCCGTGAGACACACAGCCAGCATCCACAGCGTCTTAACCTACTTTGGGTTCACTGCTGCACGGCTGCTCGTGGGGGCCAAAGGAGGGGTTGCATCCGTGTTGGGCACCATCTGGCAGCTCCCTCTCAGGGCACTCTGGATACTGAGGGCAGGGGGAAAACCAGGACCTGCCATCTCCATCCCTGTCCCTGTCACCATCCCAAAGACCATGGCAAGACGAACACAGGAGCCACGGGTGCTACAGTCTCATGCACACACCTGGGAAGGAACATTGGCGGGGACAGCAGTGGGAGAGGGAAGGTATCAGAGCAGCCCAAGACATCACAGCCCCACTCCTCCATCAGGTTTGAGCTCGAGGGAGCTGGAGGCTGTGGGGACCGACAGCTGAGCTGTTGGGGTGTGGGACCACCAGAGGACAGCTGCATAATGTGGGGAGTGAAAGGCAGTGTCAATGATCTGGCCTTGATGTGGGAACATGATGGGCAGTCATTAGCATCATGCATGGCACCTGATTGATAACCAGGGGTGTGATGGACAGCCAGTAATGAGCCCATGTGAATGTCCAGGGGCAGGGATGCACAACTGTCAGTGGACACGAAGGACAGACCTCGGCAGGTGGCCTTGTCTGCAGCCAGCACCAGGAGGTGTCCCACTTGGGTGTTGGTGGAAAGTGTGATCATGTCTGCAGGTCCTGAGATCCTGAGCCCCTTCCCCTGCATGGAAGCCACACAAATGGGGTACTTTGGCTGAGACAGCAGGAGGTCACAAGGCATAGTCTTCCCTCACTCAAAGGCCTGCTCCTGCACCATTTATTCCAGATGATGGGCAATGCTCTGCCATTCCCTGCCTGCAGTCTGACACAACAGCCCATCAGGCAGCCAGTTTTTATCCCATTTCATGCTGATTTTGGTATCATCCTTCCCTCCTGAAACAGCTGCTGTGAGGTGAGCCGATGCCTCTCCGAACCCTCCCTGCAGTGCATCAACACTATTATCTGCATCAGCCAAACTTGTAATCTCCTGAAAAAAGATATCTCGCTATTTTGACAAGTTCTCTTTTCCATCACCCCCTGCTGACTGGCAGGAACACTGGCTCGCGCAGGCGCGCCGGTGCTGCTGTTCCTGCTTCTTGGCAGGAGCCAAAAGTTCAGGGCTCCCCCCTTCCCCCGCCCCGCCTCCCACCAAAAAGCAAACCCTTCGCCCTGCGTCCCCCCAGGGTGCCGGCAGGTTCAGGGCCGGGGGCCGGGCAGGAGCGGGGATGAGCCAGGGCAGCACACGGCGGCGTTCCCGGGCGGGCTCCAGAAGCAGCCGCAGATGGTGAGCCCACACGCCGCGTCGCCGCAGCAGCCAGTGACCTACACGCGGGCGTCATGCGAGATTTGGGAGCGGGGAGAGGAGCTGACGAAAATGCTCATTCCCGCTGCAGCTCAGCTCTCACCTCCGCCCCTGCAGCCCTCCTCCAGCAGACCGGCGCTGCCGGCTCCGGCAGGAGCTTCCCCAGCCTGTTGCCGCTGCGGCCGCTCCAGTGAGCAGCCAGACACACCGTGGCTTCTCAAATAGGACAAGGGACCGTGCCTTCCTTCTGCCCCAAAGGGTGCGAGAGCATCCTGCATCTTGCACAGGGTGGAGGCTGCTGAATGCTCCCTGCAGAAGTGGATCCAAGCTGTAGCTCTCCTTTGGTGGGACATGGCACCTGCCTGCAGCAGGATTCCCAAGGCCCTTGGCAGCCAGAGCAGGAGCAGGGCTGGGGCTCCTGCTCGCCTTTGCTTTTCCAGGAATCGCTGCACTCTTCCACAGGACTGCCAGGGCAGGGCTCTCCCCACAGAGGCACTAAAAGCTTTCACAGCCTGCCAGCACAATCCTCCCCAGTCCTCTGGGGCCACGGTTCATCTGTGGAGATGTTTCCTGCTGGCCTCACAGCTGGCCTCCGCTTTCTCCACCCCACAGCCACCCCAACACCTTTCCACCATGCTCCCCGGGCTAAATAATGCAAAATGTGATTCACCCTAAAAGGAAGCATCCGTGGGGGAGGATGAAGCACAAAGAGGCATCCTGGGCCAGGGCAGGGCAACCAGTGGCTCTATTAAGGCTGATGGAGTGAAGCAAGACAGGACCTGACAGCCACAAGCAGAAAGCAGATAAATCCTGTCTGCAGCCTAGCTTTGTGCATCCCCAACCGTGGGGAAAAGAGCCGCAGACTGGCTCAGATCCCAGCACAGCACCCAGATGCTACCTTTTCCAACCTCTGGATCTGCTTGCAGGTGACATGAGTTGCAGACGGTCTCAGCTCACTCCCAGTTCAGACATGTGGGAGTGGGAAGGGTCTGTGATGAAGGTTTGAGTATTGTGGGATCAGTGTCAGTGTCCATAGGTCTACTAAGGGCTGACACAGCTGATGAGCAGCAGTCAGGGGTCAGGAACCAGCCTGGCACCAGCGTGTGGCACAAGCTGGAGCATATGTGCCCCAAATAGGGTGCTGGAAGCACCCTCGGGACTGCTTTGTTGCAGCCACTTGCTCCTGAGGAGGCAGGGCACTGCAGGAGTGTTGGATGCTGTGTCCACCACAGTTTTTTCAGAGGTGTAGAAGACTGTCAGGGATGGTGCTGCCCATCTTCCAGAAGTCAGGAAGCTTCAGTCATTCATCCCATGCTCCCACTCCATACTCTCTGTGTTCTCTGCATGGAGGGGGTAACATCCCTGCCTCCCTGCTGCTGCTCGCTGCTCCCCACATGTCCAGTGCTCTGTGGGGCTGGTGGATCTGCACAGAGACAGATAGGACCTGCCCAGTGGAGGGCATAGGGACAGGCATGGCCAGGATATCAGGCTGGGATGTGGAATTCCCCCCAGCAGCATCCTGGGACCAGGAACCCTGCAGTGGGGCTGAGCAGAGCTTCCCTCTCCCCTAATCAGGAGAAGACCTGCTGTATCCAGCCTGGTCAAAGAGCAGGGCAGCCCTGCAGCACCCCCACTGCCCTGGCCCCTCTGCTTTCACTTTCAGCGCCAATCCCAAACCTGTATGGAAGCTGCTCCTAGGAGGGCTCAGAGTCTGTTTCACCCTAAGTCATCCCCAGGCAGAGCTGGCAGTTCCTGAAGGGGAAAGCACAGTCCTCTTACCCAGCAGTACCCCCTCTCAGGAAGGTGTCAGGGGGCTGAGTCACCATCTCTACCAGGCTGATGTGGGGCAGCTGGGGATGCACGTGAACCAGATATCCCACCTTCAGAGGTGCTGAATTAGGGCTGTGCCCTCCTCTCCCCACCAGCATCCTCACCCTTGCCCCAACACCTCACTCACACCTTCCATAAGCCCCCAGACCCACTGCAGTCCTGTGGTGTGTACCCCGGTGATACGTTCAGTCCTGGAGACTAGGAGAACCAAACCCCTGGTGCTGCATTGCACCGGGCACACCGGGCTGCACGTAGCCGGCAGTCACTGTGCCCCCACTGCACCACGGTGTAGGAAGGACAGCCTGCCTGCAACACTGACCAGCAGGCATCGAGTTAAAGCAGGTGCAGGTAGCCTGTGCCTGGGGCACTGGTCTGGGGAAGATCCTGTGGGTGGGCAGGTGAGACCTTCACTCCTCCGCGGATGCAGCCCCATCTCCATAGTCCTTGAGATTTTCTCTAAGAAAGGCGGTTCAGCCCTGGGGGCCAGAGGAGATGCAGGGAAAGCTTTTATTGGTATCTCCCAGCACACGTCAGCCCGGTTAAAAAAAAAAGCTTCGTGTCTCAGAGAGCTGTTTAACACAGCTCAGGCAGCAATTGGTACAGGGACAGCAAACCAGGCTGCATCTGCTCAGCCCCAGTCACAAGCTCCCTGCTTCCTCCAAGTGTGTGTGCGTGTGTGTGTGTGCGCGCGCGTGTGTGTGCGCGCGCTAGACACAGGCATCCGCTCCCAGCATCTCGCTGTCTCCTGCATCCTCCGGCAGCAAGTGCAGGGCTCTGGCTCCTCGGGTACCACCCTCACCACTCCATCCCCCGACAGGGATTTGCGCACGGGGCACGGGATGTGGTGAGCACCCACGGGTGGAGAGGGGGTTGCGGCCAGAGGCAGCGGCGATGGACACCGTGTGGACCTCTGTCTAGGGCTCGTGTTCCCCAGACGGACCCTCACCCTGGTAAGTGCTTTTTTTTTGCCACAGTTGGTGCTTTGCTGGGTGCATGGCATGGGCTGTCCACACGTTGTGGCATCCTTGGGTGGGTTCTCCCGCTGCCCCCCAGGTCCTGGTGCCTGAGAGGGTGTCCAGAGCTCCTGGGATAGGGTGCCTGGGAGAAGGGATGAGGATGGGGTGGGAGGGTCCTGCCCAGGCATTGGGGTCCTCATGGGGGTACTGGGGAGATGGGCTGGGGAGGGAGATGAGGAGGAGAAGTGGAGAACCGGGCAGGAGCTGTGTCTGCTGCAGAGGAAGGGACTCTGCTGTCACGGCATTTTCATCCCCCTCTGGGAGATGGAAGCGTGCGACACACCTATAAAATCTGCCATGGCGCGGCAGGACAGGCAACATGATCCAGCAGGGAGAGCAGCCACCGCCTGTGTCCCCAGGACTGGGACACAGCACATCTGGGGCTCCAGCCACCCCTCTGGGCATCCCCACTGAACTCCCACAGCCCTGCAGAGGGTAGGGAGGGTACCATCAGCCACGGACCCCCCCAACCCACAGCAACTGGATCACCTCACAGCAGCAGCCCCAGCAGTGCCAGAGTCACAGCATGTGCCGTCTGCCCGGGAGAGGGGACAAGAGAGTGCTGTCAGACCCCTGTGGCCATCCCCAACCAGCTCAAAGAGGTGGGATGCAATGGCCCCTAAGCAGAGCCTTCTGCCTTCACTGCTGGCCCCCCTTGCCCCAGGCAGGCAGGGGCTGGCGGGATATGCAGGACTGTACCAGAGCCATGCCAGAGCCACGGGAGCTCCTCCCAACCCTGCTCCATGCCCTTCAGATCAAGCACTGGGACCAGGCAGCCACGGGCTCTGATGTCCCGGGGTGTCCTCCCTTTTGGTACCCCACCCCTCTGCCCCCAGGGTCCCTAATGCTGCTCCCAGTAAGGTGCTGTGGGGTAAAAATATCAGGAGATTCTCGAGGCAGGGGGGAGGCCTGGACCGTAGAGAGCCTGTGGGGACCAGGCGCATCCTTCCCCTGAGTTGGGGAGCTGCAATCCAGGGGGTTCTGCTCCTGGCACACCCGTGATGCCTCCTTTTGAAGGTGGGTGCCAGGGACCCTACTCATGTGTGCACCAGCCCAAGCACCCTCTGACCCTTTATTTGCTGGTGGGGCATTGCAGCGAGGACACACCATGGGGCAGGTGACAGTCAGCCCTACAGACCCTGTGGCTCCACACCCCCATCTCCCCATGCCACCTCTGGGCACCAAAACAGCCCACCCTGCACCCGTGGCCCCCTGAAAAACACCCATCCCGCACCCCCAGCTGCCACAGACACCACCCCACACCCACAGCTTCTGCAACATCCCTGCACCCAAAGCCACCACCCACCCCATGCCCACAGTCGCTGCAACACCCGCTGTGGGCCGTAACACCCGCCCCGCGCTGCCAGCCGCTCCGTAGCACATCCACCCCAAAACACATCCACCCCTAACACATCATCCACCCCGTAACACATCCAGCCCTAACTAACACATCCACCCTGTGCTGCTCCCCCCCCACATCCATCCTGTGTTCCCAGCCACCACAACGCCCCCGCAGTGCCGCGATACACCCACCTGCGTGTCACTCATCGCCTCGCACCACAAACCTGGCACCCCATAACCCCAGCACAAGCCACGTGGGCTCTGCTGTGGGAGAAAGGAGGTTTTGCAGCCACGCAGGGGCCATTGGCTCTGTTTGCTTTGTTTGGATGCTCTGCCCCGCTTCCTTCTCTTGGGGTGCCTCCATGCTGGCTACCAGCTCTGTCCCACCAGTGCCCCCATCCCCACCTAAAACAGGCTTATCCTCACTCCAGCTGCACCAGCTTTGCCTCCATGCCTCAGTTTCCCCATGCAGAGAGGTGCTTGGGGCTGGGAAATACGCATCCATGGGTGCTAAGAGGATGAAGTGCTTTTCTGGCTTAGTATTTTGCTGCAGGGATGAAGCAGCAAAGGAGAAAATCCGAATCAGAAGAGTGTGGGGAATGGGTGTTGCCCAAGGATCAGGGCAGGGGTGCAATGGGCTTGGAGCAAGGGAAGGGAAGGGGGTGGGAAAGTGCCCACCCCCTGCTGTGACAGCCCTTGGTGCTGGCAGGGCTCAGCGGAGCCGGGTGTTTGCAGGCAGCTCCCGCCTGTGCCCAGATTTAGCTCCTCTGTGGGGGCGACCTAAAAATAGCCCCACGGTGCAGCCTTGCAGCAAGGTCGAGGCCCCCGCACCTCAGGTCATGGTGAGACAGGTGGTGGCACTTTGCGCCTCAGGGGATGGACACAAATAGTAGTTTGGACACCTTCCCCCAGGAACACACGCAGATACAGGGCCTGCTCAGGTGTCTGGGCTGCTATGAGGCAAGAGAGCCCCTAGTTCTCCCTGCCAACGCCCAGAGGTCTTCAGGAGAGGGGATGATTCTGTGTGGGGGTGATGTCTCACCTCACAAAGCCAATGGGTCAAGCAGGGCACAGGGCAAAGGAGGCCCTGGAGAGTGCAGAGCAAGTTTGGGGTATCTGAGGAGCAATGAGGTCTGTGGAAATGCAGTGGGGTCTGGAGACTGAGTTCAGAGTGAAGCCATTCAACCCTGGATGTGCAGGCAGGGTTCAGCTGTGCAGCACTAGCAGGCACAGAGAGGCCAGCAGGGCTGAGAACAGACACAAGTCATGACACGAGTGAGACCGTCCAAAATCCAGGCAGACAGCAGTAAATGGCAGGAGGCACTTAAGGTTGGGCTTAGGAGAGGACAGGAAACAGGGAGGTGGCTGGGAACTTCAAGCAGCAGCACAGTGCTGGTGGGTGACTATGACACGAACACACGGGGAACCACATCTGAGGGGGATTACAGCTGGTTTACACACCAGCCACCTTCCCACTGCCCTGGTTGCCCCACTGCACTGCAGAGGGGCTGGGGCTGGGGCACCCAGAGCCCAGCAGCACTGTGGGGAGAAGCTGCCAGCACACTGGGGATCAGGAGCACCAATGTAGCTGCTGGGGGCACTGGTGTGCTGGGGCTCACACCCCTCTTTTCACTCTTCTCTGTGAGCCCAGCCCCTCTGCACCCTCTCCTCCCTGCTTCTGCCCCAAGCCTTGGCCGTGAGGAGGCCTGGATCTGGCCAGCGTGTGGTGATGCAGAGACCTGCAAGGGCAGACCTGGGGGGAGTCTCGCTGTGATGTCCCCGACACTTCGGTTCTCAGGCAGAGCTGCAATGGTGCCCAGCAGCAGAGCTGATCCTGCCCACGGCAAATAGGATCCTGAGCCGCCCGGGCAGAGGGTGGTGGCACGGTGGGCATGTAGAGACATCCAGGTGTTCTTCCTTTCCACTGGCACAGCCGCAGAGACGCTGTCGCTGTGGCTTGGACACAGAGCCTCCGGCTCTGCCCTGCTCCCACCTTTGCAAAGCCCCTGAGAGCTGAAGAGTGCCGGGCACCAGCTCTGAGCCAGGCAGTGCATCCAGCGGGTGCAAATACCCCCCTGTGTGGGCACTCTGCCGGGACCCCCACGCGCAGGACGCGGCCCACACGTGCTGCACTCCCGGCTCAGCGCGTGGGAATCCGCAGGCAGATGGTCCCGCGGTGGTGGGGAGAGGCCGGGAAATCACATGCGTGTGCACGCAGTGGTGTTCGCTGCCTGCCAGCGCGCTCGGCTCCGCTCCGTTCGGCCCTGCCAGCGTGGGGCACCTGTAATTACCCTGCCAGGCTCCCCGACACAGCAGCGCCCGCGGCGCCGGGTCCTCCCGCAGCCCCGAGATCCCGGCGTGTGCGCGCGTGCTGCTAATTATCCCGCTACCTGGGGACTTCCCTGCTGAAGCTGGCGGGGCGGGAGATTGCTGCTTCGATCCCCCCGCTCTGCCTCCTAGTCCCTGGGCTCCCGCTGGGAGTGCCTCTTTCCTGCAGCGTAGAATCATAGAATAATTAAGGCTGGGAAAGACCTCTAAGATCATCGAGTCCAACTGTTAACCCAGCACTGCCAAGGCCACCACTAAACTGTGTCCTTAAGTGCCATGTCTACACGTTTTTTGAACAATATCAGGGACAGTGATTCCACCACTGCCCTGGGCAGCATCTTCCATAACACAATCCTAGCAGGGCACGAGGGCAGCACTGGAACCCATTTGGGGTGATGCTGTGCCCCACAATGTTGGAGATCAAGTCCTGCTTTTCCCAGCTTCAGCCCACTCCCAGTGAGACAGAGACTGACTTGCTATTGCTGCTGCTGTTGACCCTCCTGTTTTACCCCAAGATGATCTTCCCTTGATACTGAAACTCATGTGCCCCAGTCCCATGCACTGCTTCCCTTCTCTCCTGCACTCTCACAGCCCTCCTATGGCTGGTCCAACCTCTCCCACATGGCTCCTTGCAGGATGCAGGATGCCCAGTGATCACAGCAGCAGCACACACACACGCACACAAGCATGTGAGCGCAAGAGACATGGGAAGGTGAAGAGGAATTTGAGGAAGGTAGGGAGCCAAAACCAGCTCTGCCATGCCCCAGTCCTGGGCAGAGCTGCAGGGAGGACAGCTTTCACCCTTGACTGGCCACAGAGGCTTTCTCCAAGGCAGAAAGGAGATGCATGCAAGGGGCAGGATTACAGCTGGTTCCAATCCCTTTGGGATTTACTGGTCTGGTGTGGGAAAGGCCTGGATGTGTTTCTTGTTAAGCTGAAGCACATAAAGCAAGCATGGGAGAGGCATCCCCAAACCAGCTCCCTGCCTTCTGTCCCAATCCTGCACCAACACTTAGACCCTCCACAGCCAGAGATCCATGTCCCTGTGCCCACCATGGATAATCCCAGTGCCAGCTTGCCATTTCTCCCTGCCCTGAGCTGCCCCTTGCATATCTGGGAGAAAGCCACCAGGACAACTTTTTGGGGTCAGGGACATGGTGCAAGGGCGAGGAGCAGCACTGCGCCCCGAGGTGCTAGCACTGAGCACCTTCCTTCCCCCACAGAGCCATGGGGGTGCTAATGTCCAGGCGGCAGACAGTGGAGAGGGTGCAGAAGGTGAGCTTGGCCGTGTCAGCCTTCAAGGACGGGCTTCGGGAGCAGCCATCGACACGGCGCCGGGGAGAGGCGGGGACCTCACGCCGGGGGACACTGGAGCAGGAGGTGCAGGAGGGAGAGGAGGAGGCATCGGCAGGACCTTCCCAGCCAGAGGAGAGCAGTGCCAGTGCCAGTGCCAAGGCAGCCTGGGAACGGCTGCGGGATGGCCGGGGCGTGGAGCCAGAGGAGTTTGACCGGGCCAACAGGTTCACACCACCCGCCTTCATCCGGCCCAAGCGGGAGCTGCACGATGATGAGCCCCCGGACATCAGCCTGGAGCAGAGGGAGCAGGTGAGCAGATGGAGCCACGGGGACAGGGGCTGGGGAGAGCCCAGGGCTGTGACAGCCTCCCTGGGCATGGCAAAGCCCTATGGAGGTGGCTCAGTGGGGCAGGGTGCCAGAGGCCAGGCTGGGCAGCTGGCCACATGGGGAGGAGGGTGCAACTGTTCAGATGTGCCCTGGAAGGAACGTGGTGTGTCTCGGAAAGAAGAGGTCACTGGTGGGCAAGGCAGCTCCAGCTTTGGGGTAAAGAGAAGGACAATTTGATCTATGTGTTTGTCAGCCTACAGCCAGCCAGCCTGCAACTCAAGCCATCCATTCACACCTGCACTCCCTACAGCCCAGCCCATCCACAACCCAACAGCTTATCCACCCACACATGCAATCCTGCAGCCCACCCATTCACACCCACAACCCTAACCATGTATCCACCCACCAGCCCAACAAGCCTACACCCCAGCCCACCTACAGCCTTCCACAAAACCACAGAACATAGAACATCCTGAGTTGGAAGGAACCCACAAGGATCATCAAGTCCAAGTCCTGCCCCCTGCACAGGACACCCCAACAACCACGCCATGTGCCCGACAGCATTGTCCAAACACATCTTGAACTCTGTCAGGCTTGGTGCTGTGACCACTTCCCTGGGCAGCCTGTTCCAGTGCCCAGCCACCCTCTGAAGCTAAATCATGCAGGGTACCATCAGTATTTCTTGGGAATGGAAATGTGTGAAAAACCTTACAGCTTATCCATTCATACTTACAACGCTAAGAAACAGCCAACCTACAACCCTAGTCCAGCCACCCACACTACCATGCTGAACCCCAGAGCACATACAACCTCAAAGCCCCAGCAACCCTACAGCCACACCCATCCACCCACCATTCATCCCAACAAACCCACCTACCCTCCTGTAACTCAACCAGCCATGCCCCTTACGACCTCACCACCCACCTATTCCCTACTCCAGCCCCACGCATTCCCATCCCCCCATCCACTCCACCCCCCACCCGCAAAACACCACCCACCTGGAGAAGCCAGGTCCCTGCCCACACTGCTCTGCTGAGGATCTGCCCGCCCCTCCCCAGATCGTGAATGACGAAATGTGTGAGATCTGCGAGGTGTGGACGGCCGAGAGCCTCTTCCCGTGCCGCATCTGCCCCCGGGTGTACCACGATGGCTGCCTGCGCCGCATGGGGTACCTGCAGAAGGACAGCACCGTGGAGGTGACGGAGACGGCGCACACCGAGACGGGCTGGAGCTGCTACTACTGCGTGAGTGCCTGGAGCAGGGGACACCGGGCTGCTGCTGGGTGGTGGGTGCTCCCTGGGGAACCCTGCCCCACACAGACATGAGCAGGGTCCCACCTCACAGCCTCGTCCAGGGCAATGGGGGACCTGCACCCCCCCACCTCCTGCTGCCCACCTTGGCCATGGGATGGGCTGCTGGGCACATGAGATGCTGTGGCAGAGCTGGAAGCCCAGGGGCGTGGAGCCATCCCACCGCAGAACCCCAGGGTGACACAGCACACTATCCCTCTTTGTGTGTGGGTGCCCACACCCACATGCTGTCAAGGGATCCCAGTGCTGCCATATAGCGGGATGCTCCGCCAACCCCATGCCTTTGCCCCATGGCTCCTCTCTGCCCCTTGCCCCAGGACAACCTCAATCTGCTGCTGACAGAGGAAGAGATGTACAGCCTGATGGAGACCTTGAAGAACTGCAAGATCATTCCAGGTGTGTACCCTCCCCACGGCAGATCCCAGGAGGCTGGGGGAGGCAGGTGGGGAGGGGGGTCCCCCCTTCTTCCCGGGCACTGCAGAGCCAATCTGTCCCCTACAGAGACCTGCCTCACCCTGGATGACTTCCTGCGCTACAAACACCTGGTGCACAAGCAGCAGTTTGAGAAGCCCATGGTCGAGGCACAGGAGGAGCAGGCAGCCCTGCAGTTCAATGCCCTGGACCCCGACAAGAAGGGGCACATCGAGTGGCAGGACTTCCTCTCCCACGAGTCCATCCAGCTGCTGCAGAAACTACGGCCACAGGTATGATTGTGGCATCCAGGCCTTGCTCCCATGGCTGGCACCCATGGTCACAGCACCCAAGACAAGCTCCCGTGGTCACGGCACCCAGAGCTGGCTCCTACAACTGGCACCCATGGCTGTGGCACCTGGGGCTGAGTCCCATGGCCACCACCAAAGGCGATGGCACCCAGGGCAGGAGACCCCCACAGCTTTGGGAGATTCCCATGGGGTGAGCCCTCTCCCTTCCCTTCTTTGCCCCCCTAGAATGCCCTGCTGCGGTTGCTGACACCCAAGGAGCGGGAGCGGGCACGGGCAGCTTTCCTGGCCCTGGACCAGGACAACGATGGCTTCATAGGGGAGAGCGAGTGTCGCCAGGCCCGGCACACCTGGTTCCGCAAGCACCAAAAGGAGATGCTGTCCTGCAATGTCAGGTATGGGGATGCCCACCCCAGTGTAGGGGTGACATCCAAGCCGGCACTCCTGCCACAGCCCCAGCACCCACCGCAGGGTCTTGGCACACAAATTGGGTGCTCCCACTTCTCATCACCTTCCCTCTGTGGCCCCTCAGTCCTGTGCACCCTCCTCCCCCTGCCACCACCACCATCTGGGGTGCAAGGAACACCCAGGGATGAAGGGTACCCTCCTCCCTCCCACAGCATCAGCCACGTGGGGCCCATATCAGAGGGCAGCCCCGCCAGCAGCAGGAATGGCAAGAGCCCAGAGAAGATCCTGCCAGCCACAAAGCAGGAGGAGCCCAGGTGAGGCAGGGCTGTGTGCAGGGGTGGGGGACACCCTCATTTTGGGGGGAGTTGCCAGGGGAGCAGCAGTGCCAGCTGGGGTGGCTGGTGAGCCCACATCTGCCCACAGGACCGTCGACTGGCCCAGCTTCCTGCGGGAGAATGTCACCTACATCCTGGCCGCGCGCCCCAACAGCGCCGCCCTGCACCTGCAGCCCCCCGCCTAATCCCCGCGGCGCGTCGAGGGCGCGACGCTGCTCCCACCATGCAGACCTGCCCCACCCGCCCCTGGAGGCGGAGCTGGGCGCTGATTGGCTGGCGGGGAGGCGGCCATGCTGCGCTCTGCCCCGCCTCCCTCTTGGATTGGCTGTGAAGAGGACAGGTGCTGGGCCGTGATTGGCTGGGAGGGTGGGGGCCGCTCTGATTGGTGGGGGAGGTGGGAGGGGCAGGGCACGTCCCCGCTGCCCCCACGCCCCGCAGGCACTGCAGCCCCAGGTCCTGGTCCCGGGGTCATGGTGGGGTGCGGGGGCCAGGGAACTGTCTGCCCCCGTGATCCACATCCCCACAGCACCCCCTCACCTGCCAGCGCCTGGAGCCCCTGGAACCCACAGACAGAGCAGGGTCTGCTCTGGGTAGTTGCGGGGTCACAGCGGAAACGGTGCCCGGCATCCGTGTGCCCCCCAGCCTCCCACAGTGCCACAGGGGAGCCACAGCTAAGCCTCTGTGTGCCGCCAGGTCTGCGGCAAACAGTGTCTCAGCTCATTGGCATCATGGATCCTCGAGGGGAGGATGTGGCTGACCCCTTCAGGGTCTTTCACATCCCCACCCTGCTCCTACAGGGGCTGAAGCCCAGTAGGTCCATCCTTGCATGCTGGTGGCTGTGTCTGGGGGAGTGTTCCTTGGCCCTGCCCTCCTGGGGACCAGCTATTTAATGCAGACAGCAGTGGTGTGGGAAGGAGCACCAGGACTAGAAAGCTTCAGAGGGATGGGAGGGCAAAGTGAGATGGAGGGGAGCCCTCCTGTGCATCTGACCTTGCCCTCAGCACTCCCTTGCATCCCTCATCCCCTCCTGTACCCCTGGTTCCAAGGGATGCTCTCCATCCACCTAGCATTCCAGGCCCCAACCCTGTTCAGTCCTGCTCTCTCCCCAGCATGGTGAGTGGGCAACCCCATCTCACTAGGGGCATTACTGCTTGTGGTGAGGAGGGGGAGGCAGAGCCCAGAGCCCTCCAGGTGTCAGCTGCAGGGGTGAGGCACTCGCTGGGCAGGGCTGGTGCTTGGCAACACTGTTGTGAATAGATGTGCTCAGCCCACAGGTGAAGGAGGAGGGATCCCGGAAACCTCATCCCAAACACACCAGGGGCCGGGATGCCCAGGTCTCATGGCAGCCCCAGCAGCTGCTCCTTGCCCCTCCGATTCCTCCCCTGCAATGCCCTTAGCCTCTCCCTGCCTGGTGTGCCCTGGCTCAGCCGGGGGGCCCTGGAGTGTACACAGACCAGGAGTGCACTTGCAGCAACCTGGTCACTCCCTCACCTCCATCCCCGATGCAATGGGGGCACCATTCCACTCAGCCCCATTTCCCCAGACAGGGCACAGTTCCCCTCTCCAGGGTCTCTCCCACTGCAAGACCAGGAGGTGCACCAGTGCCACGACATCTTCCTCTACCGCCCTGGCATGCCAGGCCAATGGGGATATTTTGGATGCCAGGTCCGAGATGTGGCCAGAGCGTCAATGGGGATATTTCGGATGCCAGGTCCGAGATGTGGCCAGAGCCATGGTGAGGAGGTGGCCGTGGGTGCGTGGGTTGCAACTCCCTATCTGTACTGAGATACATCCATTAAACAGCTGTGTCCAACCAGCCTCCTGAAGGTGCGCTTTCAGGGCTTCTGGCTTCTCCTCAGGCACTTCTGGGGATCCACAGCAGCCTGTTGTGTTTAAGATCCTATCCCAGCCTCGGGTCATTGTCCCACCAGGCAGGCTTGGCCTCCCATCCCCAGAGTGTCCCACAGCAGCAATGGGGGGAAGCCAGCGGGTGCACCCAGGACCCTGCAAACTCGAGGTGCCCCATGTGTCCCCAGGAAAGCAGACAGTAGGGAGAGTGCTTGGCTGACCCTACAACAACGCCAGTCCCTGCATTGGAAGGGACACTCACCCACCGGGATGAGGGTGCTCCCTGCCTTCAGAGGCACTGGAGGCTGTGAACTGAGCACTAGAGACTGCTGGATGCTGGGAACAGGCTGTCTGCAGCAGTGCTGGGAAACCTGAAATAACCCCACAAAGACACCAAGGGTGCCCAGGAGGAGAGTGGTCCCCATGGCTGGAGTGCTTCAGTCCTAATCACATCCACGGAGCTCCCACAGGAAGCTGCGGCTTTTGATGGTGGCACAAATGGTCTGTGGGAATCAGCAAAGGGGGCTCACCTGCCGGGAGGGACTTTTCTTTCACAGTACCTGCACTGCTGGGAGGGGAATGGGGTTTGAGAAGAGAGTTTGGGAGAGAATTAGGAGGGGGATGTTGCCCTGGCAACGTCTGTGCTGTCTGCAGGGACACAGAACTTGGTGCTAAAAGCTGGACTTGGACATTCAGCCCACTCCCAAGGCCACAGTGGGCTGCCATGGCATCTAGACCACAGGAGCAATGTGCAGCTCATCCCCAGAGAAAATCCAGCAAGTATTTCCGGCTCTGGGAGCCAGAGCAGCTGTAAAAGCACCTGGGAGAGGTCCCCATCACCTTGAGGAAGAGGATGGGCATCTGGGGGAAGGGGAACTCACAGTGTTTTTGTGCCTGATGGTGGGATATCATGGGTGCGTGCTCTGCTCGTGAAGGGAAGCCACGGGAAGCCACAGGAAGCCACAGGAAGCCCTCACATGGCGAGATGGTGTTGATCACTGTGTTATTGCTCCGTCTGCTGGAGATGAAGAGAAAGCTGGGGCAGTGCACAGGCTTGGGGATGCTGGCAATGAGACATCCACTGCCACCACCCCAAAACGACACCCTGAGCCCTCAGGATCCAGACCGGGAGACCAAATCCTCCTGGGCCCTAATCCAGCCCCACTCTGGTCTCAGTTCTTCCCTTGCGAAACAAGGTATAGGTGGCTTTCCCACCTCCAGCCCACCTGCCACCCCCTGCAGCACTCTGGCATCCCTGCCTGGGCACACAGCTGGCTGGTGTTTCTGGGGAGCTGGCTAAAACAAGGGCCACAGGTGGCTGGGGGGGCCTATGTCCTGCAGGGCTGTGCCGTCACTGCTGTGGCACTGTCATCCCAGCTCACATCCTCTGTCACAGCAGCAGGTCCCCAGTGAGTGACCTCCACGGAGCAGAGTGTGCCTCAACCATGTCCCACACAGGCACCATCGAGATCTGGGCAGAAGCAGGAGGACATGGTGGAGGAGTGGGCAAGGTGGTGCTGTGGCTCCTCTTAGCTGTCACCTGCTCCTTCAGCAGCTGCTGTCCACAGAGACACTGTCCCCAGAAAGCCTCTGTGGCCTGCAGACCACCATCCCTGATGCTGGGGCAAACCCCTCCCTAAATGCTGAGGGATACTTCCCCTGCATATGGTGCAAACCTCCTAAACACGTGAAAGCTGGCACTAAGCTCTCTCTGAATACTTCTCACTACACGCTGGTACAAACCTGCCCCTGAATCCCCCTGAATGCTAATGCAAACCTCCAAACAAGTGCTGGTGCCAACCTTTCCCTGAACAGTGGTGCAAATCTCCCCACTGAGATCCCAGAGGCCAGAGGATCAGGATGCTCATGTGGGATTTAAGGGTGGGGCAAGAACCAGCTGTCCAGCCCAACCCTCCCAAGCCCTGCTGTACTGACGGTGTCTGTGCAGCCCACGGGTCTGTTGTCCATCACCCACCACCAGGTGCCACACAGTGGGTGCTGTGTTCCCCAGTGGGGGTTCTCAGCCCCAGGGCTCCAGTCCAGCATCATCCAGTCTGGGGCCAGGGGCAGAGTCCTGGGTCCTGGGGGGCAGCTCTGGCTCGTGCATGTGTCTCACAGCAGGCAGTGGTCAGAGCATCATCCACCCTTCTCCCAGGTGGTCCTGCCCTCTGCAAGGGGACTGGAGCACCTCGGTCTGCCTGGCTCAGGATGTCTTTGCCATCCCACAGGAACCCCAGGGGATGGGGAGTAGTAGTGCCCTACTGCTAGAGTTTCCCCCTCTGCCAGGCTGCAGGACCCCTGCACATGGCTGCCACCCACTCCAAAAACCTCTGCTGGTGGGGAATATGGGTGCTTGGCTTTGCACCCCAGGGTTCAGGATAGCACCCTCCTCCGAGGCTGGACACCTCTGCCTGTCCCTGGGGCTCCCCTGGGCTTGGCCAAGTGCCATCAGGTCTAGTGTGTCCCAGAGGGGAAGTGACCACACCAAAGCTGGCCAAGCTTCAGGAACGTGTGTGCAAAGCTGTGCTGACACAGGAGGGACAGAGGTGACCAAGGGGACCCACTGGGCTAAGACAGTGTCACCATGAGCCATGGCACCTGGCTATCACTGGGGCAAGATGTCAGAGCCCCATCCCATCACTGCCACAGGACTGTCAGAGACCAGTCAGAGACCAGTGGCAGGAAATGAGGGTTCTCCGGGCAGCTTGTGACAGTGACAGCAACAGCCACAGCCCCCGGAGGCAGCGACACCCCAGATGCCCCAACTATCCTTCCCCTCCCGGGCCAGAGCAGGACTGACCATCCAGAGCAGGGACAAGTGTTCCCATTTAGCAACATCCCCCCAGATGTGAGCAGGGAGAGGAGATGGGAAAGCTGAGGAGATTTTGGGGCGCAGAACTGGGATGACGAGATTGGGCCACTAAGAGGAGACCCCCTCCCGACCCCGAGCTAGGGTCCGTAGGGGCACTAGAGACCTCTGGGGAGACTTCAGGGAGGACTGGGGGTGAAGGGGCTGGGAGAGGGTGGTGCAAGGGGCCACCAAGTAAGAAGTGTGTGTGCCCCTGCAACAGAGAGGTGGCCACGGGGTGTCGCCCCTGCACCGCGCCGGGAGCCGGCGGTGCCACTTCGGGACCTGCACAGAACATGCAGGGAGGGAGGATGCAGGAAGGGAGGATGCAGGGACTCATCTCTCTACCCAGAAATCATTTTGTAGGCTGGCTTGTGACGCCTTTCCCCTCCTGCCCAAGCTCTGATTCCAACCTCTGCCCCATAGCACCCTCTTCCTCCCTGGTTATGTGCCTTTGCAAGGTGAATGGAGGGCCACACACCCTGCGTGGGGAGCTGGGACCCAGCCATAGCAGCCGCAGGCTCCTGCAGGGATGGGCTCCATCCTCTGCAGTCCCCTGGAGCTGGGAAACCCCGGGCCTTTGGAGAAGAGGCACCAGCCCAGCAATGCCTCAGGTCTAACATCCCTTCCTCATGAGATGCACAGGGATTCAGAGCCCCCTCCTGCCTGCGTCCCCTGGTAGGAACCCTGGGCACTCCCTCATCTGCACAGAGCCACTGCACCTCCCAAATAACCACAGGGTCTGACCACACACAGCACTGGGCTCGGAAGGATGTTCAAGTGATGGAAATGCAGCCCAGCACTAAGTGTGGTAGCAGGGGTAAGGACAGGGATGTCCACCAGCACCTCCTGCAACCGACTACATGCTGCTTGGGTCCACAGGGAAGTCTGGAGGAAGCTGTATGTGACTTAAGTGGGGAAATGAGATAACCTCCCAACATATCCCCTGGCATGCTGTCAGCTGTGGAATGAGCTGCCTCAACAGGACACAACCCCACAGGCACTCCAGCATGAAAGTGGTATGCTCCTCTCCCGGAAGGATGGCCTGGGCTACTCACAGGAGTCCATGCAGGAGCTGTGCATGGCTTCCCAGAGGCACACCATGCCACCACCGGCTCCCGCCACCCCCACATTGCTGGCTCGGTGACCCTGACAGTGCAGGGCTGACAGACACTGTCTCCTGTTCCCAGCAGGCTCTCTCCCACTTCTCTCCCCGCAGCACAGGGAAATAGAACACGGGGTTCCCATGTGGTGCAAGGAGTGCAGAGGAGGCCCTGGGATGAGGGGGGGCACAGAAGGGTGCTGGGTACACTGAGCATCTTTTTTCCACAGCAGCTTTGCTGTGACTCATCCTGGCAACCCACACAGCACTGAGCCAGGGTGTCCAGGTCCTCTCCTGTCTCAGTGTAAGGCCATGTAGAAGCAACACATTAACAGCACAAGTCCTGGGTGCCTCCCTCTGCGTCTCCCTGCTCCCACTGCCCCAGCATTGCAGTGGGACTGGGAGGTGGCATCAGGGACAGTGGCCTCAGCCCTGGGCTTCCATGTTCCTCTCTGTGGCAGCCTGGACCCCAGGGCCCCACTGACCCCTGAGCAGCTGCTACCAAGCACCAGCAGGGCTGGTATGGCAGTGGCCATTGGCTGCCAAATAAAGCAGGGAGTGAAATGATTTGGGGTACAGTGAAGGGCAGTACCTGTCTTCCCACTTCGGCTGTGTGTATTCAGGCCCCACAGCTGGAATTGGAGCAGATGCTGATGGTCCCTCTGGGTAGCACAGGGGGCAGCTGTACAGTGCCATGCATGTCCCTGTGTGCCCCAGCATCCCCCCTCACACCACATGTGTGCTGTGCATCCCAGCATCCCCTCTCCATTTGGGAAATGACCCTGAACCATAAGCCAGCACACACAGTCCTCTCAGCTCATCCCCAAGCCACAGGACATGCTGGGGACACTGGTAAGAAGGCATCAGTCCAGGACTAATGTGGGAGCTAGATAGAGCCAAGGCATACCCTGGCTGGCCTGAGAAGGAGGAAGGCAGCCAGAGTACCTGGAAAGCAGGGATTTGGATCCGAGCCACTCCAGAAAGCCAGCACCATGCTTGGCAAAGGCAGATGCCCCCAGCCGACCAGAGACACGAAGATCCATCTGGGGTATCTGCCAACCCACGCAGCATCAGCTGGGCCACTCACTCCTCAGGTGCCTCTGGCAGCAAGGATGGGAGTAATAAAGGGGGGAGGCGCCTCGTGTTCGGCGTGGGGCACCCCATGACCCATCAGGGAAATGATCTGGGGGCTGGAGTGACTGATCCACGAGGAGCCGCACACAACTATATCTGTCTCACTTGGCTGAGCGATGACTAAGGGAAGGACAGGAGAGCAGTCTGCACACCGCCAGGCAGAGGAGGAATTATTTAGGCTGGAGTGCGGGGGCGGAGGGAGGGGGGCTGGAAGGAGATGGGTGGAGGGAAGGTGGAGGCTAGGTGGGATGCTCTGGCAGTGCTCCCCCTCTCTGCCGGAGGGACACCACGTACTGGTGAGAAGCGGCACAAGAGCTGGGGGACTGGGAGCTGCTGCTCGCTTTTGGGGAGAAAATACATTCATCCAAGGGGGTGTCCTGGCCCCTACCCCACAGATGGGCATTGACTCAGAGACCTACCCCAAGCACAGGAAAACACACGGCAGCTGCCTGCACAGGGCGGGCCTCAGAAGGTGGAAAAATGACCTCACTGTGTGGCATCTCTCCTGAGCCCCAGCCCACAGCAGTGCTCTCACGTAACCACCTGACACACAATAAAAATCAAAGGCAGGAGAAGCAGATGCCGAGACCAAGGGGCTTCCTTCTCCCAGGAAGGAAGGGACCCCACCACATAAGCTGTTCCCACAGCCAACATGTACCAAATCTATTTCCTGGGGTCATCTTGCGCTTTAGGGGCTGGCATCAGGATGAAGAGCAAATGAAGCACAAAGAACCACAACTCCTACTGATACTTTGACTGGGCCACCCTGCCTCATTCACCTGCAGGTTGCCACTCTTGTCCCCACTCTCCAAAGATTTTTGCCACATAACTGGGGTACAAACATTCCAACCCAGCTGGCACATGAAGCTATGTGAGCCTGTACCTGCTCCATGTGTTTGGAGAGGACCTAAGTGACCTGTGTGCCCCCCAGACCATCCAGTTCAGGAGGATATTTGCAAGGGAACATCATCTTTAGGCCAGAAAGTCCCCAAAACTTACAGCCAGGAGTCCTGTCAGTTGAACATATACAGGATATGACAGCAGGACCATGGCCCAGGATGTTGTGGGAAAGGGAATTGAAGAAGGGGCTGTAAACCAGCATGATTTCATGTCCATGTGTTCAACATGGTTTGATGACTTTATAAATTTGGCGGCTAAAACACCACCAGGGACATACGAGGCTGCCATCAGATCACCCCTCCATCACCCTGAGCACCAGGCAACGCCAGGGGATCACTGAGCAATGCTGGGGGCAACACTGGGCATTGCCAGGGGAAGCACTGAGCAATGCCAGGGGATCACTGAGCAGTGCCAGGGAGAACACGGGGCAGTGTCGAGGAGGCACTGAGCAATGCTATGGGACCACAAGGAAATGCAGGGTGAGCACTGGGCAAGGTCAGGGAAGGACCAGGCAACTGGTGAGCTGGGTGAGCACTGCAAAACCAGTGACCTGCCAGGACCCAGCCCTAGGGACCTCCACCCATCACACCAGCTCCCATGGGAGCAACAACTCTGTCACCACTTGGTCCCTCTGACCTGGCCTGTGCACAGCAGGTCCCTGGGCTGGCAGCAACGTGGGATTCAGAGGCCAGAGCATCACTCCGGCTTTATCTCCCATCTTTTCATCCTCAAAGCAACCTGACATCCTCTTCCAGTACCCTCAGCGTAGCCTGGCAACGGCAGTACCAGCATGGAAACAGCTGTACTGGCATGGAAACGGCAGTACTGGCATGGCAACGCGGTGGTGGAGAGACAAAAATGTCAGGCGGATCCCTCCCTTCTGCTTCTCAGAACAGCAAAGCTGCCCTGTCTCCCCTGGATACATCCAATGGGCTGCGGGCACCAGAATGATGGACACTCCTCCTCTCCCCATTGCCCAGCATTGCATGAGATGAGTTGCTGGGTCTCAGCCTGGGTCTTACAGGTCCTGGCATACAGAGAGCCACGGCAGCAGGGATATGTTCTTTGTGGGTCCCCACGGCTGTAGACACATAGCCCCCCTTGCCACTTCCAGAGCAAACACCTAGTTTGAGGTGCACAAATTTGTGTGACTTGGGAAAATTGTTCCTGTCTTTTTGGCTGCCAAGGGCTTTTCCTGCAGCAAGTCCCTCTGTCTGCTGGGGCAGACCTGCTGTTCAGGGACAGCCCTGCCCACGGTGAGAAGAAAAGACGCTGGCATCCATGAGACATTAGCACTGCCCCTCTCATCCCATTCAGATGTGGGGAAGTGTCCCCGGCAGCAGGCAGGGAGGGCAGCCTGAGCATCCCCCTCTGCCGGGTAAGGAGATCCGGCGGGGCATCGGAAGTTACACAACGCTGCGCTATGCGGACCAGGCAGCGAGCGCTGCGGGGGCGCCCGCCAGCCCCCACAGTGAATTCCCTGACGTGGCAAACATCTCCCGAAGCCCCCTCGATGCCCACCTGCACACGCAGGCAGGAGCCCACGCACATACGCAGGCAGGAGCCCACACGCCGGCACACGCCTGCCTCTAAAGGAAAAGCCTCGCCAGAGCCAGAGCTGAAATAGTGAATTGCCTCATTCATTCACCCTCTCCGGAAGCTTTGCCCGTACATGCAAACATACGCGCAGGGAGACATGTGTGGCAGACACGTGCGACCACCACTAAGCCCTCCAGGAATTCCACCAACCCCCTCCTCCAGCCACCTTCTTCCACCCGCTCCAAACTGAAGTACAGTCTGTACCCGTGCATGTCCTGACAGGCAAACCCCAGCTCCACAGGTGGGGAACCCTGAATGGAGCAGATTCATGGCACAGTGGGGTGTCCCATGTTCCCTGGTGGGAGCAGGAAGCCCCCAGTCCCAAATCAAGAGACTCTCACATGGGACATTCCCCCTTAGCACACACATAAGCATTCCCAGCCATGTTTGCTCCTATGAAGGCTCAGTGGAGACCCTTCTACAGGGATGCTACTGGAGCAAAAACCCCTCTGGAGTGGCCAGACAGATCACTCCACACCCAAAATCTTGAGCCGGACCTGTCAGGAGCTGAGCAGGGCCTGACACGTGCATGGCATGGGGCACATACATGTGCCAGACACGCAATGTGTGAATGCCCAGCGGCACACCCACATGGCAGATCCATAGACAGAAACCTCCATTTCTGTGCTGGAAGGTCTGGCCCGGGTTTGTCACCCAGGAAACGCTCCCCTAAGACACACAGACTCACAGCACACACCCATGTGTAACCCCGGGCAGATGCAACACGCGCCCCCATGTTTGTGCACACACATAACACGCTCCACAATGCATGGGCTCTGCTGACCTCATTTGGGGGTTCAGCACACAGGGGGCACACACAGGCACAGCCAGGCAGCAGCGGGACAGAGCAATGCCCGCCTGTGCCCCAGCATGACCCCGCTCTGCTGGTGTGTCCTTACATAACTCCAGCTGAGTGTGGGACAAGCAACGGCACCAAGGAGGGAGATGGAGCGGATTCAGCTCATTTCTTGTTCTAGAATAATTTCTAGAACCGTGAGGTGCCCGAGAAAACATCCCATCTCCACACTCCTCCCACTCACTCGGCAGCGCCCAGCTGTGGTGCAGCGGTGGCAGCCAGCACAGTGTGTGCAGCATCCACAAGCATGGCATCATGTCCTGAGACCCCTTCCCAACCCAGCAGGCAGGTCACACATCCTGGCATCCACAATGCTCAGGTATCATGACACATCCCTAGTCCTATTCTCCCTCCCCTTGTACAAGAGGGAGACACTGATGTACCCGCAGGTGCCCCAAGACCTGCATGACAGGTGCCCAGATCAGTTCCCCCTCTAATTGCACAGACACATGCCAGTGTCTGTGTTGGACAGGGAGCACTTCCTATAGTGTTGCTCGCCTCAGAGTGACGCAGGGATTCAGGCGTTGGACACATACCTCAAGGGAGCAAAAGCGTCAGCACCTGCATTGCGGCCTGACCCTGCCTGCCCCCTCAATGACTGCTCTTCCCATTTGACTTTGCGTATTTGTATTTTTCTTCAACCTTACCTAGAATGTGATATCAGACACAGAGGCTTGTATCTGCCCAGACTGCTCTTCCTCCTCCACAAGCACAGGTCATTCAGTACCACTCCAGCCTGACTGGGGCTTTATAAAGAGGGTGGTTTGCCAGAGAAGAACCCTGCCACCATCATTGTGTGGCAGCAATCCCAGGTTCCCATTGTGCAGCTCAGCCCCTCTCCCCAGGCCCAGTACATTGAACCTTCTGTGTTTTTGTTCCTTTCCAGTAGCAGCAGTTTCTCCTCTCCGCCTTCCTCCCACTCCCCATCCTCCAGGCTGTACTTTCAATGCCACTGCCCTTACTGAAGGTTGAAGCAAAGCAAGGAATTAGTTTGGGACTGATTTTCTGAACATTAATTCTTCCATTCTCATGTGGAGACGCTGCTGCTCTCCTCATTTGCTCCCTAATTACACAGCACTGCAACTTTTCCCTCTTTATGCTCTCTCTTCCAGCAAGTCAGAAGGGAGGGAGCTGCAAAGTCTTACTTTCACCATAACCCACCACCATCCCTGACCAGGCTCAGATGTATTTGCCTTGTGGTGGTCCTGACAGAGGCAATCCTATACGGCTTTATCTTGGGGCCTGGCACCACATGCCAGGCTGAATCCTCTCTGCTGTCCTCACCACGGGAAATGGAATGTGGCTTTGGGAATTAGAGCCCCAGTGCTCCAGATGTAGGCCACATAGCTGGCCAGCTCTGCTTCCAGGCATCTTCGCATCCCTGGGGATCTGGCCTCTCTGGAGCCCTGTCTCATGGGGTTACTTGAAAGAGTTGGTGGGTGCTGGGGAAGAGCCAAACCCCCTGCTCAGTCCATTGACCTGGGTTGAGAGGAGAACACAGAGCTTGCTGTGCTCTTGGGGTGTCCCCTCATGTCGGCATGACAAAGGGGGATGTGGCAAGCACAGCCCTGAGCCCAAGCACTGCCACCAGACCTCTGGATCAGAGAGACATGAGAAAGCCACTTGACTTGCAGATGGTGACCCACACCACGCTGTTAACCACTGCCGATTTCATACACCACCCCTACCTTCTGTCTCATCTACCCATACTATGCCTCCAAGCAAGAAACAGGCAGACAGGAAAAGCTTCCTTGCTCCAGCCTCCAGCCAGGGGCACCAGATGCTCAGCCAGCCCCTGCCAGTATCCCCAGCTCACTCACTACCTCATCCCTCCCAGTTCAACCTCAACACTGGCTGGCGTCTCAGACTCCTGATGAAAAGCTCTAGACGAGACTGTTCCCTGCCAGCAGCAGATTTCCAGTGACCTGGAAATCTGCAGAGCCACCACAGGATAGGCACAGTGCCATACAGCAGGTCCAAGGACTGGGAAGCACAAAGACCCATGAGATTGAGTGGAAATGCTCAGGGCCAGACATGTCTCCAGCTTCACATGTCTCCGTTTGCTTGTGAAGACAAGACAGGGCATCCTCCAGCACTCCTGCAGGGGTCCTTGGGGATCTTCATCTTTTCCTTTCTTTATACACAGATCCTTATACCTTTACCCACCCACCTCCATAATCTTGTTGGACCAAGGACATAGGATACTGAGGAAGGAGCAAAATCAAAGAGATTACTAGTTAGGGCTATGGGAAGGATGGGAAGCAACCCAGCACCACTGCAGCACCAGTGGAATCTTCTGCCCTCAGAAAAACATCACCTGCATCCCTCTGAGCATGACCTGCCATCGGCCAGGGCAGACACAGGGAAGGAGATGTGGGAGGCAACGGAGAAAAGCCAAGACCAGAATAAAGGCAAGCCAGCCCACTCTTTCAGAAAACTCTCCTCGCAGACAACCCCTGGGACATTTTTAGTTTTATTTTAGAGGTCACACATTTGGTAACACCACAAAGGTATGAAGCTTCCTACAGCAGTCAACTGAGCACCACTTTGTGTCCTGATGATCTCATCACAGCTTACTTGGCACATTAAGAATTAGATGCCAGGCAGATCTGCAAAGGAAAAGCATCAGATGGACACACTCCTAGTAGATGCAGCAGGGCTTGTCTCCAGCCTGGACACTACCCACCACCTATGACCTTCAGGGATGGCATCCCTGATGGGAACACTGGGGGATGCCCCCGTTGTGGAAAGCAGGGAATCAGGAAGTTTCCAAACTTTCCTAAATGATCGGGTGGCTGGAGAGACTAGAAGGGCTCATTTTGCTTGGCACCCAAATGCAGATCAGAAATAACTTGGTTAAAATATAACTTGGAGAGAGATATCCCCAGGAGGAACCGAGTGCTGCAGGATGCCTTTGCTGAGGAAAGCAGGGCAAAGGCTGGAAGCTGAAATGAAGCCAAGCCAAACTCCAGCATGCGTCCTCTACAAGCAGATGGGTCCCCAGAGGTGATTGAAGCTATTTGGACTCCCTGGCATAGCTGGCCTCCATTCCAGGGGGTCAGAGGTGAGTGGCAAGGAGGATGCCAGGGCTGGTGCAGTGCTGCTGGCTCTCAGTTACTCTTGCCCTGCCTCACTGGGAGCATCTCAACCAGAGTCCAGACTCTCCAGATTTCGGTCCAATGCCTCCTGCTGATTTCCACAGCAACCTGGGACAAATTGCCACATTCCAGCAACCCAAAACTGGGGGGGACACTGCCTTTCCTCTCTCACCTGCTTGGACATGGGGCAGGTAGAGATGGCTCCACAGGGGGATTTCCCAGCCCACACACCCTGCATGCCCAGTTTAGACCTGTGCATTGGTGGTTCAGCGAAGGAGACAGTGGGAAAGGTCAGGATAAAGCACAGTGTCCAGAGGCAGGATCTGCCTAGTGGAATCTTGCTTTTCCACAGGCTCTGCCCTAGAAAAAGCACTGCAGCATCTCCCATGCTGCCCTTTCCTCCCACTCACTCCTGCCCTCAGGACTTGGCCACTCCAGCAGAGCCTGAGCACAGGTGGGGACAGCAGGGGACTGGAGAGGACTGAGACCTCCCACGCACTGTTGCCCACTGCCACTCAGATCCACTTGCATCCCCAGCGTGGGTGGCAGGAGAGCCCCGCTGTGCTCATCCGAGGGGGGGGTTGGCAAAGGTCAGCCTGGGATGAGGTCCCCAGCAAGGGCTGCCAGCCAGCACTGGCTGGGAACCACTTGAGAATAGCGGCAGGAAGGGAAAAAAGAAAGAAAAAAATAAATAAAAGGAAAAAAATAAGAAAAAGAAAAAATAACCCAGCTGGCAGCACAGACGCTGCCGGGAGAGGAAGCGGCAGGTTGAGACAAGGACATGGCTCATTATGCCACCCCCGCAGGTGCAGAGCGCCGAGTGGAGCGGCCGGCTCGGCTGCCGCCGGCGGCGCTCGTAGGGGGGAGGCAGCGACCACCGTCCTCATCCTCAGCCCCAGCCCGGGAAGGACAAACCGAACACCATCATTATGGCTGAGAGTGGCTTCCACCCCCTTCCTCCCGCATGCCCTGGGAGGCCAGGCAGGCTCTGGTGACACACAGCACCACGACGACAAGAGATGCTGCTGGAACAAGCTCTTCCAGTGCTGCAACAAGTGTCCTTGGTGATTTCCAAGGTCAGCCTGGATAAAGCCCCAGGCAGCATACTCTGACCTTGTGGCTGATCCTGCTTGCAGCACAAGACTGCCAGGGGACCATTCCTATCTGGATTATCCCATGCTCAGAGCTGGGCAGGCACAAGACCCACCACGTGCTGGGGCTACCTGCACAGCCAGGGCACTTGGGAGCTGGGGCTTTCCTCAGAGGACAGGCCAAGGGGCTGGATGAGCCCTGGGGAAGGAGGTCCCCGTGTCTCCAGGACAGGGCTCACCTGCACAGACAGCAGGAACTAAGATCCAGGCCTATCCTGGAAGGTGATCCACCAGCATCTCCTTGGAGATGCATCAACCTCAGATCACAGCCAGGACCCCAGCAGACAGGGAACAGAGCACTAATCCAACAAAAAAAACCCTGGGCATGGATTTTTTTCTTGCAGCCCTTTCCTCCTCCTGCAGCTCAGGGTGCTGGAAAAGGCGGGCGACATCTCTAAGGATGGGAACAGGCAGGAAGGAGAGACAGCACCAAATGCGTGGGCGCTGCTCTCGCCGTGGAGAACAGAGCACAAACCCTGCTGCTGCCAAGCCCAGTGTCCTCAGATGCATCTCCCAGCTCCCCCAGCCACAGCCACTGGAGACTTCCCTGTGCTGTGCTGAGCGGGGGAGTCTAAGCAGGACAGGGGAGCAGCACAGCGAGGAGCCAGCACCTTGCTCCTGCCCCATCTGCTCAGCTGTGGGAACATCACAATCCAGCTTGGAGGAGATGGCAGCAACACGGGAAAATTCTCCCTCAGAGTGATATGGCACTCAGGCAGGAGATTGCGGAGTTCAGTGGCCTTGCCCACTGCTCCAACCTTCAGATACCAAGTAACGATGTTTTAACACAAAACCAGCCCAGGCTGCAGTTTCCCACCTCCCCATCCCCTCTGGGACAGAGACACACAGCCAAAGCATCTGGAAGAGCTGAAGCTCCAGGGGAATACACTATGCTGCTTGCTCCTGCACCCTGGGGATTTCCCACACCAGAACCACCATCACTGGGCTCACCAGCCCTTGTGGATTTCTCTTTTCAGGAATGTGCTCAACTGTCTCTTGACCCCAGACAAGTTTCTTACATCTTCCCTCCACCACTCTACCTGAGTGCCTCAGGAAACACGCTCATGTCCAGAAGGGTCACTGCCTCTTCCCACACGAGATGCCCCCTTAGAGGAACTTGAGCAACCCTTTCCTGCTCACCTTCCTTCCCCCCGCTGCACAGGATTTTATTATTCCCCATCATGCCTCCCTCAGTCATCTCTTCCCCCAGACGGAAGAGAGCCAGTTTATGTAATTGTTCCATCTATGGAAACGGCTTCGTACCTTTAATTATTCCTGCCACCCTTCCCTGCACTTTCCCGTCGTGTCTTTAAAAGGGTACGGATGTGCCAGCAGGGAGACGGGCTGCGAAGAGGGAGGCGCAGTTTTGGTTAAAACACCCTCTGTGTCCCGGAATGGAGGCTGTGGTCTGCCCTGACCCTGCTCCTGCCCAGTGGGGCCGCAGTCAGGCCCTGGCCCAGAGCCCTTATTTGTCCCTGGACAGGCTGCACACCAAGCAGATCATTTGTGAGCACAGGGACGGCCAGCACCAGCTCCCCCACCCCGGGGCCTCCAGCGCTCCCGGCGATAAAAAGGCCGGAACAAAAAGCATTTGCAAGGCCAGGACATGGGCACAGCGCGGGACACGCAGCATGAGCCCCCCTGCTGCGGGTACGGGGACAACAAACAACAGACAGCAAAATAGATGGGCAACAGTAAGTGCTGGTTTAGTACCACGATGACTCAGCCGCTGCACTGGGAGTGTGGAGGGAACTCCGAGGCTTCCAGCTCGCAGGAGGTCCACAGACGGTTCATGGTGGGAAAGAGGTAGGTAGCCCAAGGACTGCTCACAGCCTGCCTGGGGACTCCAGAAAATCAGAGACCCTCACCCAGGAAGGACAGGGAGGCCAATGCTGTGATCAAACTGCAGGGGACAGAAAAGATGTGAACTCAAAGTGCCCTGTTCAAATACCTCACCAGTAAGGGGAAGTGCACAGAGGTTACAAAAGGACAAACACCTAAACAGCCTCAATCATTCACCGCAGTGCTCAGCTTCACCCATGAGCTGCAGCACCTGGAAGACCAGCTGCTTCCCCCCTTGGCCTATGGACAGGTGTGCAGGCAGGATGCTGTGCCGAGAGGGACCATGGTTGCACACCAATGTGGTCGCTCGACAGGTGCAAGAGATGGGTTTTCTTCTCGAGACAGGCAGGTTTCCTAGGACAAAATCCAGGTGACGGAGTCCAGACAGCTCCTCCAATTAGGAGCCACCTTGCTCCAAGTCTAACTGAGGCTGGGATGCTGGAAAGGTCAAGGGGAAGACTCACATGGCAAAACCCCAAACACACCCCCACCTCCGAAGGGGACACATGACAGGGCTTTGCAGAGGGACAGGACTGGCAGCGTCTCTGGCTCAGCTACACTGCTTCCCTGGAGCTGGCCACGGCTGCTGCAGAGCTGGGATGCACCGATGTCAGATCAGAGGCTGTTTTAAACACAGCGCCTGAGCCTCGCACAGGACCCAGGCTCTGGAATCCCATGGCTTCTTCATGATGAAAAAGCATAGCAGAACATGAGCCCTCACAGCCTCACATGGCTGAAGCGTCTCAGCCACCCCCCAGTGAACCTTCTGCAGCATAAAGAGAACAGTCCTGTCGTGTTGGGTGTTTGCTCCGGGTATGGCACTGTCCTTGGGGAGTGGGCACTCACCAATCATCCCCCTCAGACTCCTCAGACCTCCCCCCAGTATCACAGAATCAATTAGGTTGGTAAAGACCTCTGCGATCATCAAGTCCAACCTATGACCGAACACCACCATGGCAATTAGAACCAACTGCCTCGTCCAGTCTTTCTTTAAACACCTCCAGGGCCAGTAACACCACTACCTCCCTGGGCAGCCCATTTCAGTGTGTGAGCCTTTCTGTGAAGAAATTCTTTCAAATGTCCAACCAACCTAAACCTACCCTGGTGCAGCTTAAGACTGTGTCCTCTCATCCTGTTGCCAGTTTCCTGGGAGAAGAAACCGAGCCCCACCTGGCTACAACCTCCTTCCAGGTGGTTGTAGAGAACAATAAGGCCACTCCCGAGTCTCTTGCTCTCCAGGCTAAACACCCTTAGCTGCTCCTCATAGGGCATGAACTTCAGACTCTTCACCAGCTCCCTCGCCTTTCTTTGGACATGCTCCAGCACCTCAATGCCCTTCTTGAGTGCCTTCGGGCCTCGCTCTCCCTCCTGCCCCTGCCAGCCCCACATGGAACGGAGCACACAGGGCTCTCGGGATGCCCACACTGCCCTGCAACCCCACAGCACAGCCCCGCTGGGGCTTACACCATGCACCAGGGCAGATCCAGTGCCTCCCAGATGCCTTCTCACATCTTCCGCCCTGGGTTCAGCCTACCCAGCCCTGCAAAGCACTTCTAGGAACTTGAACCTATTTCTGCATAGAAGGGCAAGGAAGCACAAGTCCTGTCATGAGCAGCTGAGGGAGATGAAGGTGTTTAGCCTGGAGGAGGCTGTGGTGACCTTATCACTCTCTACAACCACCTGAAAGGAGGTTGTAGCCTTCTGGTGGTCTGTCTCCTCTCCCAGATAACAAGTGACAGGACAAGAGGACATGGCCTCAGGCTGTGCCAGAGGAGGTTTAGGTTGAATATCAGGAGGAATTTCGTCAGAGAAGGGGTGATTAGACACTGGAACACACTCAGGGAGATGGTGGAGTCACTGCCCCTCGGGGTGTTTAAGACTGGACGTGGCACTCGATGCCATGGTCTAGTTGCCATGGTGGTGTTGGGTCACAGCCTGGACTCGATCATCGCAGAGAACTTTCCCAACCTAATTCGTACCGCGATTCCGCACCCCCCCAGCCCTGGCTGTGCCGGTGCCCTGGCGGACTGCCAGCCCGTGGATGGGGGATGTAAGCACGGCTCCGAGCCCCACATGGTGTGTGCAGTGCCCCCGGCTCTATGACAGCCCCCGGCCCCCTTCACAAGCCCCCGTCCTGAGGGCGGGGGTGGAGGGGGGGGAGGTGAGGCGCGGCGTCCCGGTGACGTCACACCTTTCCAGAAGATTCCCCCCGGGGATCCCGCCGCTGCGAGCGCGCGCCGAGCCAATGAGCGAGCGCCGACAGGGCGGGGCGGGCTTGAACTGGCCAATGGGCGGCGGCGGTTGGGAGGCGGGGGGGAGGCGGGGGGGGAGGCGGGCGGTCGCGCGGCGTGGCCACGCCTCTCCTGAGGGGGACAGCCAATGAGCGCGGCGCATCGCGGCGACGGACAGCCCCCCGGGCCAACGGGGGCGTGGCGCGCGCGGGCGGGACTCCCCTGACGTGGCGGGCGGGGGGCGGGGGCGGGGGCGGCCCAGCGAGCGCGCGGCGCCCCGGGACAGCGGGAGCGGTGAGTGCCGAGGGGCGCAGAGCTGCCCCCCCGACCGCCCCCGCCACACAGACCCCCCGGAGCCCCCACAGACCCTGTCCCCGCCGCACAGCGAGCCCGTGGGACCGGCGGGGTCCGTTCCCTGCCCCGGGGGGTGTGACTGTGGGCGTGGGGCGGGTCAGGTCCCTCGCCCTGGGGCTGACGCTGGGGGGGGGGGGGGGGGGGGGGGGGGGGGG